>NC_140581.1:513715437-514426528 GCF_964204655.1 Triturus cristatus | reverse complement strand
GAAGTTAGCGTTACGTCACAAGGTGCGCTATCCCATGCAGCCGAGTGCGGCCGGTGAGTTCCAGAGGGAACAGGGTTAATGAAGCTCTACGTTAATGTGCCGGGTGGCGGCAGTAACCAGGCGGGCAGAATGTACGAGTGCATAGGTAGTGCTCTTTCATGTCTGACTGATGTTGGTTTGTATCACAATAGCACATAGGGTTAGCTTGCTTTGAATGATCATAGGCGATAATACATTTCAGTGTATTGTGTCTTGCCCTTTAGTAATTCCGGTGCACGCTTAGGGCACAAACAGGCTGTTCTGTTCAGTGTTTAGGGAATGGGGATTTCTTTCTTGGACCAGGTTTGTCCTTACAGAGATGCTCTTGAATACAACGCACCGGCGTCTCTCCGTGCGGTGCCATAGCCACTGTGGAATCTGGGCGGGGACGAATGGCCTTGCGTTGCTTAGGTGTGGCCTGCTGTCGATCGCTCCAGCCTGCCTGCAGTGCTCGGACGCCTCCATGCCGCCTGCTATTGGTTACTGTGGTTCGTCTCGCCCCGGCCCCGCACCAGGCTTCCCGCCCCATCACTGAGGCTAGAGGCCGCCAAATGTTCGTGTGAAGTTCCGTGACTGCAGGGTGCATCATAACAGACTGGATAATCATAGAATTGTGCTTACAAAGTGCTCTGCACGACCCTGTAAATGCAGAGAGATGACCGCGGCCTCGTACTTGTGTTTTAATGTGTGCTTTATTTTTCTTCTGTTTCAGATTCAACCAACTCGGGCGACAACATGTACACATTAATGAACGCAGTGCCCCCGGGACCCAACAGACCCAATGTAAGGATCCGCATATTCCGCTTGTTTCAGTAAGAATTGCCAAATTAACGGATGGATCCGTCTCGGATCCCTCCTTTCATTAGGAACTGCATTGCACTTCTATCGTTAGTTACAACTAGCTCGATGACGTCGAACATTAATGAATGTATTCCTTTTCTATTACTGGCTTCTTTACTTTAACTGTTGATTGCATTGTTTGTCACACATATGCTGGTACAACGAAGCATGTACGTTTGTATGTCAATGTACATGGAATGTTAATAAGACAGCGAGAGATACAGGGTACAGGTATTGCATGATGAGAGCACTTGTTCTCTTAGAAACAGTCTGGAAATAAAACATGTTGTGCTGCAGTGGCAGCTGGTGAGTGCAAAAAGTGGTGAGGCTGAAGTCCATACACAGCATTGCACCACACAATTGAGCATAGCGAGCAAACCGGATGCCTGATTTTCTCGGAGAGTCAGGCTGGGAAGAGAGGGCGAACACAGATGTTCATTTTCACTTGACTCAATAGTTTTCTTTTTAATCAACCTGGAGGATGAAAGGCTCCGTTATGTGCCGTGGGGTCAAATACAGATCATCCATCAGCTTTGTCAGAAGGCTTAGTGGATGCATTAGTCCAATGAGCCTTCGGACCCAGCTAAGAGGCCTGAGACTGACCAGAATCTCTTCAAACCTTCACCAATATTTCCAGGATATGATCAGCATAATTTCTCATCAACTCACATATTTCCGTCCAGCCATACACACTCATTTCCCCACTAAACTATATACTCCCATCCACGCCCTCCCCATTCTGCTGTTTACCCACTAACTCGTACTCCTTCACGCACTCAAGCATACATTCTCATCAAACTACCTCCCACTCAGTCACATTGCCTTACCAGCTCACTGTTGTATTTCCAGTTATTAAAATATGTTATTGGAGGCAACAGGTTGCGTTCATTCAATTCATTGTGTTTTAACAAGCTTTCTTCTACCTACCTTATCATTCCCCCAGTCATACACTCAGTTACTCACTCAACTACTCACTCAAAATCATTCACCTACCTACCACATTCAACAATTATTTCACCCTACCACTTTACGTTGTTCACCTACCCACTCATATTCACCAATCAAGCATCAAGATTCACACGGTCATTCATCCAAATCGTATTACCATTACATCTACCTATTTACAAAGTCAACCCCTACATTCAATGCCTCACCCATTCACACAAACACACCAAACATCACTCATTGGGGAACAAACAATTTAATAAATAAACAGTTGCACCTTGTAACCACTTTTTTTATTCTCCTTGCAGATTACATCTAGTGTCACAATTGGCAAATATAAACTGCAATTGAGAAAAAACAACCACATGCAGTTGTGTCAGTAAAATGTTTTGCACTAACCCGATTAGTACTACTAGAAAGGAAAATGAAAGGCAAGAGAAGGAACATATTTTTTCTCCAAACTTACTTGGGCAGTTTTTTTTTTTTTTTGAGGCAGCTGCTGATCTGTTCATCTTGATTGTAAAGGTTAGGTCACAGTTAACAGGATTTCATAATTTTTTTGATACAGTTTAATATAGCGGAACTCGACCTGTTCGAGCTTTTCACATGTGCTGTTGTGCTGAGCAGAAATGTGCTTGTAAATTCAGCAAATCTAGTGCGACCTGACACCACAGACCTAAGAAAATAATTTTGGCTGCTGCGTCTGTTGGAATCGGAAACATCCTAAACACACCCTTTCACATCTTGTCACGGGGTGGAGTTTGGCCAGTCAAGCTTGCTGGTCCCACCTCCCCCCGTGACATCACTACTGAGTGACATGCAAGCTTGTGAAGCCCGGGCTTGACAGCTAAACGCCCGAGGCGGTTTTCAATTTGCGCACTGGAAGAAGGTGGAGAAATTAGAGCAACGTCACCGCGCTCTGAGGAAAAGGCCAGGGCCGTGCGTGGATAAGTCCTTAGAGAATCAGGCACATCCTCACGAAGGGACCCCCTTGCAAAAATGCTGAATAGTGCGGCAACCTTAATTTCAAGTACGCTTTTTTTACAGTACTTAAGCTTTTATTCTTCTAGAAACTATTAAAGTAAAGGGGGCGCAGCCCCTATGCCCATATACAAGAGCCGCCGCCGCTGCTGTTGTGCTGTCTATAGAACACAGAGGTTGTGGAGTTTGCCTGTATGTAGGAAGCTGGCTCTTTATGTAATGTATCAAAATTTGATATACCATGTAAAGAGTCCAGGGGTTCCCTTATAAGTTGACAGGGACTTGCTGTGCAATCTCAGAGTGTGGTCGAGCAACCTTGAGCTTAACACAGAGGAGTGTAAGACATTTGCAAATGCACACAATGATCAATAAACGACACACAACTCAAGAAGGATATCTAGAACAATTTATAAAAATAGCAAGTATCTTTATGTATGTTTAGGCATCGGAGAAAAATCTTTCAGGTAAGTACATTTTCAGATATAAATTCTTTTCACTTTAAAAAGTGGACACGGTCCAATTTCTGAGTTCTGCAATGTTATCCATGGAAGGAAGAACACTTTATGCAAACAGGTACAGTACTTTGACTTACAGGATCAATCTCCAGGAGTTAAGGTGAGTGGTGAGCAAGGTCCAAGGCAGCACCAACAGTGCACCGTCAGTGGCACCAGGGCGGCAGGGTGCAAATCAGTGTGACAGGAGCCTAATGCGTTTCAATGGGGATCGGTCTCTGTAAAAAGAGGCTGCAGGCTCCGGCTAGGAAGCCAGTTGGGCTGAACTAGCAAGTGATCTCAGGCCTTGCAATGCTCGGAGACTGGAGACACCTTTGGTCCTTTTCTCCAGAGGCGACAGGTGCAGAGGTGTCTTTAGGTGTCAGATTTTTCTTTGTCGAGGAGTCCAGAAGGGATGAAACCACTATGGGCTGGAGCTCTGGAGGGATGAGGAACCCTTTTGGCACAGTTGGCTCACTTCAGCTCGGGCTGGAGGCGACTGGTGCAGGAGCTGCATTAGGTGTCTGGTTTTGGCAGTTCAGAGGCCACAGAGTCTTCTCCTTTGGAGTTCTTTAGAACAAGTCCGCTGTTCACAGGAGGTCTTGAGTCTTTTTCATAGGTAGGAAGTCCTCCCAAGTTTCTGGAGTCAACAGATGCAGGACGAGTCGACTTTGGCGCAGTTTGCGTCGAGGGCTGCATGCAGTGAGGCGTTGATTGGTTTAAGTCAGGCGCTGTCTTCAGTCTTCACTGCTTTTGCGACTCTTCGGTGTCCTCTCTTCTTAGGTTGTCAGGATTTTCTTCTCTGGTGCCAGGGACTGCCCTGAATACCGAATTTAGGGGGCGTTAGAGGAGTGAAGGGTAGTAGCCAAAGGGCTACTAACCCTGGGTCACTACGCCTCCTATATGACCACTTCCTGTGGGAAGCAGGAATAACCCGTCATAGAATTCCTAGGTAGGCCTTCACAAAGATGGCTACCTCTTAAAATGTGTGTCCTCCTCACAGCACTAGTTCGGGTGTGGCATGCCTACTTGACTGGATAATATTCTTGCCTGTACAGGGCTAAGTGGGCTCTGGACAGGGGGGGTGGCTTCCTCTCCTGTGAGGGCAGCCAGATTTGCGTTCTCAATGCGGTGGCTCCTTTGAAGCTCACCAGACAAGGAGGCTAATCAGCAGGTCATCCTGTGGGAGGGGTGTTAAACCCTCTTCCTCTGTAGGCTTTTGTTCCTGACCTCCTGAAGGCAAAATGCTCTCACCCTAGTAGGTCAGAAACTTGTCTCTGGTAGCAGGCTGGCAGAATCCAGTCAGCAAACTCACCAGAGGCTAGTAGGTTTTCAAGGGGGACTTCTAAGGTGCCCTCTTGGTGCATGCTTTGTTCAATCTAACACTGGCATCAGTGTCAATTAATCAGGACGAGATGTTTGGTACCAAACATCCCTATTTTCAGTGAAGCCATCATCTAGCTGGGGTACTCTTTCACCAGTGTCCTGTACATGGTTTAAGACTGCTTCCCTGGTCACTTGCACTGGCAGCAACAGGGCTGACCAGCACAGGGGCATATCTGCTCACGCCGATATGCCCTCGCATATAATATTAAGCACCCTGTCTTAGGTTTGTCAGCCCTGCTGTAGGGGTGACTTACAAATATATGCAGTGGTAAGGGTCATGGCACACCGGGATGTCTGACATGTTGGGTTTTCACTTTTGTCTGCACCGAGACACTCAGCCTGCAATGGCAGTCATGCATGTGCTTAGTGAGGCATTCCGTAGCATGGCACAATTTGTGCTGCAGCCCTTGGGGACCCAGGGTACCATTTACCAGTGACTTACAGAGGGTGGTAAAGGATTTGCCAATTGGGGAAAAATTGTGCATTTTTAGGGGATGAAGACTGGTACAGGGGACTTAGTTAGCAGGAACCCAGTACACTTCAGTCAAAGTTGTATCTAATAAAAGGCAAAAAGTGTGTGTGTTGGGAATGAGAAGGGGGGGTTGCAACAAAAACCCACGTTCTTGCAATCTATAAGTCTTTATCACTTCCCAGTAGAACCCTTTTAGCACACTTACAATAATGAAAGATTGAGAAAAAAACATTAAGGTTCGTGTAGTTTGTATGCAGGTCTTTGACGCCAGTTCTTAACTCACTGTGCTATGCTATATTACCACGGTTGTAACTTAAGACCTACATGTAACACAAGGAGCTCTGCGACAAAAGCAGTAAACCATTGAGCTAGCTGCATAAAATGCAAATCATTGACCCGCATATTCCTTGTTGGGCTTTACCCTCCATGCTATTTTACGTTGAGTCAAACCTGTGACTAAATTGCAGACCGATCTGGGTGCACATGGATCCCTGCAGCAGGAGCTGAAATCCTGTCAGGTATTTTAAAAAGCAGCCTGTTTCGGACCAATTAAGTAAGCTAGAACAAATGTATCACATTTTTCCTAGTTGGCAATTAATTTGGGCGGATTTTTTTAAAAGTTAACAAATAAGTTGTCTGGTAGATCATGCTCCTCTGCCCCCTTGTCACACTCTTTCTGCCCCACACTACGACCGCCAATGTATGGGTTCTTGGAGTAAATTTGCACACGCAGAAGGGTAGGAATTTCAGCTTTTCTGAGAGGGGCAGCTTACCGAGTACAAATAACACCCACAGATTTGTATGCTCATGGGTATTTACATGCCGACAGTTCTCCATCCTAGAAACACAGACATTGGCTCATATTTAAGTTAGGACTAAGGCCATTACCAGGGTCTGAGGGGGCTTAAGGGGACCGCCATTTTCATTATGAGTCTAGGGAGGGTTTCCAGAAAAAAAATATTTTCCGCATGGAGAGAAAGTGTATTTTCGTCATTTACACGTCTGGCATAGTATTTTTAGGATTGTTACTGAATCCTATAAAGGCCTGTTCGAAATTAGCTCCTCGCATGAATTTATGGGGACAAATTTTGGACTTTAATGTTTGGCTTTTTTTTATTAGAAATTACGGTTCCTAGCGACGACTTCAAGTTCTTCCAGAATGATTGTTTTGTTCCTTTATACATTTTCTCATAGAAGCCTGAAAATGGCTTTTGAGTCAGTAAGTTCACAACTCTAAGAAGCCACCTGCATATGCCTCTTTAGGAGAGTTCAAAATTTAACTCCAGTCTTATGTCCTTTTTAGGGTGTACCTCAGCTTAAATGTACTTTAAACACAAAGGTCTGTATACAGAATCCAGATTTCTGTTGGTTCAAAACACAGGCTTTGTTAATGCTTTCTGTGAAAGCCTACCCACATGCCCGGCACAGATTCTTTCACGGATTAACATGCTTTATTCCCCATCATCAGACTTGGAATTACAGATACGTTTAGGTAGCAGTTTTAAGTTACCCTAGCTAGCCTATCAACTTCAGTGTGTGCCCAATTCAAAATCCACATCATCTTCTGCCTCATTAAACACTATCTTTTGACTAAAAATTAATCAGTCACTACTTCTAGTTGACTGCATTGTCAACTACCACCTCATCAGTGACCCTCTTGTCCGCTTCATTGACTGCATTATCAAGCCAAATCTTGTATAGATTCTGTTAATTAGTTCCTTCGGTCTCCAGCCAACAAGAACTACCTTCTGATTTATCAGTAATTCAGTCTGTCTCTTCTCTGAGGATTCCTCAGGAGCTCCAGAGCAGGTTCTGAAGAAGGAAGAAGACCAAGTGTCCTACTTCGAAGATGGACTGGAACAGGACTAACATAGACCATTTTAGAGGAAAAATAGGACGAATGGAAAGTTGATGTAAACATTTGCCTGTTTAGCTATTTTTGCAGTGCATACTGCATTTTCACGATTGATGTCTGAAATGCCAGCACATGATGAATCTGTTCAACAGGGGATTTAACTGTCCTTCTGCTAGCCTTAGTGATGTTCTGATGAGTAGTACACATTTTTTTCATTTGGCTGTTGATGCCCAGCCTCTTCTCCCACTGTTTTTCTGTCTGTTGCTCCTGCTCCAAAAGCTCCTAAACTGTTGGTTTGATATCAACAGTTTGTTGCCTCTGCTTGAAAAACTCCTGCACTGTTGGCTTGATGCCAGCAAAATGGTGAAATTCTGAGCTAAATAAACGACTGCGGGCCTTATATTCCCAATTTCTTGAAGCCCAGGTCTAGACCTGAAACAGTAAATGAACCTTTGGCGAGTCTTCATATGTGAATAGTGGCAGAGAAAATCAAGAAGAGGGTGAGTGGCTTCTTCTGTGCCAGATGGAGCTCTTATAGACTTGTTTACCAATGACTCCACTTCTTTGTCTGGTGACACCTAATGGAAGGTACTGTTATTGTTTTGCCTCTCTCTAGATTCTTTTGTCAACCATCTCTAGGAGGAAAGTGTTGTGGCTAAGAAATCTGGCTAATGCTCCCACAATCTTTGGGAGGATGGAGTGGTAGAATGCAGCATATTTTTGGCCACAATACCAGATTAGACTGCCCGAAGTCAAGATGTCATCAGAGAAGCTGCTTAAAGGTGCTCCAAAAATTCTGCAAATATTTTTGCGCTGCAACCTGACTTGATTTATGTTGTAGGGCTATCATGGCTGCCACGGTATGCCATGGATATTTTGGCTCTCTGATTGCCAAATACGAAACATCATTGTCCACTTCCAGTATCTCCTTCCAGAATATGAAGCAACAGAATCTCATGCAGTCATACAAGCGGGCAAGCTGGCACCAGTTAGCATAATTGATGCTGCAAAGGAAATTGCTAACTCTGGAAATAAGCAGCTGGCTAGTAAGGCGGTTCTAAATGAAAGGTTGCCTTTGTTACACAATTTGTTTTCCTGACATACAGGAGATAATTCTGGACCTGTCTTAGGATGGCAAGGCCCTCTTAAAGGAATGTATCGTCGAGGATTTGCACACAATTCGACATTTGATGGATGATGGGTTATTGAATGTTCTTTCAGATCCATAAATATGTCTGCTAGCGTGCGGGTGTTTCATCTTGACTAACTCTTTCCTGAACTTGTGTTTTTAGAGGCACTCCTCCACACATTGAAGCCTAGGTTAAGGCTGTCTGAGAGAATGATAAAAGGCTTTGATTGAGACACATAATTCGAAGTAAAAGCAATCTTTAAGGTATGCAAATTATAGCTGAAACAGATGTGCTTTTGGACGCTTCTGTTTCCAAACTGCAAAAATTGCCTGAGAATGTCCATGATATTAGTCGAAGGGTCGGTGGGATAATTAAGTCATTAAGGAGCGTGAGCTGCTCTACAATGAGCCCGATATGGCGGACAGGTTTGGCGACTATTCAGTTATGCCTCCAATTTCAGGATCAACCTCACCATTTTTGTGTCCTTGGACGCTTGAAAGCACTCCACTACAAGATTTAACACAGGCAGTCTGGGTGACACAGAAAAGTTCTGTAGCGAAAAACGTAATGAAAACAAGACTAGTCAGTATCGCGGTGTAACTAAGTTTCCAAGCCATTTGATCAGCTTAGCAAGCAAGCTCATCAAACAGTAGATCAGTGTTGCAAATGTTAACTCGGGGAGCCAACTGCAACTGGTCTCTCACTGGAGGAACCTACCGCCATCACACAAATGCCAGTTCTTCACTAGCTGGAAACTAAGTACTTTTTTAAATTGATGTCCAGGGAAGTTTGATATACTATTTGTTAGAATTGCAGGCTGATCTGAAACACCAAGAGAGAAAAATACAAGATTATATCAGTGGTACTTACTTTGTCCAGATTGTATTGATCTTATGACTGGCTGATGGAGGATCACTTGTCCCTGCTCCACGAGGAAGTCATGGCTCTCTTGGCCAAGGGAGACATAGAGAGGGCTCCGGTGCCAGAAGTAGGCTGTGGTTGCTATTCCTGCTACTTACTGGTCCCGAAAAAGGACAATGGTCTTCGTCCTATCCTAGATCTCCGAGCCTTCAACTACTTCCTCAAAAGGAGAAATTCAAGATGTTCCCATTGGCTCAGGTCTTATCTGCCCTGGGCCCAGGACACTGGATGGTAGCGTTGGACTTGCAGGGTGCCTATTTTCACATCCTCGTCATACCTGCCCATCGGTGCTACCTGTGGTTTACGGTAGGCCGCAAGCATTTTCAGTTCACTGTGCTCCCTTTTAGCACTACCAGCGCCCCTCTGGTGTTCTCCAAGGTGATAGCGGTGGTTGGAGCTCATCTATGCAGGTTAGGGATGCCAGTCTTCCCCTATCGACGCCTGGCTGCTGAAGGCTGTCTCACACCAGGCTATCGCCTCCCACCTCTAGACTACGGTGAACCTCCTGAATTCACTGGGGTTCACTAGCTGAAAGAAACACGTTAGTGATAGATTCCTTACCTTAGAATATTACCCAGGCGTCAGTCTGGATCCGGAAAGTTTTCTGCTTAGCAGTACCCCTGCGCACCAGTAGGTGGCGCCGTGCAGCTCCGCGCCCATCACTGGCGTCGTGCGTGCCAGGATGACGTCACAGAGGCTACTTAGGCGCCACCCATGCGCGCTGACGTCATTTCTTTCTTTTTCCGCGCCAAAAGCGCAGATCCGGATTGAGCATGTACCTCGGTCAATTTTTGACCACTTTTTTGAGACTTTTTGTCTCCTTCTCTTGTCTCCTGGTGCATGTAGGGATGCCCGGCTTTAAGTCTTGTGGGTCGTGCCACCGTAATATGTCGGTGGCGGACCCCCATGATGTCTGCCTCTACTGCCTGGAGAACGACCACGACTCCCGGGATTGTCGGGACTGCCGCACCATGGCCCCGAATGCATTGCGGGAGTGGCGCCGGAAGTTACTGGAGGTCCAGCACTCCTCTCACTGCCGCTCCGGGTCTAGGGGCCGTTCGCGGGACCGCTCGCGGGACCGGAGCCGTCGCTCCTCGGACTCTAGGTCTTTACCTTCAGATTCCAGTAAGCGGCGCCATAAGAAGTTGAAGCGTGTTCGGTCTCCGACGTCCCCCCGTCGCTCCCCGGAGGTGGATGAGGGGGACAGGGGCTCCGCCCCTGCGGCTCCTCTGGAACTTGGGAGTACCGCGGCCTACCCGCTCTACCCGGGCCCGTCGGCGACTCCCGAACAGAGGCAAGAGTTTCTTGCTGCCTTGGACCGCCTGTTTAGGCCTCGGGCTCCCGCCGGTGAGCCTGCAGGCCCCGCGGCCTCGTGTCCAGATCCTGTTGACCCGGCGCCAGCCCCGGAGCCATTGGATCCAGCGCCCGTGGCTCCGGCCCTGACACCACAAGGTGCAACGCCGCTGGCTCCGGCGCTGCCCTTGGCTCCGGCCCCAGCGCCGCCCCTGGCTCCGCCACGGGCGCCGCACTGGGTGCCTTTTATCCCGCCCCTGGTTCTCTGACCATTTCGTTCCGACCTGGGACCCTCATTGGGATCTGGTTCCAGGTCGGCCCCGGCCGCTCTGGCCCCCTCTCCGGCTCCGGTCCTGCTGCCGCGGCCAGCTCCTTCTACCCCAGAGCCGGATGAGGACTGGGACGGCTCCGAGGACCCCCTTGCGTGGCAGTGTGAGCAGGATTGGGTGGATGACCTTCAAGATGCCGGTGAACTTGATGTGTCTCATGACCCGGGGTTTGCCTCGCCTCCGCCTACTATGGAGGAGGGCGCTTCCTACACTATGGTGCTGCGTCAGGCCGCGGAGACTCTCCATCTCGACCTCCCTATGGTAGCCCTTAAGACCAAGCTCCTTACGGAGGTGCTCCAGACGGCGTCCGCGTCGTTGGAGCCGCTGCTCCCTTTCAATGAGGCCCTTACCGAACTCCTCTTGGGTACTTAGTTGCGGCCGGCCTCGGGGGCGCCGGTGGATAAGAACGTCGCTAGGCATCATCGCCCGGCGCCTGGTGATCCCGCCTTCGTGACCACTCACCCCACGCCTGAGAGCCTGGTCATTCAGGCCTCGACCTCGCAGACTGCCTTTTCCTAGGCTCCGCCAGATAAGGACTCTTAAGAGGCTGGATCAATATGACAAGCGGTTGTTCTCCTCAGCCAGTTTGGGGTTGGTTAATACCGCCTGCTTATTGGGCCGTTGCTCCCACGCAGTGTGAGATTCGGTGGCGGAGGTTCTGCCTCAGTGATCAAAGGAGGTCCAGGATGTCGTTTCCCAAGTAATTGCGGAGGGCAAGAATGCGGCGAAGTTTGCTGTCAGGTGTGGTTTGGACACCGCTGATTCGTTGGGCAGGGCAATTTCCACGACGGTGGCGTTGCGGCGCCACGCCTGGTTGCGTTCCACTGGGTTATCACCCGATGTCCAGAGCTCGCTCATGGACGTGCCCTTCGATGGCTCCCGCCTCTTTGGTGATAAGGCTGACAATGCGCTGGAGCGCTTTAAAGACTCTCGTGCCACGGCCAAGTCTTTGGGTCTTTCCTTGAAAAACCCTGCCCCGATGGGGTTTTGTTCCTTTCGTGGCCAGGGCAGGGGTACCCAGGTGCGCTCTTTCAGCAAGCCTGTGCAGAACCATCCTCAGCGAGGCCACGGACGTGGGTTCCGCAGGGGTGGGTCTGGTAACCTGCGTGGGGGTCAGTCCACTTCCACCCCCGCTGCTACCGCCTCGAAGCCTTCCTAATCTGGGCTTCAGGGGGCACCCCACGCCAGTGAGTGGCAGGGTTCACCTCCACCTCTGGCGCGAGATCACGTCGGACAAGTGGGTGCTGCAGATAATCTGCCAAGGTTTCTCGCTCCCCTTTCTGTCCTCCCCTCCAGCCATGCCACCTCGGTACCACCGCATGTCGGGGGATCATTTGGCTCTTCTCTGTCAGGAAGTCTCGGTCCTCCTGGCCAAGAGGGCCATCGAGCGCGTTCTTGGGCCAGAAGTAGGACGTGGTTGTTATTCCCTCTTTCTAGTCCCGGACCTCCGGGACGTCAATCGCTTCCTCCGGAAGGAGAAGTTCAAGATGCTCACTCTGGCTCAGGTGCTGACTGCCCTGGATCCTGGAGACTGGATGGTAGCGTTGGACTTGCAGGACGCTTATTTTCACATCCCTGTCCTGCCGGGCCACCGGTGTAACCTGCAGTTCATGGTGGGCCAGGAGCATTTTCAGTTTGCTGTGCTCCACTTCAGCCTTACCAGCGCCCCTCGGGTGTTCACGAAAGTGATGGCGGTGGTTGCAGCTCATCTGCACAGGTCCGGGGTGTCCGTCTTCCCCCTACCTCGACGACTGGCTGTTGAAGGCGGGTTCGCCCCAGGCAGTTGTCTCCCACCTCCAGACTACGGCCGACCTCCTGCATCTGCTGGGGTTCTCCATCAATGTGCCGAAGTCGCACCTGAGTCCCTCTCAGAAGCTCCCTTTCATCGGAGCGGTTCTGGATTCAACACTGTTTCGGGTTTATCCTTCCGAACAGCGAGTCTGGGATATTCAGGCTATGGTTCTGCTCTTTCAGCCTCTTTCCCGGGTTTCAGTCAGGATGACCCTCCGGCTGCTGGGCCTGATGGCATCCTGCATCCTGCTGGTGCCGCATGCCAGATGGCATATGCGGTCTCTGCAGTGGGACCTGAAGTTCCAGTGGTCGCAGGATCAGGGCAACCTGTCCGATCATGTCCAGATCTCGGAGGGCACTGCACGGCAATTGAAGTGGTGGCTCACGAATCGCGATTGGGTCCGTGGCAGATCCCTCTCCCTTCCCCAACCGGAGCACACAGTAGTAATGGATGCGTCCCTCCTGGGTTGGGGAGGCCACATGGGAGAGGCAGAGATCAGAGGTCTCCGGCAGAGTCCCGGCTCCATGTCAACTTTCTGGAGCTGCGGGCGATCCAGCTTGCACTGAAGGCATTCCTTCCCTCTGTCCGGGGAAGTGTAGTGCAGGTGTTCACGGACAACGCCACCGCCATGTGGTCTTGCAACAAACAGGGCGGCGGGGTGGGGTCCTGGACCCTATGTCAGGAGGCTCTGCGCCTCTGGATGTGGCTGGGACATCAAGGCATTACCTTGGTGGTTCAACACCTGGCAGGTTCTCTGAACGCCAGGGCGGATGAACTCAGCCGCCGGTGCATGGTGGATCACGAGTGGCATCTGAAGTTCGACGTGGCGCAAGGTCTTTCTGCGATGGGGAGAGCCTTGGTTAGATCTGTTCGCTACCGAAGAGAACTCGCAATGTCATCAGTTCTGCGTGTTGGAATTTCCAAGGCGGCACTCGCTCGGAGACGCTTTTCTTCTCGAGTGGAGCTGAGGTCTGTTGTACGCTTTTCCGCCTATACCACTTCTGCCCAGAGTGCTGAAGAAGATCAGGCGCAGGAGTGTCTGTCGGAAGAGCGGCAGGTCCCTCATTCTTCGGCACCTCCTGACTTCCAGGTCTGACCCTTGCCTGCCCCTCTTGGCCTCGGGGACGGCCGCCTTAGTTTGCAGCCGTCTCCCACAGAGGAGTGGCTTTCTCCACCGCAGGGCCTTACGGATGCGGGTGCGGCATTCACTCACGCGGTGTCCACGGCTGTGGACATCCTACGCATGGGCGACCCGGTGGCTCACTTTCCGGTGGACCATCTGTTGGAGGTCCTCCACTAGGGCTCTGGTGGGAGGGAAATCTTGCTTCCCTTTGAAGGTTCGCTACTTTCTGCCTTGACAGGGGCTTGGAGGCGTGTTGCCTCCGGGGACCCGGTGCCTCTGCATCTTCTGCATCGGCACCCTCCGACGCCACGTGACCCGGCGTGCCTCTCCGTTCACCCCTCAGCCGCCAGTCCCCTTCTGTGGACTGCTTTTCCCTCCCTACCGCCCCTGTTGGTTCTGCCGTCCAAGGAGGCCCGCTGGCTGGACACTTGGGGACGCAACATTTTCGCCTCAACCAGCGCGGCCCTGCGGGCCCTTAACACCTTGTGTGCTGGCTAGGGCCTCCTCCGGTTTGTGGAACTCTGCTGAGTCTCTGGGGTCTGCAGCGTCCCAGGAGTCTGCTCAGGTGGATTTGCGGCACCATGCGTTGGATGGCTGGGAGCTTGCGGCGTTTATTCTCCGCTCGCTCTAGACGTCTCTGAGGCGCTGGGCCGGGCCATGGCTTCCTCAGTCGCTCTCCGTCGCCATGCTTGGCTTCGGGACGGTGTCTTCCCCGAAAATATTCGGGAGAGGCTCATTGATCTCCCATTTGATGGCAGTCTGTTGTTTCATGCCCCGGCCAACACCGCCATCCAGAGGCTCTTGGCAGGGCTCCATCCTCCTCCTCCTCCGTCCCCCTCCTCCGTCCCCTTCTCAGTGACTTCTGAGTTAGGGTTTGCTTTAGGTCTTCTTAGACCGGCAGTTATGGTTGTGGAATATTTTTTTCTGGCCGATTACGTCCTTCCTTAGGACTTTGGCATTGTTGGCTGCTGGATGGCCCCTTGTTGCTGTTGTTGTGTGCGAGTTCTGCAGGAGTTGTTGCGCAGACTTGACCCAGTGATTGGGCCTTCTGCTTTGCTTGGGCTGCTGTCAAGCCTGTTGCGGGAATGTTGTTTTCCCCCGTGGTTCTTTTGTTTCTTCCTCTGCTGCGGAAGTTCTTCCAAAGAGGGTTCCCCTATATTGGGGCCTTCATGTGCCCTATGTGGGGCTATGGTAGCTGTCATATGGCTTATGCTCTGCTGGAGGGTTCTGGTCGCCTTCGGGTACCTGTTCTCCTTGGTGTTTCCGTAGGTTGCTTTGCTCCCTGAGGTCGTGTGCGTGGCCACTCGTGGTGGTGGTCCGGGCCTCTCCTTCTCTCCCTGCTTCCGTTCTGCGGTCCGGGTTGTCCCTTACTAGGCGTTGCCTACTTGGTCTTCCTGGGGCCTCAAGCTGTTCTTCTTGCTTCTGGTCTTGACTGCCGGCATTGATCTGGCTGACAGGCTGCTCTCCATCTGGAGTGGGCTCGCCTTCTTCTCCCTAGTTTCCTTGGACTCTCTAGTCTCTTTTTCCTGTCTTGGCATTCGACGGAAGCTGTGCTGCCTTGTGGGGGGGTGCGATGCTTCGGCCTCTCAGCCCTTGCCCTTGGTGCCTCTGCTGTGGATGTGCGAGCCTCTTCAGCCTTTTTTCCCTCCTACGTCCCCTTGGGGACAGTGGGGTTCTGCTTGTGGGAGTTCCCTTGGCCTGGCAGGGGCGAGGTTCTACCTAGTCCACAGATCTGGTCCCCTGTGGGGCCCTCTGCTCTGCATTGGCTGGTGGGGTCCTTTCGCAGACCCTCCTTCCCCGGGGGTATTGCTAGGGTATCTATTCTACGTGAAGGAATCTGCGGCTAGTAGTCTCTATCAGATGTACGAGTTACTTACCTTTGGTAACGATGTATCTGGTAGAGACTATTCTAGCTGTAGATTTCTTCACGGCCCGCCCTTCCTTCCCTATTCTGCAAAGACCCTTGGGTTGGTCTTTAGTACTCGCCTCCCGGTGGGGGCTGTGTCTCCTATGAGTGCCTTCATTGTTCTTGACGGGTGGCTCCGGCTGGGGGCGGTTCCTTCCTCCCTTGATTTTTTGGAGGCTGGGGGTTCAGTGCGCTGGTGCCCTGCTGCTCTGGCTACTCCAGGTTTGGGGTGGAGGAGGAGGGGGGGGGGTTGCTTCTATCCTTGTCCTCCCTTCCTTCCTTTACTGTCCTCTGGTTTGACGGTCCTCTGGCCATATCTTGTCCTTGTCCTTGTGGGTGGTCTCCCTCTAGGTTGGGGTGGCTTGGTGGTTTGTTGTCCCTGTCCGTCTTGGAACTGGTCCCCTTCCTTGCTCAGGATGAGGGGGGTGGGCTTCCGCCGTGTGCCATGACTTATGCCTGTACTTACCTTCAGGGGACCGGGATGGGAGGTTGTCTATGTGCGGGCAGGGTGGCTGCGCAGGTTTCTGCTTGTTCTTCTTTCCCTGCCTTTGGGGTCTGCGGTGTTGGCACTACCCTGGTGGTGGTGTTAGTCACCGTTTCTTTCCAACTTTTCTGCTCTGCGCACACTGTTCCCATGCTCCCACAGTTTATCTGGTGATTCCGCTTTGTGGTGCGGAAAAGTTCTCCGAAGAAAACTGACGTAGGCGCACCGGGGCGGGTCTTATGTGACCTCGCTGACGTCACGTACGCAGACGACGCCTGGGCGGAGTCGCGTGATGTCGCCCGGCCCCCTGGCGCACAGGGATGTTGTGGCAAAAGTTTCTGGATCCAGTCTTACTCCTGGGGATAATTGTACGTGAAGGAATCTGCGGCTAAAATAGTCTCTACCAGATGCATCGTTACCGAAGGTAAGTAATTCGTACATCACTAACGTGTCTCTTTCAGATGCACAAGTTACTACTTGTGTAACGATATATCTGTAAGAGACATTAGTTAGTGATAGATTCCTTACCGCCCCTCCCATCCTCTCCGTTCTGAGAACAGATTACTAGGGTTAAGGTCATCCCCTTTTAGGGCCCTAGCTTTATGCACCAAAGGTCAGTTTCTCGCATGACTCTGCGTTTCGGCGAGGAAAGTTGTGTACAGAACTGACGTCAGCGCGCATGGGTGGTGCCTAAGTAGCCTCCGTGACGTCATCCCGGTGCGCACGACGCCAGTGACGGGCGCGGAGCTGCACGGCGCCACCTACTGGCGTGCAGGGGTACTGCTAAGCAGAAAACTTTCTGGATCCAGACTGACGCCTGGGGAATATTCTAAGGTAAGGAATCTATCACTAACTAATGTCTTACAGATATATCGTTACACAAGGAGTAACTTGTGCATCAACATGTCGAAGTGACTCCTGATTCCCTCTCAGACGCTCCCTTTCATTGGAGCTGTTCTGGACACAGTGCAGTTTCAGGCTTATCCTCTCAAGTGGCAACTTCAGGATATTCAGGCTAGGATACCAGTGTTTCAGCCTCTATCCTGGGTTTTGGGGAGACTTACTCTGAGACTGGTGGGCCTCATGGGCTCCTGCATCCTGCCAGTGACACATGCCAGATGGCATATGTAGGCTCTGCAGTGAGACCTGAAGTTCCTTTGGACGCAGCATCAGGGGAATCTCTCCGACATGGTCTAGCTCTTGGAGGGAAATACAAAGGACCTGCAATGATGGCTGATGAACAGCGATTGTCAGAGGCAGACCCTTCCCCAACCAGATCTCATAGTAGTGACAGATGTGTCGGGATGGAGTGGCTATCTGGGAGAGGTGGAGATTAGAGGTCTCGGATCTCCAGCGGAATCCGGACTCCACATCAACATGCTGGAGCTCCCTGTGATCCGACTGGCATTGAAAGCCTTTCTACCCTCCAACAAGGGAAGGATAGTGCAGGTGTTCATGGACAACTCCACCGCCATGTGATACTGCAACAAACAGGGCGGGTAGAGTCGTGAACCTTTGTCAGTAGGCCCTGCTTCTCTGGACATGACTGGAACAGCAGGGCATATCCCTGATGGTTCCCTGAATGCCAGGGCGGATGAACTTAGCTGCTGATGCCTAGTAGATCACGGATAAAGTCTCTACCTAAAGGTGGTGCAAGGTCTCTTTCAGCAGTGGGGAGAGTCTTGGTTAGATCTTTGCCACCGCCAAGAATGCGCAGTGTCAGCAGTTTTGCACACTGGAGTTTCCAAGGCAGCTTTCGCTCGGAGACGCTTTTTTTTTCTTGAGTGGAGCTCGGGCCTCCTGTACGCCTTTCCGCCCATACCACTCCTGCCCAAAGTTTTGAAGAAGATCAGGAATGACTCGGCCCAAGTTATTCTTGTGGCTCTGGACTGGGCGTGGTGTTCTAGTTTCCCGATCTACTGAGATTGAGTGGTGGCACTTGATAGCTTTTTGACCTGCCTCCCGAAGTCAGTAACATTATTCTTGCAGCCAGGTGTCCCTCCACCAAGACTGTATACGCCTGTTGTTGGAAAAATGTTGTGGCTGTCTCTGCTTGAAGATCTGTCAAACATTGTCTCCTTCAATTAAACCAACGTTTCCCAGCCTCCTTACAAAACCCATGTACGTCCGTAGACTGGTATGTCACAATTACAAATCTTTGCTAAATCGCTTAATTATATGGATTTCTTTCTAAGATGGGTTTAGGCCATTTCTAAGCACTACAGAGGGAGATGAATGGTGGTAATTCTAGTTCACTCATTCTTTTAGATCAGTCGGTAGCAATGAGCAATGCTCGACTGGACGCTGCCTCTTAAAACCCTCCAGGATCTTGATATACAGCTTACTGAGGTGTAGCTTTGTGTTTTTTGAAGTCACAGTGCGGAGTCTGTCACCTTAACAACCACTGAATCCGCCTTACTCTGTCTCTGATTAGCTTAATTGTCTTGCCTTTTGAGCCTCATTTGCTGCCCCTTGTGAAGCATCACTCCCTCTTGCCCCCCCCCCACCCCCTCCCAAACCCTCTCCTCAATCATGTCAGACTTGAGGATGCTCTGGTTGAGCCAGCTACGTCAGCTATCGGCATTTATGTGATTCTGTGACGTGGTGGGAAGATGAATGTATGTGCATTGCCCACCGCTGCTTTGGCTCAGCCAGGTGTTCATTTCGACCACATTCTGACATTATAAGACATGACTGTCTTCTGTTGTGCAGCTTGTTGATACTTGCCAGAGTTGAAGGCACATTTTGTGTTGCAATCGCTGTATAATCAGTAGACTAATATTTCTCATTGCTACGAATTCTCTTTATCCGTAGTGATGTACTATTCCTCTGCTTTATACAGACTTATTATATTTTCATTTTTTTATTTTTTTATTTGGCACCTCACAGAAGTTATGGATATTTTCCTATAGTGATTTGCGATGTTTAGAAATATTTTTAATGTTGTCCCTTAAGTAATCCATTTGAAATATCTGGTTCTGGAGCTGCACCTTTGCTTTTCCTGTCTGGCGTGGTACTTTGATCAGGTGAGGAAGACCAAGAAAATAGCTTGTAATGTGCACGATGGCCCTCCCAAAGAGATGCCTGGCGTGGAGGCTGCGAATCTTAAGACCAGAGGATCAGAGCAAAGGTAAACAGCCTCGTTTAAGGCCTTGACAGAAGGGAGGTTGGTTAGTATCAAACACACAGCTAGCTGGCGTTTGTTGCAAAAC
Organism: Triturus cristatus; assembly: GCF_964204655.1. Classification (NCBI taxonomy): domain Eukaryota; kingdom Metazoa; phylum Chordata; class Amphibia; order Caudata; family Salamandridae; genus Triturus; species Triturus cristatus. The sequence continues at coordinate 514,407,329 of NC_140581.1, read as the reverse complement.
TCCAAGATCAGAAAGAAGCAAGGGAATTGAGGTGTAAAGGAGACATGCCACAGTGGTAGTTCTGAAGATGGCAGTGTTGGTGTGTATTCGCTGTTGAAAGGTTTTGTTAGCAGTAGTTCTGCAGACATGTGTTTGTAATTAGCGCGCGTTCGCTTTGCTGGCGCGCTCCCTCGTCCCCGCTCCACCGCTGATGGCCCAGAGTCTAACAATGATGTGGGAGCCCTGCTTCCGTTGGGAGCCGTTGCTTCATCGGGTTCACTCGCAGGCATTGCTGCCGAGCTCCGGTCACCTGAGCGGGGTGAAGTCTGGCAGCGCTAGATGCAAGCTGTTTCCCGGAACTGCGCGTACACAGCCCTACTGGTGTTTCGGGGCCCACACCATTCCCAGTGCAGTCATGTGAGGCATTTTATGTGCACCACAGCCAGAGGTAAGGGGGTGTAACATGCTTGAGGTGTTCCAGTGGGCACCAATGTTGCGTTACATGTGCGGTGTCCTGCTCGTGCCTTGTACGGGCAGAACACCGCACAGATGTGTAAACGAGGCAAGGATGGGAGCTGTCTAACGGATTCTCGTCTGGCCCCAAACACATATAACCCTGCAATTAATTTACCTCTGTTGTCATAAGTCATGTGGCTGTTGCACTGGGTGTGTTTACCTGGTTTGTGAAGCTGCACTCAGAGGCGACGCTGTGCCCCTGTGTGCACTACCTGTGAAGCCCCCGTGCCTTTAAAGACAGCCCCTGTGGGGAGTCAATTGAGAGAAACAATCTCCGCACTAATTAACATTCATGATACTGGCCACCGCGCGCCCGTCACGACAGATTCTCCGATATCACGTGATTGGTGATTTTATAGGGACAGAAGGGGGGGGGTCGTCTTGAAGGCATGAAAGGGACCTCTCTCAGACCTCATTAACGGGGACAGCTCCTTTTCTCACGCGCAATTAGACCCCAAAAGGCCCCATTTGTCCAATTTGCACACTTGGTTACAGAGAAGAGGATAGGGGCTTCACGTATGGGACTGTTGCCCGGGCCGGTGGCGCACGCAGCGCCCCCAATGGCTGGATCTGTGCTGCACATTAATCTCAAATATAGATCACACGACCACGTGCCTCTGGCTGCACTGTAAGGCTGCCGGGGGGGGGGGGGGAGGGGTTGCGCAGCCGCCCCCCCCCCCCTCTAAAAGGGCGGCCGCCTTAGTGCCACAGGAAGGCACAGGGGTGAGAGGTCCCTGGGTCCGTCAGGGGAGACCCCAGCAGATGGCGACTTGCCTGGTTAGGGCTGCTGGTTTGGAGGGAACACTAATACGGATCGCCACAAGAGCACATTTTGCATTCATAGAAGGCTGAATTGATACTTTTATGGCATGGTGCCAGTTGCTTTAGTTATGCGCATGTTTCTTGGCAGCGTCAGGAACATTCAGTATGCAATGCTGGTGGTTAGCCTGTTGTCATGCTGTTCAGAGGTGTTTTAGCTCAGGCATGGCCAAGCATGGGTTATAGGCCAGTGGTCTGCCCTGGGATTCGTGTGAACAGGCAGGTGAAGCAGCAGAACTTAGAGGGGCTTGGGTTTGACCTTTGGATACAAGGGCGGAGCCTGGTTGCTCACTTAGTAGCCCGTCCTTGAGTTCGACGAAACCGGTACCATTGATGCGAGTATCGGTACCGGGTAACTTCTCCAGCACTGGCTGGCAGCTATGCAGGTTGTGGAAGTGGCCTTCCAACGGGGGCGATATGGTCCATATAATTAAGGGAAACCCCGGGGTAACACTTTTGGACTACAAATTAGCAGGAGAACAATTGGCTTTCCCAGTGTTCAAATAGAGAAAAATTTTACACGTTGGTTCTCCTCTGTCGTTACTCTGTCCTGTCTCTCCCTGGTATACTAGCAGAATTTTGGGAGGGCAAGGCTTCACATTTGGTGGTGACTGATGGAATGCGATGGACATACTCCAACTGAGTGAAAGAGGAAGTAAGGCGGGCTTGTCAACTCTTACTTCCTCCCGCATTGGCACTGTCAGGAGGCAGTGTCTTGTCAAAGGGATTGTTCTTCAGCCATGCAAAGGCAACATTGGACCAACGCCTAGTTATAGGTTTAAGGTCATTTCAGTCAAAAATCCACGGGGGAGTTTAGAAAGGATGGGGGCACCTGTCCTGATGGTGCATGCTGGCCGCCGGTCCGGTTGGGCGTAGACTTGTTTTGGCTGGACCTGGGAGAAGCCCAGTATCAGCATGCTGTAGGTAAAAAGGCCTACCTGGGGCCATGCGCAGTTGCGCAGACCAAAGAGGTCTTGGCTTCATCAGGCATGGTCTTATGCACGCCAAGTCCACAGGGTGCCTGGAGGGAGATGGGGTGCACCTCTCTAGTTTAGGCATGGATCTTTTCCTACTGGACCTAGGGGAAGCTTTTGCTGCAGCAGGTTGTAAGTAAATAGGTCTACCTTGATGGGTGGCCCTGGTAGTGACGGTGGCCACTCCCAAGGCTGTGGAGGAGTTACAGGGCGATCCAGGGTCTGCACATACCAAGGGGTACATCATGCAGCAGCACCGCGGGGTGCTAAGCCAGGATACCCAGGGATGTTTTAGCGTTGTCCCCTGGAAGAACGACGGCGCCCCGTTAGCCGACAGGTGGTTGTAGGTCTGAGCAACCGGGGGCTGCCATGTATGCTCCGCCCACCCCTCACGGGGGGGGGGGGGCGTGTGAAGCAAGTGGACTGGGGGTCCACGGATGGGAGGGGTGGCCCCTCCCAATATTTGGTATACACCATTTGGCGTTGCCTTGGTGACTTTAGGCTTATCAGACGGGCAGGCGGCATAGGGGCTGGCCTGCCCTGGGATCGCCCGTAAGATAACCCACCATGTTTGTATATTGGTTATGCTAATAAACCTGCAGCAATATTTCTCCACTTACAATACAGTGTCGTGTGGTTTATTTATGCACTTATGTGTTTTGTGACAACTGTTGCCGATATTGGCACTATGCTGTGAGCATGACGCGTGTGCAAAGAGATGTGATGGTTGGCCAAGATATGGACGTGATGTCACAATTATTACAAAGACTTCTAATCAATTGAGCGTTACATTTCTGCAAGCGAGTAAAGCAGTTAATATCACTACAAACATGTTTTACAACAGGTGCGATTACGGAAAGCGATTTGCACGGATTCCCTGAGGTACAGGACCACACGTGGGCACACACCTGCAAATGAGTGCACACGTACTTACACTCTCACATGCTCCACAGGGTTGTGTCATTCTGGTGAATAGTACTAAAAAAGTCTAGATCCCCCCCCCCCCCCCCCAGAAATGACGTATTTTGTAAAAAAAAAAAAGTCAGTCACATGACTGCGGAGGTCTAGCTAGGGGTCCAGTGGCTTCGGACCAGGCTCACACAACGGCGCAAGCCCAGCCCAGGGTCACACAGTGGCGCAGATCACGAGGCAGCGTGGGAAGTATTAGTGTCTTGCTGCTGCCGGGGCAGGGAGGGGAGCAAGAATTCTATGTTGTTTGAGAATGTTCTTCCTCCTTGAGGGAATTGGCTTCCAAGTATTCGAGGCCCAGGAAAACATCCACTTACTCATCGTTTGGTTTGATTTCTTCAATGATGTGTTTTTCATTTAAAGAAATTTTTGCTGAAATTGTAACCCATTTTGTGTGTTCTTGTGCGGCTCCCTTCCTCCCTCAAAGAATCGTGTTTGTTCGGATTTGTCTCCCTCGGTGTTTGTCCTCCGTTTCTCTTCGGTTTTTAATGGATCTAAGCCTCCCCTCCTGCTTTTCGGTTCCTGACGGATGTGCCACCCCCCACATTCGGGAGAGGTGTGGCGCCGCGGCCAGGGCGACTGACACTGGACGCTGAAGATCACGGTTCGATCCCTGGCTCCGGTGGCAGGGGTCTGCCCAGCACCATGCGACTCTGGGCAATAGCTCGCTTAATCTTCCCAACGGCCCCCAGCGCCGAGATACCCCTTCGGGGGTGATTCGTGTGCAGGGGTATGGGGAAATGCACAAGTGGACTCGATCCAAATAACAGAAAATATCTTCCTGAAATTTTTATTGGCTGCTCCGTCCTCCACCTCTACATATAACATCCATAGCAAACTGGGCCTTCCATATATTACAAACGTAATCCGGACGCAGCCAATTCTTCTCTGGCATCGCATCTGGACCACAACAGAGCTAAAACTAACACAGGCACGCATCATTGATTGTATGAATCTAGATTACGGGCTTCACATTACTTGGCTATCTTATGTTAAAAAATTCCTTTCTGACCTGGGATATGAGCACCTGTATCTTAATCCACAATAATTAAATTCTATCCCCAGAAAGAAATTACGAGACGAGTGTCTAAGCCATCTTGCTGACTTACGCGTGGCCCTAGAATCAAGCAAACCCTCTGTACAGCATTCCCTTATTATTCAAACAACAGCTAAAATCGAGCCATATCTGACCTTTAACTCAAGCAGCTATGACAAATTCTTGCTAACTAGATTACGTTTCAACATTTTCCATCGCTTAATCACATTTCCGGCGACAAACGATTGGTCAAAGCAACTGGCTCATTGTCCATGTGACGATATTTCAGCTCAGTCCACCCTGCACGTAATCATGTTCTGTAAATTTTATACTGCACCAAGAAAGCTGTACCTGATTCCCCTTTTGAAACTTATGGGTTTAAAACAATGTCGACCCGCCCTTATGGCTCTTCAAATGCTTGATACAGAATCGCTGGCGATAAATATGATCAAGTTTTAAAAATTTTGCGTACGGCATAGAACAAATCTTTAGTTTGTAAATTGTCTTTTGGTAAGCATTCTGTTACGCCACAAAATATAACATACAATTTAACTGACCCTAAGGCGGATTGCATAAAACAAACTATTGTACCCTACGTTGAACTGGGATCATCCCCCTATGCATCTTAATCCTGCTGTCTGGGGGGCCTTTCTTTTCCGTCTTAAAGTGATACAGTCTATATAAAACCTAATCACATAAAGTAAAGCGACAATTAATTTGAACACTTTTGCACTTAAAATTGCTATTTTGCACAGTTTTTTAATCTTGTTGGCAATCATAAAAGCCTTTTTAACCTTATGATCACTAATTGTTGTTATGTACACTGTCGATGCCTAATGTAAAATGTAAATGCTTTTATGGTTTGTGAATATCTTACCGAATAAAGCTTTTTCTGATCTGATCTGATTCGTGCGCTATACAAGTACTGGATTTATTTATTTTTTACACTCACTCTGCTTCCCGATGTTTCTCTGAAAACAACCCCCCACCCCAAACAAGCATTTTTCTACATTGGCATGCAGCCCTCCCTTTGAAGACTAGATTCCTGATTTGTATTCCTCTGTCCAATATAAACAAGCATTTTTTTATAATGCAGTCAAAATAAAATAAAGTGGAACCGGACCGTAGATGATGTGTGATGTACACTGCATACAGACTGAGGATTTGCGCGTGTGGGTCTATACACTCCGGCACTCGCGCATACATACAGTGGTACGTGTAATGTTGGGCCTCAGGCCCACATGGTGGGGAAATAACGGACATGGACACTGGATAGTCTGGTGCAGTAACTGGCCTGGAGCACGTGCACTCCGGCCCCTTTTATTGACAGGGTCACCTGACTGGTGACGGCTGTGGTGGGTGGATGTTCAGTGTGGGTGAAACACTAGAATGTATCCCGCCGGATACTACATCCCTCCTAAATTTCAATGAAAAGAAACAAACAAAAGTCCAACATGTAAGAAAACACATAAGCAAAAATCACCACCAAATGAGTCTCTTCAGGCCGTCTGCTGGGCAGTGTTAGAGTTCTGGACCGCATGGTCAGGAATCCTTCTTCGGCCTTGGCGATGTTCTGTAGACCGGCCAGGTCTCGCGGTGGTGAAGTTTATGTATACAAGTTCCCTGTCAATGCATCTGGAGCTGTGGTGAAATCCACTTTGGTGTGGGAGACTATCTCTGTGAGTGAAGCCTTCCTGTGGGGGTGTCATGCTTGGTGAATCTCCTTACTCCTGACGGCTGAGCGACGTTCAACTTGCCTCTCTCACCTGGACTCCTCTGCCACTGGAGCCTCTTGGATGGCTTTTCCTGCTGGCTGCCATGGGACCATGTGGACCGTGCGGGGCTTGGTGTGAGCCGCGCAAAGGCGTCGCTAGGGGACTGCCAACGGACTCACAGCCAAGTCCCTCATGTAGCCTCCGAGGGTGGTGTCGTTGTCTGGGTGTCCTCTCCGTCTGTACTCTGGTTCTGCACCTTCCTCTGGCGATCTTGTGGGTGACTATTCTTCAGCCGTGACCTTCGTGTTTCCTGTGCCTGACGTGGAGCTGCGGCCGACCCATCTCTCCTACTCAGACTCCCTTTTCACTGGAGCTCCGTCTAGGCCCTTGTCCCCTGGACTGCCATGTGACCGCGTGGGCTGTGCGGGACATTGAGCAGGCCACTCTTAGGGGTTGCTGCAGAACTCCCAACAGGACCACGGCCGAGTCTTGTGGAGTCCCCAAGGGCGGATCTTCCAATGGCCGGGTGTGCTCGACTTCGGCAGGCTGTAGATTGACTGGGGTGCACAGACTGTTCCTGGGTGATTCGCCTCCTTGAGCTCCGGTTGTTCAGGGTGTGTGTGGATTCACTCGGGTGGTGCGATGCTCCTTGGTGATGATGCACCTGGAAGGTAGTAACAGAATTTTAGTTTTCTTCAAGGGGCAGACGTGCGGCGCTCTTCTGTCGGGATGACCTTAGGGAGTGAGGAGGACTTGAGGGACTTCGTGGCACTGCTCCGTTGTCTGCAGGCAGGTGCACTGCGAGGTGTGGTGCTATCGATACCAAGCAGCCGGTGACAGGTGAGAAGACGGTCGAACTGCGAAGCGTGGGGCCAGGACGCAGACTGCGCTGCTAGCGGCTTATGGTAGGTCCTCCCGCGGAGCTGTCTCCAGTGACGTCTCTGCACCCCGGTGGCTGGCTTGTGTGGATGAACACCTTCCTCAGTGCTGGTGCAATTCCTCAGTCCTGTTGCTCTTCTCTGTTCCATCTTGCGCGCCTGTGGTGGTTGTCTGCCCTGTGGCGTCATGCCACTGTTCTTTCCTCCTTTGCGGAATGGCATTGCGCCACGCTCTCCTTCTTCCGACCAGGTTTTTCCTTGGATGTGGCACCCTGCCACCTGTCTCATGTTTGCTTCACATGGACATCTCACTGGTCGCGTCGATCTTACGACGGTCTTCCCTTCTCTCTTGTGGGCCTGTTGCGGGCCTGTCCCGTCCGTCGGACTTTCATGTGCTTCTTGGGGACTTCCAGTGGCATCATCCCCTCCTCAAGGATTTCACGGTGTCCCTCTTCTTTTCGCTCGAGGGCGCCGTGCTTGCACCTTGAGGCTGCGCCATCGTGGCAGCTGCTTCTTCTTTTCTTACGGTGAGCTTGTCCGGACTGGTCACTTTGTGTGACACGCTCCTTTGTCACTGTGACGTCTGGTCACGTGTCGCCATGCTGTCGGAGCACCTGTCGCTGTGGCGGCCTGCCACGTGGAGTGTGCGACTCCTCTCTTGCCTGTCGTTGGTCACTGCCGACTCCGTCCTGAGGCAGCGCGAGGGAGGACACTGTGTTTCCTTCGGCCCACTGCGGGGCTTCGCTGAGGCGATGGAGATGTGGATGCTCTCCTTCCTGCATTCAGCAGTGCTTCTTTGTGGAGATGTGTATCTTCTGGGCGCCTGTCTGTTCAGTCACCTTCGCTGGGGCCTCTTCCTGCGCAATTCTGGCTTTGTGCCCTCGGTTCGCTTCTCGGGCAACCTCTTCTGATACTTGTGTGCTCCTTGTTCTACCTTGCGGTGGTGGTCATTCACCGCCAGGGGTGTGTGTCACAGTTTCTTCGCTTGTGGTGGTATCAGACAGCCACTGGGGTTCGCGCAGGGCTCACTTATCTCCTTGGGCACTTTTCCTCTTCTTTCAGGCTGACACTCGGTGAGCCTTTGCTGGGGAAAACAGATCACTAGCTGCAGGCTGTGACAGCAGTGCTTGCTGGCGCTAGCTGGCTATGTTGAATCGTTCTAACTTCCTGTAGGGATTGCGGCAGCCTTGCTGACATTGCATGTTGTTGCGTTCATGTTCTCAGGAGCCGTATTGTGTCATCTGCTTGTCTCCTTGGTTGGGGCATCTGTAATGCTCTTATGGGAAGTGTGCACTTTCCCCTGGATTGTCCTTTATTGTGGTGCCTGAGAAACGGGGAGCAGCTCACTATGTGCTGAGACTGGTGTCTGTGCAGCTGTCCTTTTGATTGTGACTGCCCTAGTCAGTTGCAAGGATCGTGCAGTGGAAGCTTTAAACCAGGTATTATTTTTTTTTTTTTTTTTTAAAAACCTTTATTGACGTTGCAATCATTAACACGTACGGGCCTACAACCCCCCGGGGCCGGCCGCCAAGCAATCAGAACAATAAAGGCAAATGTAAACACAGGCGGCACCTCGGAGAGCAAAGTCCACAATACAATATGGTCCGGCCAATGAGCCGCACAGGTAGGACACCAGGAGAGAAAGGGTTTTTCATTTATAATAAAACAAAACAGTAGGATCAGGTGCCAAACAATTTCCCAACAGCGACAAGGGGCAAGGATAAGAGACGTAAGCAGCAAGCAGCAATACATTGAATCAATGGCGCAGACACGGGAAAGTACGGATGGGGAGAAATATCAAAGATAGTTGCGCCTACAGGTCCCCGTGCCTAAAGCCCAGCGAACCCCCCGGAAACTGTGGCACACATTAAGAGCAAACGATGCACAATAAGAGAGGTGTACCGCGCTGATCCCAGAAAAAGGACAAAAAGAAACAGAGAAGAAAAAGGAGGCCATGGAAAAAAAGATAAAGACTAAAGAGTCCCCTCCCCCATCCCCCCACCCTGCACCTCTGCGAATGAGTATGGCCCCACCCCCCAGCAGTGTGCCTGTCGCCCTGGAACTAGACCCGAAATATAGAAGAGACAGGGAAAAAAGGAGTAAGAAAGAGCCCCCCCAGACGGGGGGGCGGAGAGAATATAATAAGCTGGAGGAGGGCCTTCAAAACATACCCCCGGCTTCTCCCTCCCGCACGGTGAAGTCTCCCCACAGCAAACAATTAGCAGCACCAAGTTGACCATACCAAAAAGGGGGGGGGGAGTGGGGAGCATTATGCACCAACTATGCGAATAACCATGAGAGCACGCAACCATAAGTCCGCCTGTCTACTAGGTGACCACTCCCAAAGGATAAGCCTCAGCCTTGACCGCTCTTTGCGATTCTGCCCATGCCTGCCCCTCGACCCAGCACCATGTCCAATGTCCCAAGGTACAGGAGTGTCCAAAAACAGTCGGGAAGCGACGCACACAGGTGGGGTGGAAGTCTCTGAGCATCAGTACGGACCGCTTCATGGGGGGGCGTCTTTTCCAGTGCTGCCCCAGGATCTGCACTGCACACAAGGTCCAGACAGGCTGAAGCAGTCAAATGAGACACACGTTGCTGGAATCGTCCCTGGACCGCCGGAGACCGCGCACGGGACAAGGCCACCATCTTCCGCGCAGGTCCAATACCTCCATAGCAGATCAAGCCCACAATTAGCCGACCACACGGTAGCATACTGTCCGGAGTGTCCGGCTGTACACTAATCGCGGGGGGGCCGCAACATCTTCCTCCTGTGTGCAGTGTGGAAAGCCACTGTGTACTTGTAGACCAGCATGCCGCCACTGTCCCAACGCCGATACCACACCATCTAGCTTCCTCCCCAGGACCCCGGCGCCATGAGCCAAGGAGTAATGAAGGGCACCAAGGGCCTCCAGGAGGTCGCCGTACCCTAGAGCAGCTCTCTCCGATCGCTCTGCCACACTCCCGACCGTCACACACCCCCAGTCCCGCTGCGTCCCAGCGGACAGGATGGTAGGCTGCATAGTGACAAAATGGCCGCTGGGAAGGCCCGACTCGTATTGGGGCCAGGACCCCGGGACCAACGCCTCAAGGTCCACGTCGCTGAAGACAGGGATCCTGGGGCAGGCACAGATTCAGCCGTTGCGCGGTCACGGGCAACAGTCGCCTCCGCCACGGACCAGCTCCCGCGAAAAGCCGGGAGCAGCCCGCAAGGATCAGGGCGAGCCAGGGACGGCGTTTGGGCCGCTCACCGTCAAAGGCAGGGGCAAACACCACAGAATCCGGGAATTGCACACCCGGGCATGTCCTCGGTCCGCAGCGCTCAGCAGGGGGGAGCGACCACAGCAAAATGCAGGCCGAGGGGAGCGCCACTCCGGCGGACCGACTCCACCCAGTCACCACAGGCCGCTGTTGTTAAACTGCCGCCCGGCCAAGGCGTCCACTCGAGGTCCCGGCTTCGGGACCGCACGGGCCGCAAAGTTCAACCGCTGATTTCTCCGGCGGTACGGCAGTCAGAAACCTCAGGGTCACACGATCGGTTGCCACTTTCGTTTACGAACACGATCTCGTAGCGCAGAATAAGGATCTCATGCAGGATATCCGTGCGGGATGCGGAGGTTCACGGAGCCGGGAATCTACGCTGCCATCCCGGTCGCCATCTTGGCTCCTCCTCCCTTTAAACCAGGTATTGGTGTGGTGCTGTTATGTAGTGTCATTTTCCTGTTGCTCAGACCTTGGCAGCTGTTATGTGATTCACTGGGGGCCTGGCTCATCTTGATACCTAGGAGGCCTTCTCATGGTGTTGTCAGGGTGCAGGGTCTTTTCACATTCTGCTGGCTGCCGTCTACACTGTTGTTAATACGGTTTGGCACATTTACCCCTCGCCCGTGGTGCTACAGCAGGGGGCCTTGCAGAGCTCGAGTTAGGCTGGGTGACTTTACTCTTGTTTTAATGTCTTTTTATTTTCTTTCTCTGCAGTGGCGACAAAGGGCCACTGGGTGGCAGTGCAGTGCTGAAGTTCACAGGCCCTGGCAGTCTTTCTTCAAATTTGCAGGCCTCCACCTTCTGGGATATGGAGGTACCGGGCTGTGTGCTGCTTTGATGCAGGTTCTGTGTGTCTGGGTTAACAGCCTGGGGCTTGATTGCTAAGGCATGGTAGGCTTGTAGGGACGCTGGGCGGAATTCATTTCTGTCAGCCAGGGCTTTACTCACGGTGTATGATTGGGGCCTGTGGAAGAGATTGCAGGGCTTGCCGGCTTCCTTACTCATGCCAGGTGGCACGTTCCCTTTTCAGTCTTATTTTCTTGTTGCTGGTACGTGTGTGCTAAGGTGTACTCCCGGTGCGGTCGAACAAGCTGCCACTAGGCAGCACCGCTGTAGCGCGACTCTGGCCTCGGTACCAGGACCAGCTCTGTGGGTGCTGTCACCTCAGGCGTGATGGCTTTATTCACTGCTGGTGATTTTGTTTGTGGCTCGAGTTCTGCCATAACGCGGTGCCAGGCAGATGACCACCTCCGCGGGCCTGAACAGTATTTCATTCCCGCTCCGACTTGCAGGATCCGCCATTGTGTGCAGTTTGGAATGGATAGTGGAAGATGATGCCGACAGTTACTTCTCCAGGTAGGGGGCACTTCGTGTGTCCTGGCGGCATATGCGTGGTGCTTGTGCCATGGCGCGGTGGCCTTAGGACACTCTGTTCCTGGACGGCAATGGTGCAGTCTTTCCTGCTTGTACTGCAGGCTTTGGAGGTGCGTCCATGCGCTGCCGGAGGCGAGGTCAGGGGGCCACTACCGGCTCATTGGCAGTTTTGGGCGGTAGCTGCTGGTGTTGGCGCTTAGGTGGCGGTGCAGCCACTTTACATTGTGTTCATTTTCCCTGCGGTCGGGCCAGGGTTCCTCGTTATGTCCCCGGTTGGCTGCATTATCGGAACATTGGCTGCCTGACCACAGCAGCCGGTGCTTGCGGGCTTAGCAGGGTGCGCTCGTCCTATGGCGCCTCCTTAGGGATGCCCTTGCTCACCTCTTCTGCCCGCTCGGGCATTGCGGCGAAGGCTTTCTTTTTTTCTTTTGCACACGGTTAGCGGCGATCACACGCCTTCAGCATGGCACTAACTGCGACGGTTCCCTCGTGTCAGCTCTCGGCCTGCCAGGTGTGGGATGCCAGAGCCATGGGCTGTGTTTCCTCCATGACTAATGGACGTTGCTGCCGCCATACACGCAGGGTAGTTCCCCCTCGTCGCCAGTGTAATGTTGGGCCTCGGGCCCAGATGGTGGGGAAATAACGGACATGGACACTGGATAGTCTGGTGCAGTAACTGGCCTGGAGCACGTGCACTCTGGCCCCTTTTATTGACAGGGTCACCTGACTGGTGACGCCTGTGGTGGGTGGATGTTCAGTGTGTGTGAAACACTAGAACGTATCCCGCCGGATACTACATCACGCACACAGTAGCGCACGCACAGTAACAAACATATAGATAGATGCACAGCGTGGGACATGCACACAAACACAGTGGCTCACACGCGCACACACACAGTAGGCCACATACAGTAACTCGCTGTACACACACACGCGCGCACACACACACAGTACATCGCGCTCATCCCGCGCGCGCACACACACACAGTACATCGCGCTCCACATACACACGCACTCAAGGTTAACCACACACTAATACAGTGGCACAAACCGAGTGGGTCACACACACAACAGCAAGGTCAGTAACTGTCGGGTACAAACCCACTCGCAAACAGCGTGACTCACAAGCGCAGTAGTGCATACACTCACACTGTTACATGCTTAAAGTAGCACACAGTCTACGATGCAGTGACAGACTATTACGTTGAAGCACACACACTTAGACAGACCTACCTAGGCACGTGCATGCGAGGACGCCTGATTTCAGATTTGGACGTAGCATTCACTGCGTTCTGTAGTCTGAGAGGCATTTGATACACACAACCACCCGCCTTTAGCTCATACACACAGAAGGTGCCAGTGTGGGGCTCCCTCCTATATCAGCCTTTAATGCGCTCTTGTTCTGCCAATTCATTAGCCTCCGAGGGTGGGGGCGGTCGCGCTTGTGATAATCCCCCCTGCCGCCCGCCCGCCTGCCGGGAGGCTCGGCCACATTACAGACGGAACAGCAGCGGCCCCCAGGCCTCCAGCTGCCTAAATAACTGAGCTGCCTGCAGCCCAGAGGGGCTCAGCTGGGACCTGCCCCGTCGGGCTCGGCACCGACAGCTCCCCTAATCAGCCGGCCGCTGCGAGCCACTCTTTAGCGGGCAGATGGTGTGACTTTGGACACTTTTACCCGCGTTAAAGTATTGCATCCCCCCCCCCCCGAAAAATATACAACCCTGTTTTCAAGTGGAGGCTGGAGGGCATCTTACTCATCCTCGAGACGAAATACTACTCTGATTTCTAGTGTTTATTTGGAAGGGGCACAGAAGTTGCAATTGTGTGTTGCATGATTTCTTATCGAGCACGTAACAGCAAACACCTGGGTAGGTAAAATGCATGAGAGTATTTTTCTAAGGTTTATCCCAAACTTAAGCATTTAAAAGTACTTTGAGATGTGATAAATGCCCAAGATCACACAGGGTGTGCCTGCAGTGACGCCGTAATTGTGCCCAACTATCAGGTTTTACAGTTTGCACTTCAGCCGCTGGGTGGGAGGTAGGATTGGTAAAGTGTGCCCAAGATCACACAGTGTGGTCATGCAGCGGTTTTATTGTCTACTGGACCAATAAAACTAACATTGTCCGGTATACCAGTCAAATTGCTCACCAATGACACCCGGCAAAGCAGACGCTCCCTCCAACAGATCACCAAGTGCACTCAGCTGTGCGACTGCAAGCAACAAACTTATCAACCTTCATTGGAAATATGCACCACACAAACCAGATGTATTATTCCTCCCAATCTGGATGCATCTATTGTCCAACTTAACACTGCACTTCCTTAATGTGCAGTCTTAGTACTTCTTTACAGGCATGTCTAATTTAATGTGCAGTGTTACTGCTTATTTGCAGGTATGTCATATGTGTGTCATTTAATGTTCAGTACTAGTACTTTTTCATTTCAAATGCCAATGCCTCAAACATTCCCTAATGCGAGGCCTATTGCATTGCAAATGCTTGTTTTATATCTGATATATAGCTGTAATATCTAATTACGTCTCAATTGTTCCTGTGTTTCTCTTTTAGTTTGAGGGATAACATATTGAAATCCGCTTAGTAGGTAATGCAACATAAAATCATCGCAGAATTTAAAAATGGTAATCCTTGTCAGTAAATCAAATATCTCAAATGCGACAGCAGCCTATACCCAAGACTGTCTCTCGCTACTTTTTTAAGAATCCAAACCATGCTCTGACCATAAGTGACCTGTGAGGCAGACATATGCGGGTGTTTTATCTGATTGCTTTGTCAGTGAGCCTGTGAAACTTGCCTAGATGGGAGTGGCATTTTGGACAATGTTCATGTCACTTGCACACCAATCATTAGTTTTTAATACAAGAATGAAGATTTTGCCTTTTGTGGTTGTGGAAGGTTTGTCTTTAGGCAATCTCCCACTGATTCATCATAGTTCATTTATGATCGAGAGTTAAGCTTTAAGTATACTGTTATAAATTCTAGTGCTGCTCAGAGCCTCGTGGATTGGCATTTTTGCCTCTACTGCCATCTTTTTGGCAGGTCTGTTCTGTAGGAGCATAGTATATGTGACCTAATGGCGTTGATGTGAAACCATGAATTATATTCATGCTGTCAAATCCATGATCAGATTCTCAGCCCGTCAGAGCGGTTGCTCCGTTCACTGGTGGTTGTTGAGCAGATGTTTTGAACACTAGGCTTAGTCTACCTAGATTGTCAACAGAGTATTTTTTAACATCCTAATCGGCAGTGGAACAGACCATGTTGTCTTGGTGTTGATTTGCCCATCTTTCAATTCTAATTTAAAACTCTGTGTCATCAACTCTTGCCGTGACCCTCGTGCCATACACTTACCTTGAGGCCCAGGCAGACATCCTCGATTAATGTGTGCCAGGAAGAAATACCGCTTAGCCGAACATCATTTGACAGCCTCCAGCTATTCAGTATTGTGTCATGTCTCCACATTGAGGAGGCTATCCAGGTCCAGATTCCCTTTAAATCATAGGTGTGAGTTCTCGAGGAGAAAGAAGCTTTTATCCACGATCACAAGGCTGTATCGCCATTGGAGAAATTTCTGCCACCAACAGAACATCTCCGTTGATCATCTGCTGTCTTTTACTGACCATATCCACTAAGCTACAGGCAAATATGCATCTCCTTACAAAAGCTGTGTTTGTGGTCCATATTTTATCTTTTGTGTTACTGGTAATATTCTGGTGTCGTTAAGTAGAATGCTTTGTGGCTTTGTTGGGGCGGCAGATACAAAAGCAAGGAGTAGTAGGCCGATCAGAAATGGAGGAGCAGATCCAGGTGATTGTCGGCCATTAGTGGTCCGATGGTTGTGAGTCTTAAGTTGCACCATAAAAGGTTCAGAATTTGTAATTGTGCAATTGTGCAGATGTCCAAAGGACCAGGGAAAGCAGGCATAGGTACAGTTTTGTAACCATAAACTCTTATTAGCTGCTCATTTCAAAAGCAAGAAGCGACTACCTTGTTTACGTTCAAGGTCTTCTATGTTAGTAGAAAGACATTTATATTTATGCATACCCTGTACTAGTAGCGGAAGGTGTCTGTATGTTGCCTAAATTTTTATGCACTAAAACCTAAATTTGCTATGGAATATTCCACGTCACTGTCCTCACTGTTCGAGGCCAGAGGCATCTATGTCCTTCGTTAAAGTTGGTGGGTGCCAGGTTACTCTAGGACACTGTTACTCATAGTACGGCCCGCGGGCCGCCAGCGGCCCGACAAGCCTTCCTTGGCGGCCCGCGGACCTTACAGACATCCTACCTGTGTTAAAAAAAAAAAAATAGTGTTAGCAAACACTGCCGGGTGCAGCAGCCCGGACTCTGAGACTCTGCTCTGTGGGGGCCGGGGGATTCCAGTGATTGTCAAAGTGGAGATGCAGGGGCCTAAGAGGTGAAATGCAACAAAGCTTATTAGCATGTAAATGGTCTTTTAAAGACCTGTGAAGTACTGGGGTGCCGGCTGTGTGTGCACGCTGGGAAGCTGACTCAGCCGGGGCTGAAGACTGACACACACACTGACACACAGGGCAAGATGACAGAGAGGGAGGGAGGGAGAGGGAGAGGACAGAGGGAGAGGACAGAGGGAGAGGGAGAGGACAGAGGGAGAGGGAGAGGACAGAGGGAGAGGGAG
This sequence comes from Triturus cristatus, assembly GCF_964204655.1. NCBI lineage: Eukaryota > Metazoa > Chordata > Amphibia > Caudata > Salamandridae > Triturus > Triturus cristatus. The sequence goes on along the minus strand of NC_140581.1, from coordinate 514,391,129 downwards.
AGGACAGAGGGAGAGGGAGAGGACAGAGGACAGAGGGAGAGGACAGAGGGAGAGGACAGAGGGAGAGGACAGAGGGAGAGGACAGAGGGAGAGGACAGAGGACAGGGAGGGAGAGGACAGGGAGGGAGAGGACAGGGAGGGAGAGGACAGGGAGGGAGAGGACAGGGAGGGAGAGGACAGGGAGGGAGAGGACAGGGAGGGAGAGGACAGGGAGGGAGAGGACAGGGAGGGAGAGGGAGAGGACAGGGAGGGAGAGGGAGAGGACAGGGAGGGAGAGGGAGAGGACAGGGAGGGAGAGGGAGAGGACAGGGAGGGAGAGGGAGAGGACAGGGAGGGAGAGGGAGAGGACAGGGAGGGAGAGGGAGAGGACAGGGAGGGAGAGGGAGAGGACAGGGAGGGAGAGGACAGGGAGGGAGAGGGAGAGGACAGGGAGGGAGAGGGAGAGGACAGGGACAGGGAGGGAGAGGGAGAGGACAGGGAGGGAGAGGACAGGGAGGGAGAGGACAGGGAGGAAGAGGACAGGGAGGGAGAGGACAGGGAGGGAGAGGGAGAGGACAGGGAGGGAGAGGGAGAGGACAGGGAGGGAGAGGGAGAGGACAGGGAGGGAGAGGGAGAGGACAGGGAGGGAGAGGGAGCGGACAGGGAGGGAGAGGGAGCGGACAGGGAGGGAGAGGGAGAGGACAGGGAGGGAGAGGGAGAGGACAGGGCGGGAGAGGGAGAGGACAGGGAGGGAGAGAGGACAGGGAGGGAGAGAGGACAGGGGGGGAGAGAGACGGGGGGAGAGAGACAGGGGGAGACAGAGGGAGGGCGACAGGGAGGAGAGAGACAGAGGGAGGAGGGAGACAGAGGGCGACAGGGAGGAGAGAGACAGAGGGAGGAGGGAGACAGAGGGAGGAGGGAGACAGAGGGAGGAGGGAGACAGAGGGAGGAGGGAGACAGGGGGAGAGAGAGAGTGAGGGGGAGAGGGGAGTGAGAGGGAGGGGGAGGGAGAGATGGAGAGAGATGTGTGTATGCCGGGTCTGGTGGCTCAGTGGACGAAGGTGTCTGCTGCAGGGACCTGTGTTCAACCTCATGGTCCCAATTTTTTTGGCTTTAGCCCCGCCCCTCCGACCCCACCGGTGCGGCCCTCAGCCACAAACCACACTGTAAATTAGGCCCCCGAGAAAAAGTTTGTGAGCACCCCTGCTCTAGGAAGTGCCTGGGTTCGCTGGATTGGCAGGGCGGTATGTACATTCCTGAATATTAAGTTGGTTTGTAATTGTCCCTACAGTAATGCTCTTGTTTGTGGGTTGAACTCGAGAATTAAATTTCATGGCACTGGATAACACACTAGGCAGCTGGACATTAATTTGCCCATCAGGAGGTTAAAGTGCTATTTTGTGCATTGAGATTAAAACCTATTGCCCACATTATACATTTGAATTGCCCCAGCTTGTCAAGGCTACAGCCTTGTATGTTTCTGTGCATGTGTGATTTGAAACACTTCAGGGCACAATCCTTCATGAGACTATACCTACATCCTGGGGGGGAACTTTTCCCAAATAAGTTTTTTACTTTTGCCTAAAAAGCTAAACAATCCAAGACAGCCACCTATTCACATGTCTTAGTTTCGTTCACTGTTCCACCGTCCAGTATGGGGATTGTTTTTATTAAGACTTCATCACAATAGATGAAGGATCGAACTTTTAAAACTATAAATAATAATCTAGGGTTCTGGGGTTTATAACTAATGCGTCTCTGATGACTGTATTGTGTATGCAAAGCAGGCAAAAACCTTGCTCCTTTTCTTCTTGTAATGTGTTTTAATTTTTTTTTGTACCCGTTAGCTTCCAGATATTTTGCCTTTGATGCCATCCACTAAATGAAAACGGGTAGTCTGCAGAGTTGCTTCTAGGGTGTGGGGTTTAATTATGGGTGTATCCTTGTTTCGTATAGTCCTATCACACACTGATGTAAGCAAGAACTTTAACTTACACCACAAGAGGATAAAGAATGCGTTCTGTTGTAACTATGTGTGTGTGTGTGTGCTATATAATTTGAACCTATGAGCCTGTTTTTCCAATGTATTCAAAAATTCTCTCTTTGCAGTTTCCAATGGGACCGGGTTCGGATGGTCCACTCAGTGGCTTGGGCGGCATGGAACCACATCACATGAATGGATCATTAGGTATAAAGCTTTTATATTGTTTGAGTGGTGGGGTTTGTTTTTTGGGTAATCAAAATGAGTATTGTTTTATTGTGTCATAATGTTCCTTTTGTGAGCTGAGTTAATCCTATACTTTACTAGCCAATCTGCAGTTCAGGTCTTTCCCTTAACTTTAATTCTAAACATCTTGCAATGACTTGGGCATCGAAGTCTTTTTGTAGCTGTTCTCTAGTGTAAGCGATTTCCGTCAATTGATGGGTAGTAACCTAGTTGGTGGCATTGGCACCCAATGTTACTAAACACTCTTAGGGACATGAGGTGGCATTCACAGACATGTAGTTAAACCCTCAGTCCCTAATCTTCATGAGGGTAATGAATGACATGTGTTTTCTATCCCTGAATGCTTGTCATCAAGTCCCTAATAGCAGAACCTCTGTTCACACAGAAATAACCCTCGCTGATCACTCTTCTTGATGGCTCTCTAGTTTTTAATGCAGCCCGGTCTTTAGATCAAATCTTGTGTCACTGGGGTAATAGTACCTGTTATAGCAGATCTGCTACTGTTCACTTCAGAGTGTAGGCAAGTAAACTGTGCTTTTTACCATTTCTTCCAAAAACTGAATGTGGAAAAAAAGTTTCGATCTTTAAATGTTTGCAGGCTTTATGCTGTCTTTAGAGAGGAATCCGTGAAACTGGTTTGAGATATGTTGCACATAAGTGCAAATCAATGGATATGCCTTTTTTGAGAGAGGTAAATGCAGTAATATCTTCGGTGTTACTGTCCTGTTTTGACCGGAAACCCCATGAGGTGAGTCACAATCAATTTTACAACACCTGTGACCACCGTCATGAAGAAGGCATAACGGGGGATAACCCAAGAGCATACCACATTTTGAAAGAGCAAGAACATGAATAAACATCTTCCACTTGCTTCTTTCTTGTGGAATCTCTTCTTGCCAGGCAACCTGTACACAAGGATATGAAAAATGATTGTAGGGAAAAAAAGGGGGATATTAATATAAATTCCGCCTTTTTTTAACCGGTACAACTTGAGGTAGCCTTCCTGTCTAGTCCGTGTTCCAATCATGGTGCCAAAATGCAGAGAGCAAAGATGTAAAGGTAGACCACTAGACCCAAAGATTCTACACTACTAAGATTCTCTACTGTGCCATTATAAATTCCACCATTGTCACACTAACGTGCCCAAATGCATGGTTTTGGCCCCTAATGTTGTGTATTGTGACTCAATCGTAGTAAAGGGGAAGACTGGTACCCCTCTTGTGCCACAGAACCCATTAGGTTGTTAATGATAGTATGTGTTAGATCATTCTGTGGTGCTTCCAGCCGGGCATTCTGTAATGGGTGGTTTACTGCCACCAACAGCTTCCTTAAGGAGCGAAAGGGGTCAGTGTTGCTAGAATTAGAGGTGGCTTCAACTTCCTTCCCACTCAAGTGTGGCAGCGGGATTTAACAGGGACACTCATGAGATTCAGGCATATGGATATAATTGGATTTTCCAGAGAATTTCTTGCAATGACTATTGATCAGTGGATGTGTACGACATCCAGATTTTCTCTAGCTGCGTCACCTCAGCCGCTGGCTTCACCTTTTCTAATTCTCTGCATTCTCATTCTACCACCAACTTTGCTTCACAAACTGTGACTTCCCTTCTAAGGAGACTGTGGGGGCATCCCGTTCAACATATGTCTCTTCATCTGGGATTTGTACAAATTGGGTGACGGTGATGGGGCCTTTGGCATTGCCTGCATGGATTCAACATTCTCTCGAATAGTTGCACTGTTCATTGTGCCACACCAAGGGTGAAATTACTTACCTCAAAGCTCCAGTCCCTGAACCTTTCAACATAAGTGGATTAAGATATGCTATACATCCCCCTGTTCACTGAAAGGTGACCTGGAGGTGTCGGTTAGAGGTACTACAAGTACTAAAATTCCACCAAGTGGAGTTATGCATTTCCTTCATGACTCGAGAATCCGAGAAGCAGCTGAACGGTGAGGAGCCCATCTTTTGATTCACAATGGGGTATGGAGTGGGAATCCTCTCTCTTCAGCTTCAATCTTGGAGAAATCTTGACTGAGATGTACTGATGGATGGATGGATGAATGAATGAATAATTCATAAATGGCGAAAATACCCTATGTACTGATGGATGGATGGATGAATGAATGAATAATTCATAAATGGCGAAAATACCCTGAGGTGTCTTGGCGCTACCTGAAAAACGCATTTAATTTGAAAGAGAAAAGTGCAATTATGTTCTAAGGAGCCAATTATGTTCTAAAGAGCCATTAACCTCATGCGTGGTAGGTCTGGGATTCATACTTGCTCTTCTGCAGTACTATTGTTGTTCCTCCCATTCCATTACCCCAGTTGCTACTGTAGAAACAGCTATTGGTGGTAGGGGTGATGGAAAGGAATCACAGTCTAAACTCAGCCTGTGGCATTTACTCTATGTCCTTCACTCTGGACAAATGGATGGGTGACATTCCTGGAACTGCATTTATTTATTTGAGCCAATAGAGAAGTTTAGAATGGTAACTCTGGTACAATCCTGTTTTCCCCTCTCTATTATAGATATCTATTACACATAGTTTCTCATCCCTGTGAGGCACTCCTACCACAAAACAAATGTATGTGGTTTGTGACTAAGGAACCCATGGCCAATACAAGTTATTTCCAATTTGCCGGAGTTCGGCCTTTAGAGGATAGTAATTGTGACATCTCACTCAGTTAATGTATCTATAACTGGAGACCAGGCAGAGCTAGGTTTCATCATCCCAGAAGTATACAACTATTTTCTTTTTGGATTGCTCCTGTGAGTGTTGCAGGCATATTTGTTATGTTCCTATGTTCTGGTATCCAGTTTATTGGGGCCCTTTAGACGTTCAGCTGGGAAGGTCTAGACACATGTTTTGGCTGTTTAGAAAACTATAATGTACATCCAGAATTGTAGGTTCACAATATTTTGAAGGTTTCAGAGAGCTAAGGGCCATATGTACAAAAGCTTTTTGCACTTTTAAATGGGACGAATCGCAATTTCGGCCAGTTATGAACTGCAAAACAGCCTTTCCTAATTTACAAAGGCTGATAGAGAATCGCAAAAAGCGATTGCTACCCAGTAGAAAGCGCATTTTGCAATTCCCTTAATAGGAAATCGCAAATAGGGATTTCCTATTTGTGATTTCATAAGTGCATGTTCAAAGCATTTCCTAAATACGAAATATGCATTGACCAAATGCTATTACCATCAACTCTCGATGGTAATCATGTGAAATAAAAAAAGGACCCCAAAATGCTTTTTTAAAGTGCCATAAAGCGCACACTTGCCCCTAGGGCATTTGTGCGCTTTACATGTGTACCACTTTTTTGGGGGTGCATAGAGATTAGATAAGGATACCTTATTTATGTCTAGTTTCTATCTTCCTGCACTTCAATAAGACCTCAATTCGTAATTGCTAGAAGTCAACTTTATAGCAAGGCTGTTACTCCTCTTGGACCTGGATGTGTCTCGGAGACCACATCATGTACTTGAAAGTTAAACTTGAAAGGACCAGGCACTAGTTATAAACATGTCGAAAAGACCGTCTTCTCCTTTGTTTATTGATGTCCCCCAGCAATGCCACAATATATTCTATGTGTATCAAGGATCTCACACCCTTGTGCATAATGGGATTGGAGATGATGTTCTTGTCGCAAGACCCCGTCTTGTTCTTTTTTAGCCATCATCTTTATTGGGTTTAAAACACCCAAATGGTCGTGTTGCTCAGGCCTGCATGGGGGGTAATGAATATAACCTTTTCAATTCACTTCAGTAGACCCCTTTGCTTTGGGAGATGAGATACGCGTGAAGGATACCCACCTTGCAGAAGGGAAGTTCTATCCTACTACTGAGGAGTTATTACTCTAAATTAGTTGGGGGTATTTCACAGTTTTCCACATTACCTTTACATGTTGATTAAAGAGCATCCACCCAGCCCTCTATGCCGATTAAATCAAGTTAATCCTATGGGTCCTTGTTTGAGCAGAAGGGAAGTGCGTCTTTGCCTCTCCTCAACTGTTTGCAGAGGTACTTGGTACCCGTGTTCTTGGTTTAGAGTCTTCTGACCTATCTGAAGAAGATATGGGTTCGAGGCATGTGGGCTGCTGAATTCATATCTGTGCATAGATCGCCGCCTAGTGTTGGGTCCGGATGTTTGCACGTTGTTGTCCTGGAAGAGTCTTCGAAGTATCCTGAGATAGGTGACTCCTCCCCTGGACCATAGTGCGCATGGGCATCCTCTCCATCCTCAGATTGTTTTTTTCCGCCATTGGGTTCGGATGTGCTTATCTTGACTCAAGTTAGGAAAAACTTTTTTCAGGCCAAAAGGCCTTTAGTTCGCGTCGGTACTGTTCCCGATCGGTATCGACAGTTACTTGTTAGTTTATTAACTTCAAAAAACAACTTTTTCGCATCGACCATCGACACCATCGACGATTGAATCGAGGACACCATTCAAGCGGTGTCCTGTTTGCAATGCGAAATATCCCCATATCGACGTCCACCCGGTGTGAAACAAATGCCTTTCACCGGATCACGACGAATCCACATGTATGGCCTGTGCCCGATTCCGATCCAAGAAGACCCTTCGGAATCGACGAGCGGCGAGACTTGAAGCGCAGCAAGCGGCACCGGCCCCGACCAACATCTTCAGCGCCGAGGACGAAGATGTAGAAAGCGTGGAGAACCTGCCCTCCAGCCCCGCTTCCGAACACGATTCCGGATCGGAAGACATCGAAGAACAACTCTTTCACAGAGATGAAGACGACACCGAGGTAGGAGACTACGATGAGGCCTTAGGGGCCGAAGAAAGTGGCTCCGGTGACGAGCAAGGCCTACCCGTACAGACGGAGGATATCCCAGTGCGTCAGTCTATGGCTCCCCCGGCCTCGGACATTCAGCGACAGCCATTAGGACCCAAACCGGCTGGTTTCCCTTCATCGAAACCGAAACCAAAAGTCGTGTCGGTTCCACAGAAACCGAAACTGAAAGTGGTACCGGTCGGATCGAAGCCCACTACACCTTCGACGCCAGCAAAACCCGTCTGCACCGACCGCACCAAACGGGACTTCGGTGCCGAACTCGCAGCAGCAGACGTCGGCGCCGACACACGGAAAAAGGCCATCGGCACCGACAAACCGCCTCGGCACCAGGCACCGAAACAATCGGCTCCGGCCCGAAGGTCAAAATTGCCGCTGCGTCGCACACCCCTTCGAAAGCAGCACCTAAGGCACAATCATCGACGCCGTCAACGGCTACCGCCTCTCCTCGACTCGATGACCCCGTGGCCCCGAAGAAGCCCACGCCTGCCTCTACTGAACCGCTTGGCGCCAAACAACCGTCGGCGCTCCAGGTGCGACAAGTTGCAGAATCCTTGCAACGCATCAAAGAAAAGGCAGCCCTCCAGGACACGTCGGGCCCAGAGCCGAAAAAAGCTCAAAAAGCTTCTCCAGCGACACCTCATAACACTTTTGGCCTGCCGCCATCCACGGCGCCAAAAATGTTTGAAATAAGAACTCGTGTCACCCAAACTAGGATCACACCCGCCGAACGCTCCCCTACGGAGACGTCACCATCTCACATCATCGATGCCGACACCGGCAGAATTATGCTCCACAAGAGGAGAATATCTTCCGAACACGCTTTGGACTCCTACCGGATCCCGCTGAAGAAAAAGCTGCCAGCGGATTCGGAGCCAGTTCTTTACGAACGTCTCCATACCTCCTACCCAGTTCCACAGTCCTTCTCCCCGACACACTCCGAAACCGACGTTTTGGAGGACTATATGGGTGACGACGTCCCCTACCCAAGAGGGATGGACCCTGAGGGCCAACAGGACCCTGACCAGGCTTGGGATGACCCTGTAGACACAGGTGCACCTATGGATACACAGGACACGCAGCTCTATGGCGCAAAAACATCTCCCACAGAGGACACTGCCGCATTCAACGCCCTAATTGAACGTGCAGCGGAAAATCATGGTGTGCAACTCCACTCTGACACAATCGAGGACGATTTTCTAATGGATACTTTTGCATCCTCAGAAAGGAATATCAAAACTCTACCCATGCTAAAAGGTGTCCTCAAACCAGCAAAGGACATTTTCAAAGAACCCACCAGGGCAAGAGTGATAAACCCCAGGATCGACAAAAAATATAGGTCGGCGCCTGGGGACCCTACGTACATTAGAGGCCAGTTGCCTCTAGATTCCATCGTAGTCGCAAATGCTCGCAAACGGGCACACTCGCAAACAACTGGGGATGCTCCTCCCCCGGACAAAGAGTCCAAGGTGCTAGAGACCTCCGGCAAACGGGTGGCAGCCCAGGCAGCTAACATATGGCGTATTGCCAATACACAGGCGCTCCTAGCTCGCTACGATCGCGCACACTATGACACATTAGAAACCCTACTCCAACATCTCCCTGACCAATACAAAGAGGGAGCAGAGATCCTCATCAGGGAGGGACAACTCCTCACAAACGCATCCATTAAGTGTGCACTGGATGCCGCAGATACAGCTGCCAGAGCAATAAACACCAGCGTCATGCTACGACGACACGCCTGGTTACGAATCTCCGGATTCAAACCTGAGGTTCAAAATAACATTCTCAATCAGCCGGTCAACCCCGACTACTTATTCGGGCCGGAAGTTGACAACACCCTAGAGAAAATAAAAAAGGACACAGACACTGCAAAGTCCATGGGGGCTCTCCAAACACAGACCTTTCGGAGTGGCTCCTTTCGTCGCCCCGGGAATAGAGGAGCAGGCAGAGGACAGGGGTCACAGCAAACCTACAACAAGGGCAACACACAAAGTACCTACGATAAAAACACCCGGGGTAGGTATCGTGGCTCCAGCACAAAGGACAGAGGACGCGGATACGGCAATACTAGGTCCTCCCCCAAGAACAAACAGTGACGCCCTTTCCCTTCCTCCCGACCACATAACACCTGTCGGGGGAAGGCTACAACGGTTCCTGTCCACGTGGAACTCCATCACCACGGACAGGTGGGTCAAAGATATTATCAAACACGGTTACTGCCTAGAATTAACCTCCACTCCACCCACAATACCGCCAAAACACCGTCCTATGTCCTCAGAGCACTTAGCGCTCTTACAGCAGGAAGTACTAAGTATGCTGGAAAAAGGCGCAATAGAGGTCGTACCCGTCCACGAGCAAGGCATGGGGATATACTCCCTGTACTTCTTAATACCAAAAAAGGACGGGTCACTCGGACCTATACTAGACCTGAGACCCCTCAACCGCTACATTCTGTCAGAGCATTTCCACATGCTCACCCTACAACAAGTCCTCCCGCTGCTCAAACAGGGAGACTTCCTAGCCACACTAGATCTCAAAAACGCATATTTCCACATACCCATTCACCCCTCACACAGAAAATATCTCAGGTTCACTATTCAAGGACAGCACTACCAATTCAAGGTTCTCCCCTTCGGTGTGACAGCACCCAGAGTTTTCACAAAGTGCCTAGCTACTGTGGCTGCACATCTACGGAGGCAACACATTCACGTCTACCCTTACCTGGACGACTGGCTTGTTCAGGCAAAGTCAGCCCAGCAATGTGCCAGCCACATGTCCCACACCATTCACCTTCTTCACAGTCTGGGGTTCTCACTAAATTACCCAAAATCACATCTCCAACCCGCACATGTACAACAGTACCTAGGTGTGACCATAGACACACTGGCAGCCACAGCTCAGCCGAATTTAGTGAGGATCAACAGCATACAAATGCTGATTTCCAAGTTCAAACCACAACACTCCCTTCCTGCGCGAGTGTTCATGCAGTTGATAGGCATGATGGCCTCCTGCATCTTCATAGTCCCACACGCGAGACTACATATGCGCCCGCTTCAGGAGTGCTTAGCACGTCAATGGAATCAGGCTCACGGGCAACTGAAAGACCTAGTGTTGGTGAGCGGTCGGGCATACAACTCTCTGCATTGGTGGAACCCACAAAACCTTTGCAAGGGCTGACAGTTCCAAGAGCCTGTTCCACAAATTATACTGACAGCGGACGCGTCTCTCCAGGGATGGGGAGCTCATGTACTCAATTACACAGTGCAGGGACTATGGACAACACAACAAAAGAAGATGCACATCAACCTTCTGGAACTGATGGCAATCTTCCTAGCCATGAAGGCATTCAAAGTACATCTGTGCAACAAGGTCGTGTTGATCCGGACGGACAACATGACCGCCATGTACTACATACAAAAGCAGGGAGGAACACACTCTCCACAGTTGTCTCATCTGGCTCAGAGCATGTGGAAGTGGGCCATTCAGAGGAACATTTTCCTCATGGCGGAACACCTCCCCGGCAAGGACAACCAGATGGCGGATCTGCTCAGCAGACACAGCCACCAGATGCACGAGTGGGAGTTACACCCATCAGTACTCCAACCGTACTTCCAGCAGTGGGGTCATCCAGAGATAGACCTATTCGCCACAAGCGAAAACGCAAAATGCCAAAGCTTTGCTGCCAGGTTCCCACATCCGCAGTCGCAGGGCAATGCAATATGGATGAACTGGTCCGGCAGATTTGCGTACGCTTTTCCCCCAGCACCATTGATACCGCTGGTGGCGCGCAAACTCAGACAACACTCACTGACACTCGTCCTGGTTGCTCCAACGTGGGCACACCAACCATGGTACACCACCTTTCTCGAACTTTCCGTGGTGCCGCATCAAAGGCTGCGGATCAAACCCGCGCATTTGACGCAGAACCGTGGAGAGATTCAGCACCCAGATCCGCAACAGCTGAACCTGGCAATCTGGCTCCTGAAGTCCTAGAGTTTGGCTACCTGAATCTGCCACCTGACTGTATGGACATCATTAAGGAAGCTAGAAGACCCACTACCAGAGCTTGCTATGCAGCCAAATGGAAAAGGTTCGTAATTTATTGCAATAACAATGACATTAACCCGCTAGATGCATCCATCCAAAACATAATTTGTTACCTCTTACACCTATACCGATGCAATCTGGCATACACCTCAATACGTGTCCTTTTGACCGCAATATCAGCCTATCTCCAGACCAGGCAGCACCTCTCTCTATTCAGAGTGCCTGCCATCAAAGCATTCTTGGAAGGACTCAAACGAGTAATTCCTCCAAGCCACCCACCAGCTCCAATGTGGAACCTCAACTTGGTCCTCACACGCCTGATGGGTCCACCCTTCGAACCTCTACACTCATGCGAGATTCAGTTCCTCACCTGGAAAGTAGCTTTCCTAGTAGCGATCACTTCTTTAAGGAGAGTTAGTGAACTCCAGGCACTAACCATTCAAGAGCCATTCATACAGGTTCACGCAAACAGGGTTGTACTACGTACCAACCCAAAATTCATGCCCAAAGTGATCTCGCAGTTCCACATGACTCAAACTATTGAACTGCCTGTTTTCTTTCAAAACCCACAAACTGTCGCAGAAAGAGCACTCCATACACTGGATGTAAAGAGAGCCCTCATGTACTATATAGACAGGACTAAAGTCTTCAGGAAAACAAAACAACTTTTCGTTGCCTTTGCCCCACACCACAAAGGTAACGCCATCTCCAAAGCAGGTATAGCCAGATGGATCGTTAAATGTATTCAAATTTGCTATCAAAAGGCTAAACGCACATTATCGATTCCCCCACGAGCCCACTCAACACGTAAGTTAGGGGCCTCCATGGCTTTCCTGGGAAACATTCCTTTGCATGATATATGTAGAGCAGCCACCTGGTCCACTACACATACATTTACCAAACACTACTGTGTAGATGTGCAATCAAAACAGCAGGCAGCTGTAGGACAGGCTGTTCTCAAAACTCTTTTTCAGACCGCTGCAGCTGGCACTGGTAGCCGCCGCTAATAGGAGGTACTGCTATGTATTCTATGCACAGATATGAATTCAGCAGCCCACATGCCTCGAACTGAATATGCTACTTACCAGTATGCATCTGTTCTTGGCATGTAGGGCTGCTGACATTCATATCGCCCACCCTCCTCCCCGGCGCCTGTAGCAGCTGCAGCTCTCAGAATTACTGTATAGCATGGTCATCACTTTCTGTATCTACTCCATCACTGCCACAATGGCGAAAAACAATCTGAGGATGGAGAGGATGCCCATGCGCACTATGGTCCAGGGGAGGAGTCACCTATCTCAGGATACTTCGAAGACTCTTCCAGGACAACAACGTGAAAACATCCGGACCCAACACTAGGCGGCGATCTATGCACAGATATGAATGTCAGCAGCCCTACATGCCAAGAACAGATGCATACTGGTAAGTAGCATATTCATTATTGGACAAGTTTGCAGACTGTAGGTTTTGGCGTTCAGTGTAAGCGCTTGTGGCAATATTTCAGTCAAACCTCTCAGGCCAAGAAAATCATTCTCAGTGACATTAAATGAGTGTTTTGTCCCGCTCAATCATTTCAAGCACCCTAGCAATTTACAAGTTTAAACACCAGGTTTATTAGACTTTTGCAGTCCGTATAAGCATATATCTTTTAAATAATATTATGCCAACACACTTTCTGCTTATCTTTTTTTTTTTCCATATAGTTTTCAAAGGGCATTTAGAAGAACTGCTCCTTCCAGTTTAGTTTAGCAACAGTACTCAGTTTTGGACTTGGATAATTCTGTCTTCATTTGCTCAGAAACCTATTTAGCCTACAGTTTGTAGTAACATTAAACGTTCAACAGGAAAAATGGTAGTCATCCTGTCTGCCCTATTGGTGAATGTGCTACAGACTGAATTGAAACATGTTATTGTGTTCTATGTGAATGAGGTAGTTCAGCTTGCCTGCCCTTCCTTACTTCCGGATATTTCTATAAATGTGAAATTCCTACCATTTGGTAATTCTTTATTGGGAGCGGTTAGGACTCTTCTTTCAGTTGCAATAGCCATAGCTATGGGGAATGGGCACCCTAAGCCATACAGTTTTATGGGTAGCGTCCTGTATCATGTTAGTCTGGAAGGACAACCTATTGTTTATGGCTTTCCAAAGGCATGTTCATATTGAGGTGATCTGCAAGGCATCCACCTATGATATTCCCTAGGTTTTCTAGAAGCATTATGTGTTGATTGCAATCTCTGCATTCAGGCTCCCATAAATACTTAAACTGGCTTCACTCCACACAGGACTCTGTGGCCCGTCTGACTGTGGGTATTCACAGATCATGGATCCATATCACATCATGAGCATGTGTTGCACTGTCTTCAGTACCAGCAGTGGATCTCATTCAAAACTCTTAGTCTGTCCTGTCAAAAGTGGTGCTTCTCACTAGGGCCTCCTTTCTATCAAAAGGGTTCACCCCTTTTCATGTAGGCCAGTCTATCACCTTTGCTACCTTTTATGCTTCTCCCCATTCCTCCAAGGAAGAGGAGCGACTCTACAGTTTGGACCCAAAAAGAGCGTTGTCGTTCTACCTTGACCGTACACAATAGTTCCGGGAGGATGACCAAGTCTTCGTGGGGTATGTTGGTGCTAAGTTCAGACTGTGCAGAAGTGGACCATCTCCAGATGGGTCGTGCTCTGCATCAAAATCTGCCACGCACTGGCCAAGAAGCAACCTCTTAAAGGTTTGCAAGCTCATTCTACCAGGGTTAAGCCTGTCACCACTGCGTTAGCACGCGGAGTTCCAGACCTGGATATCTGGCAGGCAGCAACGTGGGCTTCTCTGCACGTGTTCACCAAGCAATACTGGCTGGGCAGTCCGGTCTGCAGGGTTGGGCACTTTGCCCATTCGGCCCTCAGGACTTTATCATTTGAAATTGGTTCGCAGGCGTCCTCAGGGATGGTAGTGCTTGGGTATCTATTCTAAAGTAAGGAATCCGCAGCTATAAGTCTCTATCAGATGATCAAGTTACTTACCTTCAGTAACACCGTATCTGCTAGACTATATCTAGCCACAGATTCCTTACCGACCCACCCATCCTCCCCTCTCTGTGAATGGATTTCTAGGGACAGTGATGACCCCTTTCAGGGCTCTAGTTTCGACACATCAGTGATCAGTGTTCTTCATGACACTGTGCTTCTGGCATGGAAAGTTGTGAAAAAAGCCTGATGTCAGCACGCCTGGATGGCGACTATGTAGGTACCCGACGTCCCTTCCAGCACGGACGACGCCGGTGACTGCTGCGGAGTCGATCTACACCACCTACCAGCAGGCAGGGATACTGCTCACGAAGAATCTTCCGGGTCCAGTCAGATGCTTGGGGAAATTCCAAGGTAAGAAATCTGCGACTAGATATAGTCTCTAGCAGATAAGGCGATACCGAAGGTAAGTAACTTGTTTTTCAGGTTATCTTCTACTCTGTTCAAGACCATCGTTCAGTTTAATCCGTCAATTGCATTTATACTGCACACAGCAGCTACATGAGATGCATCCCGGCTCTAGTTAAAAAGCTCAACTCGAGACGTAAAGAGCAAGGTTATCTTGCACCTCCTCAAACAGGAAACTTTTTAACCTCTTTTTAAAGATGGGCTCAGAAGGAGCCATAGTAGGCTGATTGGAAGTGCATTCCAGAGTTTGGCTGTCAGTAATGCAAAGGATCTGTCATCTTTTCTGGCCTTAAAACTTTTTGAGACTTGCAAAGTCTGTGATTATTCGATCTGAGAAATCTAAGGTGCTGGTAAGGCCGGAGTCCTTTTATATAAGTAGGGGGGACCATGCCCAGCTAAGACTCTAAATCCAAAGTGTAAGCACCTTAAATTTGATACGATTGGCTATTGACAACTATTGCAGGCGTTTCAGATGAGGCAAGATTGATTGACGGCATGGTATTCTCATAATCAATCTTGCTGCAGCATTCTTCACAATCTGAACCCCTTTATTGCCAGATATTTACGACCTTTTGTTACCAAGCAGATATCATGCTCCCCCAAGCTACCTTTTGCGATGATACAGGGCATTGGAAGAGCCTCCAATTTCCCCCATTTAAATTTATAGCCTGAGAAGACTAAGAATGTTAGTTATGTGTATTAGATTCTAGAGAAATGTCGTGTTGAAGATTGTCATGTAGGTGTGATCAGCATATAAAGGATTTTACTTGGCCGCATGTTTCTGTTCCTTTAATTAAGGTGAAATAGCCAATGCAGTTGACACAGGCTCTAAGGTCAAAACAGATAGAAGTGGGGAAAGAGGCAACTCTGTCTTGTTCCATTTGTAATGGGGGAAGTGCCTGATATAAATCCCCTGCAGTTAACCTGTCCCGTTGTGCTGGCATAAAGTCACCCAACTTTGGAAATAAAGTTTTGTCCCAGGCCTACTCTGTCTAATCTCCTGAAAAGGTTGTCCCATTAAACTCGGTCAAATATCTATTTTTCTCATCGGCTTGGCTTCTTGTGGGCTATCTTGCATCTCCCAAAATAGGTAAAAAAGCCATCCCCACCGGTGAATCGTGTACAAGAACTGTATCACTTTACATAATTGCATCACAAGTATCACTAATTGTTTGATGTCTGCCTATCAATGAAATGGGGGGGATAACTGCTACAATCCAGAGGGTCTTTGCCCCTTTTCAGTATTGGTGTTCGAGACAGAACAATTTGCCAGTGGTTTCCGCCTCTTGGAATTTTTCATATAACATCATCACAACAATATCTTTGTCAGTTTTGTAAAAATCTTTTCCTGGAGATTTACAGGTTGGTAGGTCAGCAAGCACCTAAGCGATCTCCTCTTTGGTGATCTCATTCCTAGAGTTGTTTCTGTCCTCCTTACTCCGCCATGTGGAGATGGTCATCTGTGACTCTCTTGTGCAGTTGATTTGCTAATATCCTGCCTGCTTCCTCTTCTCCTTCGTATCTATCTGCGCTGGAGTTCCACTAGTGTTTATTCCGCATGGGAGGAAAACGACATTCATTGAGATCTTTTCTTTTTCAAGGCAGCGGAAGAGGTCAGTGGAGGGGTACACACAGTACTGTGCAGTACGGTTTTGAATTGAGGATTCTGTTTGCTCCTGTATTGATCATTGTTTGGCTAAGGCTGAGTCTTACATCAGTTGCCCCCGCCAGCTTGCTTTACCTTCTGCCGATTGTAATTGTGTGGAGTAATCTGACCCGCTGTTTAGTTTGTCCTGTGCTGATATGTGGCCTGAGGGGCTTCTTTCTTCTAGGTATTTGTGTAAGTTTACTGATATTCTCCATGGTGAAGTTAGTGGTGAGAAATTGCCTATATTAAGTACCAAGCGTATTGGGCAATGGTCAGAAATCCCGCCCTCTAGAGTGTCACATGGGTAGCATATTTGCAATAAATGGGGCGTGACAGAAAACAGTATACGCGTGCGTGAAGAAGAGTTCCGAACCCCAAAAGTAAAAGCATAGTCGCTAGAATTAGTTAATCTACAGGTATCTGAATCCAGTTTCCGTAATTACAAGAAAGAAGGCTCAATCAGTGCTGTGTTGCCCATGTAGAGGAGATGTTTTGCCTACATTTGATGCAGGTGCCAAATTCCAGTTCCAACACTAGTATTGAGGAGTTCTGAATTGTTGGATAGTCACCACATCACTTAATCAAGGGACGTTTGACTGAACGTATAATGCCACTCTTTCATTTAATTTCCAGAGAGCTGCTAATCCTGTAGGGTGGCAGGTCATGTTCTTACTGTTAAGCAAGTATTTCTCACATGATCGCTTACCATCCATGTTTTATTAAAATGCCCGTAGTGTCTGACGCAATTGTTAAAAGTTACACCCCACAACACTGTTGTAATGACTGTGTCTTAACTCTCGCATGTCTACTGTTGTATGCTCATATGTACCATACTACTTATGCTGCTTGCACTCTCTTAGTGCCACGGTAAGTCATTGATGTTGCATTGTCATTCGTCATCACATTGAACACCGTATTGCTGTTATCATTTAATGAAATTCAATTGAAAAAAAATTCCAGTAGTGTTAACAGTGCTCGTTTTATATGTCAACTCTTGATGTCGTGCCGAATGTTTCAGTTTGTTTTTTGCTTTTTTAGGCTCGGGTGATCTGGACAGTATTTCAAAGGTGGGTACTGGAGGCTGTTATGATTATAAGCCCCTTTTACATTTTAACCTGTATGGAAGTATTTTTAAATATATCTTGAGTTTTAGAAAAAAATCTGGGTGATCACTTTGGTGCTTGTAAAATTATAAAAGGCACACTTTATAAGAGTTCAGAGAAGCGACTTTCATGTTTTATTAAATTGCCATTTACGCAAAATTGACTGTGGATCACATACATTTTGCCTAGGTTTTTACTTTTGCTAATTAGAGATGGATTCAACTATTTTTTAAGAATTTCAAAAAGTAAAAGCTTGGACAAACTCTAGCGGATTGTCGTCACTAAAACTGCAATCCTAGTCCTCTTAATCGCTATTTTACCCCACCTCATTTAAGGTTGAATAAAGATTTTAAACTAGTTGGATATGTGGACTTCTGGTCGGTTTAATGTAGGCAATTGAAGACTTTCACTGTATATAATATTCCTTAGAAGTGTAAAAATGTGTGCACGCAAAGATATAAAATATAGAGCTAACATTATAGCAATTCACTTCAGTGCTTATAATTATTAGGATATTTGGACCAGCACACACCCACATCCTTTTGCATTTGCCTTAATTCCTAGCTTTGTCACCAGTACAACCAAATTCAAGGCTTTTTTCCCATTTATTCTTGACCAGACCCTCATCAGCAAACACTTGCCCCCAACCCAATCCCTCTTCAGGCCACTAGATGTTAATCTGATCTCAAACTACCTACCTTGAAAGTGCTCCACTCCTTCCATCCATACCAGCGTCTAACATCATACCCCCTGCAGCTTGCAAATCCTGCCGTTAATCAAGTGCTTATTCTGGTGTGCCTAATTTCCTTACTTTTGGTTGGCCAAGTTAATAATGATATGTGTAACTCCGCTTCAGTTGCTCTTTAGCCACAACCCATAAACTTGGCATTCACTTCAGTTACATCTATCAACTTTTCATCACTTTGCCATTCACACATTTCAAACAGTAATGCACACCCACCCAATCATTTAGATGGAGGTAAATCTCTGCCCACACCGGTCATTCGTCAGAAAGAATTCACCTACCACAAAAGTGTTCTCTCTTGATCATGCTTTAACATTTACCAACCCCAATAATCCCCCCCCCCCATAGTCGCCTCCCTGAACACACACACCTTATCCTCCTTTGCTGCAAGTAATTTTCGTTCTTAATTCAATATCATGACAGTATGGAAAAATCTATGCATCCTCTGGCAGCCCCATCCTATTTGCCCTGCTAGTGCATTCATCCAGCATCCCTTGCTTCCTTGACTGACATCTTTAGCCATCTCATAGTCACTGAAATTCACCTATGCTTTATGTGCCTTGGATTAATCAAACTCCTTGCCGACTCTCCAACATACACTTAGACCCCTCTCCCAGCTCTTCTCCTAATCAACTGTCGCTGATTGTCACGTTTTACATAACACGACAACAGCAAACACGACGTCTTCCTCTTTCCTTCCAGAATTCTTTTATGTACTAGTGTTCAACAAATTTGCCTCTTATCTCTCCATCAACCTCTGTAGTCTGTTGTAGAGTGATTCCGTTGGAAGCCTCAGGTCTGTAACTTCATTACCACGCTAACCAAATGCTATCTGCTGTTATTCTCCTGTATTTCTTTATGGTCATCGACAAGTGACCTCCCTCTCTCCCTACCACACAGATACTTTGTCAGTTGAGCTCTTGTGTTGGTCACCTCCTGTCTCTTTAAACGTTCCCATGCCTGTTGTGGTTTAGTCTCTGTTTATCCCCCTTCCCATAGGCATGTTTTAGGGCATGGTTCTCAGGCCCCTTCTTGTCTGTCTCATTGTAAACAATTGGGCTGTTATCACCTATTTGCAGATTATATCAAAATGATCTTTTCCCCATCTTTTATGCTTTACTCCAACAGTCTCACTGGTGTCAGCCAGTGGATGGCCCCCTCATATTCAGCTCCAAGAAACCCTTTGAGATCTTTGTCCTCCTCAAGCAGATCCCTAGCTAGTCTACTAGTTACTCCCCATAGGCACCTGGTACCTTATCCATTTGCCTCATCTAATTACCTTGTAGTCCAGTTTGCCCACCTCATGCAACTTTCATCATCATTTCAGTAACTGCAATCCTTTTCCTCCTCCATATTCACAATAACCTACTGCAGCTCCTCCTAAACCAAACACTATGAAATGTCCTGGTCACAAGTAAACTGGAAAATGTTCATGTCCTCCTGTTTGAAGATTTTAATATCCTCCTGGTTAGATTTCACACTATCTCATTTTAATGAAAGACTCCTGTCCGATTATTAGTATGTTGACTCCAGAATAGATAATCTCCAGTTTAGAAGATTGATTATTGTGAAAAAACTGTAAAACAGGACTCACTTTTCTTCAGAAAAACAAATGCACTGGTTACAATGTTGTCACAGTTCTGATCTCAGGATTTAATTAAAACAATAAATGCTAATTTGAGTTAAAAAAAAGAAATAACACGAGGGAAAATGGAATACTAAAAGAAGATAAGTGTCATCGTAGTATACCTTCTGTTGCTACCCTCTTCTTGGAAGGAAGGAAGGTAAGATTCAGAGCCAAAGATGAAAGCAATCTAAGTAGATGTGGGCAATCAGTGGGTAGGAAGAGTATAGAGCGATGAGTGGTGAAATGTATGTGCATTGTAGGGGCTAGGCAACTGCAGAAGAGATTGGAGGGGTGGGCAGCGGGGATGCACTGGTATGCACAAGTTAAAGGATGACGAAAGAGGACTGCATGGAGGGGGTGAGTTTCAAGGCTTAGGAAAAACAATTTCCTAACAGGACAAACATTCAAAACATAGCAGACAGGAGTGATAGAGGGGAGGGAAGAGTCTGAGTATTTTCCTCCATTAACAAAACTAAGAGAGAGATGCTCTATGTGAGCTGACAAAAGTGAAGACTTGTAAAGTTTTTTTCAGCTTATAAGGCATTCACCATGACGGTTTTATGAAACCGTTTCGATAGAAAGAATCCACCAGGATCACTTATATTGCCATAAGACTTCCATAGGACCTCTTCATTAACCAAGTCCTGAACTTAGCCACACATTCCCCCTTGTATGTATCTGTAAATGTATGTGGATTTCTATAGCGGAAACATCGTCAAGATATCTGCAGAGCAGTGTAGTCCTCTATACTAAAGGGTATTTAGTGCAGTGGAGTTGAAGTGAGGAGAGGTTGAATGCTTAAAGAAGCAACATTAGCAGTAAGGGGCACGCATGGTGGGGAGCACTGGTGGAGAGCACAGGATGCTCCGTTCTAGTACTTGGAGGTAGTGGGGTAACCTTGCCCGGAGTAAAGGCAAGGTACCGGAGGACTGGCTGTGTAAGGGTAGGCACATATGAATGCAGGCTACATGGAATGTTATGTTACGTTAAAAGCACTTTTATAGCGCACAGCTGCCCCAGCTAAGGGGCGTCCCGGCGCTTGGAAAAGAAGGCCCAGCACAACAAAGCAGAAAGAGGGAAAGGCACGCACAAATCGGAATACTAGCATAAGGGAGGGAACAGATGCGTCTTTATAGCCTTCCTAAATTTCAAATGCGGTTGTGATTTCTCTTGAACCGTAACAGGGCCCTCTTCAAGTTCTTCACCATCATTTTTAAAGCAATTATGTCTGGTCACGTTCGTTCATGCTTTGCTGACTTAACCCTTTGCTTGCCCAGCCGCTGTAATCTCATCTGCCCTGTAGGACCTGCCTATCCAAAACATGATTAAGTTCTTTTGCTATCCTAGGTCTCTTAAACTGAGATGCTCTGCAGCTTGACTTAGGAGGAGCAACTGCTCTAGAAGTTTTCAACAACATATATTGGAAGCTTTGCTCAGTTTGTTCTCTGTTTTGGTCAAACTTCTACCTGCTCCTAATGCTTGATTCAATCAGTAGACCAATGAAGTCTAGTCTTATTTTGGCAGCTAGTTTTTCACGTTCGGCATCTTTGTCAGAATTAAGGCCTCTTTAACTGTATATCTTTAATTTTGGAGTCGCTGCTCTGACAAATGTCAGTGGCTCTTCAACCCCACACCCAGTCCTTGCTTTCTGTACTTTCACGAATACCCTCTTTAGAATAGTTTTATAAGCATCTCGTTCAGGAGGGCTGCCACATGACTTTGCCGTATTAGCAGCTCTGATCACAATGGGCTATACGTTCTATATCCCATTTACACCGATCTTCTACATTAATGTTACTCACATTATCTTTGATATCCTTTAATTCGAAGGGTTGGCTTGGCTAAAACATCATGTGCATCACCCTCCTGGGCTCTGAATACTTCTGAATAGGCCCAAATTTCTTTTCAAGGCAACCTGTTTTGGGCTTTGCTTTCTTATCTTGTGCACTTATCTCTTCTGGGTGCTATACCTACATAGAAAGTCACCAAACATTTTTCCTTTTTTTATTGTTCCCACTTTATATCTAAAAATGACCAAACCAGTGCTAGGAACATCCACAGTTACCTTTTAAACGCAGATAAACATTACAAAACTTCACACACAGATATTACAGCTCCACATAAAAAAAGTCCGCTTTGCCTTAGATTCAGTTGTTCTCAAATCATAGTCAAATCTCCTGAGAGAGGGATCTTGCATATGAAGCATTTCCTATATCCAGTTAATGTAAAATATTGCACAATTAATTTGTCTGAAGTTGTACGAAGTTAAAAATGAGAAGTGAAGCACAGGGGTGAGAAGACCAATCAGGTTAGAGGGACGGAAGCACACAATGTCAAGCGTAATGTATCATGAGCACACAGGTACGATAGAGCAACACTCAGCATGGGGGTCAGAGAAGTATACACAAGGCGGACAGCTTGAAAACACATGCACTCTCATGGAGTGTGTAACAAAAAAAGAAAAAGTTGTGCCTGAAAATTAAACAGTGGAGGGATGCAGGCAATAAGGCCATGCTCAATAAGAGAAATGCAATCCTACGTAGGCTAACAAATACTAAGCAAGTAAATACAATAAAGCAAACTGATTGAAAGCAATGGGCAGTGGGTATTTTTGCTAACCTAAAGCTTCTGCCGTCTGGTAGATAAAGCCTAAAAAGGCAAACATATAATCTCTGTGGACCACTTCCAAACTGCTGTAAGAGCTCCTGTAATCTACAAGCTAATTTCTGAAAACGTTATGTTCGAGGCATATGAGCTGCAGATCACACACTGTGCATAGATCGCCATCTGGTGTTGGGCCCGGATGTTTGCACTTTGTATTGAAATAAGTCTTGGAAAGTCACGAGATAGGCGACTCCTTCTTTGGACAATAGTGCGCATGGGCATCAACTCCATCTTCAGATTGTTTTTTTTCCGCCATTGGGCTTGGATATGTTTGTCGCGCTCCAGTTCGGTGTCGTTACCGTTCTACCTTTTGGCGCACAATCCTTCACCCATTCTTCGGTATTGTTTCAATTGTGTTTCCCATTCGACGCGCACCTCTCAACTTGAATTCTTCGATTCCGGCCGTCGACGCAGGCCTTCGGGCTTAGCTGCACCATTAGGCCTTTGGCTCATGGAAAGGACTCCTTTCAAAAAGTGTCCTCAATGTGGATCCAAGTTTCCACAAGCCGATCTTCACGAGGTGTGTAACCTCTGCCTTTCGCCTGAGCACTAGGCCAAAGACTGTCCAGCTTGTGCCTCTTTCCGCTCCAAGAAAACAATTCGGGATCGTCGAGCTCGAAGAAGCATGGCTCGATCTGCAACATCGATACCGGACGATATCTTCCAAGAAGGCATCAATGTACCGGAGCAGGAGCAGATCGAAGAGGGCAACATTAGCACCGCCGACGACTCCGGTGTCGAAGACATCACTCCAGGGCAGCGGGTCGTAAGTACTGATGTCGACCCCTCCTCCACACCCATTCACAGAAAGGCTTCAGTCACACCTTCACCTTCGGGCTTAGGTGCACACCGGGACAAAACTTCCCACGCCCCGCCTTCGGGCTCGGCAAAGAAGTCGATACATAAGCCTTCAGGCCACTCGGGATCGTGTCAGCCTACCGGCGGTACCGTAACCCCATCCCCGGCACCAAAGAAGAAACCACTGTCTTCATCCGCACAGACACCTGGTTCCACATCGGCGCCTTCGGCACCGAAATCCGCTGGTATGGACGTCTCGGCTCCGAAAAAATCGTCGGAACCAGCCAAACAACCGGTTTCAAAGACAACTGACACTCAATCTTCCAACCCCAAAAAAACATCAGAACCAAACAAGCAACCGGCTCTGAAGACCACTGGCGCTCACCCTTCGGATCCGAAAAAATCAACGGAACCAAAGAAACAACCGGTTCCGAAGACCCCAACAGAACCCAGGAAAACTCCCGATTACAAGCCTAAGGAGCAGAAAACCACTCCAAAACTTGTGCCACACAAACAATCGGACCTGAAAAAATCGGCACCGAAACAACACACTCCTGAGGAGGAGCTTTTTCAGCCTGATCCAACCCAAAAAACTCTTGAAATAGACCCATAGACAGGTCAACTTATACTTAGTCCTTCCAGGAAAAGGAAAATGGACAAACCTGTACCAGCTCCACGCCCAAAGAAGAGAGACATTGCCACTCCTTTGAGAATTCCTTCTCCACACCACATCTCTCCCATCCCATCTCCAGTACCCTCGCAATCTCCTCCACCACAGGATGATGACACCTCAGGGTAGGAAGGGAATAATGACCCTTTAGGGGAACCTAGTCACCCTAATGCACTAGAGGACCCATGGGAAGATTATGGCACACCTGATGTTCCTAATGAACCAGAAGATATCTAACCATCTAGGCCATCCCCTCCAGAGGACACTTTAGGATTCACTCAGCTCATACACAGAGCTGCAGAATACCACGGTGTGAATTTGCACACAGACCCTCTAGAAGATTTCCTCATGGACACTTTTGCACCATCTCAAAGGTCCACTTCCATTCTCCCAATGTTAAAAGGGGTAATCAAACACGCTCCTGAAGTGTTTAAAGATCCTGTAAGGGCCAGAGCCATTAACCCCAGGATGGAAAAGAAGTACAAGTCTGCCCCAGCTGACCCGGTTTATATTAAAGGGCAACTACCCTTGGATTTCTTAGTAGTCTCCAATGCCAGGGAAAGGGCTAACTCCCAAACCAAAGGCGATGCTCCACCTCCTGATGAGGAGTCAAAACTGTTGGACGCATCTGGAAAAAGAACAGCGTCCCAAGCAGCCAACATATGGAGAATTGCCAACACACAGGCTTTGCTGGCTAAGTACGATAGGGCACACTATGATGAGCTAGAGACCCTACTACAACACCTTCCAGATCAATATAATAGCCAATGATCTCATCCAGGAAGGCAAACTCATAACTAATACCTCCATTCGTTGCGCTCTGGATGCTGCAGACACAGCATCCCGAGCTATTAACCCCTTCGATGCTGCGCAGATTCCGCCGCTGTGCTGACGGAATCTTGCGCGGGCGTGGTCATGACGGAATGGTTCCGTCATGAGCACAGCTCAACCGTGGGTCATGACGGAACCATTCCGTCATGAGCACCGAAGGGGTTAATACTAGTGTCCTTTTACGCAGACATGTGTGGCTAAGCATTTCGGGCTTCAAAACCGAAGTTCCAACTACCATATTAAACCAACCGTTTGACCAGGAACACTTATTTGGGCCTAGTGTAGATTCATATTTGAGAAGATGAAAAAAGATAGACACTGCCAAATCAATAGGAGCTTTGCAATCGCAAGCTCCCAGAAGTTCCTTTCGTCACTCCTCTTATAGGGGCGCCTCTAGAGGCTTTACCACTGATAACCCCTCCACTTCCTACAAGAGTCCCACCCAGACCTCATCTACCAGAGGCTATTACAGAGGCAATAACAACAAGGGTAGAGGCAAAACTTCCAATACTCGCACTGCCTCCACCCCAAACAATGACTTCCCTCCACTCCTCCCGGATCACTCTACTCTGGTGAGGGGAAGATTGCTACAGTTTCTACCTGTCTGGAACACCATTACCACGGACAGGTGGGTGAGACAAATCATCCAATCTGGTTATTGCCGAGAACTCACTTCAACTCCCCCAAACATACCACCCAAACAGCGCCCAATGTCAACAGAGCACTTAACGCTCTTAAAACAGGAGGTGCTTTCCCTCCTACAAAAACATGCAATAGAACCAGTTCCCCTGCATCACCAAAACACAGGGGTTTTACTCCCTGTACTTTCTCATTCCAAAGAAGGATGGAACCCTGAGACTCATCTTCTTGGTCCTCAGACCATTAAACCTCTACATACAATCAGACCACTTTCATATGATTACTCTTCAACAGGTTCTTCCTCTACTCAAACAAGGCGACTTCCTTGCCACCTTAGATCTCAAGGACGCCTACTTCCACCTTCCCATTCACCCTGCTCACATGAAATATCTCCGGTTTGTAGTAGACGGTCAGCATTACCAGGTTAAGGTTCTCCCATTAGGAGTCACCACAGCACCCTGAGTCTTCACAAAATGTCTGGCAGTTGTAGCAGCCACTTAAGAACACAACAAATTCATGTCTTCCCATATTTGGACGACTGGCTCATAAAAGCCAAGCCACATACCCATTGTGTAAATCACACACACACACACCACAATCCAACTACTTCACGACTTAGGGTTTACCATAAACCTCACAAAGTCTCACCTCCAACCGTCCCACATCCAACAATATCTAGGTGCCACAATAAACACCTCAAAAGGCCTTGCATATCCCAGTCCAGCCAGGATAGGAAGCATGCAAACCCTTATAACAAAATTCCAGCCGCAACACTCACTTCCAGCTCGAGTGTTCAGGTAACTAATGGGGATGATGGCCTCTTGTTTATTCATAGTACCTCATGCAAGACTCCATATGCGCCCCTTACAGGATTGCTTGGCACGTCAGTGGAACCAAGCTCAAGGTCAGCTAACAGATCTGGTATTGGTGGACGGCCGCACACATCGCTCTCTGCAGTGGTGGGACACCCAAAACCTTTTCAAAGGGCGACTGTTCCTAGAGCCGGTTCCACAAATTGTGCTAACAGCAGACGCATCGCTCACTGGCTGGGGAGCACATCTACTTCATCACACCATACACGGCACATGGACACCTCAGCAAAAGCTACTCCACATCAACCATTTGGAGTTACTAGCAATCTTTCTGGCATTAAAATTATTCCAGAAACTGATATCAGGCAAAGCTGTCTTAGTCTGCACGGACAATATGACAGCAATGTACTATTTAGAAAAACAGGGGGGGACGCACTCTCTGCAGCTCTCTCAACTAGCACGGAGCATATGGAGGTGGGTTATTCCTCAAAACATATTCCTTTTAGCCCAACATCTTCCAGGAATTCAAAATCACATGGCAGATCTGTTAAGTCGTCAGACACAACAGATTCACGAGTGGGAACTTCATCCACAAGTTCTTCAACCGGTTTTCCAAATGTGGGGGCAGCCAGAGATAGATATCTTCGCCACACATTACAACACAAAATGCCAAAGCTTTGCCGCCAGATATCCACACCCATTGTCCAAAGGCAATGCGATATGGATGAATTTGTCAGACAGATTTGCGTACGATTTTCCGCCTCTCCCACTCATTCCATTAGTGGTGCGCAAGCTGCAACAACAGTCACTAACACTGATCCTAGTTGCTCCAACATGGGCCAGACAACCATGGTACACAACATTCCTGGAACTCAGCAGTCCAGCACCAAAAACTACACCTCTCCCCACAGCTCTTAACACAGAACCATGGAGAGATCAGACATCCAGATCCAGCACAGGTCAACCTGGCGATCTGGCTCCTGAAGTCCTAGAATTTGGTTACCTCAATCTTCCACCTGATTGTATGAACATTATCAAAGAGGCTAGGCACCCCACCACTAGAGCCTGCTATGCAGCCAAGTGGAAAAGATTTGTTTATATACTGTAACAACACCATCAATCCTTTAGATGCCTCCACTCAACACATCATATGTAACCTGCTGCATCTTCAAATATGTAATCTAGCATACACATCATTTTTTATTTTCTTTAATTATTTTTTATTTTTGTTGTTCTTTGACAAAAGAAAAAAAGGTGATAAACAGAAAAGCAATCCAAACAGCTACAGCGGATATGAGAGTCCCCCAACTTAACATATTAACCCCTTCGGTGCTCATGACGGAATGGTTCCGTCATGACCCACGGTTGAGCTGTGCTCATGACGGAACCATTCCGTCATGACCACGCCCGCGCAAGATTCCGCCAGCACAGCGGCGGAATCTGCGCAGCATCGAAGGGGTTAAGCATTTTCCCCAGTTTATGAATAAAGCATTTTACATACATGCATATATATTTAAATCAATTTGAATAGTCCAGGCAGATATTTGAGCACTTTCCAGTTTTATACATTGCAGCGGAAAAGGAGAAAAGAAAACCAGCGCTTCATATAAAAAAGAGAGAATGAAGTTCCCCATTATTTTAATTGACCAGATTAGCAATTGGTGCCCAAATTCGTAACCCCCTCTCTCTTTTCTTGCGTCCCTTTAATTTATAGATTGAAGACTCAATGTTGTATGCTGCAAATAAGCGTGCCCGCCACTTAGAAAAGGTCCGGGGATCAACACTTTTCCATTGAGAGGTTATACACAAGCGGGCAATGGCCATAGCAATAAACAATAATTCTGTATCTGGTCTTGCCCAGCGGCCTGTTACATTTTTACTAATACCAGAAATGAGAAGGGCAGGATTAATTCGGACTGGGACCCCCAAAGTCGTAGATAGGAAAGTTTCCATGTCATATATGAATTCTTTTAGTTTTGGACATGAAAAAAACATATGAACAGCATCTGCTGCAAATAGATTGCCCCTTGTACCTCCCCATTTTGATATCTTCGCTGGAGTATAATATAAATAAAATATTGACATAAAATGTTGACTCCTTACACTACCCATAATCAATATCTGATTTGCTAGGGATATGAAGTCTTCAATACCCAATTCATCCTCCCCCAGCCGTTTAGCCCATTTTTCTGTTTGGATCAGTAAATCATCTGGAAAAGACTCAAGCAAATTGATATATAGCTTTCCCAAACGGTCCCTTTTCTGAACCAGTTCAACCAAGGGTATTTTTTCGAAATTGGAAGCCTGTCGATGGGGTCCTTTCCCCAAGAAACTTCGAATTTGTAAAAATTTTAAAAAATCACCCCTGCTCAGCCCATACTCTTCCTGTAAAGTTGCAAAATATGTCATTTGGCTGTTCCGATAAAGATCTCCCAGTGTGTGAATACCCTTACTACCCCACACAAATGTAACACGGTCCCGAAAAATTGGTGGTAAAAAGGGTGTGGTCACCAAGGGGGTATAAGCATTTAGGTTTGGGATCTTTAATTTTTGTTGAACCTGTCTCCATACCTTAAACGCTGCTTTCATGATTTTAAATCTTGTCTTTTTATAGTAGCTGGGTTCAAAAATTGAAACAAGAAGCCCCTTAGCTTGATTCCCCAGTCCAAATTCATAGATAGATGGGCGGCACACCATTGGTATATCAGCTTTGGAACCAACAAGTAGTATAGCCATATGTTGAAGAATTGCAGCCCAATAATATAGTAGAAAGTTCGGAGTGGCCAAGCCCCCCCGTTGTTTGGGGAGAATCAGCCACTTGGCCGCTCTTCTAGATCTACGATATCCCCATAGGAACCTAGAGTATACCCTTTCTATTTAAAAAAGAAGAAAACTCAGGTGGTATAGTCCTAAACAGATATAGGAACTTTGGTAAAATCAGCATCTAGCATACACATCAATTAGATTACATCTCGCTCCCATAGCAGCTTACCTCCAAATACAGACATCTGTCATTGTTCAGGGTACCTGCCATTAAAGCATTTGTGGAAGGCCTCAAAAGAATAATTCCTCCCAGGGTACCACCCTCGCCAGTGTGGAATCGTCCTCACAAAACTAATGGGTCCTCCATTCGAACCGCTGCATAAATGCGAGCTACAATTTCTTACATGGAAAGTCACTTTACTTGTGGCCATTACATCTCTTAGAAGAGTCAGTGAGCTACAGGCACTAACTAATCAAGAACCATTTTTACAACTCCATCACACAGTGCTTCTCAGGACAAATCCCAAATTCCTTCCTAAAGTTATCTCTCCCTTCCGTCTCAACCAATCTATTGACTTGCCAGTGTTCTTCTCGAAACCACAAACGGTATCAGTAAGAGCTCTTCATACACGAGACGTAAAAAGAGCACTCCTTTACTATTTGACAGAACAAAACCTTTTCGCAAAATAAAACAACTTTTTGTTTACTTCTCACCACCACATAAAGGCAATCCCATATCAAAGTCTGGGATTGCAAGGTGGATTGTCAAATGTATACAAATGTGCTATCACAGAGCAAAACATACACTGTCTATTCCCCCTAAAGCCCACTCTACCTGCAAAATAGGGGTTTCAATGGCATTTTTAGGGAACATTCCCTTAGATGATATCTGCAAAGCGGCTACATGGTCTACACCGCGCACATTCACAAAACACTATTGTGTAGATTTGCAGGCAAAACAACAAGCTAGTGTGGGCCAGGCTGTATTCAAAACACTAACACTATTTCAAACTACTGCAACAGATACTGGTGGTCGCCGCTAAGGAGGAGTACTGCTATGCAATCTATGCACAGTGTGTTATCTGCAGCTCATATGCCTCGAACGGAAAATGCTACTTACCAGTATGCATCTGTTTTTGGCATGTAGAGCTGCAGATTCACACACGCCCACCCGCCTCCCTGGCTACCTTTATCTGTTCCTGTATTATCTTAATTAGATACAACCTACATGGGCATCTATTTCTGTTTCTTACAAAACTCCATTTCCCTTCTTGGCAAAAAAACAATCTGAAGATGGAGTCGATGCCCATGCGCACTATTGTCCAAAGGAGGAGTCACCCCTATCTCGTGACTTTCAAAGACTTATTCCAATACAACAACAAAGTGCAAACATCCGGGCCCAGCACCAGATGGCGATCTATGCACAGTGTGTGAATCTGCAGCTCTACATGCCAAGAACAGATGCATACTGGTAAGTACCATTTTCCTTTAGTAGGTGTCTTACAATCCCCACTTGCCCCGCTCAAAGCAATAATACCCTCTGCTTCTAGACTAGTCACAGACTCAAAATAAATTGTGGCCTCATAACGCCTATTGAAGTAATTGCCTCAAAATTGTATTGTCTTTTTTATTTGTGTGATACAATTTCTAAATGTGAACTTACTTATGTACTGATGCAATGTATACCTCTTGTCTTCCTTTCTTTGTGAGCAGAACTCGCCAGGTAATTTGAGTATGAGCAACCAGCCGGGCACTCCAAGGGATGACAGTGAAATGGGTGGAAACTTCTTGAATCCTTTTCAAAGTGAAAGTGTAAGTAATTCCTGCCAGGCCTCTTCATTAAAAACTGGTTATACATACATTTCCAGATTAACATAAAAGGGACTTTAAACTCGCTGCTTCTAGTTTTCATTGCAGTGTATCAAAGGCTTATTTTTTCCAGCATGGTAGCTGTCTACATTGTTATTCAATGTATTGAATGCCTGTAGACCTATAGCAATACACAATTATTTCAAAAGCTTTTGGAACACCAAAACTTTCTTAAACAGACCTCCTATAAGCACCTCTGGTATCGGTCCAGAGTTACTTTGCAGTTGTACATTGCTACAAGAATGGATGAGCCTAATCCAAATTTCATACACAGAAAGAATTGTTAGAGGCACAAATGAGTTAACACGTTTCACGATAAAGTGCTTAATCAGGGCATATTTAACAGTTCCAGTAGTTGGTAAATTACTAAAAAACAAAATGGAAAAAATGTATCCATGATCAAACATTTACAAAATCCAATAAATTCATGGATATTCATAAAAATTAAAGGAGACAAAAAAGTTCTCACCTTTCTCCGCTAAGGCAGAGGAGCATCGCCCTACTGCTTTTCAGCAGTGCAAAAAAAAATGATAACGCGATGTTATTATCATTTTATTTTTCAGTGTGAGCCAGGTTAGGATGGAGCGGGGCTGAACTGTCAGAGCAGGGGAGGAGGAAATATGTGCCCTTAAGAGCGCATGACGGTTTGGCCAGCCATTTTGGGCCGGCCAAACTGTCATGCACACTTAGCATTTTCTCCACCTCATTGTAAAACGTACACAGGCACCCACTCCCTGCTTGAGCGCCGAACTAGGCCACTTAGAACAATCACAATGCTGCTGTCATGCTGGTGACAGCAACGTCGTTCTTGGCTTAGGGAAGCCGAGTCAGAAGAGAAACGGAGCAGAGACGGTGGCTATGCAGAGGTAGGTGTTGTATATCTTTTTTCACAAACCTGTTCCGTAATAGCTTCCACTGTCAACAATATATAAATAGCACTCCACAGCACCCATCTTAAGCTGTGCAACGTATGAAAGCTAATCAATTCCACAAGGCTGCTAAAAAGAAAAAACGCATAGCTGGAAAATAAAAAGGTCTCTTAGCTAAACATATATGGCGTTCAGATAATATACCTACCGAAAAACCTTTCTTTAAGGATGTTCTTTCCATTAGTTACATTTACTTCCATAAGGTATCACAGTACACACATTCCATTTTACAACATTCTTTCAAGTAAATTTAATTTATATTCATCAAATATCACAGTATTAGACAGTTAAATATAAAGTAACAAAAACACAGCAGTATATACATGTTACACCACAATACTTTTAAAGGCATGTAGTTATACCCAGGCCATAGTCAAGAACCATGTCACATGAAATATAACATTCTGCATTGCATCAGATATATCTCGAACACACCACAAAGTACAATAATTACCTCAGTTCGTGTTTTCAAAGAAGGTGTCCCTAATGGTTGTGATGTACTCTAGTTTCAAATTAAAGGCAGTTCTAGGATAAAAACCAAAGCATAACAAAACAGTTACCATAACAAATCTAAGTGCTGACTGGAAGGACTTTACATTACAACTAAAACTACACCCTTTTCCCTTGAGAACACTTCTCACCTAGTATAACAAGACCAGTGTATCGGCAAAGGAATAGCCTACAAAACGGCCACTTTATACACTCTGACACTGCAAAATGGAGGTCACATTGTGAATCTCAGCTTCCTACCACTTAATGGTTTAAAAAAGGTACTCCACAATCCCACATAACATTAAATCACACAAAAGGTATATAAATGAACATAATGTCAGAATTCAAACGCAAAGACCTCCTGCGGACATTATCTTCCTGAATGAGGCCTTGACATTGACTGTCCATTGGCTTTCCTCCAATCAGCTTAAACTCAACGCCAAAAAAACTGAATTTCTTCTAATCTCCTCACCCAAAACCAGCTCGGACACTCAGGAATGGATTAAGACTATCACAGCTTTAAACTGCACTCCTACCTTAGTGAACTCTGCCAAATCCCTCGGAATAACCCTCGACTGCAACTTGAACATGCGTGGCCACATCAGCTCAATGGCCAAAACAGCCAGATTTCACCTAAACTACCTAAGAAACCTAAAACCTTTCCTTGACACCCCAGACCTGAAAATGGCAATCCAGGCACTAGTAATCTCGAGACAAGAATATGGATGCTCAACCCTCGCAGGTCTTCCCAAGATTTCTTTGGCCCCTTTGAAAGCTTGCCTCAACGCAGCAGCCAGACTCCTAACTGGCTCTAAGAAGTTTGACCGCATCTCTCCACACCTAAAAGCTCTGAACTGGCTTCCTCTCGAAGCCAGAATCCACCTGAAGCTGGCGTGCATCACTCACAAGGCCTTATACGCTAATTCCGCTGCATTTCTCACCCAGAAACTTGTGGTATCCGGAGGAGCCAGAAACTCCCGGTCTGTCAGTAACCTCCTGCTCCAACCAACGTACAATCGGGCTTTCTCTGGAGCCGTTCCAAGAATATGGAACTCTCTCCCGCCCGCCATTAGAAGACTTCCGTCGCTGGCTTGCTTTAAAAAGGCGGCCAAAACCTTCTTCATGGGTAAATTCCTAGCCTAACGCCTGCAATGCATTCACTTCAGTGACTTTGTTCTACCTCCTACCAGGGCCTCTCCATGGTTCATTGATTTGGTACCTACCGGGCACTCCCCACCCGGGTTTTTGAGATCTCCTGTATATGTAACTGTTTTGTTATGATCCCAAATGTATTCCCCCCCCTCCCATGACTTTTGTATACCACTTGTCAATCCTGTAAAGCACTCCGATACCCTCACGGGTCTGGTTCGCGCTCTATAAAACCCTAAATAAATAAATAAACAACTACAAACTCAATAAAAGCATAATGAACAACTCATTTGAATTTAACTTATAATTTTAAGTTGATAAATCATGCCAAAGTAAAATTAAACTCAAAGCAATGGTCAGGCTTGAACCTACATTAATCGCTTAAGACTTACTTAACTATGACTCTCCCCTTTGTATTATTGCTCGGACATAATCCTATAAAGTGTGTAACAAGGATCCCAAAGATCAATGTAACTAAATCCATACAATCAAACAAGCTAAACAAAACATACTAATAAACCAGTGAAATGAAAAGATACCTAATTAATCCTATCCCATCATTTGAAGTATACCTGTATGGATCTTATAAAATACTAATTTCGGAGAGTAACAACTACAGATAGTGTTGAACCCTAATGCTCCACAAAGACCATAAATACATACAATTTAATAAAGCATAATGTACAGGTAGTTCAAATCTAAATTTCAATTAATGAATCATGTCAGAGAAAAGAGAAAATAAAAGCAAAGTAAAGGGTCAGTCTTGAAACTACATCTTCATTCATTGCATTAAGTTTCTTAACCATTACCCTACCCAATGTTTTGCTGCTCAAACATAATCCCATGCAATGTGTAACAAGTTTCCCAAAGATCAATGATGCTAAATCCATACAATCCAAACAGCTAAAGAAAACATAATAGTAAACCAGTAAAAAAGAAAGATTCCTTAAAAATTTATCACATTCCACAGATCTCAAGAAATGCTAATCACAGAAAGTAACAACTACAAATATAGTCTTGAACCCAATAGAGCTCCAGCTGTAAGAAATTAAATACATTTTTATTTTCTCCCTTGCCATTCTTTGTGAATGACATTTTGATACTGTGTTCCTGTGGGGTTAGGTAGGCACATTCCCAAGGGAGCATTTGTTGCCGCAGTTGTGAATTTGGTTGGCCTGATCTTTCTGGAGAATCATGGCGATGTGTCTGGGTTTGATTACTTTTTGTGTATCTGAAATATATTCATCACAAAGTCGTGAACTATAACAGAAGAGTCTGCTCTTGGTATTAACCTGTTCTCATCTTGAACATCTCATTGATGTTGCAAGCGCAAGCTCTTCTGATACTTTCAGAGTAATAATAAACACTGTAACCATTATGTATAAATAATTCTAGTCCCAAAAGCTGTGAAGCAACGCAAGGTCTTTTTTATGAGGAATTTTCTAATACGGATAATTTGTAAAATACATTGTTGTTTGAAGATGCATGGCCCTTTTTAGGCTTGGTAGTCCGTGTCCCCGGTTGTAAATTACACATTTTCATTAATGTTTCTCTGAATTTTGTCTTTGCTTTTTCCCCATATATGGCAACAATCTACTATTTGATTTCTGTCTGGGTTTCACCTAACCCAAAGGTCGGAGTTGAACATCTATTGTGGTACAATATGTGTTATTTTCTATACTGAATGTGTATTGATGTTTCCGCTGATTTCCCACTAACAGGTGATTCTCCTTTTCTTCATAGTATTCCCCTAGCATGACCATGAGTGTGTGATCTTCTACTGGTTGTCTTCGCAAGGATCCCCTGGAGGCCGCCCTCGTTGCAGATCTACCGTTGAAGAAAACCATAACTCGCCGTGTACAGTTCAACCTGAGGATCTCGGACACAGCCGATCAGACCTTCCTGTCTTTTACCACGTGACCTGTTTCGGAGAGGAAAGATGGTCCCAATATGGATTCATCCAACTGTAAAGAGTGGCATATAAAATTGCCCTAAACTGAACTGCAATCATCTGTACATATATATAAATATAAATATATATATATTCCCACAGGACATTGTAAAAGGATATTATCACATGACATCTTAAGTAGAAACAATTAGGGACTTTTATTCCATGTCTTTATTTTTTCCACGTTTACATTTTAATTATCAAAACGTTGCATTTTCTTCAAGAAATATTTTGTGCTGTGTATATCCCTGCTTAATAAGTTATTTTTTAAGGTAAAATGAAATGTTATGTTTTTTGTAAATGTTTGCAATCATGCATAGGAATAAAATTGCATATGAGTGCTTTTATTAAATCACTTTTGATACCAGCTACCCTGTGAATGACAAACTACTGTTGCAAGCAAGAAGATGTAGACAAAGCTTGTCCTAATTGTTCCGAGCAAGTGAACGACTTTTCATTCAGCGTTTGATATTTTACTGTCTGTACAGTTGTACTGTATCATGCCTTTTAAGGACCATTCAAGCACTGAATTACCTGTCCCTTTAAGTGGGGCCGAATATATTTCTGTAGTACCGGTTTTCAGTGGTAGTGTGAGTTTGTTACCAAGATATCTGAAATATTACACACAACACTGGAGTGCTCTGAATGCTCAGTTAAACAAGAACTTCAGCTTCTTACACCAGCCTCTTTTTGTTTTCATCCATATAGTAAGATGGTATGCATTGCAGGGCACCGGGGCGTTTACCTGATGTTGTTTGGGTTTTCACTCTACTTCACCACAGGTACTGACACAAACTTGAGCTTGTCAACCAGCAGTGTGTGGATGCCATCAAAGTCATAGGTTGTTCCTAGTGTCCTGTTGTCTAGTCATTCATATAAATTATGTGTGTAATATTGAGATCCTTGAGTTCAGGTACCTGCTTTGATGACTGATCCGCTGTCTCACGATATAGCGATGAGCAAAGGAGCTCTCTGCTAAGGTGGGATAGCTATTACTGATGGGATTACAGAGCAAACAAGTGACCCTGTCCTGTGTTCAAAAATAGATCAAAGATGAATAGATCTCGTGAGACTGTAAGTCAAATGGAAAGATATCCACTTCTCGTATTGCATATATGAGAGAGGGAAAAATGGAATGGCTACCCTTGATGTTCTGACCAAATGCTATTCGGTCCTCCTACGTCGCTGAGCACATGCATATCCGAATACCTTTCTCCCGTGTGTGGACTTATGCGCAGCCGAGTACTATCTTTCCTGATACAGGACTTTGAATTAGCTGTTACTATATGGATCAATGATTGTTGGAGAGACTTTAACAGCAGAGTAGACCACGTGAAAAGAGAAAATCAAGCAATTTTACTTTATTGACAATATTTGCAGCTAGTATAAGAAATCATATTTTCTGTTTTCTAGAGTGGGTTATTCCAAACACTGTGAAGGATTAACTGATGTCGGGGCTATGTGTAGTGGCGACACTTTAAA
Source organism: Triturus cristatus (assembly GCF_964204655.1). Lineage (NCBI taxonomy): Eukaryota > Metazoa > Chordata > Amphibia > Caudata > Salamandridae > Triturus > Triturus cristatus. Next base: position 514,354,456 of record NC_140581.1, on the reverse strand, counting down.
TTTGCAAACTAAGAGCTCTCAAGGCTTAAATAGTATATGGTCCCTGATCCTGTTCTTTTTCCCATGGTAACCACCTCTCTGATGGTTTCTCTCATCATGAAGCAGTGGCATATGGTCTGTGGTAATAGGAAGGAAAAGTTGGGGACATTTGGAGCATTACATCATAAAAGTTTGATATACAAGATGTTATTACGATTTCTTAAACAAATTGAAAAGTGAATTTCGTTTATTTTGTAATTTAAGAATCCTGTATTTTGTGTGTACAAATGTAGTTGATCCGTTTAAGACTACAAGTCCTAAACACACCCAATGCACACATTATACACATATATGGTATTTCTTCAGTGAGTCCTTTCTTTCTTGGACATTTTGTTTTTTGTGACTTCTTGTTTGCTTCGGATCAGACTGCAGATAACTCCCTTTGCGCAGTCCCCTTCATTCTTCATATATGGAAAAGCATCTCTTCTGTAAGTACTCATTTACTTCCAAAATTTGTGGAGATATCATGCAATTACTGCCACCGCAAAAAAATCAGAAATGACCATGAATGTCTAGCAACGCGGCCCAAATGACACTACACCGGTTCAGTTAACGTCTGCTGAGCTGCTTCTAACAGTGGATCACAGCAGCACATCCGCCTTATATGTGCCTAGTTCCCTTACACATGTAGATGAAACACCACCACAGAAGCACACTACACAAGCAGCAAAGTAAATCACTGACACCTGACTTTATGCCTAATCTTCGATTCCTGCTTTCCGCAGTAAATGTTGAATAAAAAGTTCTCCTGATCACACATGCTTGTAAAATGTTAAAGCTGCATAGACCTTTTTACCAGACCGTTCAAAAATGTCTTCTCCAACAAATTTCCTTTAGTCTCCCCTCCCCCCCCCCCCCCCCCCTTTTGTAGTTGCACAGCTTAACCGCATGCTGCACCTGGGTATGTAGCGACTTCACTACAAGTGTCTTCCCTGTAGTGCTCCAATGCCATGTGCTATTGCCTTGAGCTTATACAATAGTTGAGTGTGTATGGCACCGAAGGAGCATAAGGAGAAAACGAGGCCGCCGTACGCTGATCCTGCCACCATAGGAAATCGTAGGCCATTATTTGGCCACTAGACAAGTGTTAGGTTGACTTGTAAATTCTGACTGAGGTAATTGTTGCTTGACTCTCGTCAATGCAAAATCCCTCCCAAGCACATACACTGCGTGACAGTGTCTGCAGAAACTCTCTTCTTGTGAACAAGGTGGCAGGCCACATGCCACTTTCAGCCACCTTGTTGGCACCAGAGAGCAGCATCAGTGACTTGCAAGATGGCTGCTGTGCTGCAGTTTACAGGCTCTTCACCTTTGTGCCAGGCAACGCATCAGAAGATCAATGACTTCCTTCATAGAAGACTTCTTTCAATATTTTTCATGATAATGTCTAATTCTAAGACTTCGAGCAGTAACACAGATGCAGGTTTGGCCTTTCTTTGGGGTGACTGACGCCCCTTGGTAGCAGGTCTCGTTTTGTCCGTTCCTATCTTAATCTCATCCGAGTTTCCTGCTGTAGTGTGCAGGGGCATGCAAAGGTAAGCCTATTCACTTGTGTAATAAATTGTCAGTCTGTTGTAGAAAAGATCCTTAGCTTATTCTTTGTATGTCCCAGCAAGAGGAGCCCACAAGTCGCTACACATAAACTTCCAACTTTGGTCTGGTATTTATTTACTCTCACATTTACCCCTTAGCATGCATGACACACGCAGTTTTTTCACTCCACATTATACTTACTGACTAACTTCAGTCATGCAGACAATTTTCTGGGTAAGAGATACAATTGCAGTGTTAGCAATGTATGGGAGTGTTACCATGACACAGGCATTGCACCTGTATAGTTTAATATAAATGAACATTTCCAAAAATATAAAATCTTTGACGTGATTTAGCCAGAAATATTACCCATCTTTGAGTTCTTTGCCGTCTAATACAAAAAGTGGTTTAGTCCCCTGCAACTTCAAAACATAAAACTTCAAAATTATTGCAACAACATTGTTTACATTTATATGGTCCAGAGACTTTAACTAGCCTATCTGAGGTGTATTGAGGGACTCTAACAACCATAAAGAGACACAGAAAATATTGTATTCAGAAACAGTTGGGGCAAACCCTAAAATTCTCTCCGGGTCAGTTCTGTGGCAGTGGTTCCAAAATGTATGTTCCCTTGAACCCCCCCTCCCCCCTGCTCCCCCAAATTTTTTTTTTACTAAAAGCAATACGTGAATTGTAGATCTTGGTTAGGTCATCAGATGAGGATTAGTATGGTGTACTGATGTCCAAAACTAAAACTATGATTGGCTTTGGAAAACCTATGCGACGTGCTGATTTTTTTCAAATAGACTAATTATCAAGTTCTCTGTAAAGGTTTTATGTGTTAGTCTGCTTACATAAGACGAGTTGATGTGGTCAAACCAGTGCTTAATGTATACGAAAATATTTTAGATAAGTGCTGCCACTGCTGGAGCATCCCACTTCCACTACTGCCACGGCCCACTGCATGCTGGTTGGTGCCTATTGTTTTTGGGGCTAGCACCAGACCTGCCTGCAAGAAGCAACGGTCGGTGAACTTTTAAAGTGTTGTGGCATAAATACTTGTGTCAAATTGGACAGTGTGAATGAAGTGCATTAACTAGTGTATTTTAATGAAGTTTGGCGGGATTCTTTATCTGACAGGGTTTTGTTTTTTAAACGGTGCCAAATGGTCAATTACATTTTTTTCACATAAATGTGCTAAAAATACAGAGTTTCCGAAGGACGCAAATTAAATATTCCAGTGCCTTGGTGGTGTGCCTGGCAAGCTTAACCCTCCACAGGTTTTATAGGAGTTTATATTTGCAAGACGGTAAAGTGTTGAGAAGTGGTGGCAAAACTGGATTTTTAAAGCAATTGCGCTAAAAGTGGATTGAAGAGTTATCTATTAAAGGCACCTAATATTGCTATTTAATTTCACAGGGCTTAATGATGGCTAAATGATCCTCATTCACTTTGTTTCTGAAAATCTACAGGATGGAGAAATCAAGTAATCTCTCTGTCGCTTGTCATAGCCATCAATGCAAGACAAATGCTATAATCCCATGTTGCACTGCGACTGCTTTGAACATGACGTTTGTCACATTTTAGCAATTTGCTTTCCAAAACCTGGTCATTCCCTCCAGTTCCCCTTATGCAGAAACATATCACTGCTAAGGCTTGACCCCAGCTTTGTTCTTCTGAGTCTCCTGAGCATTGAGGTACCAAACATGCCGGACTTCCAGTTTTGTTCCACATGGTTTCTTAACCAACAGGCCACAAGATGTGTATGGGGTTCTAAGGCTTCAGGGTGCCCACAGATATAACATCACAACCATTTATTTTCAGCCTCTACACATAATTTGGTATCTATCGCTGGGTAGCAGAGCACAGTTGACCTGATTGGTTGGCCGGGACAGTGCAGTGAATAAGACATTTGTCAGATTTTCAGCATTTTCCCCAAAAATATGGTAGTTTCCTTCAGTCTTCCTGACATGGCAGCATATTCCTACCAATGATTGACCCAAATCTGTGTTCTCCATTGGTCTACTGAATAAGGAGTTGTGAGAAGTTGGCCTGATGTTTGATGTCACTAGTTCTAGTGTACACCTTATATCAGTCCAAACAACCCTTATGGTGATTGGTTGTAAAGTCAACCTTATAGACCAGCTATCCTAGTGGTAGCATGGACAAGAGCAGTCTTAGGCTAAACTCTGAATGGCATGTGAAGCCAGCTGTGATACCATATATAATCCCTAGAATACCAAATGAAAGGACACCACAACAGCTATATTTATAAAATAAAGTGTATTTATTCTAGTCAAACCCTCAGCACTCTTTATGAGATTCGAGGTAAGTACAACACAGTCTTATTTAAGCATACATTAAGTCACACAGGTAAGTAATACAGTTCGGCCCTAGGGGCCACACAAACCATATACTAAAGAAGTGGTATAAGGACCACTGTCACGGAAATAGGATAGGCCTAGGCCTAGGGAATCGCTGGGGCTACACTACACTACCAACAGTTAGGAAGTGGGAGGCCCACGGGATTCAGGTGCAGAGTGGAAACACTCTCGCGTAATGCGTATAGTCGATAGAAATAGTACAGTTTTGAAATAAGCAGTTTAAGGACACTTCTGAAGCAGCTAGAGAGTCAAGACTCGGAAACTAGACCCTAGGATAGTCACTACCCTTGTGAGCACCGAAGTACCCAAGTTACCTAGCCCACGGGCTCCGGGTGCATAGGTGTGAACTTGCGTCGGGTTTCATCGTGGACTTCTATGGATGCCTGAAGGAAAGTTGCTGACAGGCAGTCAGTGCAGAGTGTCCGGTGGATCCCAAGGCCGGGATCAAGAAGGAAGGGTACCTGCAAGCAGAAGGGACAGAGTCAAGGTCACTAGCCAGTGACCACGTGGAACCAGGAAGGAACCAGGCGATGTCGTGAAGATTGCAGGTGAAGGGTGAAGCTTGTCGCTGCAGCCACGGGTACCAGGAGACTTCGAGGATGACCAGGACCAGGAGGCGAGCTGTCCCACGAAGGCTCTTGCTGTCGGCGGCGTCGAAGTCGAACTAGGACTCACCAAGCCTTGGCAAGCGGAACCCACGAAGAACGGAGGACTTGCTTCTGATGCAGACCAGGAAGGTCTGGGGTGCTTCTCTTTTGCAAAGAAGCGGGAGCCAGTCTGGAGGAGCCAAACCAGCAGTGAAGATTTCAAGGTGTGTCGTCACAGAGGCCGCTAGCCCACGGGCAAGCAACCGGACAGACGCGGCAAGCAGGAAAATGCAGAAGGGCCCCACGCAGGACTCGTGGAGTGTGGGGGGCTGATCTTCGGTGCAGATGGTGCTTGGGGTTGGGGCTTCTCAATCCCCGGTGCACAACTTCGAGGGTACCTCAAAAGCTGTGCTGGAAGATACTTGCCACTTTTCCCAGGTAGCCGGTCCCACGTCTCTCGTCGCCTCCACGGATCTCAGCTCAGCTGTGGATGTGGATCAGGGTCGGAGAAGTCTGGAAGTCAAGGCTCTGGTCGGGCTCTGCAGTCGGTCCCTCGTAGAACTTCAGCAAAGGGTAGTCTCTTGATGGTGCCTGTTTGGACAGGGTAGCCACTCCTTGGCCACAAGGGAGATTCTTCAGTCGTCTTCTTTCGTCGAATGTCGAAGGTCCAGAGTTTCTGTTCAAGTTGCAGGTTCAGGATAATCTAATCCCCTGAGTCCCAGCTACCACTCTTATACTAATCTGGGGGGCTGGGTTGCCTGCCAGGTCACGCCTTATGGGTGGGACCTGGGAGGGGGGTGGTTACACCCCCTTCCCTTTGTCCAGTTTCGCGCCAGGACTGGGGCTGGTGTGCCCCAGCACCGGTTTGAACTGGACTATGCATGGGACACCTTGTGTGCCCCAGGCAGTGTCTCGTTTCCTTCATCCCTCCCTGCCCCAATGCACTAAGGCCTGTCTGGGGTGGTGCTCGCACCTCCCAAGGCAGGAAACCTATTGTCCAAGCCTCCCTTGCCGGGATCACTCCCAGCAGCAGGAGGTCAGACTTGTGTCGTGGCAGCAGCATCCATTTTGTGATGCTGGGGCTCTGGTTTAACTTTAACCGGGTAAGTAGGTTACAACATGTCTTCTCCCTCTAGAAGGGAGGGATAATATCCTCATCACCAGAAATGGGATGGGGGTATTATTCCAAAGTGTTAGACACCTTACACGACATGTTTTGATAAAGCCAAACCATAGTTACCATAACCGTTTAAGATTATAAGGTACTTTAAGAGAATATGGTAGGCTATATCATAGAACAGCTATAAGGACATGGTTCCGAAAGCTGCAGACAGGCTCAGCTCATGCTAGAGTGCCATCTCACATGTTACCAAGCACTCTGCCTCCAGGATTGTTAAGGCCTGCCATAGGAGTGGCTGATAGGTACACATGTGTCTATTTGTAAGATAGGTATAGGAATACTACACCTAAGCAAGGGGTGATTACATGACCTTGCCCCAGCTGAGTGATCAGCCAGTTGTCATAATGGAAGGCCAGGCCAGGGGTGGCATAATACATGCTGCAGCCCCTGGTAGGCCTAAGGTACACCTATGCCCTGGGTACCTAAGGTACACTACAGGGGCCAATAAGGTGATCCTATCCAAATGGGTTATGCACCTAAAGTACATAGTATCAATTTAGAGAGAGAACAGCAGGGCTGTGGGTCTGATTAGCAGGCTCACAGCCACATCTAAGTCGAAAACCAGTAAAGCAAAAGCAAAAAGTGGGGGTGAACATAGAAAGCAGACCCTACTCTCCTACACAACCCCCCCCCCCAAAACTTAGGGACATTAAACTAACCTTGACCAGTTGAGTCTTCATGTTCTAAGTGGAAATATCTGGAGAGTCCATCTGCATTGGCATGGTCAGTCCCAGGTCTATGTTCCACTGTGAAGTCCATCCCCTGTAGGGAAATGGACCACCTAAGAAGTTTGGGATTTTCACTCTTCATCTGATTTAGCCACAAGAGGGGCTTATGGTCTGTCTGAATCTTGAAGTGAGTGCCAAACAAGTATGGCCTCAGCTTCTTCAGGGCCCAAACCACAGCAAAGGCCTCCCTCTCAATAGCTGACCAACGTTTCTCTCTAGGGGTCAGCCTTCTACGTATAAAAGCAATGGGCTGGTCTTGACCATCTATATTAAGTTGTGAAAGAACAGCTCCCACACCCAACTCAGAAGCATCTGTCTGGACAATGAACTCTTTGGAGTAGTCTGGACTTTTCAGAATAGGTGCACTGCACATGGCCTGCTTCAGGTCATCAAATGCTTTTTGACAGCTTACTGTCCACTGAACTTTCTTTGGCATTTTCTTGGAGGTCAAGTCATTAAGTGGTGTCACAATGGACCCATAGTTCTTAACAAACTTTCTGTAGTACCCAGTCAGGCCCAAGAAAGCTCTGACCTGAGTCTGGGTAGTTGGAGGAGTCCAGTCCTTTATGGTCTGGATCTTGCTCTCCAGTGGTTGAACCTGACCCCCACCAACTAGGTGGCCCAGGTATACAACCTTGCTCTGCCCTATCTGGCACTTGGTGGCCTTGATAGTGAGGCCTGCCTTTTGCAGGGCCTCTAAAACATTCCTCAGGTGGACCAGGTGATCCTCCCAGGTGGAGCTAAAGACAGCAATATCATCAAGATAAGCTGCACAATAATCATCCAACCCAGTAAGGACTTGATTCACCAACCTTTGGAAAGTGGCAAGTGCATTCTTCAAACCAAAGGGCATTACCACAAACTGATAATGTCCTCCTGGGGTCGAGAAAGCAGTTTTGGCCTTTGCATTCTCAGCTAGTCTGATTTGCCAGTAGCCTGCTGTCAGGTCAAATGTGCTCAAAAACGTAGCAGCTGCCAGTCTGTCAATGAGCTCATCTGCCCTAGGTATTGGGTGGGCATCTGTCCTAGTGACAGCATTGAGACCTCTGTAATCCACGCAAAACTTCATCTCTCTCTTACCATCTTGGGTGTGAGGTTTTGGCACAAGAACTACAGGACTAGCCCAAGGGCTCTCTGAAGGTTCAATGACTCCCAGCTCCAACATCTTTTGTACCTCAACTTTTATGCAGTCCCTGACATGGTCAGGTTGCCTGTAGATTTTACTCTTAACAGGCAGACTGTCACCAGTGTCCACCTCATGGGTGCACCAGTTTGTCTGACTTGGGGTCAGAGAGAACATATGTCTGTAGGATTGCAGAACTTGTCTGCAGTCCTGTTGCTGATGGACAGTGAGGCTGTCAGAAAAGACCACACCATCAACTGAGCCATCATCAGGGTTCTGAGTCAACAGGTCTGGGAGAGGGTCACTCTCTTCATCCTGCCCCTCATCTGTAGCCATGAGTAAGCCCCCATGTCTGCCCTGTCAACATAGGCTTCTGGGAGTCCCAAGGTCCACCAAGTAGGTGACTTCTCCCTTTTTCTCAACAATAGTGTGGGGTCCAGACCATTTGTCCTGGAGTGCTGCTGGGGCCACTGGCTCCAACACCCACACTTTCTGCCCTGGCTGGTAAACAGTCAGCACAGCCTTTTGGTCATGCCAAGCTTTTTGGAGTTCTTGGCTTGCCTCAAGGTTTTTAGAAGCCTTCTTCATATACTCTGCCATCCTGGAGCGGAGACCAAGTACATAATCCACTATATCAAGTTTGGGTTGTCTGAGAGGTCTCTCCCATCCTTCCCTTACTAAACATAGGGGTCCTCTTACAGGATGCCCAAACAAAAGCTCAAAAGGGCTGTAGCCAACCCCCTTTTGTGGGACCTCTCTGTAAGCAAACAGAAGGCAGGGTAAAAGGATGTCCCATCTTCGCCTAAGCTTGTCTGGTAAACCTTTTATCATTCCCTTTAGGGTCTTGTTGAATCTCTCAACAAGCCCATTGCACTGTGGGTGATAGGGTGTGGTGAACATGTAGTTCACACCACACTCCTTCCACATTGCAGTCAAGTATCCTGACATGAAGTTGGCACCTCTATCAGAAATGACCTCCTTTGGAAAGCCCACTCTGGAGAATACTCCAAGCAGGGCCCTTGCCACAACAGGAGCTGTTGTGGTCCTCAGGGGAATAGCTTCTGGATACCTGGTGGCATGGTCCACTATCACCAGTATGAATCTGTGCCCATATGCTGTTTGTGGGTCCATTGGTCCTACAATATCTATGCCCACTCTTTCAAAGGGGACCCCCACCACAGGTAGTGGTATGAGGGCGGCCTTTGTAGTGCCACCTGATTTGCCACTGGCTTGGCAGGTGACACAGGAGCGACAAAACTCCTTGGTATCTTCTGATATATGGGGCCAGTGAAAGTGAGGGACAAGCCTGTCCCAAGTCTTGTTCTGGCCTAAGTGTCCTGCAAGGGGAATATCATGGGCCAAGGTAAGAAGGAAGCCTCTGAACTTCAGTGGTATGACCAACCTCCTGGATGCACCAGGCTTGGGGTCTCTAGCCTCTGAATACAGTAGCCCTTCATCCCAATACACTCTATGGGTACCTTGAGCATTTCCTGCAGCCTCAGCAGCAGCCTGCTGTCTGAGGGGTTCAAGAGAGGGGCAGTCTAATTGAGCCTGCCTCAGATCTTCCCTTGAAGGTCCCCCTGTCCCGAGAAACTCAACCTGATCAGGTTCAAGCTCTTCTAGGACAGTTCCTTCAGGGCTCTCAGAATCATCCTCCTGTGAGGGCTGATCCAGGGCCTGAGGCAGGGGGGAAGGCACAGCCTTTACCCTACTGCTCTTTCTCTTGGGTTGTGACTGGTCCATAGTTTCAGGATCCACCACTGGTTCAGTGGTGCCCTTTTTTGCCTGTGACCTGGTCACAGCAAGGACATGTGCATCTATCCCTAGCATTTCTGCATGGGTCCTATACTCCACTTCAGACCAAACTGAAGTTTCAAGATCATTGCCCAGTAAACACTCTACAGGAAGGTCTGAACTAACAACAACTTTCTTGAGGCCAGTTACCCCTCCCCAGGAGAAGTTAACAATAGCCACACTATGGGAGGTAGTGGCATTGCTAGCGTTGGTCACTAGGTAGTTCTCACCTAGTATGATCTGTCCAGGGTCCACAAAGGCAGGTGTCACCATTGTGACACTAGCCCCAGTGTCCCTGTAGGCCTGAGCCATTCTTTGGTTAATAAAAGGAGTCTGTCTGTACTTGCCCAGGTTACTGGGGCCTACAGTAGAGGACAAAGCTAAGTCCCCATCACAGATCAGAACAGCCTGAGTAGGTATCCTGACTAGGCCAGAATCCTCCTCAGTTCCCAGGGTTAACCCTACTACACCCTTTTGCTGGGAACCACCACTTACAGCTGAACTAGGGGGTACAGTTGCCTTGGGGGCAATGGTGGCTTATCCTTTTTGGTGCACTCACTAAACCAATGTGAGTTGGACTTACAATAGTTGCACCAGGGTTTCTTTTGGCCATCTTTCTTTTTATATTTTTTGGGACCACCCTCCCCCTGAGCCTTTTGGGGGCCTGGTGAAGACTTCTGGTCTTTTTGTTTCTGGTCATTACCCTTCTGGTCTGCCTTTTTCTGATCACCCCCCTGGTTCTGGTTTTTCTGCTTAACTCTAGTCCTGACCCATCTATCTGCCTTCTTTCCCAATTCTTGGGGAGAAGTCAGATCAGAATCAATCAGGTGTTGATGCAGTAGCTGGTTTTGACAGTTGTTAAGGATTTGTTCTCTCCTGATCAAATTATACAATCCTGTATAGTCCTTGACCTTACTTCCCACTAGCCAGCCTTCCAGAGCCTTAGTGGCACAATCTACAAAGTCAGTCCAGTCCTGAGTCTGTGTCTTCTGGGTATCCCTGAACAACAACCTGTATTGTTCAGTGGTTAGGCCAAACCCATCAATTAGAGCACTCTTCAGGACAGTGTAATTGTCTGCATCCTCATCACTAACTGTGAGGAGCTTGTCTCTACCTTTCTCAGAGAAGGAGAGCCACAAGATAGCTGCCCACTGACTTTGGGGTACCTGCTGTACTTTGCAAGCTCTCTCCAAAGCAGTTATCCATTTGTGGATGTCATCCCCACACTTGTAGGGAGGGACAATCTTGCTCAGGTTTCTATTATCATAGTGCCTGTCTTTATCCTTAGGGATATTGCTGCCACCAGTGGGTTCTAACCCACTTAACTTTTGCTCTCTAGCCAGAGCAAGCTTCTCCTTGGCAAGGGCAAGTTCTTCCCTCTCAATCCTCAGATTAGCTTCCCTCATTCTGGCTTCATGCTCCTTTCTCTGGGAGGAAGTCATTCCCCTGTGAGAAGAGGCATTAGAGATGCTAGAGACATGGGAGTGGATGGATTCCCTTGAAGGGGATCTGTCTCTCCTGCTTCTCTGGTTAAGCCCATTTGGGGGTCTGTATGGGGGGTACCCCATGCAAACTCCTATGTAAGCTTAGGTTAGCCTGGCTAAGTCTTCCTACTTGGCCCTGGCTGTCTACCTCTTCATCTGAAGTCCCATCTGACTCATCTGTAGTGGGCAGACCCTCCCCTGTACTTAGGGTACCAGCCTGAGAGGCCCTAAGAGCATCATACTCCTCTAGGATCTGCACTAGCTGAAGGAGGGTAGGGTTTGCACCCTGTTTTAACTTCCTGGAGGTACACACGTGTCTCATCTCCTGAAAAGTTAGGGTATCATATCTAGAGGGGGTCTTTTTCAGACCTGCCCCTCCCGAGAGAGCATCTACTCGATCTCCTCCCAGAGACATGATCTAGTGAGGTGTGGTGTGTGCACCTACCTACACTAGTTGTTTCTACTAAACCTCTCTAGTAGTTGTAGTCAGGGTGTGTTACTCCCTTCAACCTACAACCACTAAGTCCAGTAGGACTTAAGTATTATAATCTGTTATATGTACCTAAACAATATCTGTGTGATCTTTCAATTTAGTATCTCAAGATTACAATGGTATTACAACAGCAAGCTCAGATCCCAACCGCTGCTCACCAATGTGAGAAGTTGGCCTGATGTATGATGTCACTAGTTCTAGTGTACACCTTATATCAGTCCAAACAACCCTTATGGTGATTGGTTGTAAAGTCAACCTTATAGACCAGCTACCCTAGTGGTAGCATGGACAAGAGCAGTCTTAGGATAAACTCTGAATGGCATGTGAAGCCAGCTGTGATACCATATATAATCCCTTGAATACCAAATGAAAGGACACCACAACAGCTATATATATATAAAATAAAGTGTATTTATTCTAGTCAAACCCTCAGCACTCTTTATGAGATTCGAGGTAAGTACAACACAGTCTTATTTAAGCATACATTAAGTCACACAGGTAAGTAATACAGTTAGGCCCTAGGGGCCACGCAAACCATATACTAAAGAAGTGGCATAAGGACCACTGTCACGGAAATAGGATAGGCCTAGGCCTAGGGAATCGCTGGGGCTACACCACTACCAACAGTTAGGAAGTGGGAGGCCCACAGGATTCAGGTGCAGAGTGGAAACACTCATGCGTAATGCGTATAGTCGATAGAAATAGTACAGTTTTGAAATAAGCAGTTTAAGGACACTTCTGAAGCAGCTAGAGAGTCAAGACTCGGAAACTAGACCCTAGGATAGTCACTACCCTTGTGAGCACCGAAGTACCCAAGTTACCTAGCCCACGGGCTGCGGGTGCATAGGTGTGAACTTGCGTCGGGTTTCGTCGTGGACTTCTATGGATGCCTGAAGGAAAGTTGCTGACAGGCAGTCAGTGCAGAGTGTCCGGTGGATCCCAAGGCCGGGATCAAGAAGGAAGGGTACCTGCAAGCAGAAGGGACAGAGTCAAGGTCACTAGCCAGTGACCACGTGGAACCAGGAAGGAACCAGGCGATGTCGTGAAGATTGCAGGTGAAGGGTGAAGCTTGTCGCTGCAGCCACGGGTACCAGGAGACGTCGAGGACGACCAGGACCAGGAGGCGAGCTGTCCCACGAAGGCTCTTGCTGTCGGCGGCGTCTAAGTCGAACTAGGACTCACCAAGCCTTGGCAAGCGGAACCCACGAAGAACGGAGGACTTGCTTCTGATGCAGACCAGGAAGGTCTGGGGTGCTTCTCTTTTGCAAAGAAGCGGGAGCCAGTCTGGAGGAGCCAAACCAGCAGTGAAGATTTCAAGGTGTGTCGTCACAGAGGCCGCTAGCCAACGGGCAAGCAACCGGACAGACGCGGCAAGCAGGAAAATGCAGAAGCACCCCACGCAGGACTCGTGGAGTGTGGGGGGCTGATCTTCGATGCAGATGGTGCTTGGGGTTGGGGCTTCTCAATCCCCGGTGCACAACTTCGAGGGTACCTCAGAAGCTGCGCTGGAAGATACTTGCCACTTTTCCCAGGTAGCCGGTCCCACGTCTCTCGTCGCCTCCACGGATCTCAGCTCGGCTGTGGATCAGGGTCGGAGAAGTCTGGAAGTCAAGGCTCTGGTCGGGCTCTGCAGTCGGTCCCTCGTAGAACTTCAGCAAAGCAAAGGGTAGTCTCTTGATGGTGCCTGTTTGCACAGGGTAGCCACTCCTTGGCCACAAGGGAGATTCTTCAGTCTTCTTCTTTCGTCGAATGTCGAAGGTCCAGAGTTTCTGTTCAAGTTGCAGGTTCAGGATAATCTAATCCCCTGAGTCCCAGCTACCACTCTTATACTAATCTGGGGGGCTGGGTTGCCTGCCAGGTCACGCCTTATGGGTGGGACCTGGGAGGGGGGTGGTTACACCCCCTTCCCTTTGTCCAGTTTCGCGCCAGGACTGGGGCTGGTGTGCCCCAGCACCGGTTTGAACTGGACTATGCATGGGACACCTTGTGTGCCCCAGGCAGTGTCTCGTTTCATTCATCCCTCCCTGCCCCAATACACTAAGGCCTGTCTGGGGTGGTGCTCGCACCTCCCAAGGCAGGAAACCTATTGTCCAAGCCTCCCTTGCCGGGATCACTCCCAGCAGCAGGAGGTCAGACTTGTGTCGTGGCAGCAGCATCCATTTTGTGATGCTGGGGCTCTGATTTAACTTTAACCGGGTAAGTAGGTTACAATATGTCTTCTCCCTCTAGAAGGGAGGGATAATATCCTCATCACCAGAAATGGGATGGGGGTATTATTCCAAAGTGTTAGACACCTTACACGACATGTTTTGATAAAGCCAAACCATAGTTACCATAACCGTTTAAGATTATAAGGTACTTTAAGAGAATATGGTAGGCTATATCATAGAACAGCTATAAGGACATGGTTCCGAAAGCTGCAGACAGGCTCAGCTCATGCTAGAGTGCCATCTCACATGTTACCAAGCACTCTGCCTCCAGGATTGTTAAGGCCTGCCATAGGAGTGGCTGATAGGTACACATGTGTCTATATGTAAGATAGGTATAGGAATACTACACCTAAGCAAGGGGTGATTACACGACCTTGCCCCAGCTGAGTGATCAGCCAGTTGTGTCATAATAGAAGGCCAGGCCAGGGGTGGCATAATACATGCTGCAGCCCCTGGTAGGCCTAGGGTACACCTATGCCCTGGGTACCTAAGGTACACTGTACAGGGGCCAATAAGGTGATCCTATCCAAATGGGTTATGCACCTAAAGTACATAGTATCAATTTAGAGAGAGAACAGCAGGGCTGTGGGTCTGATTAGCAGGCCCACAGCCACATCTAAGTCGAAAACCAGTAAAGCAAAAGCAAAAAGTGGGGGTGAACATAGAAAGCAGACCCTACTCTCCTACAGGAGTTATCAGACATTTGTGGGGTTTTCATGGGTTTGAGAAGGAGTAGACACTGTGGAATGTTTTTGATAGGGGGAGACTTGAGGATGGATATCTGAGGTATTTGGACTCCTGGTGAGCTGGCACCCAGGGGAATCTCCCAACCCAGATATTTCCGGAAACTAGAGACAGAATATTCTATGGTGAGGTGACTTGTATGAATTCCAATACATGGTATTACCCATATTACCCTTAAATGGCAGGTATAGGTAAGAAAAAGTCTGAATTTCTTCACTTTTCTGTGACAGAAGATTCTAGAACTTCAAGTAGATGCCAGATATTGTACCGTCCAATATTCTCACACTTGTCGTGATAGAAACGGTAGACACATATGTTGTTGAGCTTATTGTAGAAGACAGGAATAGGCCAGATTGTGACCATGTGAGGAAAATGTTAATAGAATATTGATTTTACATGGTGATAGATTTGGCCTGTTTCGTTGAGTTATTCTCGACCCACCCACACATGAGGTACTGCTTTTATTGGTATAAGTGTGGAAACACCAAGCGGTAGGATTTGTGCTGTTACCCCAAAATTCCAGAACTTTCACTTACAGAAATATGAGGAAATTCAGTTTTTTTATACCTAAAGCTTAAACCAGGTGTTTACAACCTTTTCTATAGCGAGAGCTACTGCTGATCGATGAGAATAGTCCTTAGCTACTAATGACTTGGCAAATGTAGCAGTGATGCCCTTTGCAGTATTACTAGCAGTCACCATCCAGATGTAAGTTACTATATTGAGTGATGCCTAAATTGACTAATACAATACCATGAAGGCACATACATACATATATATATATATATATATATATATATATATATAGTTTTAATACTGTTAACTCCACAAATATGTACCTTGAAGATACGTATAGCAAGATAAATAGATGTAGAAGCTGATAGAGGCTTCTAACTGCAGATTCCTTACCTTAGAATTATTCCCAGGCGTACGACTGGGTCCCACAATTGTTCTTGAGCAGTACCCCTGTGCTCCAGTGGGTGATGTTGTTTGGCTCTGCCTGGCTTCATCTGTGTCGGAAGTGACGTATGTGGTACCTATATAAGCGCTACCGCAGTGCACTTATGTCAGTTCTTTTCTCTCCACGCCAGTCAGTGAAGATCTGGTAAGAACTACCCCTTAGTCGATTCATGACTGTTTTCTATGTTTTTCTGGAAGCGTTTTCTGGTTTTTGTTTCTTGTGTAGCAGAAAAGTCAACTAAGAAGGCTGGCTACAATCCCTGCTACTCCTGTCACCGTACGGCGTCTGTGAAGGACCCGCATCTTGTGTGCCTTTGGTGCCTCAAGTGTGACCATGACACTTGGGCCTACTCCAATTGCCTTGCAATGCACCCGAAGGCCTTTAGGAAGAGATCCCTGAAGCTTGTGGCGGCTCGACATGCAACACTGTGACGATCCAGATCTCTGTCGAGAGGAAGCCCCTGGAGCGGTCGCTTAGTCTGAGAAGCTTGTTGCACTCGAAGTAGTAAGGCTTTTCTTGTAAGTCCCACCACAAGTAGTCATCGAAATGGTCTTCAACTTCAATGCGTCTGTTGGCTGATGAGGGAGCGTCACTCTAGGCCTGGCTCTGCAGTTGAGTCGGCGCCTGGCCCAACTACACCTTCCAAGTTTCTGGGACACGAAGCAACCTCCACCCATTTGAGTGTTTTATGAGGCGATGCACTTCATATTTGGGCGGCTTGTTCCCTCTGGTATGCCTTTGGGCCCGTGGTGTTCAGGAGGGACCCCTACTGGATCCACACCAGCAGCCCGGACTCCAGTCGAGCACCAGGGATCCACAAATGGATCTGGATGGGCGCCGGTCATACCATGTTGACATTCCCCAGTGCTGGTCCAGACGCTCCCAGCGCCCACCATCTCCATTCATATCCCCAACACAGAGCTAAAGGGGCATCGACCGACGCCTACTCCAGTGCCGACAGGAGCCATACCTTCCAGGCTAGAGCCTGAGCCTTATTCTTATAGGCTAGTACTCGTAGAGGAGAGGGAGGGGTCGCTGGACCCTGAAGAATACCAGCCATATGATGCCAACATGGACTGGTGTGAGGATTTGGCAGACGCCTGTGGACTGGATACTTTTCTTCCAGGGGATCCTCATCAATAGTCATAAGCACTGAATATTCCCGCCCATGTGCGGGGACCCTGGAAATAATAACAATTATATATGAAAAAACATGTATATACAGCTCTATATATATTTATATACATATATTATTTTTTCTCATATCAATGCAGCCCCCATCGAGGAGGCTAAACGATGCAATAACAAACTGTTTTTGCAAACACATAATATATGTATAAAAACACAGGAGGGCAGGTACCACTTGAACTCTGTTTTTAACCCCTTCCATGCGGGGCGGATTCCCCCGCTGTGCTGACCGTTACCTGCGCGGGCGTGGTCATGACGGAACGGTTCCGTCATGAGCACAGCTCAACCGACGCTCATGACGGAACCGTTCCGTCATGAGCGTCGAAGGGGTTAATGAGTACACCTAATGAACAAAACGGCAAAAAAAACCAGACATTGTTAGCTTACAGGTTGCATTGTAAACCAATAGCATAGAAAATGAAAGCATTTTCACACAAAACTGGCACCGTGCCTTTAAGGCAGCCATGATCCCTAGCTTCCCATCATGCCTCAGGGGTGACAGGTCAGTTGTTCTTTCCCGCTCCTTCAGACAGGACCCTGGATTCACAACTCTTCCTTTTTTCACTTTTCTGTCAAAAATTGTCTATTTTTTTGTGGATTTTTTGCTTTCACTCGACGTCTTTTAGCCTTAGCGTGACGTTTAAACCTTTTTGGAGTTCCAGAAAAGGTTTATTTCTGTCAGAAATGCCTTTCTTATTTGATCCTTGCCCTGCCTGTGGCAAAAAGAAGGCTAGATCAGACACACACTCTGTGTGTACACTCTGCCTCCCTGATTCTCACTCCTCTGCCACCTGCCATCACTGCAAGAAGTTGTCAAGAAGAACCATCAAGGACAAGGAGAGAATTTGATGTTATGGCCTCTTTGAAAGAGGTAGGTCTCTAGTGAGGCAACAGAAAAAGAGAACACTGTCGACGTCGCGAGGCAAGGTCCCGACCTGTTCTCCTTCGGCGTCTGGATCGGCATCGAAGCTACCGACGGCGAAGCAGTCGTCGAAGACTATGGTGGTGCAGGGGCATCACTCTTCTACGAAATCGAGGACAACGCTCTCAACGTCGACGAAGGTAAAGGGCCCTCCATTGTCGTCAGCCAGGCGACGATCAACGTCGAGGAGCACATCTGTCGACGCTGGCTAGGCGTTCGAATTCGAGACAAATCACTCAGTCGTCGCCACCTTGATGGTGGCGATCGACATCGAGGCAGAAGTCTCCGTCGATGTCAACACAGATCTTCGACATCGAGGCACAAGACTCTGTCACCGACGTCGATGCAGAAGTTTCTGTCGATCGGTGCAGAGATCTTTGATGTCGAGACAAAAGACTCCGTCGCCGATGTCGAAGCAGAAGTTTCGGTCAACGTCAGCACACCAGAGGTCGACGTCGAGACACCGGTCGCCGGGCAGAGGCGGTTGACGTCGAAGCAAGGTACCCCGTCGGCGTCAGGCAGGCGCTCGACGTCGAGGCACCGGTCGACTTCAAGACTGAGTCCTCCTTCGAAGAGGAGAAGGTCGACGTCGAGCCAGGCATCATCATCGTCGCCGAGACGACGGTCGACGTCGAGAAGGCAGTCTGTCCAGAGGGGACGTTCAAGATCGACGTCGAGGCAGCAGTCCAAAGGGGCCTCACGTCCGGTAAGCCTGTCTACATCACTATCACCGACGTCGAGAACAGGTTCTCGCAGCTCCACTCACAGATTTTCAACGTCCAGATCTCTCGAGGTTGTGATCTCGACGTCTAGCAGTTCAGTGTCCACGGGGCATCCAGACTCAGCGGATAGGCCTGCTCAGACAGAGGGAGATAAATCTCCTCCTCCTCCACGCTCTCCTGAGAGACGAGAAGGGCAAAGATCACCTTCTATCCATCTATCACCTAGATGGAACCGGCCTCTGCATCACTAGATCACAACTCCAGCAACAGGGGAACAGCCCTACTCAAGCCCCCTCCACAGGTCTCAGTTGGCTCGGCTGGTGCAGGCTGTGGATAGAGATTGTACTCCATTGAGAAGCAGAGATCGCAGTCGCACTCCTGCACACACTCACAGAAGGAGATCCAGAAGCAGGAGGAGAAGGCACAGATCTCCAACGCCTTCCTCCTCTTCCACACACACGTCACAAAGAGACTACTCATCGACTCTTACTGACAGCCCTCTGTCGAGGGTCTCTCCGGTGGCTGACGGCATTTTCCAGGACGTACTTTCTAGAGGGGCAACTAAACTGAACCTCCCTATGCCGACTCGGCAGGGCTAGTCTTCAGTTATCTTTGAGACTTTACACAAGAGGGCTGCATCTAGACCACTGCTGCCATTGGTGCCGGGCCTACTCCAACCGGTCATGGACATTTTCCTTAGGCCGGCAACCCACAAGACCGCGCCAACTAAGATTCTGAAGAAATATCGTCCACCGGAGGAGGACCCGCTTTTTCTTAGATCTGATCCCCCACCGGATTCTGTTATAATCGCTGCGGCAAAATAGACTCTCAGTTGCCCCCTCCTCTACTGTTCCACCAGATAAGGAGAGTAAAGCACAGGATTCGTGGGGAAGGAAGGTCTGCGGCAAATCAGCTTCTATGCTCAAGGTCTCGAGTGAATCGGCTCTTTTGGGTCGCTACGATAGGTCTTTGTGGGATTCCCTTCAAACATTTACAGAAAAGCTGCCCAAGGAAGAGCGCACAGATTTTGAAGAAATCTTACAAGAAGGCAGCTTGGTGGCGAACCAAGTGATCAGCGCCGCAGCAGATAGCTACTCTTTCAGCTCATGCCTATGCCCATGGGATATGCGCTAGGAGAGCTTCCTGGCTTCGTCTCACAGTGCTTAAACCAGAAGCACAGTCTCAGATCCTCAATCTTCCCTTCTCCGGCTCCTCTTTATTCGGTACACACACAGATGAGGAAATGTCCTGGATGAAGACAGAGCTAGACAGACTAAAGGCTGTGGGTCTAGAAAAGAAGAAAGAGTTCTGAAGACGCTTCAGCCCTTACAATCGTTGATCCTCCCAACAGAGGGTTCAAACCCCTCACTGGCAGAAAAATCAGGACCAGCAAGTTCAGCAAAGGTCGCAATACCAAGGCCGGCGTTCCTCCAGGGGAAGAGAAAACCAGCGTCAGTCCAATACCTCCAGTAAGACGCAGATCAAACAATGAGTGCCCACTTCCCGTGTCGCCGTTTACCACTCCAAGGGGGGGGTCGAGGGGGGGGGGGTATTGCAAATCATCTCGAAGAGTGGCGAGCTATCACAAAGGACCAGTGGGTGTTTGCTACGCTGCAGAATGGGACTCTCTACGTTTTCGACGCCATCCCCCCTCAGTCCCTCCCGTTCAATCATCGTGCCGATAGATGAAGATATTGCAGAGCGAAGTTGCCACCCTTCTGCAAAAATCGGCCATCGAGAAGGTGCTAATATCACAACGAGGTCAAGGGGTCTACTTAAGATATTTCATAGTAAAGAAGGGTTAGAAAATCAGAATACAGACCTTTTCTGGATCTGTGAACACTCAACAAGTCAATCAAAAAGGAGACGTTTTGCATGTTGACTCTCCATCAAATATATCCACATCTCAGGCAGGGAGATTGGATGTGTTCGCTGGATCTGCAAGATGCCTACTTTCATGTTCTGGTCAGTCAACATCACAGGCAATATCTGAGATTCCTGGTGGGATCGTCCTGCTACCAATTCAAAGTGCCACCCTTCGGGTTGAAGTCAGCTCCCCGAGTGTTTACGAAGTGCATGGCAGTGGTGGCAGCCGCACTATGTCACAGAGGCATCTTCGTGTACCCTTACCTGGACGACTGGCTGTTGAAGGGTCCCTCCCCCCACAGTGTGAGGAGTCGCTTCCTACAATGCCTAGAACTTTGTCACCGGCTAGGCCTTCATGTGAACTTCAAAAAATCAACTCAGCAGCCCACACAGAGAATCCATTATCTGGTAGTGCTGGTAGACTCCGAAGTAGGAAATGTGTTTCCTTCGGAGGAGAGACAGTTTTTCATCACACAGAAAGGCAGAATAATTCTGGACAACAAAATGCCATCAGTTCGTCAGAGTGCCTCCCTATTAGGGTCGATGGCATCCTTCATTTTCCCAATGCCAGGCTGAGAATGTGTCCTCTGCAGCAGGATCAGCGAACAGCTCGCTGGGACGACAATATAAATCTCTCAAACGCAGCAAGAGCATCCATCCCATGGTGGATGAAGGAGAATATGCAAGTAGAGATACCTTTTCATCAGGCACCTCCCCTCTCAGACGCTGATCACGGACGCCTCCCTCCAAGGCTGGGGAGCTCACATGGGGTCTCGCCAGACGCAAGGGCAATGGTCATCAAAAGAGCGCTCATATCACATAAACATGTTAGAGCTGAGAGCTGTTCACCTGGCACTCGAGGCTTTCCTCCCTTCGATTCAGGCAAACTCAATTCTAGTACAGACAGACAATACCACCACCATGTACTACCTGAACAAACAGGGGGGGAACTCGCTCACGGACTTTGTCACTGGAAGCTCAAGCTCTCTGGCATTGGCTCCTGGCACGGAACCTTTCGATCACAGCGGTACACCTGCCGGGGGAGCAGAATGCACAAGCGGATGCTCTCAGTCGACACTTCGAGGACAGACCAGATTCATTGAAGACATTTTCCTGGCGTGGGATCGTCCCAGCAGCGACCTCTTCGTGGACGATGAAAATACAAAATGCCGAGACTTTGCCTCCAGGTTCTACCGGCCAGGGTCGAAGGGGAATGCCCTTTTGATAGACAGGTCAGGGGCATTTGTGTACGCCTTTCCACCCCTTCCTCTCATCCCGAAGGTGGTGACCAAACTCTCTCATTCACACACAAGGATGATCCTGATTGCCCCGAACTGGCAGAGGTAATGGTGGTACCCAGATCTTCTGCAACTGTCAGAATGCCCACACAGGAGACTGCTGTGCAGATCGGACCTGCTGTTTAAGATGAATGGAAGGATTCATCACCCCAACCTTCCCTCACTGAACTTGGCAGCATGGCTCCTGAGGTCCTCCAGTATGGTCATTTAGGACTGCCACAAGACTGCATGACCATCTTAAAAGAAGCTAGGAGGCTGTCCTCTAGACACTCATATGCTTGCAAGTGAAAACGTTATATGTGGTTCGTGCAAAACAATTGTAGCCCCACCAAGGGACAGGAGGAAGTCATTTTTACCATACCTGCTTTACCTAGCTAGGGCAGGCTTGAAGTTTCCTTCCATTAAGGTTCACTTAGCAGCCATCACTGCATATAGGCGCTTGCCTTCTCAGCCTTCTTTCAGTTGCAAGTTGTGAAGGACTTCTTACAAGGTCTAAAAAAGGTCTACCCTCCGATCCGGCCTCCTTCCCTACCCTGGGAGCTGAACCTGGTGCTATTAAAGTTGATGGGTCCACCTTTCGAACATATCCACAAAGCAACCTTGCAACACCTGACGTGGAAGGTGTTTTTCCTGGTAGCGATCACCTCAGCTCGCAGAGTGAGCGAAATACAGGCCCTCTGCTCATAGGAACCGTACTCTGTTTTCCATCTCAATAAGGTGGTATTGAGGACTCATCCCTCCTTCCGAAGGTGGTGTCCGATTTCTATGTGAATCAGACCATTTCACTTCCGACGTTTATCCCAAATCCCTCCACTCCAGCTGAGAGGGCTTTACACTCGCTTGACCTAAAAAGAGTTTTAAAATTCTATCTGGATAGGTCCAAGTCGATTAGAAAATCTGATCAACTATTCGTTAACTATGGGGCGATCAGAACAGGGTTTCCAGCCTCAAAGCGGTCCATCTCCAGGTGGATAGTTTCATGCATCAAGTTAGCTTATCAATTAGCGCAAAAGCCCCTTGGGCCTACTCCGAAGAAGCATTCTACGAGAGGAAAGGCGGCTACGACTGCTTTCCATCATAACGTGCCTATCTCCGAGATCTGTAAGGCGGCAACCTGGAGGTGCGTCCATACATTTATAAGGTACTATTGTCTACATTCAGAAACCAGAGCAGACACCCAAGTAGGCCAGGCCTCCTTGAGGAATCTGTTCAACAGCTGATTACGGCTGTTGTTGTATGTTGGGTCAGTCACTCTCATTTGCCTGCAGGTGGAAGATGAGCTTGCTATTCTATTCAGTGCTTATGACTATTGATGAGGATCCCCTGGAAGAGAAGGATAAGTTACTTACCTGTAATCCTAGTTCTCTTCCAGGGGTATCCTCATCAAAGTCATAAGCAACCCACCCGCCTCACCAGACAAATGAGATTACTTCATTATTAAACTATATCTTTGTGCCCTGATCTTCAGGGTTATGCAAAGAACAACTGACCTAACTGTCACCCCTGAGGCATGATTGGAAGCTAGGGGTCATTGCTGCCTTAAAGGCACGGTGCCAGTTTTGTGTGAAAATGCTTTCATCTTCTATGCTACTGGTTTACAATGCAGTGTGTAGGCTAACAATGTCTGCTTTTTTGCAGGTTTTTCATGAGGTTTACTCATTAAAAACAGAATTCAAGTGGTACTTCCCCCTCCTGTGTTTTTATACATATATTACGTTTGCAAAAGCAGTTTGTTATTGCATTGTTTAGCCACTTAGATGGGGGCTGCATTGATATGAGAAAAAATGATATGTCTGTGTGTGTGTATATGTATGTGTGTATATATATATATATATATATATATATGTTTCCAAAAGCGGCCTGCTTTCAGGTTCCTGGGCGCTCGTTAGGCGGTGCGTTCAAGGTACGACAGAGCCAAGTCGTTACGTATTCCTCCTTTGTCCCCCCTGGGATTCCTCGCGCACTCACGAGACCAGAGGCAGGTGTGCAGTGAATCAGTTATATTTTTATTTTCATATTCAGCAAGCCAGTTCTCCAAACTCTACGCATTTCGGTTTCCCCTGAAACCTTGCTCACGAGTTATAACAGTTTTCAAACAGCATTTTTTTCTCTTTATAAAAATAAATAAATATATATATATATATATAGCTGTGGATAAATGTTTTTCATATATTTTTATTATTTCTGGGGTCCCCGCACATGGGCTGGAATAGTCAGTGCTTATTACTTTGATGAGGAGACCCCTGGAAGCGAACTAGGATTACAGGTAAGTAACTTATCCTTCTCCAGATACTGGCATGCTTTCTCCCCATAACGGGGCTATAGAGGAGGGAGCTTCATTCTTAATGGTGGTAAGGAGGGCGGCTGAGGTCCTGGAACTTAACTTGCCCTTGGTGGCTGTCAAGACTACAGTCTTGGTGAAAGTGCCTAGCCAGGAGTCTACCCATCAAAACCACATCTCTAATTTAACAAAGCACTTACTGATGTTCTACTTGGTACCTGGAGATCAGGTACGTTCAGGCCAGAGTCATCCTTGTGGCTCTGGACTTTGCACAGAGTGGTATACCAAGCTGTTGAACATGGCCATATGTTTTCTGATCAGGCTGCCGCTGCAGGAGGATCTTCTGTCGCAGCAACAGGGGAAGGTTCTCCACTTGAACCAGTCTATGCTCCGCCATCTTGCATGGAGATTGAGCGGCAACAGTTGACAGCTTTCGACCTTCCATCTGAAGGCTGTGGTATTATTCTTTCATCCAGGTGTCCCTTCACCAAAATGGTGTACACCTTCCATTGGGCAAGTTTGTGGCATGGCGTGCAGAGAAGCCTGTTGACCCTCTTTCTGCTCCTCTTTCTCAGGTTCTCCTGTTTTGTTCTTTCCCTTGCCTGGCATGGCTCTGCTCTGTGCAGTAAGGGATATATTTCTGCTATTCCGCGGTTGGCTGACCAACCTTCCCTCTTCCAATTCCCTATTGCACATAGGGTTTTGAAAGGTTTGCAGTATATGTTTCCTCCTTCTCCCTTCATTATGCCTTAGTGGGACTTTAATCTGGTCCTTTTGTTCCTGATGTGCGCTTCATTTGAGAAATATCCTCTCGGGCTCCTTACCATCAAGAGGGCCTTCCTGGTGGCAATAACATCTGCCCAGAGCGTCAGTGAGTTTCAGGCCTTGTCATCCAAGCCTCCTTACTTGAACATCTACCAAGACAAACTGGTGCTTTGTAGGATAATAAATTTAATTAAAAAATGTAATTAAACATTTAAAATAGTTAACATTTTAGACAATTTCTCGAATTCGTAACACATGCAGTAATTCTAGGATCACTGCATGTGTCTCTTGTTTGGCTGTAATCCGGAGCCCCGTAGAAGGGGCTGTTCCAGCATTCGAATAGAGCTCTTGAGATTTTTTTGTTTTTTCTCTCGTCTTTTCTGGTCCCCCCCAATCAATCAATCAATCAATCAATCCCCCCCCCCACCGCCCGGTCAATGCATAATACCCTTATGACAACTTTGAACACCTTCCATTCCATATTGGAATGTTTGGCGGTGCCTTCAACAATTTGAAAATAGCTCCTAGTGGTTTTGCCATCCACAGGTGCCAAGGGACCATAGTCCGATTCGGTGCGGACTAGGTATTCTATAACTGTGATGTCCTTCTTTAGGTCGGGTGTGCACATGATTGCGTCTAACCAGAAATGCAAATCTTTGAGTGGTGAGTGGAAAGATAATTCGACTTGACGTGTGCCATAGTCTCCAGGCATCTACCGTACCCGAGTTTGCAGCCCATTCTCGAAGTCCTGTTGCCATTTTTACCATGGCTGCATCTGCCAGGGCTGTACCTATCCATTGAGGTGTACATCTTCCACGCTATTATAGTTACCCCCTCCCACCCCTGAAACATGGGCAAGCCTGCCTCAACTTACAACAGCGGTGTGAGTGTGTCAAGGAATGGTTTTTGCACGACATTCGGGCCATATATGCTGCCCAACAGTATCTGTAAGCCATTAAGGTGCACCTTGAGGAGTAGATATCTGCCCTCACTATCCTAGTGATGGGCTCAAAAGAGAAAAATCCAATAGTAGCTACCTGTCCTCTCAATCTCCTCGTCTGCTAGGTGTGTCTCCTGAAGGCATGCCGTGTCCACCCCTATTGCTGTATTTTATGTAGCTTCCTTATGGAGCCGATCCCCCGCACATTCCAGGTGACAGAAGTGTACATATTTATGGGTGGTATTGATGCAATAATATTACCTCTCTGTCGGTGGATCATCCCTGATCACTGAGGCAAATGATGCATGGCAAGTGGCCAGAAGTATTCAGGCATGTGTTCAGTATAAAGAAGAAAAGGAAGGAAAAGAGACAAAAATAGTTCAGCAGTGCAACGGCAGTCTGACCAAAACTAATCCAACATGTATGCGGTAAAAGAAAATAAATTGTGTCCAATTAGTAACAAATGCTTCCATAGCTGAGAGCAGAGAAAGAGGTATACAAGGGTTGCATGGCCATTTAGGGTGTCCGCTTTTCTCCCCCCCCCCCCCCCCCCTCAACCCCCTTTTCCCCCTCATGTAACAAAACAATAAGTATAGCGTGCTAGAGGTTTCATCTACGGTTATGGAATCAGTGCCCTAAGCCTTGAGTTCTTATGTAGTATAGGACTTCAGAGTTCATCCGGAGTCTGGCGTGTTATGGTAAGAGTTAAAGTGGCCTACCCCAGTGTCACCTCTGAATTCGAAATGTCCATGGGCATCTCTGAGCTCCCATCGCTAGAGGTTCTGTGTGACAGAATCCCAAATGAGTTTGCAATTTGTGTTGTCTCTAGTTTGTAATGCCTCCACCCTCTCCTTTTCTACCCAACATTTGGCGGGTCCTTGGGAGTTAGTTCCATCCCGGAGGTGCAGCGCAGCTCCAGTTTACATCATATAGTCCAGTGCGATGTCGTTCAAGCCAGTCTCAGGCACCTTTCGGGGTATAAAAGAACAGGATTCCATCATACCCCATAATTTTAAACTTGGTGGGAAACAACAGTGTATCTCTGTTTGGTCTCTCGTAGTGCTTTCTTGACTTTTAGGAAGGTGGACTGGCGGCACTGCACCTCCAGGGTATAATCTGGGAAGATGGTTACAGTAACATTGTCCATACAGAAGCGGCCCACCTCCCAGGAGCGCTGCAGTGTAAGATCCCTGACCGTTTAGTGTAAAAGGCGTTCCACTCTAGGTGTGGGCTGCACCCCCAGGGGTGGGAGCCTTGCAGGCCCTCTGTGCACTCTTTCCAAAGCAAAGAAAGTACACATGCCCTCTAGTGCCAGCGCTCTCTTCAGCCATGTCTTGAGGAAGGTTATCATGCCCTCATCCTTATCTCCCTCAGGCAAGACCACAATCCGAATGTTGTTCCTGTCGCTGTACCCCTCAGCATCTTCTGCGCGCCAATCCAGTACTTCCACCTTGCGCATAAGGTTGGTCAGCTGCCCATGCACCATAGTTATTGTTGGATCAATCTCACCGAGTGTTTCCTCTTGGAGTTTGGCCTTGTTAGCCAGTTTGCAATGGCTATCTTGTAGCTGGCCACCTTATCAATTTTGCGTTTGAAAACTTCACATGAATTGTTGACTGATTCTAGGATGTGGGTCAGTGACACCTACAGAGTCATTTTTACTTTGTTGCATGGTGGAGGGCACAGCCAGGGAGGTGTCGTCCACCATGTGAGGAGGGATGCTTTCCACCTCAGAGTGACTGCCCATGCCCAGACTCCTCAGTGGTCTTGTACACCTCATTATGAAGTGGAGGCCAACCATGCTGGCTATGGTGTGGATGAATGGAAATTATGTGGCAAGGAAGTATCCGCAGGGCACCTTAGCCCAGCAGGGACGTGTCTGCTGGGTGCTTCAGTAAAGAGGGTTGCCAGAGCTCACTAATGACTGGCCAGATCAGAGCCACCCTCAGCAGAGGCCAGCAGTGTAGCACCCCAGGACTCCAGTGGATCAATAGGCTACCCTAGGCCCAGGGGTTAGGCAAAGTTCAGGTGAGGCCCCAAGGTAGGAGTGACATGCTCATGAGCACATGTGTGTGGAAAATTGGCTACCCTGCTGCTAAAATTGGTTGCATCCACACCCTCCAGGCAGCATGACATAGGTCTCCTCGCCAGCAGCCCAGGGAGTTCGCAATTCCATTAGGGCACTGCCTTGCCTAGGCTTTCATCAGCTCTCAGATCGCTTTGGCATAGGGAAAGGAAAGGGTGGCTACCGAGGTTAGCGCTGAGGTACTTGTGCCATAGAGGGGCCTCCGCTTTTGAAGTATGGAAGAAAAGGGGGTCCCTGCATTGCATCTCTGCAGTCCCCCTCGATGAACAGCTCAGGGTCCTCTTCTTGTTCCGGTGGGAATGCTCCCATTAGGACCCTCGTCTCTGTTGCTCCGGGGAAAGAGGTAAGAATGTGGTGGCTGTGTATTCCTCACCTCGCAGTGTATGGTGTCGGCAATGCTTCACTCTTATCCTGGAGGTCTGCAGCCACAGCTTGGCTGCAGCCTGCTCTATCACAAGTAAGTGCAGGACCACAATCTCGAAGACCGGGCTCAGCAGCCTTGAGCTCAAGTAAGAGAGATGGTTTGTGCTCTGAGCTCTTGGTGGCTGAAAGAAAACCAAAAACCTTAATCTCTGTAGTCGGGGGGGAGACTGGTGAAACGGGGTGGCTGGTCAAAAGCTCTCGCTCTTGCTATGCTGCTGGCCACGCCCTGCAGTAAAATTACATACAAGTAAATCTTTAATTGTAAATCTGTCTTTCTGAATCAGGCCCCTGAGTGTATAATTAGTGAAGATAAAGCAAAATGTCCAAAAACAGTGCTGTTGCCTAAAAGGTCTACCAAAGTGCTCTCACTTAAATAGTATACTTTAGTTGTTTGTCTGCCAGCAGGCTCGCTCCACCCTCCCCTGCGACTGTGTCAGTGATTCTTCTAGAGGTACTTCAGACCCTGAGAAACTAACCCACATGCAGAGTGCTGTTCTTCCAGAAAGGATTTGAATTCTTCGTTCACTTAACAAAAGAAGCAGTGATGTCTGACAACAGTGAAGAGGTGCTGCACCCCTACGAGTGGTGGCTGCTTCCCGATGGCATTAGGGGGTGTTAAAAACAAAAGAAACACTACCTGCTTGCCGGCCGGCCTCCTAGTCCACCGCCGTCAGTCCTCTACGTCCTCCCTTCCTTCTGCTAAACAGGAGGCAGGATCAGGAAGAACCCACCCAGGCTCCTCTGACCAATCACAATGCTGCAAAGCTGCCTTATGATTGGTCTGAGCACTACGGTTCGGCGCTCAGCCAGGGAATGGGAGCCTGGGGCATGTTCTCCACCCAGGCTGTAATGAAGCTTGGATGGAGAATATGCAAAGTGCACATGAGTGTTTGACCGGCCCAAGAGGACTGGCCAAACATTCATGCTCACTTGGAGTGGGCAAACCACTCCTCCCCTTCCCTGCTCTGAGCAGGGCAGCCTGACCCCGCCTACAAAGCTGCATGAGCACGAAAAAAAAAATGGATAATATTGCGTTATTTTATTTTCCCTTTTATTTTTTTTTATTTTTTTGCAGTGCTGCATGCAGTGGGCTGACGCTCCTCTGCCTTGGCGAATAAGCTGTCACTAACCCCTAGATTGAGTGGGCTGCCGGAGACTGGCGCAGCCGTGATGGCTTGCATCGACACCTGTGAGGCGGAGGAGCTGCAAGGGAAGCTGCATGCTGACCTGCGGCTCCTCCTGGTAGGTACCTGTGGGGGTTACCACACTGCAGAAGGGGAGTGAAGGATATCATGGCATGGAACCTGGGGCTGGACATGGCCTCACAAACAACAATAGCAGGTGAGAGGCGCGGCTCCCGACAGCCTGAGGACGACGCCGCGGATGAGGTCCCAGGCTGCGCTGCTTGAAGACATCACGGGGGAGAGAAAGGAATTGCTGTCCTCCCTCGCCACACGCAACTGAGGACGGTGAGCGCAGTGAGGCACCAAACAGTATCGGGAGGCCTGGGGGTGAGTGAGGTCAGCGGCCTGGACCCCAATTGAAGTGCGAGGATCTGCACTATTACCTAGTGGCAGGACTTGTGGCCTAACAGTCCTGAGGGCGCTTGGCAGTGAAGCAGAGCAGTGAAATAAGAGAATTGCCACCCACTGAGACTCCTGGATGGGCAGATCATAGTGCCTCCACCCACTAATGCGAAGCCACAGCCAGCTGGAGTAAAACAGGGCAGGGGTGTTCTCCCAATACTCTGGAGGAAGCCTGGGAGCACATGCCTGGACACCTGTGTCTGCAAGAGGGGGTAGCGGAGCGACCCCACCCATATTGTTTCTGAAGACTCCTCTGAAGGAGTGGAGACGCTGCCGCCGGGTCCTCTACCTGGAGGGTCCTCCTGCGAAAAATCAAAGGACTGAGGAGAGAGAGAATCCTTCGCCCAGGACTGGCCTGCTCCCACTGGCCGCATATAGCAGCTTGAACTATCATATGACACTCCAGCGCCAGATTGAACGATCACACGGGTAGCTGCCCCAGCCGTGCCCTCTGCCCACAGTACAGCACCTACCTGCCCAAGGTGTACATCGCGGGAGCTGGCCCGATTCACCCTGGACCTGATAGCGACTCACTGCTTGCTGCGGATGCCGCCAAAACACCAAAGAGGGCCCGGGCACAGCCTCTTAAGACTCGCCACTCTATTGAAGAGGAACTGGCTAGAATGGCAAAGAGTGCTGCCTCTACTGAGCAACCTAACCTCTGGAAACCCATGCCCCCATCGAATCTGGATATCTAAAATCTGATCCTGGAAAGTAACAAAGCCATTACAGAGAAAATAGATGGGGTGGCCACCACTATGCTATGATAAGGACAAGATAATAGGAACGTGTAAAAGACTTGGGCACTAGAGGTGATAGCGCAGATGAGATATTGGAGGCACATACTAGCCAGCTAGCTGACCAGGAGAGACGTCTGCAGGCACAGGAGGACAAACTGGCGGATTTAGAAGACTAGTCTTGGTGCAACAAGGTGGGCATTCTTGGGCTGTCTGAGGGGACGGAGACAACCCCTGTAGAACAGTCTTCAAAGTACCGGTTGCCCACGGTGTTACCTAGGTTGAGGGGTGCAGGGGAGCTCCTGGTGGACAGGGCCCACAGAACCCCCAACGGCAAACCCAAGCCAGGGGCCCCACCCCGCTTGTCGATAGCCTGGATGCTAAGATGGGCATATTAGCAGCAGCATGACAAGAGGGCAATGTGAAGTACAACGGGAATCAGATCTCTTTGTATCCGGACTACGGTATGGCAACCCAAAAGAGGAGAAGGCCGTTCATTAAGGTGAAGAGGAAACTGAGGGACCAATGTCTGGATTATGCACTCCGGTCACCAGCGTGCCTACGAATGGATTTACAGGGGAAGAAACGTTTTTTTATCATTCTGAGGACACTATGCAGATCATAGAGAATCATTGATGGCAGTTTGAAGGGGCCACGCACCTATGGACACATGTTAATGACAACTGAGAGGGGAGAGTAACTGACAATACTTTGTTTAAGCCTGAGGCGGGGGCTTCACAGTGAATTAAGAATGTTAGTCTCCTCGGTTGTGACTGAGGAGGTTTATGAGTAACTGCTGGGGCACCCCTCTAGGAGAGGGAAGCTTGAGTGTTGTTTATGGGGTAGTTGGGAATACCTCATGAGTGTTGAATGTGGAGGCCAAGTTGGGGCGGACCACACGGGGGCCGCTAACACAGGTGTTCAGTTTGATAGGGGGAGCTAGTTCACAGTTAACGGAGAGGGAGGCTTGGACTACAGGCATAGCAGTGACATGTTGGCATGGCATGCATGGGCTGCTCACAATACACACATGTGGGTGACAGTAATATCATGGATTGTTAAAGGGATACAGAACCCTATCAAGAGGCAAAGAATCTGGTCCTATGTGAGAAAACACCAGGCACGAATAGTGATGTTGCAGGAAACCCACCGTTCGAGGCATATGAGCTGCAGATTGTACACTGTGCATAGATCACCATCTGGTGTTGGGCTCAGATGCTTGCACTTTGTTGTTGTCTTGGAAGAGTCTTTTGTAGTCACGAGATAGGTGACTCCTCCCTTGGAGGATGGTGCGCATCGACTCCATCCTCAGATTGTTTTTTTCCACCATCGGGTTCGGATGTAACTTCTGCGTCTCTAAACCTTTTCGACCCGCAAACTATCTAAAACTCAACGGTATTGTTTTCGATCGCGTTATTTTCGACGCGCACCTCAACTATTCGATTCCAGTCGTTGACGCGGGCTGCTGGGCCTATCGACGCCGTTTGGGCCTACAGCTAATGGAAAGGACTCCATTTAAAAAATGCCCCCCACTGTGGAGCTAAATTCCCACATAGCGACCTCCACAAGGTCTGTAACCTGTGCCTGAGCATGACGAGAACAATTGCCAGGCCTGCACCTCTTTTAGATCCAAAAAGGCCATCAGTGATCGCCGGGCCCGACGACACATTCTGGCGCAGCAAGCAGTTCCGGTACCGGTGGACATCTTTGATGAAGGCCCGATGTCCCAGAGGAGGATTCTGAGGACCTGGAAATCGTGTCCGAAGCAGACGACTCAGACGACCACATCACTTCTGGTCAGTGAGTGAGTAAAATTGCCCCTACCCCAACTCCACCTGAAAAAAAGGCGGCCCTGGTCAAGACTTCGCCTGCTGGCCCCAGTTGCGACCGAAAACAAGCTTCAGAAGCCCCGGCCCTATGCTCGGCTCCAAAGATAAGGGACAAGCCTTCCGGTGGCTCGGGTCTGACAAACCGCATCTCAATGTCCCGCAGGCGCCTTCGGCACCGAAGACTGGAGCGCAGCCTACTCCCAAAAAGACGTCGGCACCGACCACTTCCACGCCGAAAGAAAAGACATCGGACCCAAAACCAAAGCATTGGGAACCCAAAAAAGATTTCCGCCTCCACAACCAAGCCGAAGGACCCCAAACCACCTCCCAAGGCCTCAGATCAGAAAAGCGGTTACCGAACAAGAAGAACTTTTTCGACCGGATACTATCGACCCAAATCAAAAAACTCTCTACATAGACCCCAAAACAGGACATGTGGCTGCTGTTCCACACAAGAAGAGGAAGCTGGACACACCGGACACTCCTGCAGTGCCTGTGAAGAGAAAAGACTGTGCCACTTCACCTATACAATCCTCTTCTCCCTCCTGTTCTTCCTTCTAAGCCTTTCTCTACTCCACATTCTCTAAACCTTCCACCACAATCACCACCACCACAGGATGATGATTAGGGGGGTGGGGGAGGCAACAATGACCCTTTCACTGACCCTGATGACGACACGAACATACCACAGGAGGATTGGGACGATTATGATGACCCAATAGAACCTCCAGACCTCCCTGATCCCCAGGCATATCCAACAAAGCCATCTTCCCCAGATAACAATATTGGCTTTGGTCAGCTTGTAAATAAAGGTGCTCTCTACCATGGTGTTCAGATGCATTTTGACCCTGCAGACGTGAACTTTCTTCTAGACACCTTTGAACAGTCACAAAAGACTGTACAAACCCTGCCAATGCTAAAGGGTGTCATTAAACATGCCCCAGACATATTCAAGGACCCAGTGATAGCGAGAATTTTCAATCCCAGGATTGACAAAAAATATAAACCTGCTACTTATGATCCCACTTACATCAAGGGTCAACTACTTTTAGACTCACTAGTGGTAACTAATGCTAGAAAATGGGCCAACTCTCAGACCTCCGGTGATGCGCCCCCTCCGGATAAAGAGTCTAGGTTGTTAGATGCCTCCGGCAAGAGAGTTGCTGCCCAAGCAGCTAATCACTGGTGGATAGCCAACACACAGGCATTACTTGCTGGGTACGATAGGGCTCACTATGACCAACTAGAAACCCTATTACAACATTTACCTGAGCAATATAAAACCAAGGCAAATGATTTAATCGAGGAGAGCAAATTAATAACCAATGCATCAATTAAGTGTGCCCTTGATGCAGCTGACACAGCCTCTAGGGCCATTAACACTAGTGTATTACTCAGACAACATGCCTGGTTTACGCATCTCAGGCTTCAAACAGGAGGTACAGACAACTATCCTCAATCAGCCATTCACTCAAGAACAACTTTTTGGACCGGCTGTAGACCCCACTCTGGAGAAAATGAAAAAGGACACGGAAACTGCTAAATCCATGGGGGCATAACAGTCTCCATCCACATGTGGTTCCTTTCGTCGCTCCTTCTATAGAGGAGCATTAAAAAATATCGAAACAGATACCGCCTCTTCTTCCTACAAAAACACCACGTAAATATCTCCCAACAGAGGATATTTTAGAGGTGGATACAGGGGAAATAACAACAAAGGGAGAGGCCGAGGTAACAACACTCGCGCATCCCCCACTAATAAACAGTGACTTCCCTCCACTCTCCCCAGACCATTCCACCCGGAGGGAGACTATCACAGTTCCTACCTGTCTGGAATTCCATCACTACAGACAAGTGGGTAAGACAAATTATCCAGTATGGTTACTGCCTGGAACTTACAGCAACCCCACCCTCCATACCACCCAAACAGCGACCAATGTCCACAGAACATCTCACACTCTTAAAACGAGGTTCTCTCACTGCTTCAAAAGCAGGCAATAGAACTAGTTCCCTTACAGCATCAACAAACAGGGGTGTACTCGCTATATTTCTTAATCCACAAAAAGGCCGGCACCCTAAGGCCAATACTCGACCTCAGACCCCTCAATCTCTACATACAGTCAGATCATTTTCACATGATCACTCTTCAACAGGTCCTCCCACTACTTCAACAAGGCGACTTCCTTGCCACACTAGACCTCAAGGATGCCTACTTCCACATTCCCATACACCCTGCTCACAGGAAATATCTAAGATTCATAGTAGACGGACAACACTATCAGTTCAAAGTCCTTCCATTCGGGGTGACCACCACACCCAGGGTGTTCACAAAGTTCCTTGCTGCAGTAGCAGCACACTTGAGAAGACAACAAATCCATGTTTTTCCATACCTCGACGACTGGCTGATAAAAGCCAAGTCATTCAACCAGTGGGTTCATCACACTCATCAAACCATCCAGCTGCTACAGGAATTGGGATTCACAGGAAACCACACCAAGTCACATCTTCAACCCTCACACATACATCAGTATCTAAGGGCCACATTGGATACCTCCAGAGCTCTGGCATATCCCAATCCAGCCAGGATAACCAGCATACAAACACTAATCACCTAATTTTAGCCACAGCATTCCCTCCCAACAAGGGTATTCATGCAACTCATAGGAATGATGGCCTCTTTCATTTTTTGTCGTGCCTCATGCAAGGCTTCAGATGCGCCCCTTTCAAGAATGCCTAGCCTGTCAGTGGAACCAGGCTCAAGGACAACTTACAGATCTGGTGTTGGTGGACAGCCGCACACATCGCTCTCTGCAGTGGTGGAACACACAAAACCTTTCCAAAGGACAGCCCTTCCTAGAGCCAGTTCCACAGATAGTGCTAACAGCAGACCAGTCACTCACCGGCTTGGGAGCCCATCTCCTAAACCACACAATTCAAGGCAAATGGACCACTCAACAAAGTGTTCCACATCAATCACCTAGAATTACTGGCAATCTTTCTAGCATTAAAATCATTCCAAGTACATCTACAAGATTTCTAGTCCGGACGGACAACATGACAGCCATGTATTACATACAAAAACAGGGAGGCACACATTCTTTGCAGCGGTCTCAGCTGGCGCAAAACATTTGGAGATGGGCCATTCCCCAAAACATATACCTTCTGGCAGAGCATCATCCAGGAGTTCACAATCAAATTGCGGATCTGCTAAGTTGACAGACACAGCAGATACACGAATGGGAACTTCATCCCCAAGTTCTTCAACCATTTTTCAAAATGTGTGGTCAACCAGACATAGATCTGTTCGGCACACATGCAAATGCAAAATGCCCAACCTTCGCTGCCAGGTTTCCACACCCGTTGTCCAAAGGCAATGTGATATGGATGAACTGATCAGGCAGATTTGCGTGCGCTTTTCCACCACTCCCACTGATTCCCCTAGTAGTATGCAAGCTCAGACAACAGTCTCTCAGGATGGTCCTGGTAGCTCCCACGGCACGGCAACCATGGTTCACAACACTACTGGAACTTTCAGTAGTGCCACACCAAAAACTACGCCTCTCCTCAACGTTTCTAACGCAGGACCATGGAGACACAAGGCACCCCGATCCAGGTCAACTGAATCTAGCGATTTGGCTCCTGAAGTCCTAGAGTTCGGTTATCTTAACCTTCCACCGGACTGTATGAAAAACATTAAACAAGCCAGACGCCCTACTACTAGTGCTTGCTATGCAGCAAAATGGAAAAGATTTGTCATATACTGCAATAACAATAACATTGATCCGCTGGATGCTTCAATCCAGGACATAATTTGCTATTTACTACACTTACAAAGGTGTAATCTAGCATATTCATCCATAAGATTACACCTAGCGGCACTTGCCGCTTATATACAAAACAGACAACACTTGTCACTATTTAGAGTACCTGCAGTTAAAGCATTTATGGAGGGCCTTAAAAGGATAATTCCCCCCAGACTGCCACCCTCTCCGGTGTGGAATTTAAACATTGTTCTTACCAGGCTCGTGAGTCTCCCATTTGAACCTCTACACAAATGTGAACTGCAGTTCCTCACATGGAAAGTAGCTTTCCTTGTCGCAATTACCTCTCTCAGGAGAGTAAGTGAGATTCAGGCTTTAACCATACAAGAACCATTCTTCCAAATACATCGTAACAAGGTGGTTCTTAGAACAAATCCAAAATTCCTTCCCAAAGTAATCTCTGCTTTTCATCTTAACCAATCAGTTGAGTTACCAGTGTTTTTCCAAAACCCAGACTCTGTAGCAGAGAGAGCTCTTCACACACTTGACGTCAAAAGAGCCCTACTTTATTACATTGACAGAACTAAACCCTTTAGAAAGATAAAACAACTGTTTTTGCCTTCTCACCACCTCATAAAGGTAACCCCATCTCCAAAGCTGGGATCGCTAGGTGGATAGTTAAATGCATTCAAATATGCTACCAGAAGGCTAAACGCACATTAACAATTCCCCCTAGAGCACACTCAACACGCAAACTAGGGGCTTCCATGGCATTCTTAGGGAACATTCCCTTAGATGACATCTGTAAAGCAGCAACATGGTCTACACCACACACCTTCACGAAACACTATTGTGTTGACGTGCAGGCTAAGCAACAGGCTTCCGTAGGCCAAGCTGTTCTTAAAACACTTTTTCAAACCACTGCAACCCATACAGGTGACCACTGCTAGGGGAGACACTGCTGTACAGTCTATGCACAGTGTACAATCTGCAGCTCATATGCCTTGAACGGAAAATGCTACTTACCAGCAATGTTCCCTCTAATTTTTTTCCTCTGTGTGCGGCAGTGGAGGGTCTCTGTGCGCTGCAACCATGGCTATGTGCGCCAGGGACCAGACCGTGCGCGTGTGCAGTGCCAAATGTCAATCCAAGCGTTTACTTAAAAGTGAAAAGATGGTGCATTTACACACATACAGCACCACGTTAAGGGTCTTCAGGCCGATTTGCAAATTGGATAAACACGCCATGACATAATTGGTTACACAGGCAAGTACACTTCAGGTTTAGAAAAGCACAAGATTCCAACGGTGGTACCATCATAAGATTTTACTAAATATTCTTAACTGGAGCACTGTTCATTGGGTGGGTAAATGTTGCGAGCCGATACAATATCACATATACACAATAAGTTACAAAATTACATAACATATTTACAATTTGATGTGAAAGCTATGTTGGGCTATCCCGCCAGAGATAGTTTGTAAAACTTTGACATCCAGGCAAACATGGACTGTGGGAGAGGGCTGTTCAGACATGTCAAGTGGCATCACTAGATGGGTGACAGGGTTGCTTCTCACGGCGATCCTTGCCATTTTTCCAGTGCTGGTAAACTCTATCAAGGTCAACTTTCCCATTCAGGAGGTAGGCCTTTGTCATCATCAGCATATCCAAATGCTTCTGCTCCAGTCTATTCCTCAATTTACTCTTGATACAATCCAGCCACAGAGGGCCACACTGATTCATGCAGGGTAGTGATCAGGGACTTGGGAGGGGTTACAGTGGACTTGGAGTAGTATGTACATTTAGTGGCTGAACAATGTGGTACCAGAGAACTTGGGATCAATACTGGCTTCTCCGCTTCACTTTGGCCGGATAACTCTGGAGATTGATGGACCAGCTGCAGAGAGATCTGTCTTTTGTCTAGTGGAAGTTTTGACTCATTATAAAGTAGCGGAGGAGGTCAAAATGCTTGATGCAAAGCAGGTGAACCATGCAGATCACAAAGTGCAAAACAAATCCTACACCCTCTCCTCTTACATGGATGCTCAGCAGGATTGCCGCATACATTCTCTCACTTTGAAGTTAGAGAAAGAAAAGTAAACACCAAACCCCCTCTGAAGCGAGAGCTTGACATTGGAATGCACTGCAAATGTGACAAAATAAGACCAAGATGTAAAGACCAGTTTGGACACAACCATATGCAAATCAATTTTGACTCTGCTCCTCATGGGAACAGTCCATCCTATCTAAAACTTCATGAATTCTATATAAATCCACTGCCTTGTCAGCCTGTCTTTGGTCTGAAATGTACCTTCGGTTTACATAGGCAAACCCTTCTGTAATACGAATAACGCTTGCGCACATGTAGTGCCAGCTCTATCTCAAGAGGGCATCCCCTCATTTTCATGAAGGCAAGGTCAGTGGAAATGAGGGAATCTCTTAGCCTCTGTGCCGCGCTGTAATGTGGACGCAGGCGCAAAGCTAAAGAAATTGTCAGGAGGCAGACTAAAGTGTAACACAAAAAAGTGGTGAACTATCAGTATCCCCCCTGATGGCAGCTGTCTGGAGGGGGGAAAGAAGGTCCCATGGACTCCCCAGACATCCGCTTGCAGGGGGGTGCAGTCAGTCACTGCACCCTCCTGCAAAGGTATCTCTAATCCTTCTCTAAAGTGATGGTGGGCGCCACCGCCACAGTGAAACAGTAACTTTGAAACAGCCCTAGTCCATGACTGCTCTGAGAGCAGTGCATTTACTGTAATAGGGTGCACGTTCTCTGTGTGCTCATGGCACACCTATTTAAAGGTGCACCTTGGTGCAAACAGGAAATTTGCATCTTATGCGTAATAAGGCCCAAGGGAGTTCTCACAAGCATCAGGTGGATTTATAAATATGAATCATAGAATGGCTGTTTCTGTGTTGTACGTCTCTGGTTGTCAGAACAACAGCACTTTCGGCATCTACAATTCTGTTTCATGTCACCAGGCTACCTTAAAAATGAACGTGTCATTTGAGGATTCTGGGCTGGCGATGTAGGATCAAGATCACACATATGTCTGAGTGGGAGGCGTGATTCAGGGGCTTTAAAGTCTTGGGTGCAGAATCAACGAAATCCGCGCACACCAAGGGGGCTGGCTCATTTCTCACACAACTTGAAGCTCATCCGAAAGTGCTGTTTCATTAGCTCTGTGCATTGGGGCGCATCTGATATAATCAGCGCCACTGAATTGGCAAATGCGGACATTTAGTCAACACGACTACAGCCACTACCAAATAACAGTGGAATAAGCCTAATTTGATTTTAGTAGGACGTCTGAAAGGCGTCCGTAATTGGGGACCCCAAATTACGTACGCCTTACAGACATCATACTAAAATAACTTAAGGGAAGTGTGGTCACCCTACAGGGAATTAGAAGTGGGTACAGAGGGGCTCTTATGCAGGGCCAGACTGGCAGCCCAAATCAGCCCTGGTAGTCACAGGCTCTCAGCCACTCCTCATCGCTTGGGGAGAGCAGGACACGAAGCACAAGGAACACTGAGCCGGGATGAGTCCTTCACCCGGGAGCAGTAAGTCAGTGAGGCTGCCTGCTCAAATAGGACAAATTCAGGACGGTGAGTGTAAAAATTCAGGACAAGGGGTCAAAATTCAGGACACAAATTCAGGACAGGAGGTCAAAATTCAGGACAAATCTTCAGGACAATAGGTAAGTTTTACAGACACATCAGGGGAGGTCGTGCAATAGTATACAAGTAAGCCCAGCCATATCCAAACATATTCAACCATTTGCAAACCTATCATGTATCCTTCCATCTATCATTTTACTCATCCATCCCTTCATCCATTCTTTCACTCATCGATCCATGATCCATCCACCCTTTCACCCTATCCATCTGTACACTCATCCATCCACTCTTCTAACCATCCATTCACTCATCCATCCAGCCATTTAACCTTTCACCCATCCTTTCACTTACTCATCCATCCAGTCACTCATCCTTCCACCCATCCACCCTTTCAGTCATCCATCCATCCTCCCTTTCTCTCTCCATCGACCCTTTCACTTAGCCATTCTTCTGTCCATCCATTCACCCACCCATCCACTCACCCACTCATGAATGCATCCATTGACCCTATCACGCATCCATCCTCTCATCCATCTATCCTTTCACTTGTTCACTCATCTATTCATCCTTTTGTCCATCTACCCTCCCTTTCACTCACTCATCCATCCTTACATCCACCCTTTCACTCATCCGTCCATCCATTCACCCTTGCACTTATCAATTTATCAATCCACTCACCCACTCACCATCCACCTTTTCACTCAGCCATCCTTTCACTCATCCATCCACCCTTTTACCCACCCAGCTACCCTTCCACCCATACATTCAACTATTTACCTTTTCTCTTATCCATCCTTCCACTCACTCATCAATCCTCTCTCATTATCCATCTATTCAATCTTTCATTCATCCATTCACCCTTTCACTAATTCATCCAGCCATCCCTTCACTTACTTCCTCGCCCAACTTTTCATATTAATTTCGAGCGGAGCCTATTTGAGAAGATGCCCATCAAGAACTTCACCCTCGCTGCAGGAGCCATTCCAGGACTGGGACAGAAGCCACCCAGGGCGGGGACGGGATTCACCACGGGGGGGGGGGGCAGGAGCCATTACAGGAGGGGGAACAGGATCAGAGACCCATTGCGGTTCAGAATGAAGTCCCTGCACTAGCAAGCAATCAAGTTTCTCCTACCACAGTAAGTGTAGTTAGGGTATGTGTTTTCTGTTGACTTGTGCTTGCTTTATGGTTGTTTTTCCTAGTGTCACCATCCAGGACAAGCACCTAAAATGGAGAATACATTTTAAGAAGCTAAAGCATAAAAGGCATCGGTTAACTTTGATCTATCAATCCAATTAAATCTTGCAGATTTATTGCCTGCAAACGCAAATGTGGAAGAGCCAGGATGAGAAGCCCCCAGTGGCAGTGAAACTCAGACCAAATACAATTTGCAAATTACCAGTCTCCTCAAATTAGCATTTCTGCAGTACACCCAAACAGGTTGGTATTATCAATGAAAGAAAATCCAGTCATACAACTTATCAATTATCTGCTTCATTTCTAACTTTCTGGACTGCACCTTTAAAATAATTTGCATAAAATTGCAATTCAATTCAAGGCTATGAAAAAAGGAATTCATAAGTATCAGTAGACCTTATAATTGCCTAATTAGGAATGAGAACAGAGACTACAATGATGCCAACACTGGGCCGATTCATTAACAGCACTGCGGTGGCAGAACAAGGTTTTCAGTTAAACACACTTCCAAGATAATTGTACAATTTTGTTTGCCAGGCACAATCAACAAGGATCTGCTATTTTTGTTTTCCCCCATCCCCACTCGAAATGCTGATTAAGATTGTGTTTACAAGCAAGCAATGACGAGTGAGCAAGTACAAATGTTAGCAGGGCCATTATCGCAGACATCCACCACAAACACACGCAAAGAAATGCAAAGGTGATGGTGCCTAAACATGAAGAGGATTCTCAGGTGGGTGGAAGCTGTGCCGGGTTCAGGGTGGTGTGAGGGGTGCACGGTTACTGACAAATGGCGTCCGTTAAAGAATCCTTCACGGACAACGGGCAGATGGCCGAAATTACGTACGGTTGGTCACCCTATGCTCCAAAACAATACAGCAAGTTTAAAACCACGGCGTGTGCTTTGTAGGGTAATCGGCCTGGTTTGCAGACTTGCTGTATTGTTTTAAAGTGAGGCTGCGGGCAGATTGAATGCTTTTATTTAAGTATCCATGTTAATCGCAGCCCCTTCACTAGCTGCAATTAACATGGACACTTAAACAAAACTATTCAAGCTGCCCACAGCCTCTCTTTACTATCAAAACAATACAGGAAGTTTGAAAACAAGGCCGATTACCCTACAAAGCACACACCGTCGTTTTAAACTTGCTGTATTGTTCTGATAGTAAAGCAAGGCTGCGGGGGAGATTGCGTTGATTTTATTTAAGTATTCATGTTAATCGCAGCTCGTGAAGGGGCTGCTATTAACATAAATACTTAAATAAAGGCACACAATCTCCCCCGCAGTGTTACACTCCTTCCTCTCCGTGCCTTACCTGACTCGCGTCATGCCCGGAATAGCTCACCAGACGCTAAGGCGAGAGCGCTGATGGGGTGGTTAGCCGGATGGTGGACACGGAACGAGAACACAACGGGAGTTAGTACTACAACTCCCATGATCCCGGCACTTCCGCCACCAAGTCCGATCACGTGGGAAGAACCCAGAAGAGGTAAACCTTTGAAAACGCCGTTCGGCGTTTCACTCGCTGCTGATTATTCTCCCGATGCAGCCGAGATCCCCGACGTCTGCTGTTCACCCGTGTAGGGTAAGGGTGCACATGCACCACCTGGATCATTGAGAGCCGCTGCTCTCGATATTGTTATTGCAAAGACTTCGTACTCCTGCCTAGACTTTCCTTGTGTGGCGAGAGAAACCATACCCTGCTGTTCTTGCTGAGTGTATACTTTGGCCGCTTGGCTACTCCATATTCGTGAGTGTTATTATTTTCGCATTCCCTGTGTACAATTTCCTGGGTGATCTTAGGTGTTTAGTGGTACTTGTATAATACTCGCCCTGAAACATTAACCAACGGTTGACATTGACTTAAATGCCACGGAGTTGAAAGAAGCATTTTAACTCCGGACCATTGTTTATTAACAGGGGGCCATGAGGCGGCAGTCTGCTCATCCCCTGTGAAGCGAAGCAAGTCAACCCATGTGGTGTGTATGATAAAGAGCACATGATAGAGTGTTTGCTGTCTGCCTGGCCACAGAGTGTGAGGAGGTGTTTTCATGTTGCCTTCCTTTTGTTCCTAGAATCCTCTATATCATTCAGAACAGGGTATTGCTTGAGTGGGATCCAGGATGAGTACACCTGGAGAAAACGTGGTTTAAGTTTATTTGCAGGTACGCATCTTTCCTCTAGAGTGAGTTGAATAGGCATATTAAAGAAAAGGCTAATGTGTTGAGTGTCTTTTACTTTCAGATCTCCCTCCCAGCTGTTCCCATCCTTTCCTTCCCCCGCTTGACCATCCCACTCTCCTGTGCTTTAATAGCAGTCAGGGTTGGGGCTGTCGAGAGGTGGACCCCTTTTTGCATCGTTCCGCTCCCGAGGAATCTTCGAGTCAACAGAATAATCAGCCCACGAATTGACTTCCTCCTGGGCGGGTCGATGCAAAACATGGCCACATTAGAGGAAGTTGTAGGTGCCTTAACCTTAGTACAGCAAGAACTAGCCACCTCTCGAGCCGAAACAGCAGCTTTAAGGCAGAGGGTTGAAGGAATGCAACGCAACCCCTTTGATGCAGGTATGGGGCGGGTTCCTTTAGGTGGCTTTTCAGCCTCAGCCGCACCAGAACTGCCTACGCCTATTCCCCTTGCAGCTCCTGAAAGGTTTTCAGGAGATGCCCATAAGGTGCAAGTATTTATTACACAAATCCTGCTACACTTTTCGTGTAAACCCAAGGCTTTCCCTTCCAACCAATCTAGAGTAGCCTTCACCATTTCCTATTTGAACGGTGATGCCGCACAGTGGGCTGTTCCCTTGGTACGGCGCGATGATCCACTTTTGTATGACTGGGATGCATTTCGAAACGAATTTGAATGAGTGTTTGATCGCCGAGCCGCCACCTTTACAGCTGAACGTGAACTGCTAGAATTAAGACAAGGGAATAAAGAATTAGTGGTGTATGTCAACGCCTTCCAACGATTGGTTGCAGAGACAGAATGGCCCGAGAATAAACAACGCGCGTTGTTTTATCAGGGCCTTAAGGATGACTTGAAGGACGTAGTGGCTACTATAGATCCTCAACCCACCTCTTGCAAGGCACTCATTGAACTAACCCAGAGGTTAGACCACAGATTAGCAGAACGTAGGGTGGATAAAAGGAGAGGAGAGAAACCCTCATTTAGGTTTGACCGAGCTAGACCAGCCCCTGGAGGATATAACTCCACTTCGGAACCCATGGAAATAGGTTCAGTCCGAGCCTCTCTTACCACAGAAGAAAAGGAGCAGAGACGCAAGAATGGGCTGTGCCTATACTGCGGAAAGAAGGGGCATTATGTGAGGGAGTGTTTGGCTAAACCTCAAGGAAGGGATAGAGAGGTCTTGTCCCGTAGGAGTGGAGAAAATCTGAAGACGGAAAACTTCAAGGCTCAAGAAGACAAGAAGGGAGGTTCTTGGGCATAAAGGCGATCCCTTCCGTACAAAACATTGATGACAGTTCGACGTCCCATTTGCATGTGTCGTTACACCTACATCTGGGAGAACAGAAACGCCCCCTCAAGGCCATGGTAGATTCGGGAGCAACTGGTCTTTTTATAGATAAGGACTTAGCTCACGCATTGAAATTAAAACTAATACCTAAGGCCGAACCCGAAATTGTGATGACGGTAGATGGGCGGCAATTGGTTTCTGGCCCCATCCGGTACTGTACGGAAAACCTTGAGATATCTTGGGAAGAACAACATTGGGAAACGCTTTGTTTCAATGTGATAAAGGCACCCCAGTACGGAATCATATTGGGTCTCCCCTGGCTCCGGAAACACAATCCGATGATTGATTGGGAGAAAGAGACGATCAAATTTAATTCGCCCTATTGCATAGAACACTGTAGTTCTAATCGACAGAGTACGACGAAAGGGTCCTCTCGAACGCATATGATAGCCACTGCTGAGGAGAAAGATGTTCGTTTACCTGCACCATACCACGACCTCCGGGACGTGTTTGACGAAGACCAAGCCAATATCTTACCACCGCATCGTAGCTACGACTGCCAAATTGATCTGGTTCCCGGGGCTGTGGTGCCATGTGGAAGAATCTATGCGCTCACCGAACCAGAAAATGAGCATTTACGCCACTATCTAGACACATACTTAGACAACGGTTTCATAAG
Organism: Triturus cristatus; assembly: GCF_964204655.1. Lineage (NCBI taxonomy): Eukaryota > Metazoa > Chordata > Amphibia > Caudata > Salamandridae > Triturus > Triturus cristatus. The sequence continues at coordinate 514,309,820 of NC_140581.1, read as the reverse complement.
ACCGTCCAAATCACCCGCTGCATCACCCCTCTTTTTTTATACCTAAGGCCAATCGAGAACTCAGAGCCTGTGTGGATTTTAGAGCGTTGAATAACATCACCATTAAGAATCGCTACCCTCTGCCCCTCATTCCAGTGTTGTTAGACCAAGTACGCCGAGCGGTAATATATACCCGCTTGGATTTGAAAGGCGCTTACCATTTGGTAAGAATGCGTGCTGGTGATGAGTGGAAGACGGCCTTCCGCACAAGATATGGCCTATTTGAGTACTGTGTGATGCCATACGGCCTATGCAACGCCCCAGCCGCATTTCAGTTTTTCTTAACCGACGTCCTGCGTGAGTTCCTTGATGTTACGGTTATCATTTATATTGACGACATCTTAATATACTCTGAGAAAGAAGAAAACCACGTAGAAGACGTTCGAGCGGTTCTGCTCACACTACGAAAACATCGCTTGTTTTGTAAAATAAGCAAATGTGAATTCCACGTGAGGAGAGTGGAATTCCTGGGAATCATTCTATCGGCTGAAGGACAAGAAATGGCAGCACGTAAAATACAAGCTGTTTTAGATTGGCTACCCCCCAAAAACGTAAAAGAACTGCAGTGTTTTCTGGGGTTTGCCAATTTTTACAGACGTTTTATTCAGCAGTTCTCGCAAGTGGCGGCTCCTCTGACCAGACTACTGAAGAAGAACGTTCCTTATGTGTGGACTGAAGATGCCCAGAAGGCATTCACTGTGTTAAAAACCGCCTTCACCACTGCACCTATTCTTGCCCACCCTGACAGTGACATACCATACGTAGTGGAGGCAGATGCTTCGGATGTGGCCATTGGAGCCATTTTATCACAAAGAAACAAAACGAATGGGCAATTACATCCGGTGGCCTATATGTCCCGAAAATTAAACACGGCGGAAACCCACTACACCATAGCAGAAAAAGAACTCCTTGCTATCAAAGACGCCTTTACAGAATGGAGGCATCATCTGATGGGGGCAAGACATACCGTAACGGTATATACAGACCATCGAAATCTGCAAATTATGAAGTCGGCTCGGTTACTCACTCCTCGTCAACTATGGTGGATGTTCTTTGCGGAGTTCGACTTTGTGGTTACCTATAGACCCGGGGTGGAGAATAGGAAGGCAGACGCCTTATCTCGTCGTGACAATTCCCTTGCTGAGAACAAACAGGAGCAGCAGGCCATCATTCCCTCCACAAAAATTGTGTGTGTAATACAAACAGAGAACTTCCTAGACCAAGTAAAACAGGCCATTAAAAGTCCATCTTGGAAAACCTGGATGAAGGACAATACAGAATGGCACTTAAAGGACGGTCTTCCCATGCGCCAGCATCAGCTGTTAATACCTGTCTCTGCACTAAGAAAAACAGTCTTCGCTTGGTGCAATGAAGACCCATGCGCTGGACATACAGGCTTGGAGAAAACTATGGAAAAAATTCTGCGCCACTTTTGGTGGCCCAAGGTTAAACAAGACATCACTAAAAGAATCCAAGAATGCGTTGTGTGCTGTCAGGCCAAGGCAGACCATAGAAAACCTCAAGGACTGCTGCAACCGTTACCCTCTCCAGAAGAACCTTGGGAATACGTATCAATGGACTTTATCGTCAGTTTACCAAAGGATAAAGGCTGTACGACCATTTTAGTGGTCGTGGATAACCTAACTAAGTTGGGTCACTTCATAGCGTGCGCTGACCTGCCATCCTCATCCCAATTGGCAACCTTGCTGCTCACAAATGTCGTGCGTCTTCATGGGATACCCAAAGTCATCATTACAGATAGGGGTCCTCAATTTACCAGCAAATTTTGGAAAACCTGGTGCTCAACACTACATATAGCAAACAACACCTCCACGGCCTTCCACCCACAGACAGACGGTCAAACAGAACGTCTGAACCAAACCTTAAAGAAATACTTACGTTGCTACGTGGATCAAACAACGGACGAATGGGTGGACCTTCTGTGGTTAGCAGAAGTGGCCTACAACGACGCTCAGCATAGTTCCAACAAAATGACACCGTTTTTCTGTACCTATGGATTTCATCCACGCTTTCTTCCCATAGTGAAACCTCAGTATAATGAGAAAATACCGAGTGTACAAGAAAGGGTTACAGTGATTCAAGAAACTCTGAAAACCGCCAGAACAAACCTACAAAAAACCAAGGAACAATACAAAAAACAGGCCGACAAGCATCGTAGACCAGGTCCTACCTATAAGAAGGGTGACTATGTATGGCTGTCCACAAGGAATTTCAGGTTTCGTAAATAGTGTTTTCAATCCTCGATACGTGGGCCCGTATCGCATTGTGAAAAAGATTAATCCAGTGGCGTTCAAACTCGCCTTACCCTCACACATGAGGATCCATCCGGTTTTTCATGTTTCCCTTCTGAAACCATCTGCCAAACCACCTCGACAACCAACGTCTCCTGCAATAATAGATGGACAACCAGAGTACGAGGTGAAGAGAATACTCGACTCCAAGTGGAGACGCAAATCCTTATGGTACCTTTTGGCTTGGAAGAATTATGGACCTGAAGAAAACTCGTGGGAGCCAGCAACTAACGTGCATGCCCCTCGATTGGTAAATCTGTTTCATAAAAAGAACCCTAGTAAACCTGGCCCTCAAAGAGGGGCCCCGAAGAAAGGATGTGCTGTTACACTCCTTCCTCTCCGTGCCTTACCTGACTCGCGTCATGCCCGGAATAGCTCACCAGACGCTAAGGCGAGAGCGCTGATGGGGTGGTTAGCCGGATGGTGGACACGGAACAAGAACACAACGGGAGTTAGTACTACAACTCCCATGATCCCGGCACTTCCGCCACCAAGTCCGATCACGTGGGAAGAACCCGGAAGAGGTAAACCTTTGAAAACGCCGTTCGGCGTTTCACTCGCTGCTGATTATTCTCCCGATGCAGCCGAGATCCCCGACGTCTGCTGTTCACCCGTGTAGGGTAAGGGTGCACATGCACCACCTGGATCATTGAGAGCCGCTGCTCTCGATATTGTTATTGCAAAGACTTCGTACTCCTGCCTAGACTTTCCTTGTGTGGCGAGAGAAACCATACCCTGCTGTTCTTGCTGAGTGTATACTTTGGCCGCTTGGCTACTCCATATTCATGAGTGTTATTATTTTCGCATTCCCTGTGTACAATTTCCTGGGTGATCTTAGGTGTTTAGTGGTACTTGTATAATACTCGCCCTGAAACATTAACCAACGGTTGACATTGACTTAAATGCCACGGAGTTGAAAGAAGCATTTTAACTCCGGACCATTGTTTATTAACAGGGGGCCATGAGGCGGCAGTCTGCTCATCCCCTGTGAAGCGAAGCAAGTCAACCCATGTGGTGTGTATGATAAAGAGCACATGATAGAGTGTTTGCTGTCTGCCTGGCCACAGAGTGTGAGGAGGTGTTTTCATGTTGCCTTCCTTTTGTTCCTAGAATCCTCTATATCATTCAGAACAGGGTATTGCTTGAGTGGGATCCAGGATGAGTACACCTGGAGAAAACGTGGTTTAAGTTTATTTGCAGGTACGCATCTTTCCTCTAGAGTGAGTTGAATAGGCATATTAAAGAAAAGGCTAATGTGTTGAGTGTCTTTTACTTTCAGATCTCCCTCCCAGCTGTTCCCATCCTTTCCTTCCCCCGCTTGACCATCCCACTCTCCTGTGCTTTAATAGCAGTCAGGGTTGGGGCTGTCGAGAGGTGGACCCCTTTTTGCATCGTTCCGCTCCCGAGGAATCTTCGAGTCAACACGCAGCCTCGCTCTACTGATCAAAGAATACAGCAATCAGGGCAATACAGAAGCCCCAACAAAAGGAATTGGCCGCATTACGCTTACCTCCGCTCCCGAGTGTTCCACTGCAAAGTGGTCACTTCCGCCGCTGCCGTCCTCAGTCTGGAAATGCCCGTTTTTCGCGCCGCGCGCCTTTTAAAAGTGGCGGCGGCGCGAATTCTCTCGTGGGAAGTGCCATCTGTGCGCGCTGCACACATGGCACTGCGCGCTTGAAGGTAGAGAAGTGCGCGCGCGCGCATGTTAGTGGAAACAGTGCTTACCAGTATGCATCTGTTCTTGGCATGTAGAGCTGCAGAGTTATACACGCCCATCCGCCTCCCTGGAACCTGTATCTATTCCAGTACTATCTTAAATAGATGCATTCACATGGACATCTCTTTAGCTCTTACTGACTTCATCATTTCCCATCATGGCGAAAAACAATCTGAGGATGGAGTCAATGCCCAAGCGCACTATCGACCAAGGGAGGAGTCACCTATCTCGTGACTACAAAAGACTCTTCCACTACAACAACAAAGGGCAAGCATCCAAGCCCAACATCAGAAGGCGATCTATGCACAGTGTACAACTCTGCAGCTCTACATGCCAAGAACAGATGCATACTGGTAAGTAGCATTTTCCATCTACCACAAGGAGATTAGAAAATACGAACCAAATGGGGGCGCCGGCTGTGGTACTCCATCTTTACCTCATCAGCATGTGGAGTACTGCTATAGGTGGATGTCAGTGTTCCACTTCAGGTGCACACTGAGCTGAAGGTGGTGGATGGCCGATGTGTGGGTGTAGTGGGGGAGATCAATCAATCAGCATTTGTATAGCGCAGCACTGTCACCCTTAAGGGGTCTGGGTGCAGAGTCTCCTTCAAAAAGCCAGGTCATGAGTTTGCGTCTGAAGTCTGCCAGGGAGGGTATTGTTTGAAGATGGAGGGGCAGGTTGTTCCTCAACTTGGCGGGGTTGTAGGAGAAGGAGTGGCCCCACTGTGGCTGCATTTGATGCGGGGGTGCGCATGGTATAGTGAGGTAAAGCCCAAATGTCCTGCGGGTAGATGGAAGTTCAGTCAATGTAGGATGGTCCTTGATCTTGCAGAGCTTTGTAGGTGTGTGTGAGGATCTTTAACTGGCATCTCCTGTGGATGGGGAGCCAGTGGAGATTTCTTAGGTGGGGGATGATGTGGGTCCAGGATGAGTCCAGCTACAGCATTCTGTATGGTCTGAAGTCTTCTGAGTAGCTGGTTGGAGATGCTGGCATAGAGAGCGTTGCCATAGTCGAGGTGGCTGGTGAGTAGGGTCTGAGTGACTGTCTTTCTGGTGTGTATTGGGATCCATCTGAAGATTCTGGGGAGTGTGTGAAGGGTGTGGAAGATAACTTGTCGTTCCATGGTCAGTTTGCTGTCGAGGATAATGCCTAGGTTGCGTGCATGGTCTGTCAGTGTGGGTGTATGTCTGAGTTCAACTGGCCACAAGGTGTGGTCCCATACGGAAGTGTTCTTCCTGAAGATCAGGACTTCTGTCTTATCGGAGTTGAGTTTCAGGAAGTTGTCTCTCATCCAGTTGGCTACATTGGTCATGGCGTTGCAGAAGTAGTTTCTGGTGGTGGAGGGGTCTTTAGTGAGTGGGAGGATAAGTTGATTGTCATCTGCGTAGGAGATTATTTTGAGGCCGTGGGCTCTGACGATGTCTTCGGGGGGGGGGGGGGCCTGTAGGTGTTGAACAAGGTCAGGATGATTCTTGGTACTTTTAAATATGAATGTCCCGAATGTGGACGTACCTGATTTCTTTGAGGCAGTGACGCAGCTCTTGACACCCAATGCTCACTACAATGATATATGGATGTGCAACAGCAACTGTGTGCTGGATAGACACCTGGACAGTTCCAGGCCCACCGCTAGGACACTTGGCATATCTTCTAGGGCATTACTGGAGGGTATAGACACCCTCAACCTCCTGGAACTATGGAGGACACAGCATGGCACAACAAGGGGATATTATTTATATTCTTCTCCACCCAGGACCTTTTCCAGGATAGACTACGTATTCACCCACATGGAACAAATAGCGCAATTCGGAGGGGCTAGGTACCTGGACCAAACCTTATCGGACCACGCTCTGTTGGGGTCAAATTGCAAGACCAGGCTTATGTGGCACCAGTGGCGTATGCAGCTCAGGGCATTGTTAGATCCAGTGTCTCGGAAAGACATTAGGGAGGCGGTGCTGGTGTTCTTTGTCATCAACACGGGGACAGTGACATTGGCTAGGGTACTTTGGGAATGCATTCAAGGTTACATTACGGAGAAAATGCATGGCTACGTCCTACGGGGTGTTCAAATCCCTATGACACACAGTTACAAAATTGGAACAGCAGCTAGACTTTGACAGCACCACACATGGGTGAAGTATGGCAAACATGACACGGATTGCAGGGGGAACTAGACACGGCACACTTGGGAAGCACGATTACAAAATGTACGTAGAAATGCAACATGAACAGGGAGACCACCCAGGCTGACTCTTGGCTTGGTTACTTAACAGGGAGAATGGCAGGAATGCTGTAGTTTCCATTAAAGATGCTAATGGGGTGGTCCTGATTACACAGGAGGATATCCATTCCTGGCCCGATTTGCAGAGTTTTATACAGCACTCTATGCAAAAACAGATCAGGAAGATGAGGATGGCATAGCGACTATTTTGGATGAGGCACACCACCTTGCATAGGTGAGGAAGCGAGAGCTATACTGAAAGCACCACTTGACAAAACGGGTATGAGCCATCAAACACATGAACATAGGAAAGACCCCAGGGACTGATTGGCTTAGTGTTGTACCAGCCATATGTGGACTTATTGTGGGCTCTGCTGCTGCCAATGTATACAGAGGCCTTTGAGATGGGTGTGTTATCGGCATTGCTAAGGGAGGCTAATATTGTAGTTCTGCCTAAGCCAGGCAAACACCCCACAAATTGTGAGTCCTGCTAGCCTTTAACGATAAATGTGGACTCAAATATTCTGGGGAAAATATTGCCACAAAGGCTCTCAAAAGTTGTTGGGAGTTCATACATACAAATCCGTCTGGGTTTGCGGAAGGTCATACCTCCACCACTAACATCCATAAGGCATTTCTTATAATGGAACAGGCTATGAGATGGGAGGAGTCCTGCGCGATGGCCATTTTGGATGAGCACAAAGCCTTTGATACTGACAACTGGAAGTTTATGCACCATGTGTTCCAGAGGTACTCCTTGGTGGCAGATTACCAGAGATGGGTGAAATTGAAATTTACAGACAGCAGGGCTTGAGTGAAGGTGGGCTACAGAATCTCCGACAGTCGGCTAGTGGAGAGGGATGCACCCTCTCACTGCTGATATTCACCATGGTCATTGAGCCATTGAACCAATTGATATGTCTTAGGCACGAGGATGACGTGTTCATGGTGGGAGGCAAACAAGAGATCATCTCGCTATATGCTTATGACATTCTGCTAACACTAAGTAACCCAATAGACACATGGAGTGCAGTATACAACACACTGATGCAAGTAGGGGTGCACTCAGGGTTCTGGCTAAACGCCAATAAGTTGGTACTCTACCCCGTATGAGCAGCTATGACCGTGGATGCAGATTTACCTAATACAAAAGTGCAAACAACAGCAGTCCAGTATCTGAGGGTATAACTCAGCTTGGACATGTATTAGACATACTCCTCAAATGTGGGTACACTTGCAGATGGCCTAGAAAGAAGTGTGGGAAAATGGTTGCAATTCCCGACGTTCCTCATGCGACGTACAGCCATAAGCAAAATGTTCATGTTGCCTCAAGCACTATTTTTTTTGTTTAACCTGTTTATTGAGTTTTTCATATGCGATTCAGCAAGATATAATGTCGATAACTGAACATGCAAGTGATGAAGGTAATTTGTATATCATCTTCAGTGAACACTGTTCAAGACACAGTGTCATATGGTAAAATACAGTTCATCCTGCTAAGTTTGTGCAGTCTTACATATCAGCAATTCCGGACCATAAAATCAAGATGTGTTTAGTCCAGTTGTGATAATGTATTCCAGAGTGTGATGTCATATGTTTCAAACAATAAACAGATGTTTCTTATTTACTTGAATTTTCTGTTACCTTGAGCACTATATGTGTTGCAGCACTTGCCAATGCATATTCCAGAATTATGCTTTGGCAAACATGGTGAGCTCTTTAGGCTATCGTACTGGGGACTTGGAAGGGCACAGATCAGTCTGGAGGGCCTGAGGTTTCCCTGGGGCAGCAGAGGGCTACGGGCTCCAAATTTCAGGGTCTACCACTGGGCAGCACATCTCCAACACACAATACCGTGGTTCCGGGGTGGGGACCCAGATTCTGTTGCCAGGATGCTGGCTCACCTGACCCAGCCCCGGAGGCTCTTAGCGCTGCCTTTGGCAGCATGTCGGAGCAGGGTGACTCTACCAGAACAAACTCTTACACAATTGCATATTTGGGAACGCACAACGAGATGGGAAAATGAGTAGTATAGATACTTGCAGAAGCTAATTCCCTGGTGTACTGGGATTAGTCCTGGGGTGCCCCCATTCCTCTGGCATAGGGGGAAGAGAGAGGTGCCCCGCGATGCCTGGGGGATTTAAATGAAGAAGGTAGAATGGTGTGTCATGTGGACTTTTGCACTAGATGGGAGGTCGCAGAGAACGGTTTCCTCATGTAGGCTGGTGGCCATCCTGAGGGAATGGGAGAGGTTTCTGCAGAGATGCATGTCTTGAACCAGACATTACCGGACACAGGAAGAGAGATCAAGCTTATCACACCTATATGCCCTGCTCTTACATGCACAGCCACTCTTCTTACGACACTAAAAAAACAATGGGAAGGCGATGTGGGTGAGGGGATGAGAGAGATTGACTGGGCCTCTGTGTTAGGCAATTGCAGAAGGGTGACAAGTAATGCATGTTTGAAGTTAATTAATTACAAGTGTGTCTGCAGGGATTATGTCACGCTACACAGGTTTGACCCGACTAAACAAGAGCACTGCCCTAGATGTAGGTTGAAAACTGGGACCTATATTCATATGTGGTAGACATGCCAGGGTGTGGGGCCTTTTGAAATGAAGTAATCCGGGTGCTGGAGGTACAGAATATGCTGCCGCTGTTGCCAATGATTCAGCTATGTCTGCTAGGCCTGGTGACTAAATCTAAACACGCAAAAAATGCATTGAAGGTGTTGGAGTTGAGTCTAAGTGAGGCAAAGAAATGCATAATATTACGATGGATGCCTAAACGACCACAGCAGGAACTTGAGGAACCTGTTGTGAAACAGGAGGTGGGTCCTGAAGAGGATTGATATGTGAATATGCCTGTGGATATACGAGGGGGGTGAAGGCTTAGTGTTAGCGCATCTATGTATACTGTGCACAGCCTATTTGCGTTGCCCTTGTGCCATGTACTGTTCTTTTTAGGTCAAACTTGAGCCAGCACGCATTTGCTACTCTGGGAAAGATCTGTTGTAGTTCAGTACAGGAGAGAAGCCCCGCCCACTCCCTGGCCCTTATTTTTCATTGGCTTGTGTCTTTTTAATTCCCGGCGTCTGATTCCTTAATAGGCTTATTAGTTCCTCCTTAGTACGGCCATGTCGTCATTTGTACCCTAACATGGCTACTGGCCCTTTTACTGGGTTGTTACACTGTATATGTTCTATTTTCTTTATTGTGTTTCTCCTACCTCAAGCAGGACAACATGCTTTGCTTACTTTTGCAGCAGCCGGGACAATGGCGGCCGTTTGTTTCCAATGCCATAGGTCTCGCATTTAAATGCAAGACCTATAGCATTGCAAATATTTTTTTAAAATGTTTACTTTCCGACGTCAGTGCTTGTTTAACTTCCCGATTAGCTCCACCCCCAGTCCAGTGATCTTTTTTCCACTTAAAGCACTCGTGAATTAGTCCAGCAGTAATATGTTTTCAAGACTCTTATTTCTTCATTTATTTGTTGACAAACTTCGCACGCATGAGATTGTGAGGACAAAAAATGTTGAACTTGTCAATGAGGAATTGTGATGCCGTGCACCTCATGAAAAGACAGGTTTATATTTTGTTGCACCATATACTGAAGGTTCTTTGAGGGGAAAAAATAAGTGAAGAGGTTTCCACAAGGTGGTCGCCATGCCAGGAGACTGCGCCTCTTCTTCACCCGGGATAAAGAGTCAAACGTGTGAGTAGTATCTAAAACACGTAAACACACTCAATGCGCTAAGTGGCATCAGCGCGCCTTTCCTACCCCATTGGACAGAAGGGAGAGTGCTCTAGCGGGACACAGACGAGCCATCGCATTGATACATTTGACGACACCTCGCCATTCCTTTTTAAGATCAATTTTTAGGTCTCGCGCCTAGCTTTGCAGTGCGCTGCACTGTTCGCGCGAGATGTCTTGTAAGGGGGTTCTGGAAGCTGACCACACGTTCGTGCGTGTGGTTTCGCTTTTGCTGGCAGCCATTGGGTTTCGTTTTTTTTTAAAAAAGGCTCGCAATTGGGCAGAGGCGAGCAAATGTCCTGCCTTTGCTCAGCCCATTCCCGTCGGTGTCTGTTACGCGCATCAGCGCGGCACAGACGACAGGCTCCCTGGCCCTCACTCCTCTGTGGTGCGCGCGCACCACTGCTTTCGATTCCGGCGTCGGCTCCTTTGTGGTGTGCACGCACCACTGGTTTCACTCTTGCAAGCAGTCACGGGGCCCGGGGGTGTCGTTTGAGAGGAACGAATTGTGTTCCTATGTCATTTAAGCATTCCTACTACCAGTGGTTCATTTGTAAAAAAAAAAAAAAAACATAAGTACCAGTGTTCTGGCAGGAGGCAGCTTGCACCAGTCCATTTCTGCTTTTAGTGCCACCTAAAACAGAACCATGAAAACGGGTGGACGGTGTGGCATAATGGCCAGAGCTGTCTACTTCGATGCTGTGAAACGAGACTAGAGTCTCTGCGTCAGCCCTACATCCTGAGGTTTTTTTTTGTGTGCAGATTTATATAGCGCGAACTCGACCCAAAGGTTTTGGAGTGCTTTACATGAGCACCAATTACGTTACACAAGGACACATTCATTCTGAGCAAATCACTTAGTCTCCTGGTGTTGGTGATTAAGAGCCGGTGCTCACCACCGGCACAAATGAAGCACTGCTTCTGTGCTTGTTCTAAGGTGCTGCCATGCTTTAGGTGGGGTCTGAGAAGCTGGAGGCCTCTGAAGCCAAGACCAAGGTGAGTGAGCTATTTCTTCTATGCTATGTTGACGCCTGCCACGAGCCCACAAGCATTTATTTTATAATGGGGTCTAATATTGCAGGTAAAACCCGGGCTTAGAATGGTTCGCGTAAAACTGGTTAGGTTTTGTGTGCCAAGCAGGAAGGGTTTATTTACATTACTAGAGGCTGCCCACGCAAATTTACTAAAATTTGAGGCACATGGGACAAATCCTACGGCCTTTCGCATCTGACGCCTGTAGTCAGCGTTTCAAGTTGAATGACTGAAGACCTGGGCGCTGGTGGTGTGCGGTGCAGGTTATATACCTTATTTTGTGGTTGTGCGTATGCTCCAAAAATCAGTAAAATGTGTTTAGAATAAAAAAAACAAAAAGACTGGTGAGGTTTTAATGAGGGGTCAGCTTTTCAGCCAGCTCAGACGCCTTGCCGGCCCCTTCGCACCCATGACCTAGCAGCCACTAGGACGCTACCAAGTCAAACCTAGAGGGTGGTACAATTCACACAGAAATCCGTCAGCCTGGATGCAGGTTTACGATTGGAGATTTGGAAGAATGCACCAGGAACTTGGGAAATCCCGGGTTTCCTGAAGCACCTGCGTGCAAAGTTTTAGAGAATTCCTGATTACATCCTTTTGGAGATCTCTCTGCATGGGCATCTGTACACGGCGTACATCACACATCTGGAAATGCCGCTGCAGGTGTGAAATTTCAATTCTTTTCCCTTTTTTAATTTTCCGCCTGGAAAATATTTATCCCATTAGAGTAAGCTGTTCCCCCAAAACCCCCTGCAAATCCCTGGCTGCTCCATTCTTATTCTCAGGGACATTTTAAGGATTTTGGGGGCCCTGGGCCAAACTTATTTTGGGGGCTCCTGTTTAGAACAGCTTTGAATTTACGATCCAAGCATTACTCAAGGTCGCCAGGACAAGACTCTGCAGAAAAGAGCTAGCTCTATGAGGGGGCCCCTTGAAAGGCTGGGGCCCTGGGCCAGAGCCCACTTTGCCCATGCCTCAAAACATCTCTGCTTATTCTCACCATGAAAAGGCATTTACTCCTGCCCTTGACAGGAGTACATCTCCAACTGCTTCCTGGGTGGCAGTGGGTCAGACTTAAGCTTGGGAATATCGACAAACCAGAGTATGTGGGTGCTCCGAATGTTTTCTGGAAACCCCTACCTGCCCACTCACTATCCCTGAAGTAGATTTATGACAGATGAAAATACCACCATCATAGAAATACTCTGTGTGAGTAAATCGACTTACTAATGAAAGTCCTTTTGTGAATTATTTTTACTTATAAATCTAACCATTTGCGCTTTAAAATTGAACTTATGCACACAAGTGCTTTGTGATTTATCTGGTTATTCTTAATAGTTTGGGGGTGTCCAGTGCTTAATTTGTATGATAAAGAGTGCCAGTCCCGGAGCGCTGCTCAGAGTCACGTGGGTGGCAATGGAACATTGGTGCTCCTAATATCAAAGCTGGCAGACTTAAAGTCCCCTCATGGCGCTTTAATCCACTACTAGATGCTCTGTGCTGCTTTATCTCACCCTTGAAGGTCCCTGCCTTCTCGCTGTGTAACAGTTTTGCCGCCTTCGCTTCCTTAATCTTCCGAATCTGTGTGCTCTTCCCTCTCTTGTCCTGGGTAAATGTCTGATGCTGAAAAAATAAGTGCCGGAGCCCCACACCGGCAACCACCAGCTCAAATTAAGCACTGGTGGTGTGTGTAGTAGAAGATGCTCTGGATTAGTTACACTGTTCAAAACATGACCACATCTTCAGAAAACATGGGTACAAAAGAACATTTTAAAGCATCTTTGGTAGAAACTTGATATAATGTAGAGATACGGTTACTTTAGACTGCTTATTCTCCAGAATGATTTTTGAAATAATTAAAGCACACTGGACCTGAAGTCTTTGTCAAACAAGCATAAACCTAACCCCATGAGGCAAGAACGCAGAGTTAGTATGGACATTTCCATGCAGCAGCAGCAGCATCTCAAATATGAAGTACTGGACATGGACACTGTGGAGTATGGGGTTCTGTTGAGGCCAGACTAAAGGATGCGATGGGGAGGTGGGTTGGAATCTGTTCATGGGACAGATCTATAACACACAAGTATATTACAATCCGAGACTATGCATACCAGGAGGCCCTGGAGAACTTAAACCCTGCTATACCAAGTGTAACACCCTACCCTCCTAACACCCCTCCAACAACTGATGACGAATGCTCAACAGGCTCAAAATCGCACAGGGGCTCTGAAATAAGTTCTATTGTATTCCAGTGAGTGGTACAGAGACCTGAGAAGACTTTGAGCAGCATTTCCAGCATCCCTAAAATGATGAAGGACAACTATCCTGAAATGTGTCTAGAGATAGACAGCACTGGCTGCACTAACAAGGGTGAAAAACTAAAGACTGTTACTGAAGTGTTATCATGCATGCATTTACCATAATGCACTGGGGCAAAATGAGTGCTGGGGTGTAAGGACGTGTACTCCCACCCTCTTTTTGTAATCCATGGATGTTGAAGTATGAAATTATGAGACATGGTATCAATGGAATAAGGCAATTAAACGAGGATATCAACGAGTTCAAAGCAACAGGTTTTTAGCAAAGAATAATTAATAAAACATATTTATTGCTGGAACTGCATTCAAACGCATTTACTATAGCATAAACATGTCCTCTGGTGCCCAGACAATTGACGAGCCACAATAGCTTAACATTTTTAGGATATATCAATGCAGCGCACAATTGGGCTGGTTTTCAAATTACACATTTTTGAGGGTAGGTTGACAAATTGATTTCCTAGCATCATACATTTTTGCTGAAGTACCAAAGCTGGGATTACATCTCCGGCCTGCAGGCCCTAAGGTCAGCAACTTAGTCACATGACAACACATTCCAGACACCTGCTTACTATGAGGACCTTTCTGGCCTGTGCACAGTTTTAACTCCACTGGTGAAATTTGAAAAATATCTAATTATTTCCAAGATTTCCCATTACATGTTTTCGCAAAATATTTACCCTGTTGAGATCGGTTTGTGAGGAAACTGCTATGCAGAACAGCAAAACTGTGCCAGTGAGACATTTTCTGCTTGAAACAATCACATGACTTTTGTGCGCAAGTATGGCCTTGTAAATTATTTTTACATGAGATACCTGCCAACCATATTTCACATACATAGTTTAGCTGACATTTCGCTCAGAAGTACACAATTTGGCACACTTCTACTTTTGACGCTTCTGTCCTTTGAGAACATTATATGGTGAGTTCTGCAGCACAAGCCAGGATACTCTGAAACCTTGAATTGTTCTCCAATCACGGTCTTTCTTTAGGACATGAGAACACACAGTTATTTTCTAGTCTGGCTACAATCTCCTGCCTGGATCATGGAAGCACTTTGCATGGCAGACTTCCACCTAGCATGACCTGGAGACTCCACAAGGTATAGAGCTAGGCAGGCAGGGCCAGACTGGCCGTAGCGGGCACCAGGCATTTCCCTGGTGGGCCGGAGACGTGGGGACCAGTTTTGTGCCTTTTGGGGCCGGTTTTGCAACTGTGCTGCAATATCAGCCTGGTGTAGCCACCACCTCAGTATCACTCAGCACCACCTCAGTATCACTCAGCACCACCTCTATCTAGAGTCCATTCACCACTTCAGCACCACCAAAGCACCACTCAGCACCACCTGAGCATCAGCACAGCACCACCTCAGCATCACTCAGCCCCACTTCCTCATCAGTGCGCCAGCACTAGCGCAGCACCAACTCAGCATCAGCACAACACCAACTCAACATCACTCACCACCACCTAAGCACCAGCACAGCACCACCAAAGCATCACTCAGCACCACCTCAGCATCACTCACCACCACCTCAGTATCACTCAGCACCACCTGAGCACCACCTCTACCTAAAGTTCATTCACCACTTCATGTACAAACTACCTATCATTCTCTATCTTCCTTTCTATCTATTCTGTGCAGCTCTCGCCCCTATCTATTCACCTTGTCACATAATTGCACTACACAAATACGCTACACACCACGCAATTCCACAGCTAACAAGTCCAATTCAACCACTCCAAACCATATACATTCACTCCACACCAAAACACACACATAAAAAACATTGTCATTTACAATGGCAACAGCTCTAACTCTCACAAATGCGAGACCTATTGCATTGCAAATGCTTGTTTTCGTTGCGGAGCATTTTCTAATGTGTCACACAATATGACCCGGCTCCTGATTTTATAGAACAGCTTTCAGTGACTTTAAACTCAGCATGGCTAGGAGGTGATAAGTACTACTATGCCATACAATGATGACATACAGCACGCCCCTTATGTGGCTCTTAAAAGTCCCGGCATTTTCTCTGCCTCAATTTGCAGTTTACATGTTTGTTCTTTAAAAGTCGGGTCAGCAGCTGAGCGGACTAATTTCGCCTATGTAAGAATCTGTGTTTACCCTCATAGTCACAGGTCTGAATCCTGGCGGGTCCACTCCGCCTTTCATCCTTGTGAGGATGATAAAATGAGTACCACTGAGTTGGGTAACAACAAGCATCTCTTATTTTACTGCCAAGAGACCCGTGGATGACTGTGTGGTTTACAAATATACGTTATATGTCTTGTGCCCACAACATATATATTTGTGGTGGTTGCCAAAGTGCAGTTTGTTTTTGTTTGGAGCTTACTGGCCCCTATGTAAGGCACAGTGTAGCTAAATGTACGCAGTCACTTTCAGTTGAACACGTGCTGAATGTCTTTTGAGGGAAGAAGGATGGAGTGTGGTAATAACAAGGCCGGGTGTGCTAGAGACGGTGCTGAAGTGAAACATTAACTGTAGCAGAAACACATGCCATGGCAAGTGCAGAGACACAGAGAAACGGGAGCACATAATATCTGGAGTTCCTGTTTGACTTGCAGCAGCCCTTCATCTCTCCTCTACTCTACTTAGTATGCCCTTTCGTTCGGCCAGGTTTTATAGGTGCTGAAATACAACTGATGCCGCGGTATATAACGTAAACACTGCTCGTGGACGTGAGCAGGGGAATCCTTGTTGAGTCTCCAAGCGCTAGGATCTGCTTAGCGCTGTCGCTGTGTTTGTTTCTGTCGTGGGGACTGGCTTTGCGACGTGGATCCTGCTGAAGTACGATGGTTTTCATCTGGCTGACTATTTACTGCCTGTTATTATGTTACATGTCTGTGTCCAACACAAACAACACAGGGAGCCCAGAGGTCGCATCTATCCTGGGCCCTCATCCTGGGAGCGGAACACGCTACTATGGCCTTAGCTCGAGTTATGAGGTAGGCAGTGAGATGCGACAGTGAAGAGATGACTTCCTCTCAGCTGGAATGCGCGTGGCAGCCTGGTGCCCAGCGGGCCAAGACTGGCAGCGCACGTGCACGCACGCTGCACAGCATAGCCCAGTGTGGACGAGACCACAGACTTCAGTGCGGGAGGAATCTGTAGCTGCGTCAGCACTGGCACCCCCTCACAGCTCTGCCCCTTGGTCCTGCTCTGCTCGTACATCCCAATCTCTCCCAATACACACCACAGAACACCCTCCTCAACTGACACGGACGCCTTCTGCCAGGTTGGTAGGCTGCATTAATTCATTCAATTCATTTTTTTATTGTTTGATTAATTAAAATCTTTACAATTCCCCATCATATTTACATAAAATCGCGATAAAATTACAAGGAGTATCAAAAGTACTATTACATTACGTTAAATACATTTACGATAATTCCTGCTCGCAAAAACCTTCTAGTCGGTGCTTACACGGCGGCTATGTTACACTCCGAAATCCTAATGATAATGACTTTGTTTGACTTTACTGTGTATTTCAGCTTACAAAGGGACGTGGCTTGCTGCCCACTTAATTAATATGGTGGAAGGATTATGAAAAAAATGGCTACAATCCAGATTGAACGGCGTCAGCGAGATATAAAAGTTTTCTGACCATTATCATGTATTTGACGCCGCGGCAGGCCAAGATGATGAACGTCCCCTCCAGCCATCTTATTACCGCTTGCCTGCTCGAACGAATTTCCAAGGCATTAAAAATAAGTTTTAAGCACTGTCTCCTTTCAGGCAAAACTGCTGGACAAGCAAATAATAAGTGGATTAATGTTTCTGATTTGTAACCACATAGTCGGCAGTTCTCAGTAGGCTGCATTAGTTTATCCCAATCCTGCATGACGCTTCAGTACTGAAATTACGGCGCAGGGAGCCATAGGCAAAACAATGACAACCAGGGTCGGAAAGGGACAGAAAATAAGCCCGGGTGGGCACAAAAATTAAATTTGCTCTCGTCAGTGTATTAGACAGCTGCAAAAGTGGCCATGTTTGAAGATTAGGGCAGTTTTGACCTTGCAGAATATAGGCTGTATAGGTGTCTCGCAAGGTATGGAATATTGCATGAATTTGAGCTTGCTACGGGCTATGTTTCTTTTAATATAAGGGAAATCAACAGTTAAAACCAGCCCAGCAGACCTTAAAACAGGCTCTCAACCAGCTAAAAACACAAGCATTCGCAATGCAGTAGGTCTCGCATTTGCGCGAGTTTAAGCTATTGACATTGTAAATGACAAAGCCTTTTACTTATGTTTTAAAAACCAAAACATAAAGAAAAGGCTTTGTCATTTACAATGCCAATAGCTCAAACTCGCGCAAATGCGAGACCTATCGCATTGCAAATGCTTGTTTCTTTAGCGTGCTGTGTCTGTGTCTGTAGGGACTCGCCTCTCTGAGTTTGTGGGGGTGGGGTTTTGCGGGGTAATAGGGGAAGCGTTACTGACCTGTATTGTTGTTTGCTTTCAAAAACCAATAAAAAAAATATAAGAAGAAAAAAAAGAAACTGGTGTCAACAACATTCCCATGTTTATACTCTGAAGGTGGGCAGTGTCTGCTTAAAGCAGGGCCTTTTATAATTCACCAATCAAATGTGTCGTTTTTTAAATTGACAGTTTAAAAAAGTAGAGACATCCCCTTTCACATACACTGCCCATGCACAGTAAACGAGTGGTGTAAGTCGGTGCCACTAAGAGGCACCCATACGTTTCATTGTTAACTGAAGAAACTTGTGTATCACAACCATGTAATCTGAGCTGTCTCTACTGTTCCTTTCACCCACCTCTTGCCATTCTGTTTATCACCATGCACTGTTTTCGTTTGTTGTGATCTTTCTTGTTTCTCCCTCTCAAACCCTCTCACAATCCTATTTGTATTTCACTCCCCATCTACCTTCAGCTCTCTCTTTTCCTTCGTAGGAATAGTACATCTTTGTTCATCTGTCATCCACTCTCACTCCCTATGACAGGCATCCTTTCTTTTTCTATATCTTTTCTTTGGATACCCTCTTACTTTCATAGCTATTTCTATTCCTCATTCTGTTCCATTAATTTCTCTTCCTTTTCCACTCCTCTCTCCGAACTGCTGCCTTTATCCGTCTAACTTTTCTTCTGCTTGCCATTATCCTCACTCCTCTTCTCTCTAAATCATCTCTTCTTCCTGCCTCTTCCCTGTGGTCCTTTTCTTTCTCCCCCGGTCTTTTTTCTTCCCCTGTCTTTATCGCCCTCTGCTCCCTCACATGTCCCTGCTATATTTCACCTCCTCTTTTATGCCCCCTCTACACATTTTCTTTTCCTGTCTTTCTCTGTGCCTCGTTCTCTAACTATTCCCATCTTATTTATGTTCCCTGTATACTCCTTTTCCCTCCTATCTGTTCTTTCTCTACCCCATCTCTCCTCTCTCACGTCCTTTCTTATGTTCCATGTGTGCTGTCATTGGTCTCTTCCACTGATGATTGTTGCAATAATAGTTGCAGTAAGGCTCCGGTGTTTGTCATGGGATGTGCATGGATCGTGGAAATGATCAATCAGGAAAATAAGCAATCTTTGCAGGGACAACGATTATAATGTAATATTTTTCATAACAAGAGAGTTTACCTATTACAACAATTATATATACACATTTAGGGATACAATTAGTATGCTAAATAATTATATATTTAATGAGACCTTCCAATACCAAATAATTTGTGGTCCTGGTGTGCCGCACTAGGGGTTAGTGACCGTTACTTGAATGGAGGATTCATTAAATAACTACTATAACATGTTGCTCTCCCTGTTGTACACAGTGATTCCATTCCAGATAATCTTTCAGAGTGGAGAGATGTAGACAACATCTAAAATAATATTACATCCCCCTTCACGTGTCAAAAGATGGCGGATCATTGTATCAGCACAGCCTCCATCCTAGTCAGATGAATGAACAACTGAGTCGACCCAACTGGAATTCGAACCAGAGAACTATGTGGTACACGCTGATGTACATCCTGAATAGGAGCAAGAATCAAGTAGGCTCTTTTACCAGCTGTCTACCAGGAGCTGCTCCTCCAACACATGCAGTGCAGAGCAACAGTACTGCAAATATATTTTTATATATATATATATATGTATATATATAGATATATTCAAAGAGATCCTCACGTCACAAGAACATCTAGGAAAAGCCGCACTCAGGATGAAGGAAACAATAAAGTTTTTAATGACTGACGCGTTTCAACCTGACTGGCTTTGTCGAAGTCTTTGACAAAGACGGTCAGGTTGAAACGCATCAGTCATCGAAACCTTTATTGTTTCCTTCGTCCTGAGTGCGGCTTTTCCTTGATGTTCTTGTGACGAAGATCTTTTTGAATTTATACAGCGGGTCCAGCGCCCGCTTGCCTGCACCAACCCCGCCTGGTGGAAAAGGTCGGAAGAAAGGCTGGGCTCTTTTACTTGTAGATATATATATATATATATATATATATATATATATATACAAAAAAAAGAAGCAGAGAACTCTGGGTAGTTCTCAAGTTTAGGTGGAAAGCAGCTCCAGTATAGATCACTCTCAACACCAGCGACACTGTGCTCAACTCAAATGTCTGTTTTTCTATCACAGTCTTTAAGAGTAGGATTAGCTCAGTGTCATCCACGCCAAGATAGAAAGGGAAAAAGTATTTTACCATTTCTACAGCAAAGTCTTTAAGAATAGTATTAGCACAGTACTATCCATGCCGTGTTGTAAAATTGCCAACGTCTTTTACTATTCCAGGCACAGTATTACCACTTTGGATTGGTAAAATACCATCCAAGCCAAGTTGAAATGAATCATTCTTTTCAGGTTGGCTCGGATGGTATTTATGCATATACTCTATGCCTGAAAGAGTATTCTTTTGACTTATACTGGGTGCTCCCTTGCGTCTGGACAAAGCTATACCTCTCCGAAGAGCTCTAATGAGAGTGAAACACGTGTCAAGGGTTTCTTTTATTAATTTTAGGTTGGCTTGGATGTATTTTACCAATCCCAAGCTGTAATACTGTGCCTGGAATAGTACAAGACTTTGGCCATTTTACAGCTCAGCATGGATAGCACTGTGCTAATCCTATGCTTAAAGACTTTGCTGTAGAAATGGCAAAATACTTTGTCCCTTTCTATCTTGGCATGGATGGCACTGTGCTAATCCTACGCTTAAAGACTTTGATAGAAAAACAGCCATTTTAGGTGAGCATATTTAGAGTGTCGCTGGTGTTGAGAGTGCTCTATACTGGAGCTGCTTTCCACCTAAACTTGAGAATAATCCAGAGTTCTCTGCTTCTTTTTTTGCATAATTTATGCGTCACTCTTTGCCTGAAAGGGTATTCTTTGGAGATATATATGTGCTTTACTGCATCTTGCCCACAGTCACACGCTGCAAAACTACTCAGTCATTGCAATGAACATAGTAAAAACACTGCCACTCACACATATATATAAATACCACTCATTCACCAGTACAGCGCTATGTGATCAAGGCCGCATGTCTGGTGGCCGAAACGCGTCATTTGGACACTTGATGCTTGAATAAATCATCATTTAACTCTCAACTTTGCCTTTGGAGTCTGTTTCCTGGTGTTGCGCCTTTCTTTGGATGGTGGTACCCCTAGGATCCTGCTGTGGAATATATATATATATACATATATACACATATATATATAATCTGGCCATTCACCCTCACCCTCCACAGCAGTTCCTAGGCATGTAGGAGCCGGAAGGAGTAATTGTACAGTTTTGCAGAGAATCACAATTACTTTAGGTATTACATTTTGAGATGCACAACACATTGTTAGTTCTGATGGATACTTCTACTTGCAGATTCTTAATCTCTTGAATCTCCCGTAATCCAGCATATGGCACTCTACTTCATTTGGATGCAAGGTAGCACCCCAGTTATGATATCCCCAGAGCCATCGAAGTGACTCCAATGTCATTTGCCTTTTTTTTTCTTCTTTTTCCCACGCCATTGTTGCAAGCTCTCTTATGAACGGGTTTTCCCTCACAAAAATTGTCTATGTACATTGGTGGCAGAACGTCATGCTCCAGAAAATGAGTGTTTAAGGAGTTCCAATCCTGCCTGAAGCAAATTCTCATTTTGGTCCCTTGAAATATACCTCTGTTGTCTGGAGCCACAGCACTCTTCATGATCGTGCAAAAAAATTGTGGCCTCATGCAAACTAAGGCCATCAAAGAGCGGTAGGTCAAGTTGTTCATGGTATGGGCTACTGGCAAATGCTAGGGCCCATGATTGTTCTGATCCAGGTCCATCTGTTTGCCATTGACCACTAAATCGTTGAAAGTGTCGAAGGACAGATTATAAAAGAAGCATCAGTGGAGGGATTCCTTGGCATCGATGCACAGATCCAGTGGTAAATCTCAAGACCGGTGATATGATCCCCCTTAGGCTTCAGAGCCAGAACTAGTTGACATCGCTTTGATTACACCTCCAGTGCCACACCTCCCCAGACGTCCCAGCCCTTGCACAGTTTACAGCCTTCACTAAGACAATGCTGACCTTAGTCTGACGGGGATTCCGCCAGTAGGCTTTGCTCAGTGCCAGTCTGTGTCGCTCAATCTTCCACTAACATCGGACTCTCCTGTAAGCCTTGCCAGTAGGGACCCCACCAGCACCAGCCCAGTTTTCATGCTGTCTTCAGAGGTGCTGCTTGTGGTAGAGAATTCCCTAAGACAACTTGATGCATTTTAGATGGCAGATTCAGTAGCTGGTGAAGTAGAGACCCCTGCAAAGTGATAAATACCATGCCAAGTTCTATGACCTATTTGGCTCGTACATTGTTCAGATCCAAATGTTTGACAGATTTCACCACATAATAATATAGAAAAGCACTAGATATTACACCTAAAAATGCATAATAAGTTGAATGTTAGAAAATGTGCCTTTATTTATCGTGCAAACGTGAAAAATGCAATTTTTCTGAAGATAGCTTTAATTTTTGTTGTTTTCCATTAATGTATTCTCCGCTAACCTTTTAAAAATAAATGCTTTTTTATAAAATAGAGATTTGTTATAATCAAGCTCTAGGGCTTGACTTCTTGTGAAACTCTGGTGTTTCATGAAAAATGTATTCTTTCTTTCCTCACACCACATGACTTCACTGCACTTAGAATGCTTTCTTTCCCACATATACATAATGAACAAGTGTATTAAAGAAAACAAAATGCTTGCTGTAGCTTATATTTCGTGATCTAACCAGAGCATACCAGAATTTGAATATTTCATTTCATAGAACAGTTTATTGTTATACAATGAGACACTAACAGAGTAGTCTTGCAAAAGGTTCTCATGAGAACCTTCGTAGATGTAACTTTTTGTAATACATTGTAGCCATTTCTAACTGACTTCAAGCTGGCGTGGACGTATACCGTGGGAACCGAGGGCAAAGACGCCAGACCATCGGAAGCCCTCTCAGCATTGGACTATGATTATTATATTCACCTGTTTCTGCAAACATGTTTAGCTGCTTTCTATTTAGTACGTGTCTGAAGCTAGAGAGCTACCAGTCTTACATGCATCCCTACCTTGCCATGCCCTTTGGCGCTTTGCTGTGCTAGCCTGACTTGCCATAAGCCACTGCTTACAGTGATTTCTTTGTGTTTTCCTTTTGCCTTGTGAGGAGATTTTTCGGTTTTATACTGATCATATCTACTGCTGTGGTTTCTTCCTTCTCACCCTTTTAGATGATTGCTACTGCAATTATCCGGAGAACTCGGCTGAGCCTCCAGAAGTACCCTTTATTGGGAGTTTGTTCTTCCTCTTAGTTATCTTAATTTACGCTGAAATCTACTTGAACTTTTCCAGGAAGGACACGTTAAGGGTTCTTGCTAAAATAGGATAGGTCCATTCGTTTAGAATAGGGACTAATCTCTGAATGGAACATGCTGTTTTATTTCTCTATGCTTGTTCTAGCCAATCTTATTTCTTAATATTTCCGTAATTGATTTGCCACTAATTTGAATAAAAAGAACAAACAAATACCGACTAATCTGTTTAAATGGGTGTAACGGGTCGTCTCCGGACAGCCCGACCGAAGACCCGTTTCCCGCTTATCTGTCTCCTTGTCTCCTCTTGCAGCCGGGACCCGTATCACCAGGGCTCTTTCACTTTAAAGCAGAGACGCAGCGTCAGGAAAAAAAACACCATGTGACCGGATCACCTGACCCGAGGGCGGAGTTAAGAGATGCGGAAGCCAGCAAAGGTGTGTGGGAGACGCCGGGTGCGGACAAGAGACGGATTCCATCTGAACAGCTCCAGACCTTCATAATACCACCCCTACTGCGCGACGAGGATCCTGACCCAGAGCCGGAGAGGGAGTGCTTCGACCAGACGGCCACACCGAGGATCGAGGAACCAACAGAAAGAAGGGAGCCGGACCTACTCCGGTACCGCCAGCAAGCGAGCCATGACAAGGTACGGGGAACTCTAGGGGCCATATGGAACACCCCAACCCGGGGCAGGAACCAGGGACCGGGGAGGGGATCTAGCGATAGAATCCTAGTACCGACTCCTAGGGGTACCCAGAGCACGCCACCACTTCTATAGCGATCCTTCATACACGGTGTCGGGGCAAGAACTTGGGTGCTCCCTCACTTCCCTTCCTGCTGAAACGTGGCTCTCACAACGACAGTACTGATACCGAGTATTTGTTTCTTTTTGTTTCTCCCTCCCTCCTATGCCCTTGGGAACCGACCAACGGCCTGACAAGAAACCCCCCGAACTAGAATCAGAAGACCGAAGCCTGACCGAATCCTGGGGCCCTACCCTGAGAGGAAACCGACGGCCAGTCGCTCCTTTTGATCTCAAACCTTTGTGTTACGTCTGGAACCTTTTACTTCCCGGACATACACGTTATACGTATAAATTCGTGTGAACCACAAATAAACATTGTGCCACTGAGAAACCTATTGACTCTCTCCCTCCTTGCTTCTCCACCGCGTCACAGTGGGAAAATAAACTTTTAAAACTTCACCAACCCTCTTTATTGACGGGGGCGTGGTCTGCCGTGCAGCGGAATGGCCGCTCTCTGAGTGTGCTCCGCGGGCCGGGAAATTAATCCTTTTATACACCGTACATATGGCGAAGTGTTAAGACTGTGACCAGTGCCTACAGGCTGCGGAACACGCATAGATCCTGGTGCAGCAATTTCTGGAACCCGTGGATACCCTGAGGCTGTATGGTGTGAAGATTTGTTGAGCCGCCGGCTGTCTGCGGAGACATGGGTGTGCTGAGAGCGGGCAGCCTGAAAATAGAGCCAGCGGCTGCTGGTGGACTGCGGGCTGCGGATCGGGGAGGAGACTGGACTCCCCTGGCTGAGGCGCCTCTGTGATCCGAGGTATGTGTGCCGCCTGAGGGGACGGAGAAACGGCGGAGAGTATTGTTGCGGCAGCCCCTGCTGATTGATGCACGAGGCTGTGTGAGCGGCGTCCCGGAAACCCCACGATGCCATTTCGCGGACGCGTTGCACTGAGGCCGAGGTGGAGGAGGCGATCGACGGTTTGAATGAGCAGCTTGGTATGAGACTGCCTGAATGTGCAGCTCGGTATAAGACTGCTGCCGATGCTGAGCCCGCACCGTGAGGAGCTGTGGATTGCACGTGGGTGCTGGTCTTTGAGGGCAGAGCTTGGGCTGGTGCACAGCTATAGGTGGTGAGTCAGCTGTGTTTGGACTAGACCAGATCGCATAGTGGAGGACCACTCAAAGGGAGGCATTATCCATCTGCAGAGACCGTGTGGTGTGTCTCTGACGTAACCTGCATGTGCGGCAAGTGGGTGTGTGGCCCTATGCAGCTTGATTGGGGCTACGGCTGCGGCGATTCCTGGGCTGCGGCTGGCTGTGAGCAGTCGCCCTGTTGCCCTCCTGGGGCACTGGCACACAACACCCTGACTGCGATTCTGTGGACCCTTGGGGTTTTGAGTTCCTATACCACACGACTAACAGTGCATGGAGTCTTAACCCTCTGGCGTTGCCGGCTGTGGAGTAAATCCTTGGGGGCGGCCAACACCTGCGGCGAAGCCCTGTCAAGGTCTCCTGAGGAAAGCACGGAAGACCCGCGTGGGTGCTAGTGGACCGAGGAGGGCCGATGTATGGCACGAAGCGCTGGGTGAACTAAGTGGCGCTTAAGAGAGAGAGGGGCACGGATACGGTCGAAAGCGCTTGTGCGGGTGCTGAGTGGCAATTGGACGTGCTGAGTGTGGGCTGACCCTCCTTGGACTCTACATCTCCTAACTGACTCTACACCATGGGTAAACAGGACGCTAAACAACCAAAGCTTACTTTTGATA
Source organism: Triturus cristatus (assembly GCF_964204655.1). NCBI lineage: Eukaryota > Metazoa > Chordata > Amphibia > Caudata > Salamandridae > Triturus > Triturus cristatus. Next base: position 514,284,092 of record NC_140581.1, on the reverse strand, counting down.
ACAAACGTGCCACGCTGAATCAAACCCAGATACGCAGGCGGACGGACCACGAGACTTGCTCGACCAATCCTGGCAAAGCTCTTGAACTATCAAGACAGAGATATCCTCCGGCTGACTAGGGAAAAGGGTCAAATATCACACAAAGGTAATACTATTTCATTCTAACTGGACTTTACCCCTGCTGTACAGGCGGCACGACGAGAATTTCTTCCAGCCAAGCGAATCCTCCTGCAGGCACAGGTCCCCTATTCCCTGTTATATCCTGCCAAGCTGAAAGTTTTGTATGATGGCACAGCCCACTTCTTCACAGATGCGAAGACCGCTTTGAAGTTTGCCAAGCATATTGGTGGGAAGCGAAACAAAGAAACCTGAGGAGCCGAATCGTCCGCAACTGGCCAACTCAGTGATAATGACTGACATGGGTATCGTATAGCTCACCAGCCTGAGAGACTGCACTGCTATGAGATTGGTCTGGGAAGGGGCTGTATGCTTTGGTGCAGTGGGTTCCGCATTACGTAATGAATCGTTGTATTGTGTGATTTAACATTCTTGGTGTGGGCCTGTAACACTCTCCGCAGTACTCCTGGCCACCTGTGCGAACAGGGAGGTTTGCCGGTACCACTGCGCCCCCATGGGAAGGTTCCCTATACCACTATGTGGCCCTTTGTGTTTTAGTTTGTTCTGCGGCGGTATTCTACAACCTGATTCGGGGTTGGAGTGGGAGGTGGGTGGTGGGAAGGGAATGTTTTTTTGTTCATTGCCAGTATGTTTGCAATTTGTTGGTCAGTATAAATAGTCTGTAATTGGGAGCTAACACACCTCCGGTGCTCACACTACTTTAGTCAGGGTACTGTATATGCAATCACGCTGCAACACAAAATTTTATTACGTGGAACATCAGAGGGCTGAATGATAGTAGGAAATCTAGACTCGTCCATGCTTATTTATCAGACATAATATAGATGTGTGTTTATTGCAGGAGATGCATTTAAATATCACACCATCGCAGAGGCTGAAACATAATAGGTGGGGAAATGTATGTTCTTCTATTTACTCTAACTGTGCCCGCGGAGTGGCTGTGCTGGGCAGAAAAGGGATTGACTGGTGGGAGGGTGTACTGCTCGATTTTCCCGGCCCTATTGTGTTGATGGGTGATTAGGGTGACTTCAGTCTCTTTACCATTCAAGCCTAAGGGTTAGAGTAGTGAATGAAGTCTATTTACTAGGCACTTCGACATGATCCTGTGTTCTTCCCCATAGATTAGGGCTTGCACACATATCCTAGGGGATAGATTCGTTAGTATTAGGGATAACCTGCCCTGTAGTGAGGGTATTTCATGGAGCCGTGCTGAATTCAGGCCTGGTAGGCCTCAAACGGGAGAGACTCCATCTTTCTTTCTGCTCCGGCAGCTTGAGATGCTTCTAGGTTAAAAGGGGATGTTTTAGTTATGAGGTGTTATTCGCTTGGAGAGAACCGGTTCAGACCGGCCCTTATCGAAGGATTGTATTTTTCTTCATGCCGAAGACGCTACATCAGGCCGGCCGGCTGGGAAAGTGTCCTTGGCACGGGGAGGTACAAGAATTTGGTGGGCGGCAGGTTACGGGCCGGAATTTTCCATGAGGAAATGCACCTCTATATTAGTAAAAGTCTGAGGCAGTTACGTCGCACTTACTTCAGTCCGTAGGCGGCATCTAGCCGTTAGCAGTAAAGCTACTACTTATTCCAGGGAAGACAGATGACAAACTTGAAGGCGGAGAAAAACCGAGAGACAGATACTCTTCTAGCAGAGAGGAGAGAGTAGCCGATGAGGAAGAGGTCCCAGTGACTCGGAGAAGGGAGCTACGGAGGTGTGACCTCCAGGCGAGCCGAGACACAGACGAGAAGGGAACCTAGATGACCATTGAGTGCAGGCTACACACGACTAAGGTGATGTCGACCCCTTTCTTATTAGAGTGTACAACCTAATCTTTCACTTTTCTTTGCAGGTTATGTGTTACACAGTAATGTTATGTGATTGCGTATATAATAAATAATAAAGTATCCAGTTTGTAGTGAATCAACATGTGCTGCGTGTTCTTGTATAAGAGGGTAGCCTATTCTTCTAGTCAGCTGTGACTTGACATGAACAGATGTTAACCCTGATCAGGTAAGTGGTAACTGAATAAGGGAGAGAGGAACCCCTCGAACCAGAGAACAGGTTGTGCTCAAACTGGCAGTTCTTGTGTGATCTGATAAATAGTAAAACTGATTCCCCTGCTGTATGTTATGGTAATCATAGGATGAACTTGTATTGAGGCTGCCGTCTGGGTAGGAAGTCCTGGGTCCGTCTGGGACCGCGAGGCTAAGGCTGCCGTCTGGGTAGGAAGTCCTGGGTCCGTCTGGGACCGCGAGGCTAAGGCTGCCGTCTGGGTAGGAAGTCCTGGGTCCGTCTGGGACCGCGAGGCTAAGGCTGCCGTCTGGGTAGGAAGTCCTGGGTCCGTCTGGGACCGCGAGGCTAAGGCTGCCGTCTGGGTAGGAAGTCCTGGGTCCGTCTGGGACCGCGAGGCTAAGGCTGCCGTCTGGGTAGGAAGTCCTGGGTCCGTCTGGGACCGCGAGGCTAAGGCTGCCGTCTGGGTAGGAAGTCCTGGGTCCGTCTGGGATCGCGAGGCCGCCACTTGTATTATAAGAGGTCTAGATATATATATATATATATATATATTCACTGAAAAAACCATAGGTTTCACACATGTTATAGTTAGCGGAAATTTTACTGATAAAAAACCAGTGAAATTGCCCCGTTATAGTTAGTGCTGGCAACTATAACTCACGCGACCGCAATCCTCTGCTGATGCTAATACTGTATTTAGACACTTATTTGCCCATGTCTTCTTCCATACATTTTTAGCTATACATATATTACAAATATTTTTTTTTCATAAAGACACATATGTCATCAGCAGAAGATTGCGGTCGCGTGAGTTATAGTTGCCAGCACTAACTATAACGGGGCAATTTCACTGGTTTTTTATCAGTAAAATTTCCGCTAACTATAACATGTGTGAAACCTATGGTTTTTTCAGTGAATTTGCAAGGTTTTTTAAATGCTAATTCCTAACTATAACGTGTGTGAAACCTATGGTTTTTTCAGTGAATTTGTACGGTTTTTTAAATGCTAAGTTACTTTACGCCATTCGAGGCGTGCGCGCCCACTTAACGCAGTTCGTTCCGTGCACGGTTTTTATCAACTTTAATAAGCCCTGTACATTTGGTGGCCTTCGGCCACCAAAAGCACAGGGGGTGGGGTCAATGTGGATAGTGTTTTTTTTATTGCTCTTGGGGGATGTTTGGGGACTCCCTCAACATGACTATGTGGGAGGGAGTTGTCAAAACAGCCCCGTAACATGTTTTTGGCCATCATGTTTGATAAACAACACTCAGTGCGAGAGACAAAATGGCGGACGCCGCTTCCTGGTTTCGGCCGATTCGAATGTTTACTAAGATCTAAGAGCCAATCAGAATCGCGCTCGCGCACGCCACCGTACGCTTACGGTAAGCGTACGGTAAGCGTACCGTAAGCGGGCTCAGATATATATATTGATTTAAAGGCTATTTTCTCAGAATCTACTGAACAGATTTACACCAAACCTACAAAAGGCACTTCCTTGACCTAGGGACTACCTCTCTGCCAAATTTCTAGTAATTCTGTTCAGCCGTTCGGGCTGTAGCTCGTTCTAAAGGTCCTATGGAAAAATGCATGGGAAAAACGCGTTTTGGGACCCCCCTTTTATCTCAGCCCCCGCTTGACGAATCCCCCCGAGACTTTCAGGGTAGGAGCGGAGCGTAGCGCCCCACCTATTTTGAGAAATTCGCGAGGATTCATCGACCGGCGCCAAAGTTATTCAAAATAGAATGTTGAGGTTTTCCTATGGAAAAGGGGTCCTAACTATAACTACCTACTGGCGACCGCCAGTAGGTAATATATATATATATATATATATATAGTAGGAATTCCCTGTCCTTAGGTGGTATATATATCTGTGGTTACTTGTTGTGAATAGGCCCTTGGGAGAGGGTAACGTTCTGGCTGGGTTAGAAAGGCTCTGATGAGCGGGTTCTATCTGATCCGAAAACCCAAGCAGAACATTTGGCGTCACGAACCGTTTTCGAAACCTGTGTGCGTCGTGTTGTCTCGTGTTTGCTTTCGGCGTGTGCGTGGTTTTGTTTGTATATTATTTGTGGTATACTTGTGTGTATAGTTTTTCTTCTTCTTTCTTTTCTTCTTTCTTTTTCACGATGTTTTCTAGAAAGTCAAAATCTACTTTTAAGTTGCCCGTTGATATTCCCGGATGGGATTCAACGCCTTATGAAGCCTTAGCCCGTGAGTGGGCTGATTCTACTGGTTTGAGTGAGAATTGGAATTCTTCTTTGGAGCTGGCGGAGCCGGCTAATGTGATTACTTGTTTACAGAAGGCACCCATCTCGAAGGGTGAGGAGATTCCCATTTTGGGGCGCAGAGGTTGGATTGTTCTGTCTGCGTACAGGATTCTGCATGAGAGGTTGTTAAAGCTACAGATATCTCTTAAGGATGTGGAAGCGCACTTTGTTGAGATTCAGAATTCTCATACTTTGTTGCGGTGTCAAAATAAGTTGCTTGCTGACAAACTTGAGACTTACCAGACTATTGCCGAGAGGGCGGCTGTGCGAATTGCTCGTTATAAATACAAGAATCGGTGCGGTCGGGTTTCGACGCGAAAGGTGCGTCTGGTCGTGGCGAAAGCCGGACTGGATTGGAATCCTGATGAATGGGATGGTAATATCTGGAATTCGAGTGATTCTTGTTCCTCGGGTGAGGACTCTGTCAAGCGCGAGTCCTCTCGCTCCCGCCATGATTGTAAGCCTGCTTCTCGCACCCCTGATGGTGCACCCCGTGATTGCGCTCGTCCTTCGGGCGGGGTTGATGCTTCTTCCACTGATTGTTCCTCTACGCGTACTGGTCGAGCTCCTTGTGATGCTCATCCCGCGGTCTCGGTGCATCCAGTTTTTCGTCGGAAGTTGCAGCAGTCTCCCGCTGCTCCGCAGGGTGTTTCTTTAGACTCTTTAGAGGACTTTACTCAACAGGAAATTAGTGATATTTTGCAGCGATTTCGGCAGCGAGCTGGTGAGACCTTACTCACATGCATGGTGCGCCTTTATGAGCTGGGCGCTGCTGGCATTATGTTGGATAATGGCGACTGTTTGAAGTTTTGTTCCTTGAGTTCGGATTCTACTGTACAGGATCATTTTCGTAACTATAATGGTGGTGGTCAAATTTCTTTACTTCAATTGGCGACTGAGGGTTGTAATATAAAGTATCCTACTGAGTCTGATTGGCCTGTGAATGACAAACCATGGTATACTTTGCGCGACGCTGCACAACGTCTCAAAGAGGAGGTGATGAAAACGGCAATTTTTCTGGGTACTGCTGACAGGTTGCTTGATGGTTCGTTGACATCTTCTGTGCGGAATCGTATTATTCGTTCTTCCCCTGTTGCTTATAAGCAGGTCATGATGACTTTATTGATTAATCAGACTGGTAACGTGTTATCCACGGTACTGGAATCGGTACGCCAACTCGGTGAGTTGGGTGAGTGGTTTAAACCTGAACGTCAGTCCCGGCCTGACACTCGTACTCCTGGTGACAATAAACTTACTAGACGTGATATCTTTTCTGGTCTTCTGGCCGATGGTGTGCGGAGGGAGGACATTGACGGTGAGACTACTGCTAGTTTGTGGGAGTTGTTTCGCAAACGTGGCTTGGATCGGAAGGAGGGTGCCCGGCGTGTTCGGATGACTGAGTGTGATCGTGGTGGTTCTGACGGTAGCGGTGATGACGACCGCCGTGGGCGCTCTGTTCGTCGTGATGATCGACGTTATGTACGTGATATGTCCCCCCGTCGAGAGAGAGATAGAGAGAGAGAAGAGGAAAGAGAGAGAGGAAAAAATGATTATGTTTACAGCAGACGTAGAGATGATAGGGATCAATCCCCTGAGTTGAGGAGGAGAGAGGATCGTCATAGTTTAGCCGATCGAAACCAGCAGTGTACTGCAGAAGACACGAATCCATTTCGTACTGGGAATGGATATGAACAGGAGGTACCGATACCTAAGAAACGTGAGAGTCTTTATCCTGATTTATCCTGGTACACAGAATGCAGTAAGCATGACTAGGAAATAGGTCAAGCTCCAGTACACAGATGGGCTCACAGAGATAATAGACCCTATGTAGATATTGAAATTTATTGGAGACATCGTAATATCCAAAGGGCCCGAGCATTGGTAGATACAGGAGCGGAGGCCACTCTTATTCATGGAAAATCAAAGAAGTTTACAGGTCAGCCTTTTACAATTACCGGATTAGGTGGAAAGGAAACTCCTGCCGTTCAAACTTTACTTGAAATGAGAATAGGTAGAATCCCTAGAAAAGAATACTCTGTACTAGTGGTGCCACTCTTGGAATTCATAATTGGAATTGATATTTTGAAAGGAATGACTTTGCATTTAGATGATGGATGTTACCAATTTGGAACTACGCATTATATATCGTCCAGGCCTATACGGGTTGGTCGTTTACGAATGCCCCCCATAAAAGTTCCTCAGGCAACAAAAGTGGTTTGTCAGAAGCAGTATCGTATTCCAGGTGGTCATGAGGAGATTAGTACCACTATTCAGGAGTTGGTGGATGCAGGTGTTATTGCCCCAGTTACCTCTGCTTGGAATAATCCTGTTTGGCCTGTACGTAAGAGTGATAATTCTTGGCGTATGACTGTTGATTATCGAGAATTGAACAAACACACACCCTCTTTGACCGTTGCAGTACCGGATGTCATTACTCTACTTGAAAGAATCCAAAAACATCCGGGTACATGGTATGCGTCCATTGATATTGCTAATGCTTTCTTTTCGATTCCGTTTGCCCCTGAGTGTCAGGAACAGTTCAGTTTTACATGGAATGGGTGTCAGATGACGTTTAGAAGTCTTCCTCAGGGCTATGTGCATAGCCGTACGATATGTCACCGGCTGGTGGCAGAGCATTTGGCTGAGGTACCGGTTCATCCACAAGTTCAGATGTGTCATTATATTGATGATGTTTTGATCCAAGGCGAAACACAAGAGGAAGTTCAGACCCAATTGGACAGAGTCATTGGGTGCCTGCGTGAGAAAGGTTGGGAAATCAATCCGGATAAACTACAAGGCCCGTCCCAGGCTGTAAAATTTTTGGGTATTAATTGGCATGAAGGGCACCGTGAAGTGATCCCTCAGGTTAAACAGAAAATTCTTGATTTTGCAGTTCCAAGGAATAGGAAAGAAGCCCAAAGCTTCATTGGTTAATTTGGTTTTTGGCGTCAGCATATTCCTCATTTGAGTCAAATATTGGCCCCCTTGTACCGTGTCACTCGTAAAAAGAATGCATTTGATTGGGATAAACCACAGCAAGATGCGTTCAACCTAGCAAAAGAGGCAATTCAACATGCTTTGGATTTATGGCCCGTACGTGATGGTGAGGTAGATTTGAATGTGTCTGTACAGGGCCTTTATGCGAATTGGAGTTTGTGGCAGAAGCAAGGCAGGAGTAGAGTGCCGTTGGGTTTCTGGACCAAAAAGTTACCTGATGCTGGTGAGCGTTATACACCTTTTGAGAAACAGTTACTTGCATGTTATTGGGCTCTGGTGGATACCGAGCAACTGACTTTGGGTCATGATATAGTTTTGCGACCTGAAATTCCTATCATGCAGTGGGTTATGAGTTCGCCGAAAACTCACCGAATTGGACATGCTCAAGAGGCGAGTGTGATTAAATGGAAATGGTATATACAAGACAGGGCACGTGTGGGACAAAAAGGAGTTGCATCTTTACATGAGCAGGTGGCGCGAGCGCCATCGACTGAGACTGAGAGTGTATGTTCCGTACCTTTAGTACAGGAGTCTCCTGTCAAGTGGGGTAGACCTTTTGATGATTTATCCGCGGAGGACAGAAACCATGTCTGGTTCACGGATGGTTCAGCAAGGTTCATAGGGACGAAACGGCACTGGAAAGCGGTGTCCTATAATCCGATCACACAAAAACTGCTGAGCACAACTGGTGAAGGTAAGAGCAGCCAATTTGCTGAACTTTATGCTGTTTATCAAGTCCTGAAACAAGAATTACCTGGCACATGTCATATTTTCACCGATTCTTGGTCTACTGCCAATGGACTGGCAGTTTGGTTACCGACTTGGCATTCCCATAATTGGGAATTGCATTCAAAACAATTGTGGGGAAAAGAATTATGGCAAGAGATTTGGGAGATGCTCCCACAGAGTACTGTTACAATCTTCCATGTGGATGCTCACACCCCTATAGATTCTCTTGACAAATTTTTTCATAACATTGCAGATGAGAAATCTAAAATTGCTGAGGCAGTGGTGGACAGGCAAGATTCTGATATTGCGGGATTGGCGAAATGGGCCCACCAGAAGGCAGGACATTTTGGAGAGAAAGCCACTAGCAGGTGGGCTGCTGATCGAGGAATTTATATTCCCCTAGATTTGATCAAGAATGTTATTTTACATTGTCCCATTTGTCAGCATATCAGACAGCGCAAAGTGCCCCAAATTGTTAAAGGTCATTTACATCGCGGGAAACTGCCCGCTCAAATTTGGCAAATTGATTACATCGGTCCACTTCCCATGAGTAGGAATTGTCAATATGTTTGCACTGTTGTTGATACATACAGTGGCCTGTTGGTAGCCCTTCCCTGTAAGCAAGCTACCCAATTGAATACCATTAAAACATTGGAATTGATTATCATGTATTATGGTGTGCCATTCCAAATTCAATCTGATAATGCATCCCATTTTCGTGGAAGATTGGTACAGGAATTCTGTGTGGAAAACAATATTGACTGGGTATTTCATGTCCCATACTATCCACAGGCTTCGGGTCTTGTGGAGAGATTGAATGGTCTGCTGAAGGGGCAGCTGCGTAAATTAACAGATGACAAATATAAGAATTGGCGAGACTTTTTGTCCCAAGCGCTATTAATTTTGAATAATCGTCCTTTTCTAAATGCTGAATCTCCACTTATGCGTTTGTTCCCTCCGAATGTTAATGCTCAGCCAAATGAAATCAGAGAGACTGTGATGTACTGGGAAATTACTCCCGGAGCTTTGGCTCCATGTAGAGCGACCCCAGGGTCGGCAGGTTTAGACTTGCATGCCATGGATGACACCGTTATAAAAGGTAAAGATCGGGTCATCATCGCGACCGGTGTTGGTGTTCATATACCACCCGGGAATTTTGGATTAATCGCCCCTAGATCGGGACTGGCTGTAAAAGGCATTCAGGTACTTGGAGGGGTCATTGACAGTGATTATCAGGGAGAGATTAAGGTGCTCCTGCTGAATAGCAGTGAGGCTGACTTGCTGATCCATCGAACTGACCGAGTGGCTCAATTACTCATAATGCCTGTTTTCAGTGGTGGGATGGTAAAAGGCACTGCCCCAACTTTGCTAACTGTACGAGGCCAGAAAGGTTTTGGCTCCACAGATAACCCTGGGGCCAGGGTTTGGGTGCAGTCGCCTAAGACTCCCCCTGAACAGGCAGAGGTCATCGCCACCGGTCATGATAACACCATTTTAGTTATGAGACCAGGGAAAGATAGCTGGGAAGCGGTCCCGGCTGACAAATGTTACTTACGAGAATGATTAATGCCTGTATTTGATTCTCTTTCAGATCATTCTTTGGACTGTTGCTGCAGGATGTGTCGTCGTCGGACTATTTTCGGGTTGGTTCGACGAGAGAGGAGGAATCCCGTCAACCCCGGATGAGCTACGCACCCGAGTGTCGCGTTCCCTCGCTGCGTGGGATTCGTCATCGAACTTTTGGACCCTACTGGCGAAAAGGGTGACCGATGCCCCTCACTTTTGTTTGACGCCGATGAGATCTGTACACGACATCTTAGCGACCTGTCTGGTTGCTGTCCCTGCTTCGCTGGAAACTTTAACTAATATTTTCAACATTTCAAAGGCTCGCCCCAATGTTCTTCTGGGCGATTTTGCCACCCATGCGTATTGCCCCTTATGTACTGAACTACCAGACCAGATACCCCCCGTCCAGTCCCAAATAGTTACCTATAATATCACACAAGGAGATATGTGTTTTTTCCTTACGTGTAATCCTAGTGCAATTTCTGAATGTCTGCGTCTAAAATTGAAAGGTGCTACTTCCTTCACCCTTCATGAGCGAACTTTGTGCTTTCAAAGGACACCGAAAACATGTGCTTCGGTCCAGAACAATATGACTTGCAAGAGTTTGGTAGTTACCCCTAGTCATTATCGCACGATGTTGCTACCTGCCGGATGGCTTTTCTCATGTGGTAATACTTCCTGGCCATATGTCCCCGCAAATATTTCTGGTGGCCCCTGTGCCATTACGAGACTCAGTTTACTGATGTTCTCGTCACATCCGAATGCCAATTCTCGTGTGATTCGAGATACAGTGATGTTACAGGAGGATTGTGACTCATCTTTGCATTTATATTCCAAGTCTGAATACCTTAGCCTGGCTATTTCAATTATTGGTGTTCCTGCTTTGGCGGTTTATAATGCTAAATCTATTGAGAAAATGGCCTGCTGGATGGTAAAATCCATTAATCATACTTCTACAGTCCTGTCTGACATGCTGTTAGACGCCCAGGGTGAACGGAGAGCCATCTTGCAAAATTGAGCGGCCACTGATTATCTTTTGCTTAAACATGGATACGACTGTTCCGATTTTGAGGGTCTTTGTTGTTTTAACTTGTCTGATCATACACAATCTATTCGCGCTCACATTGACAGGCTACATGACTTGACGGAGGAAGTTAGAAAACACATTGACCAGGGCTGGTTTGACTGGCTCTTTAATTGGTTACCTGATTTATATCTGTTACGTCGAATATTAGGAGGTATTCTAATTACCATCGCTGTTTTGATTTCTATTTGTTGCTTTATTCAGTGTATTCCTTCACTACTTCAATTTTGCACATTTGGTACTAGACATAGATCAGTTAGCTTTGTTTCATATTATTCTTCCACAGATGTTAGTTCTGTTTAATGAATGTATAATAGACTGAAGTCAAGGGTGAAATGTACTGCTCGATTTTCCCGGCCCTATTGTGTTGATGGGTGATTAGGGTGACTTCAGTCTCTTTACCATTCAAGCCTAAGGGTTAGAGTAGTGAATGAAGTCTATTTACTAGGCACTTCGACATGATCCTGTGTTCTTCCCCATAGATTAGGGCTTGCACACATATCCTAGGGGATAGATTCGTTAGTATTAGGGATAACCTGCCCTGTAGTGAGGGTATTTCATGGAGCCGTGCTGAATTCAGGCCTGGTAGGCCTCAAACGGGAGAGACTCCATCTTTCTTTCTGCTCCGGCAGCTTGAGATGCTTCTAGGTTAAAAGGGGATGTTTTAGTTATGAGGTGTTATTCGCTTGGAGAGAACCGGTTCAGACCGGCCCTTATCGAAGGATTGTATTTTTCTTCATGCCGAAGACGCTACATCAGGCCGGCCGGCTGGGAAAGTGTCCTTGGCACGGGGAGGTACAAGAATTTGGTGGGCGGCAGGTTACGGGCCGGAATTTTCCATGAGGAAATGCACCTCTATATTAGTAAAAGTTTGAGGCAGTTACGTCGCACTTACTTCAGTCCGTAGGCGGCATCTAGCCGTTAGCAGTAAAGCTACTACTTATTCCAGGGAAGACAGATGACAAACTTGAAGGCGGAGAAAAACCGAGAGACAGATACTCTTCTAGCAGAATTGCCAGAGAGGAGAGAGTAGCCGATGAGGAAGAGGTCCCAGTGACTCGGAGAAGGGAGCTACGGAGGTGTGACCTCCAGGCGAGCCGAGACACAGACGAGAAGGGAACCTAGATGACCATTGAGTGCAGGCTACACACGACTAAGGTGATGTCGACCCCTTTCTTATTAGAGTGTACAACCTAATCTTTCACTTTTCTTTGCAGGTTATGTGTTACACAGTAATGTTATGTGATTGCGTATATAATAAATAATAAAGTATCCAGTTTGTAGTGAATCAACATGTGCTGCGTGTTCTTGTATAAGAGGGTAGCCTATTCTTCTAGTCAGCTGTGACTTGACATGAACAGATGTTAACCCTGATCAGGTAAGTGGTAACTGAATAAGGGAGAGAGGAACCCCTCGAACCAGAGAACAGGTTGTGCTCAAACTGGCAGTTCTTGTGTGATCTGATAAATAGTAAAACTGATTCCCCTGCTGTATGTTATGGTAATCATAGGATGAACTTGTATTGAGGCTGCCGTCTGGGTAGGAAGTCCTGGGTCCGTGTGGGACCGCGAGGCTAAGGCTGCCGTCTGGGTAGGAAGTCCTGGGTCCGTCTGGGACCGCGAGGCTAAGGCTGCCGTCTGGGTAGGAAGTCCTGGGTCCGTCTGGGACCGCGAGGCTAAGGCTGCCGTCTGGGTAGGAAGTCCTGGGTCCGTCTGGGACCGCGAGGCTAAGGCTGCCGTCTGGGTAGGACGTCCTGGGTCCGTCTGGGACCGCGAGGCTAAGGCTGCCGTCTGGGTAGGAAGTCCTGGGTCCGTCTGGGACCGCGAGGCTAAGGCTGCCGTCTGGGTAGGAAGTCCTGGGTCCGTCTGGGACCGCGAGGCTAAGGCTGCCGTCTGGGTAGGAAGTCCTGGGTCCGTCTGGGATCGCGAGGCCGCCACTTGTATTATAAGAGGTCTAGATATATATATATATATATATATATATATATATATATATATATATATATATATATATATATATATATATATATATATATATATTAGGAATTCCCTGTCCTTAGGTGGTATATATATCTGTGGTTACTTGTTGTGAATAGGCCCTAGGGAGAGGGTAACGTTCTGGCTGGGTTAGAAAGGCTCTGATGAGCGGGTTCTATCTGATCCGAAAACCCAAGGAGAACAGAGGGTGAGGTACATGGAGATCCTGAGGGGAGATATGTCCTCATACATGGAGTGCTGGGAGGGTTTGCCCTGGTTGTTGTTGCTGTTTATGGCCCAAATGTGGACTCCCCCGACTTCTTTCAGGGTATCTTGATTAAATCAGAACGACAGGTTGCAGTACGATATTGTGGGGAGGGGATTTTAATGCTATCCTGGATGATGACATGGACAGGAAAGGTGCGGCTCGCCCCCTGCACCCGGCTGCCAGCGCCGCCTTAAATGCCATAGTCTTGGATGGGGATTTACTGGGCATGTGACGTAGTAGACACCCCTTAGTGAAGGAAGGCACATGTATTTCCGATCATCACAGTGCTTGGTCCCGCCTGGACTTCTGGTTAATCTCCCGAGATATTGCTGCTTGGACCACTGACATTGCCGCGCTCACTATCGGACCACGCCCCATGCTTATTAAAGCTGTCACTCCCAGGTTCGCTTCTCCGCGCTTTTTCCTGGCGTCCCCCGCCGCATGCCCTACTTGACGAAGCCTTTAAGGAGGAAATACAGACGAACATTACGGATTATTTTGCCCTCAACACAGGCTCGGTAGCTACTGAAGCTTCACTTTGGGAGGCATTCAAGGTAGTTATTAGGGGTCAGTGTATTGCCAGGCAGGCAGGCGTGTTAAAGGCTATCCGGGGCACGATCAAATCTCTGGAAACCCGGATAAGGGAGCTCGAGGAGCAATTCTATTCCACAAATGAGCCCTGAACAGCGGCTCTCTTGAAGTCCACATTTTTAGACTTCGCTGAAGAGGCTCAGCGTGAAGTTAAGTTCTTAGGAAAACATGCTGAGGCGCGGAAGTATGGGGAAGGCGATATACCAGGCCATACGTTAGCTGGTATGATCCGACCCTCTTGGTCGACTGCATTCATTCACGAAATACAGCCTCCACAAGGGGCCATTATCAGGAGCCAAGTAGGCATTCTAGATGAGTTCTCTAACTTTTATTCTCACTTATATACTACTATCCAGGAGACATGCCCCGAAGTGATGCAAAATGTTCTTGATTCATTAGCACTGGTCTGGTTCAGCAACACCCATAGAGAGTATATGGATCTCCCATTCACAGTGGAGGATGTAGCCCAGGTTATAAAAAAGTTTACCGCTAGATAAGGCCCCTGGGCCTGATGGCCTGACTACGTCCTTTTATAAATCCTATGTAGAAGAATTAGCACTTCGGCTGTTGGCAGTATATGAAGAAGCGTTGGAGGTTGGGGTGCTACCTCAGTCCATGAGGAAATCGATCATCATCATGCTCCTAAAACCGGGGAAGCCAGAAGTGGAGTTGGATTCCTATCGGCCACTATCAATGATAAATGTGGACGTTAAAATCCTAGCCAAGCTGATTGCTAATAGGTTGCAGCCCATGCTTCCCATCATTGCACTCCCCGATCAGTCGGGGTTCATTCCCGGGAGGTCGACATCTCATAACTTGAGGACAATCTTCTCGGTGCTGCATTATCTACACCCAGATGTGCAAGCAGCGGTTGTGTTCTTAGACGCCACCAAGGCGTTCGATTCGCTCGAATGGCCATATCTGTTTACAATTCTAGGCTGCATGGGCTTTAGTCTGCTCTTCATTAACCAAATTAGGCTGTTGTATACTCTACCCAGCGCTCGGATTAAGGTGAATGGCTTACTTTCCGACCCCTTTCTTATCTCGCGAGTTACACGGCAGAAATGCCCTCTATCTCCTTTGCTCTTCGCGATCGTGATGGAGCCCTTGGCTGCCCACATCCGACAACATCACACAGCCCAAGGTATAGGGTTCAGCTCCTGGAGCCTACTTATTTCCCTGTACACAGATGATGTGACTCTATACATTGTCATTCCAGAGGAGAACTTAGATCCCATCTTGAGGGAGGTCTGGCTGGTATCTTCATAAACTGGGCCAAGTCAGTGATATTTCCGCTGACTGATGGTACGCCCCCGGTGAGGTCTGAGTTCCCCCTGAGATGGGAGGCTGAGGCGATTAAATATTTGGGGGTTTGGATAAGTCGAGATAACCAGGAGGTGTGGAATTTAAATTACGGACGGGCCGTTACGTGGTTGGAGGAGAAGGTTAAGATATGGTCTAAGCTGCTATTGTCTCTAGCCGGAAAGATAGCACTGGCTAAAATGGTTATTTTACCGAAATGTTATACTTATTTGTTAATTGAATTTTTTAACACCCTGAAGTCGCAGTTGGTCTCCTTGGCGTGGGAGGGTGACAGGCCAGAACCTCCTGGGACCTGCTGACACTCCCGTTGAAACAGGGCGGCTTAGGTGCCCCAGACATGCACCTGTATGCACTATGTGCCCAAGCTCAATTCTTGCACTATTGGGTCCATTCGACGCCCTTCCAGCCCCATGTAGCAGTAGAGACTGCTGCGATGGCTCCTGTCCCACTCAAGGTGGCACTTTACCAAAAGTCACATCGTCCACGCGGAGATGTGGACTCCTCTGGGATACTATGTTGGGCGTGGGACGAGTTGCGTAAAAGAGCGCATATCCCGGTGTTATATGCCCTCTCCATCCCTTTAGCGCAGAATGCAATGTTGCCTTGCATTCAGGAGGGTATCAGTAAGACCCTTGCACAAAAGATGAAACTTCAGACTTTCGCTGACTTATACCCGGGAGATACGTTCAGGACCCCCCCGCAGCGGATGTGGGACAAGCGGTGCCATTTGCTGAGCTCCTTTTATATCACATGCTGTGCACGGCGTGCCGCGCCCTTTGGGAGGGTTTTCCGCTGGCTCTGCCCACACTGGAGAACTTGTTGAGATCCCCGTCTCCTCATAAACTCATTACACAATTGTACACACGAATGCAAAATACTGCCCCGTTGGTGTCACCTAAATCCCTGCAACACTGGAATAGTGAACTCTCAACTCCGTTGACTGAAGCTCAGTGGGATTTCTGTTGTGGACAGCTCACTGAACTCTCTCCTAATTATAAGCTGCGATTGATTCACTTTAAATGTTTGCATAGATTCTATAGAACACCTGTGAATCTCTATCGTATGGGACTTTGAGCAGATGATGGCTGCTGGCGCTGTAGATACACCCCTGCCACGTTTTTGCATGTAGCGTGGGATTGCCCCAAGATTGACGAATTCTGGTCCCTGATTTTCACCTCAGTGAATCAAATCCTTAATATGTCAGATGTCCCATCCCCTACCCTTGGCTTATTAGGTTATGTGCAGGACTCACCACCCAAGCTGCGTAAGTTACATGCACTCCTTTTGTTGTTTGCTAAGCGGCAAGTTGCAGTCCACTGAGGCAGGAGAAAGGTGCCCTCCATTAAAGGGTGGATCAATGATGTCACATATGATCACACACAGTTGAGCACATTTTGGGAGCTAATGCCACCTACTTCTAGACCTCGGAACATCTGGGAACAATTTCTGACCTGGGCTCAGAGTCAGCAAGAATCTATCGGAGAGACAAATGTGGGTGAAACCCAGATTGAGACATTGGTGTGATGGGGTACTAATTTGCACCTGCTTTAAGATCTGCTCCCTCCCTTGCCTTCTGGATAATGTGGGTTTAATAGCTTTGGACAGAGACGTCTTAGGCCCTCTCTATAATAGTATGCAATGTAATTTTATTCTCTTGCTGTTTTTGTTGATCCTTATGACTATCTAGATATATGATGAATGTGTATTCCTGTATTGGTGGTGAGCTACCGGAGCATGTATTATTACAAATATATTGGGTATTGTATGGACTATGAATATTTAAACTCCTGTTCAGATTTGATAAAATGCTGGCCTGTTGTATTGTAAAGCAACTTGGTTGTTGGAAAAATGTTAATTAAAAAAAAACCCTCTTTATTGACTAAACATCAAATTTAATTATTGAACGTTTTTGATGTGTAATGATCCATTCGAAAATGCTGGCAAAGACTAATCAGCCGATAAATGTGCAGAACTTCCAGGTTCCATAAGTAAGTCTTAAGGTGGCATAATTTGTGGAAATGTTTGAGAGATTTCCCATGCTAGCAAATCTGGTAGTAGAGGAGAGGTTATACTCCCTGAATAGAGGTATAAAATAGTACCCATGCAATAATTATAAAGTTCCCAACTCCTGTATCCAATGTCTAGAACTTGAAGATCCGGCAAAGTGGTACTCGGAGGCGGTGCGGTTTGAAGGTGAGAGTATTAATAGGGAAAATGTGTTGTGGCTGTGATTGTGTACTTTCTCAAGTTTGGATGAATGTTGATTAGAATGAATGGGTAAGGAATATAGCTTGACAAGTGGTTGAAAGAGGTGTTTGAAGATTCCAGACTTGTAGTCGAAAGATCCAGGGCTAAAATTATAATCGTAAACTTGTTTGCAGAGAGTTGAGGTGTGGTGTGTGAGGTACAATCACCTGCACTGGTAACATAAAATTATTAAATTGCTGTGATTAATTAATATTGAACAGTGTTAGTTGAACCTAGTTGCGCAAACGGGGGAAGCTGCATTGATTTGGGTGATTTCACTCTGGTCGAGATTTCAACAACGAAGGCTGAAGAGATTCTTGGATGTATGCAAAATTTAATTTCTTTAGTAGGAGCAAAAAAAGTTTGAAGGGTTGAGAAAATTACTTGTGTAGGTACAGAGAAAAACTGTATGGAAAAGTGAGCACTGTGAGGAGTGAAGTTGTGCATCATAGTATTTTGAGCTGGGATTGGTCGTTGGTGTGCTTTTGCGCTGTGATTGGTTGGTGACATAACAGTGCAGCGCTAGGATTGGAAAAATAAAGTGAATCTTGAATTTGGATTTGTTATCAAAAGACTGTGTAAATAATAGCCAGAATGTATTTTGGTTAGCACAAATTTTACACATACGCAACAAAATCATAACATTTGTTAAAACCTGTTGTTTCAGATTTAAAATGTCATTATGAAATGTTTTAAAGAGCTTAAAAGTTTGGTGAGAGGGGATGTTACTATTCCAGTATGCAAAGGTGAAGAGGCGCCCCCTGAGGGTACGCCTGCATACATTATGACTACCAAACATGGATTAAATACATGTGCTAGGCTTTGCCAATGGAGAAGGATTACTGAGAATGAGGGTGCTTTGAGTTTTCCTAGATATGAGACATTTAAAACCAGGATTCTTGGTCACTTGGAGGGGAAATTGTATGAGATGAAGCCACCACCTAGAACCCTTCAGTATGAAGTATTTAATGCATGGAATAGAGTGGCCAGGGAAAAGGACAGGGAAAAATACCAAATGAGGACTAGTGGGGCTTCGGAGAATTCTGCAAATGCGCAATGGGAGGTACAACAGGCTAGATGGAGGAATGCTACCATAGAAGAGACTAGATTATATCCAGTCCTTACTTCAGAGACGGCTAAGAGAGGACAGTGAAAAGATTCAAGTGCGAGGGAAGAGGGTGTGTCGAAATACTAGAACAGATCTTTACTGCGAGACTTCCACCACACATTATCACAGCAGAGCAGAGTAGCTCAGGTGCAAGTACTAGTTCTGTAGTGCCAACTACTCCAGTACAGCGGAGTGCATCCCAAATTGAACGACCCCTGCAGATACTACAAATTCCCCACCAGTAGTAACTCGACTAGAAGTTGCTGTTCCAACTGTAGCTTTTAAGCCATGGTGCCAAGTTTAGCCCCAGTACCTGTTATTAGTACTCCATCTGTAACTCAGGTAGTAGCCAGTGCTCTTCCACTTGTAGAACCTAGACCTGAGATTCAAATAATTGCTGGAGAAGTATCCACCTCAGGATTTGTACCAACTTCCCAGAACCCGCAGGTAGTTGCCTGGAAGCCACCATTATCGGTGCAAACCCTTATAGATGGGGGAATTATAGTACTTACGACTCTAATCTCATCAGAAGAAAATAGTTGCGACTGAGAAAGGATACATACTTGGTTTGAAGAAACGGCAAGATCTAGGAAGGCAGAGAATGTGGGGACATTTGAGAAATCAGAGATTGAAAAACAAAAAGCCTTGAAAAATCTCACAACTGAAGGTTGAATTGGAAGAAATAATTAGGGAGTGCCTAGAGTTCAACCACTTAGAGCAGGATCAAAGAAAATGATTAAAGTACCTGTGCAATTAAGTTTTGAGGAGAGCTGCTTTAACTCATGACAAATTAACTGAATTCCCTACGAAATATGAGAACTTTCACGTACACAGAAGCACAGCACTGGGATTGCATATTATAGAATTGGTTAAGTGCTTTCAAAGGTGGGGCGAGTTTGAAAAATAAGAAGTCAAATTGGCCAAGAAACATGAGAAGAAAAAGAGGGAAGTAGTTTTTGCAGAGAAGCAGGATGAAGGGAGTGAGGGAGAAGCCACAGCTTATCCACTTGGAGAAATAGCAGGAGGAACATATGTCCATGTTCCTTGGCGTCGTGGTGATTTGGCTGCATTTACGAACAATTTTCCCAAATCGAAAGACAAGTCGGTACAGTGGTAGGAACAAGTGGACAAGTTCATAAAGATTTCATAGGTACTGTGGACGGATTTGAATATGTTTTTTGACATTGTAGTGCCTGCAGATTTATGGACTGAATGTAAAACTGCAGTGCAGTGGCTTAGAGAGGAACCAGCTAGAGTGTCTGGGACAAATGCACCACCTCCCATAGTGATGGAGAAGAAGGAAGCTGTTATTACCGGTTTGAAGGGCAGAGTGTCTCTACAGGATCTGGAGTGGGTCAAAATTAAAAGAACTACCCAAGAGCCAAAGGAGACTTACATGAATATAATGAGAGATTGTTGCAGGTACTCCAGCAGCATAGTGGAAGTGAGTATCCTGAGGAAAAGGATATGGGGATTTTTGTGTATCAGTTTGTACTAGGGCTGAAGCCAAAGATCAATCTGCACATAACCCAAAGCATGATTTGCTTGCAGAATAAATAGCTCAATGAAATCCTGAGATATGCTAAATATTGTAGCGATGAGTGTGAAGCAGAAAAAGATAAAAGAAAAATTAATGTTGGCTCAGGCAAAGCTGGCTCAGAAAGGTTTTCAGAACCCTTCCTTTGTAGGGAACCAAAGATGTATACAGGGCATTGTGATGCGGCAAACAGGCTGCCATGCAAGTAAAGGAGGAATGCCAATGTCAATGGGAAGAGGTATAGGTGTTCCTGTGGTTACAGGATCTGGATCAGATGTTGCCGCTATGATAAAGATTACAGCTCGTCACATCTGTCATAAAATTGGGCATTGAAAGAGGGAATGTCAATATAATCCTGAACATTCTGGAGTAAATATGCAAATGCTGCAACATATGCAATTGCAAAATGTGCCCTGTCAGGGAATGCAGATTTCAGATGCCTAAAATTAATTCCAATCTATTTCAAAATGCCATGCCACAATTCCAGAACCCAAATGAGAATACCTTCCAACAATTCCCATTATTTAAGATTGATGGTTCTGTTTCAGAGAATTCACAATTATGGTGCCTGAGACAGGAAGAAGATTGCATACTTGGCACGGTCTGGGAGGTAGACCAGAGTGGCCCATATGTAGACGCAAAGGTTTATGGTCACCCCGTATCGTTTCGCATTGAAACTGGTGCAACCCGGTCCACTGTGGAAGTGGAAGTCCCAGACTTACCTCTCTTGGGGAAAACAATCTAAGTTGTAAGAGTGACAAACACATTTAAAAAACAGTTTTGTAAAGAAAGGTATGAGTAAAAATAGGATCCTTTGAAGAGAAACACCAATTTGTTGTTTGTGCAAGTTAAATTTGATATTTTACTGTACACCGGATGGTGTAGCATTCCAAACACATGATGAGGATGTGGAAATCAAATTGATCAGACAGCAAACTGAGGCAGGACTATTTCCTTTGTTAACCATAGATGAATTACCCAAAGATTTGAGAGAAATTGTGAATACAGAAGTTAGTTTGGGATTTTACAGGGAAAGACACCAGACTAATTAAAGGTATAGAACAAGTCCAAATTACAGTGAAACCTAATGCTGTTTATACTAGAACACCACCATACCATTTGACCCCAGAAACGATTACAGGTATACAACCAGTGATAGATGACAAGTTACAAAAAGGAATCCAGAGAGAACCAATTGGAAGTCCATGTAACTCTCCAATTATGAGGTTACAGAAACCAAATGGAAAATATAAGATTCTTCAGGATTTACAGAAGATAAATGAAATTGTGGTACCCTGTTGTCCAGTGGTACCAAATCCAGCCACCTTACTGTTTCAAATTCCATGTACTGCAGAATGGTTTACTGTAATTGATCTGTCAGGCTTTCTTCTCAGTTACATTGCATGACGAGAGCCAATTTTTAATCTCTTTTATCGTCCTTTAAAACATTTCTTTTTTTATAACGCATTTAAAAAAAAAAATACAACAGCCCAACAACCACCAACCCACACCTCACCCTGTCCACCCACCCTACACATTGAATGGTCGATCCTAAAACAGTACAACATGATTGTAGAGGTATAAAATGCGACACAATACGTTAGCAAAACATTTCATCTGTATAATCATTATAATCTGTTTCAAGTTGTTAGAGTAAAAGCAACAACAAAAAAAAGCCAAAATAACTAGCAGCATTTAAATTGCCCACAGGGTGCTGGCCCCTCTCAAGCCAATCAGTCGGGGGGTGGGGGGGGGGGGGGGGGGGATATCTCTCAACTCTTTTTCCTTAGCTCAAGCCTAGCTGTTGCTGAAATGCGGGCAGGTTCGGATCCAACCAGGCAGAGGCAATACATAATCGGCAAACTGTCATGGCTATAAATAGAAAGGGTCTACCCCTTTTATCCCCCTCCCCTTCTTGTATTCTGAGTAAGATTAATGCCGGAGTTACCTGAATCTTTAACCGCCGATGATTATTACAAAATCTGGAAATCTCCTCTTTCACTCCAGCTAAACCACTGCAAGTAGCAAATATGTGCACACTATCTGCACCGTACAGCTGACACCTAGGGCATAGTGTCCCCTTACCTTCCTACCATTTAATAATCCTACTGGGTGTTTAGTTAAAACAGGTTTTGTAAAATTGTATTTGCAGTTTAGATGACAATAAAATTGTTCTAGCTAGTAAAAAGGATTTCTGGAAAAGTGACTCGGGTACATTTAATTTCTCTTGCCACCTCTGTGAATGCTTAACCAAGTTATCTCTTGTTTCTGCAATTAGAAAATGATATATAACACCGATAGGGAATTTCCGATTACTGATAAGGGTGTCAACTAACTTAATTCTCTGGAAGGCCACTGAATCCCCCCTCCCCTTCCGTAACAGGAAATCCTGTACCTAGAGACACTTGAAAAAGTCTCTATGTTCTATATTGTAATCATTCCTAAGATCTGCAAACAAAGCAATCCCATTAATAGTGAAAAAATACCCTAATCTTTTTAACCCCGCAGTACTCCATCGCGATATACAAAGATCAATACAAATATCTAGTAAAACCTTGTTCTTCCATATGGGTGTATAAAAGTTAAATCTACCAATCCCTGTTACTCGCCGTACTGCAGACTAGACCATAAAAATATTCTGAAGAATCTTAAAGTGGACTATTTTGTAATAACTACATTCGCCACAGACATCCCCAAGCGTCATTGCTGATTAACAATTCAACTGGGGTGGGAATATGATCTCCTATATTCACCTCTGCCTCTTGCAATAAGACTAGGTTGTTCTGCAGCGTGGTTGCCCAATAAGAAAGTTTGAGATTAGGGAGGGCCCATCCACCTCTCTCTCTTTGAAGCGTTAAGAATGTGATGGCTCGTCTCGGTCTTGCATACGACCAAATAAATCAGGGGATTTCTCCTCTATTTTCTTAAACCACTGACCTTCAAATTCAAATGGTATCACATGAAAGAAATAGAGGATCTTGGGATTTTTTTTGATTTTTTTATGATGATGTTACACCTACCAACTAAGGATAGATGTAGATTATTTAGTCCGTTCAGGTCTCTTTTTATTTTACAGATCAGAAGATAGAGATTCTACTGAACTATTTCCTCTAACTCTGATGAAATACTTACACATAGGTGTATTGCACGCTTTACTACTCGTTTGTCTGAGAGAGTGATCTTATTGGTTTTTTTTTTTTTTTTTTTTTTTTTTGAAACCGTTTATTGCAGTTTATAGAAGTTACAGGTATGGGCCTACAACCACACGGCCGGCCGCTAGAGCATCAAAAGCATATTACATATATACAGCAAAAAATTTTCTCAGCGGTGCACAGTAGGAAGACAGGAGTGATCAATGGTGCAGGCCTCACAGCTCCATGCCCACAGTACGGTTCCATTTTCTTAATACAAAACAACATAAACAAACCACAACCGCAAGGCAACCCTCGATCCAAAGTGACAACACGTGCTCCATAAGTGGGGGATCCAAACCAGCAGCAAAAGTCTGAAGAGGGGGACGGGAGTAGATCAGGGACTGGGGGACCGCGCGCCCGCGGCCAAGGGAGGGGCGCCATCTAGGGAGACGGAGCCGGCGAGGCCGCTGGTAGCAGCGGCGGCTCACAAATACCCCCGCGGTAGGCGTTCCAGGGGCCCCAGAGTTTCATCCACGCCCCAGGCTTACCCCTCGCCACATACACCACCTTTTCACGAAACATACACCAATCCATATGTTCTTTCCAGGCAGACACCGCAGGGGGCCTCTGGGATCCCCACAATTGGGCAATATCACGCTTGCCTATCATGTATCCCAGCGTCACCCACCGCGCCTGCGGGACCGAGTAGTCATTTGGTTCCCAGACATTCAGCAAGCATCTTCTCGCTTCAGGCAGCAGCGCGACACGCGTAACCATTCGTAGAACCTCGTGCACACCACGCCAGAATCGCTCCACCTTCGGGCACTCCCACAGTATATGCATGAAAGTCGCCAACGCACCACAGCCACGCTTACACATTCCATCACCGGCAAAACCCATACGTAAAAGCCTTGGCCCCGTCACATAGACCCGGTGAAGGATCTTGAGCTGGACGAAACGAAGGCGAGCCGGGATGGCCACCTCTTTCGGAGAGGCCACCGCGGAAATCCAATCCTCGTCGTCCAGCTCCAGCCCGTCGGCAACCCACGCCTCGCGGAGACTAGTCAGCAGACACGATCTATCGTTAATCAATTTTTTGTATATGAGGGAGATCGTGCTGTCCGGGACATGGCCATCTAGCACTCTGTCCTCCAGGGGGGAAGACTCCGGAATGGATGCAACATCCGGGAAGACGGAGCCCAGCGCATGGCGGACCTGTAGGTACCGAAAGTACTCACTGCCCTGCAGCTGAAACTCCGCCTGCAGCGTCTCAAAAGTTTTGAATCCCCCCCTCGTCCAGAGATCTCCCACCGTGCTGATTCCGATCGTGTCCCACTTTTCGAAGCCCTTCGACGTCCACAGGGAGCCCAACCTCTCAGATGCATACAGCGGAGACGCTCGGGTCAGACGGTCCTTCCACCCCATAGCTGCATTGGCCGCGTGCCAGACACGCACCATGACACGCGTCGGTCCCGTCAAACGGGAGTCGGGCGCGCCAGAGTAGAGCGCTCGATTATAATCGCCACCGGGCAGAAGCGTCCTGTCCATCTCAAATGCCGGGTTCAAGGCGGGCCCGTAAAGGCCATGGTTAATTGCAGCTAGTTGGGAGGCCCAGTAATACCGTTTGATGTCCGGGAGGGCGACCCCTCCATCGTACCACGGGAGCGTCAATTTAGCCAGAGCAATACGCGGCCTCCCGTCCCAGAACAGGCGCCGCTGGAGGCCCTCCACCTCGCGAAAGTAGCGTGCCGGGACCAAGTCCATGGTATTCTGGAGGGCGTAGAGGAAGCGTGGCAGGGACATCATTTTAAATAAGGCCGCTCGGCCGAGCGGCGAGAGCGGCAGACGCCGCCAGCGCACCACGTCCTCCCGCAGACGCTGGAGGGGGGGCAACAAGTTCCGCTCATAGCGGGCCTCCGGGTCAAGAGTGATATATATACCCAGGTACCGGAAACCCTGGGAGGCAATCTGGATCGGACAGTCCCGTGGCAGGACCGGGGCCTCCCCGGAGAGCACATAGACACAGGATTTCGCCCAGTTGATGACCAGGCCTGAGTTGCGACCGAAGGAGCGCAAAACATCAACCAGGACGATCAGTGACTTGCGCGGGGAGGCGAGATACAAAAGGATATCGTCAGCATAGAGGGACACGCGGTCCTCATGCTCGGGGGTCCAGCGGAGACCACGGATAGAAGGGTGCCACCGCAGCCACTCCGCCAGGGGCTCCATGGCCAGGGCGAACAGGAGAGGCGACAGGGGACAACCCTGTCGCGTGCCCCGCCCCAGCGCAAATGGGGCCGATACTCGCCCATTCACCACCACCTGCGCCAACGGGCCCGAATATAGCAATTTGACCCAGCTGACGAAACCCGGGCCGAACCCAAACTTCGCCAGCATCGCCCAAATATATGGCCATTCGAGCGTATCAAACGCCATGGTGGCGTCCAAGGACGCCAAGATGGCCGGCTCCCGCACAAACGGGACACGTGCGAGCACCCCGTGTAAGCGCCGCAGATTAAGCGCCGTGTTGCGATGTGGTATAAAGCCCGATTGGTCTTGGTGGACCAAATCGCCCACCACGCCAACCAACCGGTTGGCCAACACCTTGGCGAGGATTTTGGGCTCCGCGTTCAGAAGCGAAATCGGCCTATAGGATGTGACCCGCTCACGGGGCTTCCCCTCCTTATGGATCACCACAATTGTAGCCAGACGCTGGTCCGGCGGGAGGGAGCCCTGCGAGTGGGCCGCAAGGAACATCGCGCGCAGGTGGGGCGCCAGCACATCCGGGCGTAGCTTGTATAGCTCAATGGGAATACCATTGGGGCCCATGGCCTTGCCGGATGCAACCGAGCGAATAGCCGAGGCAATTTCGTCCGAGGTGGGCGGGGCATCCAGCGAATCCCTGTCCTCCACCGTAAGGGAGGGCAGTGCGATGTCCCGAAGCAAGGCATGGGAATCTTCCTCCGAGCAGGGAGAAACCGGGGAGTAGACTTCGCGGAAATAATCCGCGAAGCAGGAGACAATGGCTTCCGGCTCAGTGACGCACACACCATCCACGCTCTCAATCAAAGGCACCACACGGCTCGCTCTTTCCCTCTTGTCCAACCACGCAATCAATTTGCCAGCCTTGTCACCCACATCATACAATCGCCCCTGCTGCTCTCTACTGAGGCCCCTGGCCGCCTCCGTGACGAGGGCCCGATAGGCCGCCTGCTTTAAGTGCAAAACATGTAACTTAGCATCTGTTACCCCGCTCCCCAGGTCACCCTCCAGTTCTGCAATCTCGGCCTCAACCCGGGTCACCTCCTCCCGCTCGCGCCGCCGGGCATTGGAGATAAAGGAGAGGGCCTCCCCTCTAAGAACCACCTTGAAAGCCTCCCACAGGGTGATGGCAGACGGGACCGACCCCACATTCTCATCGAAATAGCGCTGTAAGGATTTGATCAAGTCGGCACGAATGGTGGGGTCGCGCAAATACCATGCATTGATCGGGGCCACCCTGCCATCCCCCCTCGGGAAGACATCGAAATGCAACAACAATGGGGAGTGGTCTGAGATACCCCGTGCCAGATGGCGCACCTCCCCCACCCTCCCTGCATGGGCCGCCGGGACAAGGATGTAATCAAGCCGCGAGAGGCTACCATGGGCCCCCGAGTGAAAGGTGTACTGTTGCAATACGGGATGCTTTAAGCGCCAGCAATCCACCAGGCCCAGCGTGTCTAAAAGGCCGGGCAGCCACGCCTGTGCCCGGGGGAGGTCCCTAGGGGGGTGGCGATCCATAGACCCAGAGGCAACCGCGTTAAAGTCCCCTCCAACCACCAATAGGCCACCCGGAAGGTCCAGAAGGAGGCGCCCCAGGTCCGCAAATGTAGTGGCTTGTAGCCCAGGCGGGACGTACACTGATATAAAGATAAACACTCTACCCTCCATTCGTCCCACCAGAACAGTGTAACGTCCCCTCTCATCATGGCGCACCTCGTCAATCTCCAACGGGAGCGAGTTCTTGACCATAATACCCACCCCCCGCGAGCCCGAAGTGAAGCCGGAGTGGGCCGCCAAACGATATCCCCGCCGATTCATTGCATGAAAGGTGTTACCTATAAGGTGTGTCTCCTGCAGGAAGACAACATCTGGTGAAATACGTTTTAAATACTGCAGGACCACACCACGCTTAATCCTATCCCCCAGGCCGTTGACATTCCATGACAACACAATCAAGTCCCTACCCCCCATCATACGTCAAAACAATCGGTCGCCCCCCACCGAGCATCTTAAAAACAACAAAACAGTTGCGGGTTTGCCTTGCGGTGCCAACAAACAACACACCCCCCCCACCCCCCGGTCCCAACAGAACTCCCCCCTCCCTGCACCCCTGCATGAGCCCAGACAGCCCCCCCAAAGTGCAGTGTGCCTGTCGCCCCATAGCTAAGTACTAACTAGTCCCCCAGAGGAGGAGGGAAGCCCCCAGCAGACCCCACCCGACCTCCATGGGAGGGGAACATACGAAAGCAATATATGGTAAAGGAACAATATCCCGAGCAAGGCCTATACAGTCACCCCTCAATTCTGATCCGGCGGGCCCTCCCCGCCAGCCGCGCCCCCCCCACCCCGATCTCCAGGCAAAGTATCTAACCAGTCCCCAGCCGCCTCGGGCCGGTCGAAGAAGTGCGTACGGCCATCCACCTCCACCCTCAGCTTAGCCGGAAAGAGCATTGAGTACTTGAGGTTTAGGTCCCTTAGGCGACGTTTAATACCAAGAAAGCTCTGCCGCTGCTTCTGGACCGCCGGAGTAAAGTCTGGGTAGAAGTGTACATCCATATTGTCCAGCCTGACCGGTCCCTGTTGCCTGGAGGTCTGGAGGATGGCCTCTCTGTCCCGAAAATTAAAGATCCGGGCAATAATAGGCCGCGGCGGGGCACCGGTCTTAGGGCGGCCCCCAGGGACCCGGTGGGCACGCTCCACCGCAAAAAGCTTACTCAGCCCCCGGGGCTGGAGATGGGTCAGGATCAATTCTTCCACGAAGAGATCGGCCGCCTCCGCCTCTCGGCCCTCCGGCACACCAATAATGCGAACATTGTTCCTCCGGGCCCGACCCTCGGAATCCTCCAGTCGCCGGTCCATCAGGGCGCTCGCCTGGCCAAGCCGGCGCACCTCCTTCTGGAGGGCCACCACGTCCGTCGTGAGGCTCGTTGTGGTGTGGGCCAGGGAGTCAACTCGGTCGTTCGTTTTTGACAAGTCTGCCCTCACAAGGCCCACATCCACCAGGACCGAGTCAATTTTTTGCGCCAGGGTATCGAAACGCTGGTCCACTGAGGCCTTCATCTCTGCGATGGCGCCCATGACGTCCCGGAGGGTCAGATCCACCGGTTGGGCAGGCGCCTCCGTCGGGCCCACCAGGGATGACCGCGATGTCTCCGGAGAACCCTTCTGGAGCGTATAGCGATCCATACTATTGGCCTGGTGCGCCGTGCCACGGCGGGTTGTCTTCATCTTCGTCCGGTCGCCATCTTGTTTGGTGGACATGCTGGCCCTTCCACCGTCGTGCCAAGATCTCCAAACGGGCCGCCACACCAAATCACGGGTGTCAGGGGGGGGGGGCGGGGGCGACCACCGGGCCGCGGGTCAACCCACCGCCGGCGGGTCAGCCGGGCACCTGGACAAGGCAACACCACCGCACCCCGCTCCGCAGCCCGACCCCGCCTGAGGCAAGGAGGGTACAAAAGCGAAAGTGAAAGTGCGGGGTACGCGAGTCGCCCAGCCCCGCTCGCCGCTGTTATTCACTTCGTCCCCGGATCGCCCCACTACTCCAATCCGGGGGGCCGGCGAGGAGAAGGCCGCAACCTTCAATCGACGCTCCCACCGGTGTTCGGGGTCCGATTCGAGCTCAAAAAACGGGTGGCGCCTCAGCTCGGGTTCACCGATACAGTCCCCTCAACAAGGACAGGATATCGCCAGGATTAATTCAGGAGGTCGCGGAGGTCCTCGGGAGCCTCGCACCTACGCGGCCATCTTGGTTGCGCGCTAGGCTCCTCCAGTGATCTTATTGTTAACCACAATTTGTGTCTTTTTAATATTTAAAAAATATCTGAGACACTCCCAAAGGTGAGGGCCTCCTGCTCAACTGCTTTTTAAGCCTTAACAGGATCTGGGGTTACCAGCGCTATGTCATCGGCGTAAGCTAAGTCTTGGTGTCTCTCCCTTGAAACTGCATAGGGTGAATTCAAATGTTGTTCTCCAGCCTTCCTATTAGCAGGTCAATATAGATCGCAAACAGAAGTGGAGAGCAAGGACACCCTTGTCTGGACTCCCTCTTGATTTTAAATGACTCCGACAAATCCCCTGCTACATAAACCCTAGCTTCCGGGTTGTTATATAGTGTCTTAATGGCCTGGCAATAACCTGGACCAATACCCACTCTTTGCATAGAGGCCCACAAAAATTGCCAGGAGAACCTCTCAAAGGCTTTTTCCACATCCAGCAGTATCATAGCCATAGGGTCACTTGACTCAGAAGCAGCATCAAACAGGGTGATTGCCCTAAGAGTGTGATCAGTTGTGCCTCTCCCCGGGATAAACCCATGTTGTTGTCTGGACTCAACCTTGCTAATTAATGGGAATAGGCAGGTGGCCAGTATTTTTTAATACACCTTGGAGTCTCCATTGATTAGGGTAATTGGTCGCTATGACCCAAGTTCTACAATCGGCTTATTTTTTTTAGGGAACACAACAATTTTTGTGCATGAACAGGATCTCAGTGGGTTAACCCCGTTAATAGATTTTGCCAAATAGTTTTACTAAGCAATCTTTTAGCACAGGCGCAAATGTTGAATAAAACTCTGTAGGTGTACAGTCAGTGCCTGTCATTTTCCCCTTAGGGAGGCTACACATAGCAAGCAAGACCTTTTCCCATTCAGGAGGCCCCTCCAATAATTATTGTTCCTCTTCGCATAATTTATCAAGAGAAACAGAGTTCAAATATTATGTTACATTCCCTTCCTCTCCCGCTATACTCTTGGTGCACAAATCTTGATAAAAGCCTTGAAAAGCTGCCCTAATACTTATAGGGTCAGATACCAGTCCCTGCCTTTGATCTCTTATTTCCTGAACCTTGCTTCGAGCATTTTCCACCCTTGTTCTGATGACCAATTAGTGCTCTATTTGCTCGCTACGCTCATACACTTTCTCCCTCCATACCGTGTATTTATCTGCAGTTTTCTTTGCAGAAATTTCAACAAAGGCAGCTTTGGCAATTGCGACCCCATTTGACCCTCAGCTATCTTATCGCCCAGTTGTGTTGCAATGACAAGTTTCCTTTCTTCTGCAACCAACGCTGCATATAGCTCCTCCAGTTTCTATCTTTCCTTCTTGGCTCTATTTAAAGTAAATTGCAAAGTCTCTCCCCGAATGCTGGCCTTCAACGTATCCCATTCAACCTTTAGCGAAGCACTCCCAATATTTTCTTTTAAAAAAATGGGAATCCATTCATTCATATACGTGCAATATTCTTTGTTAATTAAGAGACTGCGTACAAAGCTCCAATGGGACTGTTTCTCCTAAGGCCTCCATCCTCAATTTCTAACACTAAGGGGTTATAGTCAGACATGATCCTTGGATGGCTTTTGATGTTACACATTTGTAGAACAGCATGGAGGATCAAAAAAAATCTAGCCGTGCACGGGATTGATGCGGTATGGAGGAATATGTAAACCCATATTCAGGCGATTTCTTAGCCGACCATACATCCAGCAGGCCATGATCTTTACAGAGCCCCCTTAACGAATGGAATACTTTGCTCTTCCTGCCGGAGTAAACATAGTGATTATCTAGGGGCCAATTCACCAAAAGATACATTTTCAGCTCCCCACAAAAATAATAGGTGAGGGCCAAAGAACCAGTTCATTCGATAGCCAGTCGAATACCCCTGGATCATCAGAGATATAACCATAGACAGAACATAGTGTAAATTTGTGTGCAGTGGATTGAAATTCGGCAATGACCCAGCGCCCATGTTTATCTCCGTGCACTTGTTTAAAGTGATCGCATGAGTTGGGAGCTAATATTGCAACTCCACAGGTACGAGTTCACTGTGATGTCCCCCCAATTTATTTAAAACCAAGTGTACACAGTAATTGTATTTGTGAGCCCTCAATATGTGTTTCCTGGAGACATATAATGCCAGCATTTAAGGTTTGCAGTTCTAATGCAATTCTACCTCTTCTTCTCGTAACCGTTCAAGCTACAAATATTGACTGTTGCTATCCGTATTTTACTCATATTTGATATTAGTGCTAGATTCCCTATTAAATGTTTCCCCCCAACAAACCATCTGATCCGATCGAGAAACCACGCCTAATGACCCTTCTAAAGCTTCTAAGCCAAACCTATGTTGTGCTGTACTATTTAAATGTGTATTTCCAGCCCCCCTAGCCACAACGTGAATCCCCCCCACCCGCTGACCCCACCACTACATGAGCAAACAGGCCCTATGCCTGTGTGATGGCTCCTGAACATCAGACCCACCACTGGACACCCCGCCCCCCCCGTCAACCATGTATATAAACAAAAACTAAAGCACAACACAGCTATTCTGACTCACAAGCCATTCTCGGATCATTTCCCCTCCCAAAACATTTCTCTTATAAACATCTTTATCTATAACTAAGCAATTCTGCCACTATCTTCAGCAGGTACTCCCTTTTTATTTATAGATATTTTATTTCCCTTTCATTTGCTATTGGTCATGGCGTTCCCTCCACCCAGCTATTTAAGTATTCCTGGGACATTTTTTCAGAGGTAAAACTTTGGGCGTTACCATTTACTATAACTTTTGACTTGCTAGATTTTAAAGGAATACTTCAGCACCAATTTTTTTAAAAGGGCTAATGAGCTCTTGCATCCCCCAATGCCGTTCAACAGTGGCATATGCGAAGTCCAGCCTAGTAAAAAATGAAATCCCTTCAAATTCCCTTTTAGAATTGGGGCGAGCCAGATCATAAATTAACTGATGCATCAAAAAATTCCCAAAGTATACTAAAACGGCTTGAGGTTTCTCAGTGACGTCCGTCGAGTTTTTCTTTATTATTAAGGGAAATCGATGGGCATGTTGGACTTCAGTTTTACAATTCCAGTTAGATTTATCTGGGAATGCCCCTTTCAGAAGAGTAAACATAAATTATCTTACATCACCCCCTCCGCCCCCTCTGGTATACCCAGGAATCTTAGATTGTTTCTACGTTGTCTATTTTCCTGGCCTTCTAGCTTCCAAAGCATATCTGTGATTAATGCATTCTGGGAAGACTTCTGATTTTTCCACCGATTAAATTCAGTTTCAAGACCACCTGTCCTTTCTACTACTTGTGTAATCCTCTTCGTAATATCTCAGAGCAAGTTTTTTTTAATTTTCTGATGGATCAGCGTAGTTTTTTAGACTCTAATCTGGCCAGTGATCTTTCTGCGTGTGTCTTCCTGTAGTTGTTTAACGGACTGGAGGATTACTGCAACTGTAGATTCAACTGCAGATGGTTCGGGTGCACTCTCCACAGCAACACTGTACACCTTGGATCTTGTCTCCATTTTCCCCTCAGCACCTACTAGCTGTGTGACCGAGTAGTCCCATCTCAGATTACCATAGAGGTTCTCTCTGCACTTCCAACCCGGCCTTCTTGAAAACTCTTCTCTCCCTTCTTTTTCTTCATAGACAGCTTCTTTTGTGTTCAAATTGTGGTATTGTCCAGAGTACTATTGGTATAGGAGTCCGATGCTACATCGTCTGTAGAGGATGACATGGAATTGCAAGGATTAGACAAATCCATGTCATCTGTCAATGAAAACAATTTCTCCCCCCAGTCAGGGGTCTTTGCCGCTTCGGCTGCTTCTTTGATATTCTGAGTTTGTTTTGGACATTTACCACTGGGGATCTGAAGATTTCTTTAGATGGATTAATCAGTTTTCCTTTAGGATCCAGGCTGCCCTCATCTTTGACAATATTTGTGAATCTTGTTCCTCAATTATATTATTCTGTTGCGTTTTCTTCATTGTCTGATGCTCTGCAGGTAATTGGGTCCTCTTTGGATCAGTACCCATCTGGGTAAAATCTGACTCATTCAGGGAGGTTGCTCCCCCAATATCAACTCTTGCAACAGAAACAGCAATAGGCGAGAACATAATAAAAATCAGTGGCTGTGAATTCCCAGTATCTCCATGTGTTCCACCTTTTTAATGGTTTTGTTGTGAGCTTTTTTTAAATCTGGCCACCTGGCTCACTCTTTTCTGTACTTACATTTTCTCCAATTTGCTGAGCTCTTTGTATATCACATGCTGTGCATGGCATGCTGCGCCCTTTGGGAGGGTTTTCCGCTGGCTCTGCCCACACTGGAGAACTTGTTGAGACCCTCGTCTCCTCGTAAACTCATTACATGATTGTACACACAAATGCAAAATACTGCCCCGTTGGTGTCACCTAAATCCCTGCAACACTTGAATAGTGAACTCTCAACTCCGTTGACTGAAGCTCAGTGGGATTTCTGTTGTGGACAGCTCACTGAACTCTCTCCTAATTATAAGCTGCGATTGATTCACTTTAAATGTTTGCATAGATTCTATAGAACACCTGTGAGTCTCTATCGTATGGGACTTTGAGCAGATGATGGCTGCTGGCGCTGTAGATACACCCCTGCCACGTTTTTGCATGTAGCGTGGGATTGCCCCAAGATTGCCGAATTCTGGTCCCTGATTTTCACCTCAGTGAATCAAATCCTTAATATGTCAGATGTCCCATCCCCTACCCTTGGCTTATTAGGTTAGGTGCAGGACTCACCACCCAAGCTGCGTAAGTTACATGCACTCCTTTTGTTGTTTACTAAATGGCAAATTGCAGTCTACTGGGGCAGGAGAAAGGTGCCCTCCATTAAAGGGTGGATCAATGATGTCACATATGATCACACACAGTTGAGCACATTTTGGGAGCTTATGCCACCTACTTCTAGACCTCGGAACATCTGGGAACAATTTCTGACCTGGGCTCAGAGTCAGCAAGAGTCTATTGGAGAGACAAATGTGGGCGAAACCCAGATTGAGACATTGGTGTGATGGGGTATTAATTTGCACCTGCTTTAAGATCTGCTCCCCTCCCTTGCCTTCTGGATAATGTGGGTTTAATAGATTTGGGGAGAGACGTCTTAGGCCCTCTCTATCATATTATGCAATGTAATTTTATTCTATTGCTGTTTTTGCTGATACTTATGACTATTTAGATATATGATGAATGTGTATTCCTGTATTGGTGGTGAGCTACCGGAGCGTGTATTATTACAAATATATTGGGTGGTTCTATGACATAATTTCGACAGACAGAAAATCGGCCTGCAAATATATCGCAACAAAAATATCGATGTCAAGAATATCGACATCCTATCTACAACATGGTAAGTACAAAAATATCGAAAATTAAATATCGATGTCAAAAATATCGTTATTAAAAATATCGTTTTTCTTTTACTTTAAAAATATATGTAAAATAAACCAAATTATACTTAGAAATTAAATAAACATAATTAAATATATTGTATAATATTTAAAATGTATAATTAATATATATAATTTAATAAAACTGTAATTAAACATATACATATAATATATAATATATATACTTACTTAATAATTAATTTTAATAATAATTTCTGTAACGTATAAATTATTAAATGTTTTTAAAAATTACCAATACATCTATACACATAAAACAATAACATTAATAAATATTTAATAATTACATATAGCAAATAATAATCAATATTTTTAATGTGAATAATTTTATTATTAATGATATATTACAATAGCAAAAATAATACAAAACATATTAAATATCAGACACAATAAAACTACTAGTCCAACTCCAACAAAAACAACAGTAAGGAAAATGTTGGATACCGTAGGGGTAAAAATTACTATTCCAACTACAGAGAATGCAACAGTAGGGAAAGCGTTGGATAGCATAGGGTTAAAATTACTATTCCAACTCCAGAGAGTGCAATAGTAGAGAAAGCGTTGGATAGCGTAAAGGTAAAAATTACTATTCCCACTCCAGAGAGTGCAACAGTAGGGAAAACGTTGGATAGCGTAGGGGTAAAAATTACTATTCCAACTCCAAAGAGTGCAACAGTAGGGAAAGCGTTGCATAGCATAGGGGTAAAAATTACTATTCCCACACCAGACAGTGCAACAGCAGTGAAAACGCTGGATAGCGTAGGGGTACAAATTACTATTCCCACTCCAGTAAGTGAAACAGTAGGGAAAGCGCTGGATAGCGTAGGGGTAAAAATTACTATTCCAACTCCAGAGAGTGCAACAGTAGGAAAAGCGCTGGATAGCGTAGGGGTAAAAATTACTATTCCAACTCCAGAGAGTGCAACAGTAGGGAAAGCGTTGGATAGCGTAGGGGTACAAATTACTATTCCCACTCCAGTAAGTGAAACAGTAGGGAAAGCGCTGGATAGCGTAGGGGTAAACATTACTATTCCAACTCCAAAGAGTGCAACAGTAGGGAAAGCGTTGGATAGCGTAGGGGTAAAAATTGCTATTCCAACTCCAGAGAGTGCTATAGTAGGGAAAGCGTTGGATAGCGTAAAGGTAAAAATTACTATTCCCACTCCAGAGAGTGCAACAGTAGGGAAAGTGTTGGATAGCGTAGGGAAAAAAATTACTATTCCAACTCCAGAGAGTGCAATAGTAGGGAAAACGTTGGATAGCGTAGGAGTAAAAATTACTATTCCCACTCCAGTGAGTCCAACAGTAGGGAAAGCGTTGGATAGCGTAGGGGTAAAAATTACTATTCCCACTCCAGAGAGTGCAACAGTAGTGAAAACGCTGGATAGCATAGGGGTACAAATTACTATTCCCACTCCAGTAAGTGAAACAGTAGGGAAAGCGCTGGATAGCGTAGGGGTAAAAATTACTATTCCCACTCCAGTAAGTGAAACAGTAGGGAAAGCGCTGGATAGCGTAGGGGTAAAAATTACTATTCCAACTCCAGAGAGTGCAACAGTAGGAAAAGCGCTGGATAGCGTAGGGGTAAAAATTACTATTCCAACTCCAGAGAGTGCAACAGTAGGGAAAGCGTTGGATAGCGTAGGGGTACAAATTACTATTCCCACTCCAGTAAGTGAAACAGTAGGGAAAGCGCTGGATAGCGTAGGGGTAAAAATTACTATTTCAACTCCAAAGAGTGCAACAGTAGGGAAAGCGTTGGATAGCGTAGGGGTAAAAATTACTATTCCAACTCCCGAGAGTGCAATAGTAGGGAAAGCGTTGGATAGCGTAAGGGTAAAAATTACTATTCCCACTCCAGAGAGTGCAACAGTAGGGAAAGTGTTGGATAGCGTAGGGAAAAAAATTACTATTCCAACTCCAGAGAGTGCAATAGTAGGGAAAACGTTGGATAGCGTAGGAGTAAAAATTACTATTCCCACTCCAGTGAGTCCAACAGTAGGGAAAGCGTTGGATAGCGTAGGGGTGAAAATTACTGTTCCCACTCCAGAGAGTGCAACAGTAGTGAAAACGCTGGATAGCGTAGGGGTACAAATTACTATTCCCACTCCAGTAAGTGAAACAGTAGGGAAAGCGCTGGATAGCGTAGGGGTAAAAATTACTATTCCAACTCCAGAGAGTGCAACAGTAGGAAAAGCGCTGGATAGAGTAGGGGTAAAAATTACTATTCCTACTCCAGATAGTAAAACAGTTGGGAAAGCACTGGATAGCATAGGGATTCTATAAACATAATAACCAATTAAATAATTAGTTATAAAAAAATAGCACATTAATAATTAATTTACAAAATATTTATTCTTAAATACCAATTATTTAAAATATATAAAATTTATAAATATAAATTTATATAAATAACTTTAAATTACATCCCACACTATTCCCCCTTTAACACACAACACACTACACATACAAAATACACAATATATTTAAATATCAGTTTATCTATTATTTACAATTAATAATACATTCTTTATAATTAATATACTTATTATTTACTAATTTATACATATTAACTACCAAATTACAATTATTCACAAATTAATTATTAATTAACAATACATTAATTAGCAATAACAACAAATAACATGAAATAATAAATTATTTATATTTACTATATTTAACGTATTAATACCAATTAATTACCAATTAATAATTAATTAACAATTAATTATTATTAATTACAAGTAAATAAAAATTATCAGTAATTATTTGAATTTAATTACATCCCACCCTATTCCCCTATAAACCCACAACCCACTGCACATAAAAATTCACATAATTAATTTAATCATCAATTAATCAATTAATAAAATTAAATCACCAATTAATTAGTAATTAACAATTAATTAATTAACAATACCAATAAATAAATATTAATATTAAACTAATTATAACTTATATATTAACCAATTAATAAAATGTATTTACAATTAATAATTAACAATTAATTAATCAATTAATATATTTAATTTACAATTAGTAATTAATTAACAATTAATTAATCATAAATACCAATTAAACAATACATATTAATTAATTAATTATAATTAAATTACTTCCCACCCTATTCCCCTATAAACCCACAACCCGCTCTGATACTAAAACGCTAAATTATATTTTAAATAATTATTAATCTCTAAACATTTATTTTTAAATGTATTAAAATACATTACAATAATCTTTAACATACAAATAAAATACATATTAAAATACATTACACTAATAAAATATCGATATTATTGACATCGAAATTTTTCATTACGATATTACTTACATCTATATTAATGACTTCGATATTATTAACTTCGATAATACTTACCTTGGGGTCGATATTCTGTCCATCGATATTCTTGACTTCGATATTCTTTACCTACGATATTAACAACTCGATATACTTGTAGGTCGACATTTAAAACTCGATATTTAGACTAACCTCCATATTGGGAATTGTATGGACTATGAATATTTAAACTCCTGTTCCGATTTGATAAAATGCTGGCCTGTTGTATTGTAAAGCAACTTGGTTGTTGGAAAAATGTTAATAAAAAAAAAACCCTCTTTATTGACTGAACATCAAATTTAATTATTGAACGTTTTTGATGTGTAATGATCCATTTGAAAATACTGGCAAAGACTAATCAGCCGAGAAATGTGCAGAACTTCCAGATTCCATAAGTAAGTCTTAAGGTGGCATAATTCGTGGAAATGTTTGAGAGATTTCCCATGCTAGCAAATCTGGTAGTAGAGGAGAGGTTATACACCCTGAATAGAGGTATAAAATAGTACCCATGCAATAATTATAAAGTTCCCAACTCCTGTATCCAATGTCCAGAACTTGAAGATCCGGCAAAGTGGTACTCGGAGGCGGTGCGGTTTGAAGGTGAGAGTATTAATAGGGAAAATGTGTTGTGGCTGTGATTGTGTACTTTCTCAGGTTTGGATGAATGTTGATTAGAATGAATGGGTAAGGAAAATAGCTTGACAAGTGGTTGGAAGAGGTGTTTGAAGATTCCAGACTTGTAGTCGAAAGATCCAGGGCTAATATTATAATCGTAAACTTGTTTGCAGAGAGTTGAGGTGTGGTGTGTGAGGTACAATCACCTGCACTGGTAACATAAAATAATTAAATTGCTGTGATGAATTAATATTGAACAGTGTTAGTTGAACCTAGTTGCGCAAACGGGGGAAGCTGCATTGATTTGGGTGATTTCACTCTGGGCGAGATTTCAACAACGAAGGCTGAAGAGATTCTTGTATGTATGCAAAATTTAATTTCTTTAGTAGGAGCAAAAAAAGTTTGAAGGGTTGAGAAAATTACTTGTGTAGGTACAGAGAAAAATTGTATGGAAAAGTGAGCACTGTGAGGAGTAAAGTTGTACATCATAGTATTTTGCGCTGGGATTGGTCGTTGGTGTGCTTTTGCGCTGTGATTGGTTGGTGACATAACAGTGCAGCGCTAGGATTAGAAAAATAAAGTGAATCTTGAATTTGGATTTGTTATCAAAAGACTGTAAATAATAGCCAGAATTGTTTTTGGTTAGGACAAATTTTACACATACGCAACAAAATCATAACATTTGTTAAAACCTGTTGTTTCAGATTTAAAATGTCGTTATGAAATGTTTTAAAGAGCTTAAAAGTTTGGTGAGAGGGGATGTTACTATTCCAGTATGTAAAGGTGAAGAGGCGCCCCCTGAGGGAACGCCTGCATACATTATGACTACCAAACATGGGTTAAATACATGTGCTAGGCTTCGCCAATGGAGAAGCATTACTGAGAATGAGGGTGCTTTGAGTTTTCCTAGATATGAGACATTTAAAACCAGGATTCTTGGTCACTTGGAGGGGAAATTTTATGAGATGAAGCCACCACCTAGAACCCTTCAGTATGAAGTATTTAATGCATGGGATTGAGTGGCCAGGGAAAAGGACAGGGAAAAATACCAAATGAGGACTAGTGGGGCTTCGGAGAATTATGCAAATGCGCAATGGGATGAACAACAGGCTAGATGGAGGAATGCTACCATAGAAGAGACTAGATTATATCCAGTCCTTACTTCAGAGACGGCTAAGAGAGGACAGTGAAAAGATTCCAGTGCGAGGGAAAAGGGTGTGTCGAAATACTAAAACAGATCTTTACTTCGAGACTTCCACCACACATGACCACAGCAGAGCAGAGTAGCTCAGGTGCAAGTACTAGTTCTGTAGTGCCAACTACTCCAGTACAGCGGAGTGCATCCCAAATTGAACGACCCCTGCAGATACTACAAATTCCCCACCAGTAGTAACTCGACTAGAAGTTGCTGTTCCAACTGTAGCTTTTAAGCCATGGTGCCCAGTTTAGCCCCAGTACCTGTTATTAGTACTCCATCTGTAACTCGGGTAGTAGCCAGTGCTCTTCCACTTGTAGAACCTAGACCTGAGATTCAAATAATTACTGGAGAAGTATCCACCTCAGGATTTGTACCAACTTCCCAGAACCCCAGGTAGTTGCCTGGAAGCCACCATTATTGGTGCAAACCCTTATAGATGGGGGAATTATAGTACTTACAACTGTAATCTTATCGGAAGAAATTGTTGCGACTGGGAAAGGATACATACTTGGTTTGAAGAAACAGCAAGATCTAGGAAGGCAAAGAATGTGGGGACATTGGAGAAATCAGAGATTGAAAAACAAATAGCCTTGAAATATCTCACAACTGAAGGTTGAATTGGAAGAAATATTTAGGGAGTGCCTAGAGTTTAACCACTTAGAGCAGGATCAAAGAAAATGATTAAAGTACCTGTGAAATTAAGTTTTGAGGAGAGCTGCTTTAGCTCATGACAAATTAACTGAACTCACTACGAAATATGAGAAGAACCTTACAAAAACTTTCACGTACACAGAAGCTCAGGACTAGGATTGCATATTATAGAATATTTAAGTGCTTTTAAAGGTGGGGCGAGTTTGAAAAATAAGAAGTCAAATGGGCCAAGAAACATGAGAAGAAAAAGAGGGAAGCAGTTTTTGAAGAGAAGCAGGACGAAGGGAGTTAGGGAGAACCCACAGCTTATCCACTTGGAGAAATAGCAGGAGGAACATATGTCCATGTTTCTTGGGGTCATGGTGATTCGGCTGCATTTACGAACAATTTTCCCAAATTGAAAGACAAGTCGGTACAGTGGTAGGAACAAGTGGAAAAGTTCATAAAGATTTCATAGGTACTGTGGACGGATTTGAATATGTTTTTTTGACATTGTAGTGCCTGCAGATTTATGGACTGAATGTAAAACTGCAGTGCAGTGGCTTAGAGAGGAACCAGCTAGAGTGTCTGGGACAAATGCGCCACCTCCCATAGTGATGGAGAAGAAGGAAGCTGTTATTACCGGTTTGAAGGGCAGAGTGTCTCTACAGGATCTGGATTGGGTCAAAATTAAAAGAACTACCCAAGAGCCAAAGGAGACTTACATGAATATAATGAGAGATTGCTGCAGGTATTCCAGCAGCATAGTGGACGTGAGTATCCTGAGGAAAAGGATATGGGGATTTTTGTGTATCAGTTTGTACTAGGGCTGAAGCCAAAGATCAGTCTGCACATAACCCAAAGCATGATTTGCTTGCAAAATAAATAGCTCAATGAAATCCTGAGATATGCTAAATATTGTAGCGATGAGTGTGACATGAAGCAGAAAAAGATAAAAGAAAAATTAATGTTGGCTCAGACAAAGCTGGCTCAGAAAGGTTTTCAGAACCCTTCCTTTGTAGGGAACCAACGATGTATGCAGGGCATTGTGATGCGGCAAACAGGCTGCCATGCAAGTAAAGGAGGAATGCCAATGTCAATGGGAAGAGGTATAGGTGTTCCTGTGGTTACAGAATCTGGATCAGATGTTGCCGCTATGATAAAGATTACAGCTCGTCACATCTGTCATAAAATTGGGCATTGAAAGAGGGAATGTCAATATAATCCTGAAAATTCTGAAGTAAATATGCAAATGCTGCAACATATGCAATTGCAAAATGTGCCCTGTCAGGGAATGCAAATTTCAGATGCCTAAAATTAATACCAATCTATTTCAAAATGCCATGCCACAATTCCAGAACCCAAATGAGAATACCTTCCAACAATTCCCATTATTTAAGATTGATGGTTCTGTTTCAGAGAACTCACAATGATGGTGCCTGAGACAGGAAGAAGATTGCATACTTGGCACAGTCTGGGAGGTAGACCAGAGTGGCCCATATGTAGACGCAAAGGTTTATGGTCACCGCGTATCGTTTCGCATTGAAACTGGTGCTACCCGGTCCACTGTGGAGGTGGAAGTCCCAGACTTACCTCTCTTGGGGAAAACAATCCAAGTTGTAAGAGTGACAAACACATTTAAAAAACAGTTTTGTAAAGAAAGGTATGAGTAAAAATAGGATCCTTTGAAGAGAAACACCAATTTGTTGTTTGTGCAAGTTAAATTTGATATTTTACTGTACACCGGATGGTGTAGCATTCCAAACACATGATGAGGATGTGGAAATCAAATTGATCAGACAGCAAACTGAGGCAGGACTATTTCCTTTGTTAACCATAGATGAATTACCCAAATATTTGAGAGAAATTGTGAATACAGAAGTTAGTTTGGGATTTTACAGGGAAAGACACCAGACTAATTAAAGGTATAGAACAAGTCCAAATTACAGTGAAACCTAATGCTGTTTATACTAGAACACCACCATACCATTTGACCCCAGAAACGATTACAGGTATACAACCAGTGATAGATGACAAGTTACAAAAAGGAATCCAGGGAGAACCAATTGGAAGTCCATGTAACTCTCCAATTATGAGGTTACAGAAACCAAATGGAAAATATAAGATTCTTCAGGATTTACAGAAGATAAATGAAATTGTGCTACCCTGTAGTCCAGTGGTACCAAATCCAGCAACCTTACTGTTTCAAATTCCATGTACTGCAGAATGGTTTACTGTAATTGATCTGTCAGGCTTTCTTCTCAGTTACATTGCATGACGAGAGCCAATTTTTAATCTCTTTTGTCTTCCTTTAACTTTTTGTTTTTTATAACGCATTTAAAAAAAAAAAATACAGCTGCCCAACAACCACCAACCCACACCTCACCCTGTCCACCCACCCTACACATTGAATGGTCCATCCTAAAACAGTACAACATGATTGTAGAGCTATAAAATGCGACACAATACGTTAACAAAATATTTCATCTGTATAATCATTATAATCTGTTTCAAGTTGTTAGAGTACAAGCAACAACAAAAAAAAGCCAAAATAACTAGCAGCATTTAAATTGCCCACAGGGTTCTGGCCCCTCTCAAGCCAATCAGTCGGGGGGGGGGGAATATCTCTCAACTCTTTTTCCTTAGCCCAAGCCTAGCTGTTGCTGAAATGCGGGCAGGTTCGGATCCAACCAGGCAGAGGCAATACATAATCGGCAAATTGTCATGGCTATAAATAGAAAGGGTCTACCCCTTTTATCCCCCTCCCCTTCTTGTATTCTGAGTAAGATTAATGCCGGAGTTAACTGAATCTTTAACCGCCGATGATTATTACAAAATCTGGAAATCTCCTCTTTCACTCCAGCTAAACCACTGCAAGTAGCAAATATGTGCACACTATCTGCACCGTACAGCTGACACCTAGGGCATAGTGTCCCCTTACCTTCCAACCAATTAATAATCCTACTGGGTGTTTAGTTAAAACAGGTTTTGTAAAATTGTATTTGCAGTTTAGATGACAATAAAATTGTTCTAGCTAGTAAAAAGGATTTCTGGAAAAGTGACTCAGGTACATTTAATTTCTCTTGCCACCTCTGTGACTGCTTAACCAAGTTATCTCTTGTTTCTGCAATTAGAAAATGATATATAACACCGATAGGGAATTTCCGATTACTGATAAGGGTGTCAACTAACTTAATTCTCTGGAAGACCACTGAACCCCCCCTCCCCTTCCGTAACAGGAAATCCTGTACCTAGAGATACTTGAAAAAGTCTCTATGTTCTATATTGTAATCATTCCTAAGATCTGCAAACAAAACAATCCCATTAATAGTGAAAAAATACCCTAATCTTTTTAACCCCGCAGTACTCCATTGCGATATACAAAGATCAATACAAATATCTAGTAAAACCTTGTTCTTCCATATGGGTGTATAAAAGTTAAATCTACCAATCCCTGTTACTCGCCGTACTGCAGACCATACCTTAAAAATATTCTGAAGAATCTTAAAGTGGACTATTTTGTAATAACTATATTCGCCACAG
Organism: Triturus cristatus; assembly: GCF_964204655.1. Classification (NCBI taxonomy): domain Eukaryota; kingdom Metazoa; phylum Chordata; class Amphibia; order Caudata; family Salamandridae; genus Triturus; species Triturus cristatus. Next base: position 514,240,313 of record NC_140581.1, on the reverse strand, counting down.
ACATCCCCAAGCGTCATTGCTGATTAACAATTCAACTGGGGTGGGAAAATGATCTCCTATATTCACCTCTGCCTCTTGCAATAAGACTAGGTTGTTCTGCAGCGTGGTTGCCCAGTAAGAAAGTTTGAGATTAGGGTGGGCCCATCCACCTCTCTCTCTTGGAAGCGTTAAGAATTTGATGGCTCATCTCGGTCTTGCATACGACCAAATAAATCAGGGGATTTCTCCTCTATTTTCTTAAACCACTGACCTTCAAATTTAAATGGTATCACATGAAAGAAATAGAGGATCTTGGGATTTTTTTTGATTTTTTTATGATGATGTTACACCTACCAACTAAGGACAGATGTAGATTATTTAGTCCGTTCAGGTCTCTTTCTATTTTACAGATCAGAAGATCGAGATTCTCCTGAACTATTTCCTCTAACTCTGATGAAATACTTACACATAGGTGTATTGCACGCTTTACTACTCGTTTGTCTGAGAGAGTGATCTTATTGTTAACCACAATTTGTGTCTTTTTAATATTTAAAAAATATCTGAGACACTCCCAAAGGTGAGGGCCTCCTGCTCAACTGCTTTTTAAGCCTTAACAGGATCTGGGCTTACCAGTGCTATGTCATCGGCGTAAGCTAAGTCTTGGTGTCTCTCCCTTGAAACTGCATAGGGTGAATTCAAATGTTGTTCTCCAGCCTTCCTATTAGCAGGTCAATATAGATCGCAAACAGAAGTGGAGAGCAAGGACACCCTTGTCTGGTCTCCCTCTTGATTTTAAATGACTCCGACAAATCCCCTGCTACATAAACCCTAGCTTCCGGGTTGTTATATTGTGTCTTAATGGCCTGGCAATAACCTGGACCAATACCCACTCTTTGCATAGAGGCCCACAAAAATTGCCAGGAGACCCTCTCAAAGGCTTTTTCCGCATCCAGCAGTATCATAGCCATAGGGTCACTTGACTCAGAAGCAGCATCAAACAGGGTGATTGCCCTAAGAGTGTGATCAGTTGTGCCTCTTCCCGGGATAAACCCATGTTGTTGTCTGAACTCAACCTTGCTAATTAATGGGAATAGGCAGGTGGCCAGTATTTTTTAATACACCTTGGAGTCTCCATTGATTAGGGTAATTGGTCGCTATGACCCAAGTTCTACAATCGGCTTGTTTTTTTTAGGGAACACAACAATTTTTGTGCATGAACAGGATCTCAGTGGGTTAACCCCGTTAATAGATTTTGCCAAATAGTTTTACTAAGCAATCTTTAAGCACAGGCACAAATGTTGAATAAAACTCTGTAGGTGTACAGTCAGTGCCTGTCATTTTCCCCTTAGGGAGGCTACACATAGCAAGGAAGACCTTTTCCCATTCAGGAGGCCCCTCCAATAATTATTGTTCCTCTTCGCATAATTTATCAAGAGAAACAGAGTTCAAATATTATGTTACATTCCCTTCCTCTCCCGCTATACTCTTGGTGTACAAATCTTGATAAAAGCCTTAAAAAACTGCCCTAAAACTTATAGGGTCAGATACCAATCCCTGCCTTTGATCTCTTATTTCCTGAACCTTGCTTCGAGCATTTTCCACCCTTGTTCTGATGACCAATTAGCGCTCTATTTGCTCGCTACACTCATACACTTTCTCCCTCCATACCGTGTATTTATCTGCAGTTTTCTTTGCAGAAATTTCAACAAAGGCAGCTTTGGCAATTGCGACCCCAATTTGACCCTCAGCTATCTTATCGCCCAGTTGTGTTGCAATGATACGCTTCCTTTCTTCTGCAACCAACGCTGCATATAGCTCCTCCAGTTTCTATCCTTCCTTCTTGGCTCTATTTAAAGTAAATTGCAAAGTCTCTCCCCGAATGCTGGCCTTCAACGTATCCCATTCAACCTTTAGCAAAACACTCCCAATATTTTCTTTTAAAAAAATGGGAATCCATTCATTCATATATGTGCAATATTCTTTGTTAATTAAGAGACTGCGTACAAAGCTCCAATGGGACTGTTTCTCCTAAGGCCTCCATCCTCAATTTCTAACACTAAGGGGTTATAGTCAGACATGACCCTTGGATGGCTTTCGATGTTACACATTTGTAGAACAGCATGGAGGATCAAAAAAAATCTAGCCGTGCACGGGATTGATAAGGTATGGAGAAATATGTAAACCCATATTCAGGCGATTTCTTAGCCGACCATACATCCAGCATGCCATGATCTTTACAGAGCCCGCTTAACAAATGGAATACTTTGCTCTTCCTGCCGGAGTAAACATAGTGATCATCTAGGGGCCAATTCACCAAAAGATACATTTTCAGCTCCCTACAAAAAATAATAGGTGAGGGCCAAAGAACCAGTTCATTCGATAGCCAGTCGAATAGCCCTGGATCATCAGACATATAACCATAGACAGAACATAGTGTAAATTTGTGTGCAGTGGATTGAAATTCGGCAATGACCCAGCGCCCATGTTTATCTCCGTGCACTTGTTTAAAGTGATCGTATGAGTTGGGAGCTAATATTGCAACTCCAGAGGTACGAGTTCACTGTGATGTCCCCCCAATTTATTTAAAACCAAGTGTACGCAGTAATTGTATTTGTGAGCCCTCAATATGTGTCTCCTGGAGACATATAATGCCAGCATTTAAGGTTTGCAGTTCTAATGCAATTCTACCTCTTCTTCTCGTATCGTTCAAGCTACAAATATTGACTGTTGCTATCCGGGAATGGTTGGCTACTGTAGACAGTGGATAGCAAACATTTTCTTGGTAGAAAAGCCTCTACTGAGACTAACACACAGAGATGTGTTTGACTCGATTCCATCAGACAACGAATGTGTCAAAGCATTCCTGAAAGATAGACTGTTTCGCGTCCCGGCACTAGGAATGGCAGATTATGAGTTCACACTATTTTGCAGTGAGAGAGATGGGGGTGCTATCTCGGTTTTGACATAAACACATGGGGGATCTCAAAAACCTGCTGCTTACTTTTCTATCACCCTTGACCCTGTAGCAGCAGGACTTCCTGGTTGCCTTAAAGCGGTGGCCATGGTAAGGACTAGTCTTTAAAAGAGCGAGAACATAGTGATGGGATAAGCACTAACTGACATGGTGCCTCACACTGTGGAGCTGGTGCTAGCCAGAGCAAAGACTCAATATATGACCCATAATAGATTGACGAAATATGAGCAAATAATTTTATCTTCCGTAAATGTTGTTCTAAAACGTTGCACAGTGTTAAACCCTTCAATGTTATTGCCTGTAAATGATGAAAATTGTGATGAAACTGAACACCACTCTCTAGATGTCATGGAATTTTGCACCAAACCCCGCCCTGACATTAAGGCTGAACCCCTGGTTGAATCAGATCATGTGTTATTTGTAGATGGCTCATGCTTGAGAAGCAATGATGGCACACTCAGTGATGCATATGCCGTGTGCACCATAAATGATGTGCTCAGAGTTTCATGGCTTCAAATAGTGTTCTCTGCCCAAGTTGCTTAATTAATTGCTCTTACTAGAGCCTGTAGTTTAACTGCTCAAATGAGCATCATTATATTTACTGACAGTCAGTATGGATTTGGTGTAGTCCATGATTTTCGACGGTTGTGGTCACAGTGAGGCTTTCTTACATCCTCAGGCATCCCCATCAAAAATGGAATGCACGTCAAGAACCTACTGGATGCACTATAATTGGCAGGAGAAATTGCTGTGGTGAAGTGCTTAGCACACCAAGGAGGAAGCGGATATGTTGCCATAGGCAACCAATACACCGACTCAGTAGCCAGAAACTGTGCTCGGCTAGCTTGTTCATTTACTCAAGGTTTTGCATGTGTGTCTGAAGAGGAGAGTTCTTTTGCCATGTTGATGCAAATCATTGATATGTGTGATGAGCTGAAGAGGGTGCAGGAAAATGTATCAGAACAGAACAGTTGGTTAAAAGCAGGTTGTGAGAAAAATGCAAATGACATCTGGATGTCAGCGTATAGGATACCGGTACTACCAGACAGCTTGTTATTTTCAATGCCCCAATATTACCATGGATACACACATTTGGGAAGAGACGTCATGGTGAGACTTTTTAGACAAAGTTGGTATAACCCCAGATTCAGGCTGCTGGCAGAAGCCAACAGCTAAACGCAGGGAAGTGAAAGCATCACGCAAACACACCTGCGGAGATCAGGTGGACTATTCAATAGGATAATTATGGTTTTTTTCGAGATGCCTGTCCATAACGGGCTGAGATATATCCTGGTGACAGTGTGTGTCTTCTCAAGATGGGTGGAAGCCTACTCAACTAGAAGAACCAACAGCCTTCACTGTAGTAAAATTGCTATGATCTGAATTGATTTCCAGGTTTGGCATGCTAATCTCTCTTGAGTCAAATTGAGGAACACACTTCAACAATGAAGTCACAAAGATGATCTGCACAGCCCTACAAATTGAACAACGTTTACATTGCAGTTACAGACCAGAAGCCTCTAAAATTGTTGAGCAGATAAATGATGCCATCAAGTCTAGATTGGCCAAAGCCTCTCTGAAATGGCCATATGCTTTACCATTGGTGCTGATGAGTATTTGAAGTACATCTGACAGAAAGACAGGGTTATCTCCACACGAAATACTGATGGGCAGGGCAATGAAATTACCTGCTGTACCCGCAAATGCTCTCTTGAACATTACTGATGACATTATCTTGGACTATTGTAAGGAACTGACTGACATAGACCATTCTGCCTCTCATCAGGTCTCAGCTGCCACACAAGATCTGCATCAAGAACAGTGCCACAACCTCAATCCTGGTGATTGGGTCGTGATCAAGCAGCACATATGGAAGATTTGCCTTTAACACAGATGGGTAGGCCCCTTTCAAGTGATCCTTACTACAGACACGGCTGTTAAGTGTGCTGGAGTCCCAAACTAGGTTCATGATTCATACATTAAAAGAGGTAGCAATCCAGAAACAGTGCCTTTGGTCTTTGTTCCGGAGCGAATAGCATTGGTGTAGTCGAGAGACCGCCTAGACCAACAGCACTGTTGCCAGGTCATCAAGACGGGGATGAAAGGGGTGAAGAACAGTTGACAGAAAATCAAGTGCAAGTGCCAGAAATAGCCCAGAGTGGTGTGGAGATCTCTAACAAAAAAGAAGCAGAGATCGAATCACCAAGAGGAAGTGCTTAGAATGTGGCTTTGAGAGACGAAGATCCAGGCGAGGGAACCAGCACTGGAATAAGAAAAAGGAATTGACAAGTTGAATGGTCACAAGGCTATGGAAACAGAAATCCAAGAAGAAGTGCTTCAATTGCTTGAATACCAGAAATGATACCTGAAGAGACTGAGGTGCCGATCACGATCCGGCAAAAACCGGGTACGAACCGTCGGACGGAGCATATTCTCCGTCCGACGCGTACCCGGTCGTCAAAATATACAAACATGGAATTACGATTCGCACGGGTACACCATTACCGTACGAATCGTAAAAAAGACCGACCGAACAAAAAACACCTACCAATGCGATCCGGGAAAGCGCCGACCTGACGTCGGGACGCACGCAGCCAGCCATTCACGACCCAGGAATCACGATTCGCACCGACGTCACCCCGCACGGTGAATATTTTGCGGCAGCCAAAAACTGCCGGGAAATCAGGACGACGCGAACAAGGACCACCAGTACGCGACGGACAGACGGCGACGCGAACAAGGAGGACCAGTACGTGACGGACACACAGGACGACGCCACCAAGGAGGACCCGTACGCGACAGGACGACGCGATCAAGGAGGACCCGTACGCGACAGGACGACGCGAGCAAGGAGTACCAGTACGCGACGGACAGACATGGACCCGAACCTACGAGTCATCCCTGCCCTCATAGCAGTACACCTCCTCTACAGGTTACGACGCAGACGCCGCAGAAGGTCAGAATAACTAAGGGAGGGGGGAAAGTGGGGTGGGGTGGGGGTGGCACGACCAGGGCAGGCCACAAAACAACCACATGAGTGACACACTACACATGGCCTGGACATACCTGACTCCCATGCCCTGGTCACCACGAGGGGGTGGGGGCGTGTCCTGATAAGCCAGCGACCGCCACAACGGAAGTCCGTCACCACGCGAACCGGCAACACAACCAGACAGGTACGTCCCGTACCCACGCCTGAAGAGCGTGGGTACGAGTCGGACCACGCCCACACACGTCACCCCAACAATGGCGGGACGGATCGCACCCACGTGGCAAAGGCCTGGGTACGGGCCGCACAAACATCACATAGCATGGGGACGGATATGTACGGACCCTACCCCCACCCCGTATGCAAGGAGCGTACCCCCCAGCCCAACAGTGCAAGTACGACCCGTACCCCCACCCGCGGACGTACGGAGCGTACCCCCAGCCCAACAGTGTAAGTACGACCCGTACCCCCACCCGCGGACGCACGGAGCGTACCCCCAGCCCAACAGTGTAAGTACGACCCGTACCCCCACCCGCGGACGCACGGAGCGTACCCCCAGCCCAACAGTGTAAGTACGACCCGTACCCCCACCCGCGGACGTACGGAGCGTACCCCCAGCCCAACAGTGTAAGTACGACCCGTACCCCCACCCGCGGACGCACGGAGCGTACCCCCAGCCCAACAGTGTAAGTACGACCCGTACCCCCACCCGCGGACGTACGGAGCGTACCCCCAGCCCAACAGTGTAAGTACGACCCGTACCCCCACCCGCGGACGCACGGAGCGTACCCCCAGCCCAACAGTGTAAGTACGACCCGTACCCCCACCCGCGGACGCACGGAGCGTACCCCCAGCCCAACAGTGTAAGTACGACCCGTACCCCCACCCGCGGACGTACGGAGCGTACCCCCAGCCCAACAGTGTAAGTACGACCCGTACCCCCACCCGCGGACGTACGGAGCGTACCCCCAGCCCAACAGTGTAAGTACGACCCGTACCCCCACCCGCGGACGCACGGAGCGTACCCCCAGCCCAACAGTGTAAGTACGACCCGTACCCCCACCCGCGGACGCACGGAGCGTACCCCCAGCCCAACAGTGTAAGTACGACCCGTACCCCCACCCGCGGACGCACGGAGCGTACCCCCAGCCCAACAGTGTAAGTACGACCCGTACCCCCACCCGCGGACGCACGGAGCGTACCCCCAGCCCAACAGTGTAAGTACGACCCGTACCCCCACCCGCGGACGTACGGAGCGTACCCCCAGCCCAACAGTGTAAGTACGACCCGTACCCCCACCCGCGGACGTACGGAGCGTACCCCCAGCCCAACAGTGTAAGTACGACCCGTACCCCCACCCGCGGACGTACGGAGCGTACCCCCAGCCCAACAGTGTAAGTACGACCCGTACCCCCACCCGCGGACGCACGGAGCGTACCCCCAGCCCAACAGTGTAAGTACGACCCGTACCCCCACCCGCGGACGTACGGAGCGTACCCCCACCACACCAGTGTCAGTAGACTCGTACCCTCACCTCTAATGCAGTGTGCGTAACCCCACCGTGTATGTGCCAAGCGCACATATCCAGAAATCGGAGGTGTGTGTGCAGACTCCACCCAGCAGTGCCCTGAGACAGGAGGGGTGGGTGCCCATCACTCCCAGCAGTGCCCAGAGACAGGAGGGGTGGGTGCCCATCACTCCCAGCAGTGCCCAGAGACAGGAGGGGTGTGTGCAGAGTCCTCCCAGCAGTGCCCTGAGACAGGAGGGGTGGGTGTGGAGTCCTCCCAGCAGTGCCCTGAGACAGGAGGGGTGGGTGCAGAGTCCTCCCAGCAGTGCCCTGACACAGGAGGGGTGGGTGCAGAGACCTCCCAGCAGTGCCCTGAGACAGGAGGGGTGGGTGGTGAGTCCTCCCAGCAGTGCCCAGAGACAGGAGGGGTGGGTGCAGAGTCCTCCCAGCAGTGCCCTGACACAGGAGGGGTGGGTGCCTAACACTCCCAGCAGTGCCCTGAGACAGGAGGGGTGTGTGCCTAACACTCCCAGCAGTGCCCTGAGACAGGAGGGGTGGGTGCAGAGTCCTCCCAGCAGTGCCCTGAGACAGGAGGGGTGTGTGCCTAACACTCCCAGCAGTGCCCTGAGACAGGAGGGGTGGGTGCAGAGTCCTCCCAGCAGTGCCCTGAGACAGGAGGGGTGTGTGCCTAACACTCCCAGCAGTGCCCTGAGACAGGAGGGGTGGGTGCAGAGTCCTCCCAGCAGTGCCCTGAGACAGGAGGGGTGTGTGCAGAGTCCTCCCAGCAGTGCCCTGAGACAGGAGGGGTGTGTGCAGAGTCCTCCCAGCAGTGGCCAGACACAGGAGGGGTGTGTGCAGAGTCCTCCCAGCAGTGTCCACACCCAGGAGGGGTGTAACACATGTGTGTGATGCCACAATTACCCACATCCATACTGCCTACAAGGGAACATGTCCCCATGAACTCATGTCAACTGACTCCACACACAAGTACAGTGATCACCAAGGATGCCACGATTGTTGCAGGTGGAGACATGGCCATGCATGCATGGCCAAAGTAGAAGGGCTCCGTCACACACACAGCTCATGTACACACAGCTCTGCGCTAAACATTGGGAACACCCTGCAGGGAAGAAACTGGGTACACAGAGGAAGGAATACACCCTGGGACAATTGAACCATGCAGTAACTGCTGACATGACCTAAGGAAGTTAGCCAACACCTTGTGATGGCACACAGATCCTAGGGTGGCCCCAAAGAGCAGAACACTACTACAAATCCCACACACCCAAAGCCTTAAACACCACCCAAAACAATGTAGCAGCCCCACCAACACCAATACCACCATAGCAGGAGTGTGATAATGAAAAAAAAAATAAAGCTTTAATCAGCATGAGCACAATGTCCGTGGATCAACGGCAGTTCAAAGTCAACAAAGGCCATAGGGCAGTCAATTATTCCCAGCTGCATGGGGGACACAGTGGGATGTGTGTCCCCTACCTTGCCTGCACAGTCAAATGCCATCGTCTTCCATACTGGTGAGGGCATCAGGGGGGGGGAAGCAACAGGCACCGCAGGGACATCAGGGCAAAGGGGCGGCGTTGTGGGTGCAGGGATGGAGGACTCAACCACAGGGGGTGTGTCATGGCCAAAGGCGGAGGCCAGGATGGCACTACACACCTTAGCAAGGTCCTCCAGGGAGTCCCCTGCACCCGAAGTGACCTCAGGCCCCAAGGAGGGGGGGGGTTCAGAGGGATGGGTTGCAGCGCCACCGGGGGAGGGTGGAGACAGGGGGGGAGACTCAACCACCCTGACCGAGGACTTCCGTGACCGCTTGCGTGGTGGCGTAACTGTGGGGCTCAGGGACAGAGCGGCCATGAAGGAGTCCTTGGGGGAGATGTGGCCAGGAGAGCTGAGGGGAGGGGATTTGGAGGGAGTGGATTGTGTGGAATGCGGACTCCCACTCTGGCTGCGTGTCACACGTTTGCCCCCCGACCCAGTGGGTGTGCCTATCTCACCCTGTGTGTGCGTGTCAGGAGGAGTGCGGTGGACCTTCCCTGCTGGTGTGGTGCCTGTGTCTGTTGTGGTGGGTGCATGCCGACGTCTGGGTGTACGTGGGACAGGCATGGAAGTGGGAAGTGTGGATGGGGCAGGGGTAGGTGGGGGGAGGTCGCGCTGCAGGAGACCCACTGCTGCAGTCAGTGTGGAGTCTAGGGACCTCAGCAAGTTGCGTTGGTCAGCCTGCAAAGAATGAATGCCCTCCAAGAATGCCTCGATGTTGCTGAGGGTTTTCCCGTGGGAATGGAGGACATTCAGGATCGCAGCCTGACCAACCTGCATTTGCCGCTGGATGTCCATAGACTCAGCATTGGCGGCAGCAGTGGAGACAGGGGCAGGGGGTGCGGTGCCTGGCAGGAAGGAGACATGCGGTGACCGGGCACGCTGGGAAGGGACACGAGCAAGTGGTAGGCGGTTGGTGGGAACTGAGGGGGCGGTGGCAGGTGTTGTTCCACTGTCAGCTGCTGGTGCAGCCTCCGCCAACCCTGAGACATCCTCCTCGGACCTGTCAGCTTCGTAGTCTGATGTGCCAGTCGACAGGTCCTCGGCCACACTATCCTCCGCCTCTGTCCCACTCGATGTGCCAGCCCCGATGTCACGGCTGCCACTGGTGCTCGGTCCCTCCGCCTGGTCCGTGTCCATGTCTCCCTCTGTGTCCCCCGACGATGCTGTGGGCAGGGTGGAGAGACAGAAATTAATCAGACACCTGTACACATCTGTCACATGAGTCCAATCTACATAGTCAACATTGCATAGCCTGAAGAGGCAGATCCCTAACATCTGCAAAACAAGGTACCGATGTAGGGCATGATACACACTTGTTTGAGCCACCATGCCACTGAAATACCATGGAGAGCATGAGACAATAGCTGATGACAGGAAACGGAGTCTGACATAGCACCCAGGCCCTGGGGACAATCCTGCACTGCCTCTGCACCACACAGCGTTTGTGAAAATACCTATGACCAGGGACAATATCCATGAACTTGAGACACATGCTGCATAGGTAATGCTGCAAACATGCCCAACATAACTCGCTCACTGCACCTTGCGTGTGTGTCCAGTAACATCACACACTGTCCAGACCCAGCAATTAGGAATCAGGATTTGACACATAGGCATTGCCCGCCCCAAGTAACCCCCACACGATGCTAATTGCTGAGACACAGGTGGCACCAACATCTCATAGTCTGGGTGATAAACACAGTGGCAGGCAAAAGGCAAGATTGGACGCAAATTAGCAAAGGTGCGCCTGTACAAATAATGAGGTACCAGTGCCCATCCTCAGATGAGTATAACAAGACACACAGGCACTGGCAACTGTGAGTATGAAGAGGGACAATCAGGTCAGGCTGCACAGTGGACACCTGTACATAATAGCACGTCTATATACATGGTGACAGGGGACAATGGCACAGAGCACAACCTACGCTGTAGACAGTGAGAGTGTCCACGTTGATGATGACACAAACAACACTGAGGATAAGGTGCCCCAGGGGACAGTATTGGGCACGCAACTACATGCTACTGAATGGCTGAATGGGAATGACTGCTACACACGTCACCATCCCTGCACTATGCGTAGCGCACACTCATGCACATCATGTCACAGGCCACTACATAGGACATGCGCGCTGTAAGGCATGACACATGAGAGACCAACTCCCATGTCTGGAGCCAGCATCAGTGCCAACTGACATGGAACCCACATGCAGTGAACTTGACAGTTCACAGGCAAGGTCCCACAACCTGTTACCCACCACTACCACCCATGATGCTACAGTCATTGTTCTCGTGGACAAAGCGCCAGCCTACATTACCTTGTGAAGGAGTGACTACACACAGACCAGGGAACACATTGCAAGGAGGGGAAGGGTGGCAGGGGCGCAGCGCCACACTTGGGCAAACTGGATGGGCACAGCACCTTTAAACCCTGCCAGTGAATTAATGCCACTGTGCCCTTACAAATGCCGGTGACACACAACAAACGCACATGTACCTACCCCTTTCCGCCTGCTGCATCGCCTGTAAGCGCCTCTCCAGGTCTGGAAAGACCACCGGCAGCACACGCCTGTGGAGGTGGGTCAGACGGCGGCGGCCGCGGTTCTTGTGGCTCTCAGGTGAGTCCCCCAGCAGGAGCCGTGCAATCCTCCGCGTCCAGCACCGGATATCCTGCCAGCGTTTCCTCACCTGGGACAGGCTCCGCCTCCGACCATCCACACGCCTCACGGCACTGACGGCGGTCAGCCAGATCTGCTCCTTGGCAGAGGCGCCTACCTGTGAGGAAGTACAAGTGACACCACATCAATACACCAGCCACATGTCACAGAGAGACATATGTGAACATAATAGCTGGTTACTACATGGCATGTAATGCAGCCAACGCATTGCACCTCTGTCATAGGGACATCATCCTCTGGTGAGGGAAAAGGCAGTACGTGCCATAGTGGGTACTCAGGTGGAATGATGGCAATGTCACAATCAATGATCAAGGCTCACACTGTGCATCACACCCACCCCTCCTGTCTCAGGGCACTGCTGTTAGTGATAGGTCCCCACCCCTCCTGTCTCAGGGCACTGCTGGGAGGACTCCACACCCACCCCTCCTGTCTCAGGGCACTGCTGTTAGTGATAGGTCCCCACCCCTCCTGTCTCAGGGCACTGCTGGGAGGACTCCACACCCACCCCTCCTGTCTCAGGGCACTGCTGTTAGTGATAGGTCCCCACCCCTCCTGTCTCAGGGCACTGCTGGGTGGACTCTGCACACACACCTCCTGTCTCAGGGCACTGCTGGGAGGACTCTGCACACACCCCTCCTGTGTCAGGGCACTGCTGGGAGACATCAGGCACCCCCCCCCTGGTACCCCCCCGACAGTACATGGCATGTGTGTCACACCGGGTCACAATGCCTGAAGACACAGTCACAACATAGGGACAGTCTGTGGCAGTGGCCTATGCACTCACCTGATACCCTGGTCGCCCATACAGCATGGGGTACTGTGGGAGGATCACATCCAGCAGAGCCATGTTCTCCTCCAGGGTGAATGGCTGTGTCCTCTCCACAGCCCTTGACATGTTTCCAGGGAATCAGTAGCAGCAGCTTGGTCGACAAATGCAAAGATGTGCAGGCAAGTAATCCCTCATGGGACCTGGCTGCCTTATATGTGGCCTTCTGCCCAGTCTCATGCACAGGAGTACAGAGTGATTGGTCACTCACATTTGCATCCTATGTTTCCACCAATCCCTTCAAACCTAGCAGTCTGTGGGTTCTCTATCGGTTTCATTCTCCTGCATGATGTCAGCCCCACAAACACATTGCAACAAAGTAGAAGAATTCCAACTGACTTCTGCTGTGCACCTTCCAGAACAAAATCGAAATTTGAACCTGGTCGCCATGACAACCAGCATGCATGTAGGCCTTAATACTTGTCCCCTATGTAATTAGGAGAATCACACACAGGTACGGTGCGTTTCCGGGCCCTAGGGCACCCCAAAAGCATGGCAACGGCCCGTACATGCATGCCTACGTTCAAAATCACTATGGGTCTGCACGCGTATGCGTACACGTAGTGGTACGGACCGTACACACGCATGTACGCTCACTATCACTATGGGTCTGCACGCGTATGCGTACACGTAGTGGTACGGACCGTACACACGCATGTACGCTCACTATCACTATGGGTCTGCACGCGTATGCGTACACGTAGTGGTACGGACCGTACACACGCATGTACGCTCACTATCACTATGGGTCTGCACGCGTATGCGTACACGTAGTGGTACGGACCGTACACACGCATGTACGCTCACTATCACTATGGGTCTGCACGCGTATGCGTACACGTAGTGGTACGGACCGTACAAATGCCTGTACGCTCACTATCACTATGGGTCTGTGTACCCGTAGTGATAGTGAGCGTACATGCGTGTGTACGGTCCGTACCACTACGTGTACGCATACGCGTGCAGACCCATAGTGATAGTGAGCGTACATGCGAGTGTACGGTCCGTACCACTACGTGTACGCATACGCGTGCAGACCCATAGTGATAGTGAGCGTACATGCGTGTGTACGGTCCGTACCACTACGTGTACGCATACGCGTGCAGACCCATAGTGATAGTGAGCGTACATGCGTGTGTACGGTCCGTACCACTACGTGTACGCATACGCGTGCAGAACCATAGTGATAGTGAGCGTACAGGCATTTGTACGGTCCGTACCACAACGAGTACGCATACGCGTGCAGACCCATAGTGAGAGGGCCGTACACTCGCATGTACGCTCACTATCACTATGGGTCTGCACGCGTATGCGTACTCGTTGTGGTACGGACCGTACAAATGCCTGTACACTCGCCATCACGATGGGTACACATACGGCAGCACTCCCACAGTGATTGGGGAACATACACAGGCCCTCTTAGCAGCAGTACGCCGGTTTGTACACATCACTGTGGTGATAGTCGACACACAGGTAGGAATAGGGCGGACATACTTGTCCATGGATGGACATACTTGTCCAGGAATGGACATCTAGGCATCGTCTGTGCATTACTACATGTGTGGGGCACAGGTGTGACAGGCTGTGATGTGGAACATGCCTCCTGAGTGGAGAAGGCACCAGATGTATGATGAGATGTGTACAGGTGTACTGTGTGAGGGTGCAATGTGTGCCAGGCATGCCCTTGACTCCTTTGACATGTGTGCATGTCGTACTGCGCACTTGGGGTGAGCGTCACTGGCATGGCACGGACACCAACACACGGAAGTGTCCCATGATGGCCGGTACAGGGGTCATGAAACCTGACTTGTCACTACCCACAGTGCACAATGTGACTATGTCATTTATGTGTCCGGGATTTACATCAGGTTGATGTTGTAGCACCCTCTAAAGCTGCAGCCGTTGCAGCAACCAACATGTGTCTGTGTGTAGATTATCATTGCACACTGTTCCGCACACCATGCCACATGTGGTATCTGATGTGAGGTGCACATGTATGCATGGGACACGGAGTAGCGTGACAAGGCCATGTCAGCTAACTCACAAGGAATGTGTGGTGAGTCATGACATGTGCACCTTCATGGCAAGGTGTGTGGGCTGGACTAGTGTAATGTCATGTGACCTGTGGCTCCAGTGTTCCGCTACCAGTCTCTGCAATCGGCATCCTACTTCTGCTGATGTGTGGGTGTATGTCACTTCTGTCTTGCGTCGGGCTGTTCACTTGCACTGGGACACAGCTATTCCCATGGCGTGGCATGGGGAGGTTCTCAATCACCGTGTGTGGCTGGGTCTTGGAAGGAGTGTCACCTTGCATCCATACGTGTCCTGGGCATGTAGCACATGCCTGACTCCCTATGTGGCATGTGTGTATTGGCAGATTTACATGTGCTCAGTAGACATGAGTTGTTCTCGTAGTGCACTCACTCTTCCTTGTCACTTCCAAATTACTGCAGAGCGCCTCCTGTTGCCCGAAGAATTCCAGACTTGGCCACCATGCAGGAGAATGACAGCATCCGGCTCTACCGCTTCACCCAACCGTTGATTCTGGAGCTGACGGCGAGACTGGCACCACACCTGCAACCGCAGCACAGGTATCCTACGGCACTGACACCCCAGCTGAAGGTAATGGCTGCCCTACATTTCCTTGCCACGGGTACCTTCCAATATACCATAGCTCATGTTGGTGGCATGTCCCAGAGCATGTTCAGCGGTGTGCTGCATGATTTCTTGGAGGCCATGTTGATTCACCTGGATGACTTCATCAAGTTCCCAACCCCTGAACAGATGACTGAGGTCAAGCGTGGATTCTATGCCCTGGGAGGGATGCCCCATGTCATTGGGTCCATAGATGGGACACATGTAGGTTTGGTACCACCACACGCACGGGAGGTGGCGTACCGCAATCGGAAGCACTACCACTCCATCAATGCCCTTGTGGTGTGTCTGTCCAACATGGTGATTTCACATGTCTGTGCTCGTTTTCCAGGATCAGCACACGATGCCTACATCATGAGGCGTAGCGGGATGCCTGATATGATGATGCAGCTGCGCAACGAACGTGCATGTGTTGTTGGTGGGTACAGTCTGTCTGTCCTGTATTCTGTATAGCCGAGCAGCACGACCGCTTCGCCAGTTCTAACGATATCCATGTGCTTTCCATGTAGGGGACGCTGGCTATCCCAACATGCCTTGGCTGCTGACACCTCTCCGCAACCCCATCACGCCGGCCCAGCTCCGCTACAACACCGCCCATGGCCGGACAAGGCGAGTGATAGAGAGGACGTTTGGCATGCTGAAGAGCCGATTCCGGTGCCTCCACAAGACCGGCGGCGCACTCCCATATGCCCCGGCGAAGGTCTGCAAGATCTTCATGGTCTGCTGCATGCTGCACAACATGGCAGTTGAAAGAGCTGTGCCCCTCATCCTGGATCAAGATGACGAGGACCATCCACCCGTGGAGGACGAAGGGCTTGGCAATGGGGCTAGTGATGTGGAGGATGTGGAGCCGCAAGAGGACATCCGGACTCGGCTCATACGCGACTTCTTTGCTTAGTGGTGAGTACCAGGGTCTGAGTGTGCACGCATTGGTCCCCGTGTGGCATGCGTTGTGATGTGTGTCTCCACCTGCATGTATGGCACGTGGGTCAGAGGTGTGTGGGTGTGTCACTGGAGTGATGGTGGCAGTGATGGTAGTATTTCCCCAGACATAATTGTGACATAGCATGTTGTCATACATACATGTGTCGAGTACATGCACATGCAAGTGGCTGTGCTTCTTGTGGCTGACTTCTTGTGTGTCTCTCTTCCCCAGGTACCTGCGCATGCCGTTTGCTGGTTGCATTGTTGTGGCACTGCTATTCCTCATGGACATGGCATCGTGGGCTGACTCAGCGTTACAGGCACGGACACGTTTGGAAGTCTCCATGGGGTAAGGGATGCATCTGGGGTGTATTGGGTGTGGCAGTTGTTCACGATGTGTGCACACTGCCCCGGTCGGGGTTTGGGTCCTCTGCAGACATGTGGCATCCCCATGGGACACGACATGCAGCTGGGTACACCTGAATAGATGGGCTGCCTGGTTGTCAGTCATCAGTGATGGGATGGTGGATTGTGATGAAGGCATCAATGTGTGTGACACTGCCCTCGGACACATACGGTTAACATTGTCTTGACATGGCGTGGGACTTCCACATCAGCGGATGTATGGTGTATGGCAGGCTCTCCGTGAGCAGCTGTGGGTATTTAGCTATTATCCGACACTTGTGTGCCAGTTCCATGGCTATCACGCATTTGTGCAGCAGAAGGGGGGTGCCAGTGTTGGAGCCACATGGTACTCCACATGATGTGTTCATGTGTACTTCAAGTTGCCTCTGCAATCCCAAACACATGACTATTAAAGGTGTCCCTATGCCTCCAAGGTGCCTCTTCTCAGTCAATGCTGGTGTGTTGGCACGGTGCATCCTGCATGTCTGGCATGGTATTCCCTGATTGTGGCTATGTGTCAATGTGTCGAGTGGCAAGATGCAAGCTGTGTGTGTGTGCTGAGACTGTGTAATGGGCATGATGTCCATGACTGTGTGGGTATTGTGACATGTGCCATCCCCATGCATCCAACGTTATCCATGACCCCATTCTCTGCATCCACCGGACTGAAGCTTGCAGGACATGGTTCTGCCACCTGTCTACACGTACCTGGGTGCCCCCCAGGACACGGGCCAGGATCCCTGACCTCTGCGCATGACTGTTGCTGTACTCAATGTGTCTGTCAGCACGGTTGTTCGGCCACCCCCTCAGCTGGTTCTGACCATCACGGGTGTGTATGGTGCTCCATGTCTGTCTTGCCTAGAAAACTGTGACCCATGTGTCCTGTGCCAGACTCAGGCCCCAGGGTGTGGATGGTTGAAGTGAACAGATGACTCAGGCATGTTTAGACTGTACAAGACACATGTTAGGTAATAATGCTACCAGCAGGCATCTACTCTTAATAGTGTGATTTATTATTGGGGGGGGGGGGCCAAGTGAGGGCCTTTCCGGGATTAGGGAATCCAAAGTTCAGTAGGGGAGTTGGTGTCCTTGCCATTGGAAATCCTCAGAGTCCATGCCACAGTCTTTGTCAACATTGGTCAGCCAGTGACCAGCAGGGCCATGTGGCAGAGAATGTCTCTTGATGCTGTGATGCTGTTGCTCCAGTGGGCCAGGTGCCAGGCCAGGTGTCCTGGGAGATGGTGATGTAGCAGCCACCCTCACGGTCCTTTACGTGGACGACCCGGCTTCCTGCGGGGAACCTCAGCAGCAGGCCGTGACGACGTCTGGGATGCTCCGTCGGATGTTTCCTCCTCCTCCTCATGATCCCTCCCTGTGGGTGGTGATGTTCTCCGCCTTCTGGCACAGGGAGGGTCGGCCATGGTGTCGGCCATCCGACGGAGTTCAGCGTGAATCCCCTGGGACGCCGTCACTTGCTCAGCCTGTCTGTCCTCCATCCTCCGTTGGTGTAGCTGTAGACAGGCTATTAGCTCCGCATGTTGCTGGGCCTGCTGGACCTTGATCCCCTCGAGGACGGACACAACCTGGGCCATGCCCGTGGTGTCCTGCCGGTATGAGTCCAGGATGTTACGGACATGGGAAAATACCGGATCCCCAGCCAACTGGTCAGGCTCGCGCCTCCGCCGCTCTCCACTCCCACCACCCCTGCCCACTTGCGTCTGGCCTGCACTTGTGGGCACATGGGGTCTCCGGGACCCCTGAGGGGTGGCATTGGCGTTGTCGCCTGCCTCCTCCTGGGTGCCCGGGACACCGTGTCCCTCCTGGCGAGCCTGGCTGCATTGTGGTGTTGGGGCAGGGATCCTGGGTGTCTCCTGGGATGTGGCAGGAGTGGGGGTGGTGGTTGGCACGGTTGTACCTGACGCAGGTGCTGCAGGTGGTTGGACACCAGAGGGGCCAGGTCGGTCGGGGTCGTCCGCAGAGTGGTGAGAGTGGTCGCTGCCGGTGGGATCGGTCTCCTGCAGATCCGGGTCCTGTGAGTGTTCCCCCCCAGTGTTGGGGGGTGCAGCACGACGTTGACCTGTGTGTGAGAGAGACAATGTTACTTTTGATCCATGCAACATCCATGTTGCATCCGTTACAAAGTTGGCACATTTCCTCTTGGAATTAGGATCTGTCTTGCATTCCACTCACAGTGCACTTGTGCATGTGTGTGTCCCTTGGGCACCAATTTGGCCCCTTTAACTATGTGTGGCACAGTCTTACTTGCTGCGTCAAGTGTGACTGCAGTCAGCAGTGGAGTGTGCATGTGTGCCGAGCTATGCGTTTGCGCCTTCCTTGTAGCACTGTACATGTGCACATGGAGTGGATCCACACACTCATATGATGCAGGTGGCTGTCCTTGTGCTCGTGTACAGGTTGTAACATGGCCCTGCGTTTTGCCATGATGAAGAGGGGGGGTTCTGGCACTGGGCACCCTTGTCTACATGCACGCAGTCCACCTGCTGACGAGCAGACATTCCCACACACCAAAGGACTGATTTGCTCTCCCTGTGTCTCCCTCCTTCTCTGTCCCCCTCTCCCTCCCTCTCTGTCCCCCTCTCCCTCCCTCTGTGTCCCCCTCTCCCTCCCTCTGTGTCCCCCTCTCCCTCCCTCTGTGTCCCCCTCTCCCTCCCTCTGTGTGTCAGCCTCCTCCCTCTGTCCATCTTCCTGTGTCTCCCTCCCTCTGTGTCCCCCTCTCCCTCCCTCTGTGTGTCAGCCTCCTCCCTCTGTCCATCTTCCTGTGTCTCCCTCCCTCTCAGTCCCCCTCTCCCTCCCTCTGTGTCCCCCTCTCCCTCCCTCCGTGTGTCACCCTCTGTCACCTTGGCCCAGCTTCCTGGGCACACACTGTTAGCAGATCTTTGAGTGGCCCTTGGCCTGTTGATGTGAGTTTGTTTCTGATCTCCAGGCACCCATTTTGTCTGCTGTGTGTCTGTGCGCTGCTGCTGTGGTGGTGTGTGCTGCCACTCTTTCACACTGTTGGCTGTTCATTAGCTGCTGGCATGTGCAAAACAGTGCCTTCACCCCCATGTGTTGATGCAAGGCATCCGCCATTTGCTGGCAAGTCATTCCTGTGTTGGGACACAGTGTTTGTCTGGCTGTGACCTAGGCCATATGGGCAGAGGGCATTGTTGTCTGCTTTGGAGTCGCACTATGTGATTCTTGGTGCCCACACTCCCGCCATCCGGGTTACCGTGTCATGTGTTGTTGTCTTCTGTGGCCTGTGACTTGACATTGTCCAGCTGGGTGCATGGGGCATGGTGGCCGCAGTGGCATGTGCCTGCTCATGGAGTGTGGTTGAGTAATGCGATGGCTTGTGGTGGTTGCGTGCCTGTTAGTAATTTTGTTTGTGGTTGCAGTTCCCCCCATGTGAGGTGCGTTGTTTGTGTACTCACCCGGGTCTCGGAGTCCTTCTACTCCTTCAACTGCCTCCACCGGCAGTATGGCCATCACCCTCTCCTCCCAGGGATGGTACTGTACGGGTCTGCGGGAGGGCCCTCCTCCGGTGGCGTTGGCCTGGTCGTGTTCCTCCTGTCTCTTGGCTCTGACCCTCCTCCGCAGATCGTACCACCTGTTCTGGCAATCCTGCTTGGTCCTCCTGGTGTCCGCAACAGCATTCACAGCATCGACGATGGTCTGCCACATGGCTGTTTTGGCTGCCTGGCTGGTGCTTCTGACCAATGTTCCAAAGATCTGTGGCTCGACTCTGAGGATTTGATCAACAAGGACCTCCAACTCTCGGTGACTGAACTTTGGATTCTTGGTAGTGGGCATGGTGAGGGGTGTGGGTGGGGATGGTGTGGGTGTGGGGGTGTGTGGATGTTGGGGGGGGGGTGTGGATGGTTGTGTGTGTGTGTGAATGTGATGAGAGGGTGTTTGTGAGGGTGGTCGTGTGAAGGTGTGCAAGTGTAAGATGTGGTGTCGCTTGTAGTCTGGTTCTGTGGTGTCTGGCAGCAGTGGGTCTGTTGCAAAGGCTCATGGTTTGTGTGTGTGGGCCCTTTTTATTGGTCCATGGGTGGGTGTGGCAGTGTTTGAATTTTGGGTGGGTGTGTTATAAGGAGTGGTGGTGTATTGGGCCTCTGTTTGTTTTTGACAGTTGCAGGTCAGTGATTGTGTTATTTTAGTGGTTGTTGGCCATGTTTAGTGGCTGTGTGCCTTTCGAATGGTGTATTGTTGAGTTTTTTTGTTTTGTCCTTGTTGTGTACGTGCGTTTTGAGCGTGTGTACGGTGTGTACATGGGCCATTTGGTTGTACGATTTGGTCCTTGTGTGTGGCTTTGCACGACTCGTACATGCGGTTGTGATGTTGGGGCATGGGGTGCGCTCCGTACTTAGGAGGTTGTGTTGGGGGTGCGCCAGGAACGTACTGGGGTGGGGGTACGACTGGAACGTACTGGGGTGTACATGGACGGTGGTACGACACGTACAGGGGTGGGGGGGTGTACATTGACGGTGGTACGACACGTACTGGGGTGGGGGTACGACTGGAACGTACTGGGGTGTACATGGACGGTGGTACGACACGTACAGGGGTGGGGGGGTGTACATTGACGGTGGTACGACACGTACAGGGGTGGGGGGGTTTACATTGACGGTGGTACGACACGTACAGGGGTGGGGGGGTGTACATTGACGGTGGTACGACACGTACAGGGGTGGGGGGGTGTACATTGACGGTGGTACGACACGTACTGGGGTGGGGGGGTGTACATTGACGGTGGTACGACACGTACTGGGGTGGGGGTACGACTGGAACGTACTGGGGTGTACACGGACGGTGGTACGACACGTACAGGGGTGGGGGGGTGTACATTGACGGTGGTACGACACGTACTGGGGTGGGGGGGTGTACATTGACGGTGGTACGACACGTACTGGGGTGGGGGTACGACTGGAACGTACTGGGGTGTACATGGACGGTGGTACGACACGTACAGGGGTGGGGGGGTGTACATTGACGGTGGTACGACACGTACTGGGGTGGGGGTACGACTGGAACGTACTGGGGTGTACATGGACGGTGGTACGACACGTACAGGGGTGGGGGTACGACTGGAACGTACTGGGGTGTACATGGACGGTGGTACGACACGTACTGGGGTGGGGGTACGACTGGAACGTACTGGGGTGTACATGGACGGTGGTACGACACGTACTGGGGTGGGGGTACGACTGGAACGTACTGGGGTGTACATGGACGGTGGTACGACACGTACTGGGGTGGGGGGGTGTACATTGACGGTGGTACGACACATACTGGGGTGGGGGTACGACTGGAACGTACTGGGGTGTACATGGACGGTGGTACGACACGTACAGGGGTGGGGGGGTGTACATTGACGGTGGTACGACACGTACTGGGGTGGGGGTACGACTGGAACGTACTGGGGTGTAGGTAGACGGGGCTGTGACACGTACTGGGGTGGGGGTGTGGCTCGAACGTACTGGGGTGTAGGTACACGGGGGGTACGACACGTACTGGGGTGGGGGTGCAACTGGAACGTACTGGGGTGTACATGGACGGTGGTACGACACGTACTGGGGTGGGGGGGTGTACATTGACGGTGGTACGACACGTACTGGGGTGGGGGTACGACTGGAACGTACTGGGGTGTACATGGACGGTGGTACGACACGTACTGGGGTGGGGGGGTGTACATTGACGGTGGTACGACACGTACTGGGGTGGGGGTACGACTGGAACGTACTGGGGTGTACATGGACGGTGGTACGACACGTACAGGGGTGGGGGGGTGTACATTGACGGTGGTACGACACGTACAGGGGTGGGGGGGTGTACATTGACGGTGGTACGACACGTACTGGGGTGGGGGGGTGTACATTGACGGTGGTACGACACGTACTGGGGTGGGGGTACGACTGGAACGTACTGGGGTGTAGGTAGACGGGGCTGTGACACGTACTGGGGTGGGGGTGTGGCTCGAACGTACTGGGGTGTAGGTACACGGGGGGTACGACACGTACTGGGGTGGGGGTGCAACTGGAACGTACTGGGGTGTACATAGACGGTGGTACGACACGTACAGGGGTGGGGGGGTTTACATTGACGGTGGTACGACACGTACTGGGGTGGGGGTACGACTGGAACGTACTGGGGTGTACATAGACGGGTGGGGGTATACATATACGGGGGGTACGTGTCGGACGTACGGGGGCTGGGGGGAGTGTTGGGCGCGTATGCGGGCACATGTCTCCATGGTTGCTATTGGTGTTCGGTGCGGACAGTGTTTTTTCCATACGGTTGTAGGCTCGGACGCACGGGATGGATCGTGATTCCTCGGTCGGACTTGGATTTTTACGTTTGTAAGGTAAATCGTCCGAGGACGTGTCGGACACGTTTTCCGACCCGAGGACGTGTGGGGAATGATTCCCGGTGCGGGTCGTATGGAATTTTTACCATGCGAATCGTGATTGCCAGTTCGTACGGCATTTGTACGATTCGTACGGTAAAAAGACCCGATACGAGTCGCACGGGGGAATTTTTTGCCGGATCGTGATCGGCACCTGAGTCTGGTGAATAGAACAGCCTAGACCCAAATCTAAAATGATCAAAAAGAACATGGGTAAGTTGTTGCAGGTATTCAGCACCTGAATGGTCGTACTTTGTGAACACTGCCTTAAATGTTACATTGGAAGACTTGTGCAATGTGCAATGTGGAACTTGAACTATTTAAACCTCCTCGAAAGGAAAACATAATAAAACATAGGGAAAATAATTGAGAAGCAATCTGAAACTGAACAGAAAAAGAAAGAAATCTGAACTATGTCTATTACATATATGTTATTTTAGTTTGTTGTTTCACAGAAGATTAACCTAAGTCTGAGCTGAAAGTTACAGAAGCATGGGGATAACATTTTAGAAGAACACAGAGTAGGTTTAAGGATTGTCTGGATAGGAGCTTAACTGAAGAAAGAAGAATTACCCGCACTAAAGGAACAATTCACTAAACTTGATCACCGGCTACTTAACCAAGTGCTTTGAACTGACTCCGAGAATGTGTTGCATTGGAAACCAATATAAATATATTATGGGTTCAATTATTGTAATAACAATAATAATGATCACAATAGTACAAATAGGATTTTACTTAATACCAGAGTCCGAGTTTAAAGACAAGAACGTTACTAATTCGCATATTCGCAGCACTAGAGACAATCCCTTTAGTTATTCCTTTGTAAGCTACAAGAAAGATGACTATTCTACTAACGTCTATTCTAGGTTAGAACAAGAATACACTAATGCAATGAATGCAGAAGATTGCTATGTACACACTCATTTACCTGCATCAGTGTCAGAAGAGTCATTCCACAAAAGCACAGTGGTGACGATGCTTATTTACTAGTGCACATCTATATGAACAAATCAGCCGGAAAAGTCGTATGTGTATCTATACAGTACAATGTGGTGCTCTCAAAGCAATAAGTCTCCTTCCACCCTCAAAGAGACATAATACTCTAGGGAAAAGTGTTTCCGTAGAGTTCCCAAATGACATGCACATTTCCCAAGGCTCCCAGAATTTAGTCCATACAGGGCCAGCTCTAGGGCGGTGCCACCGGTGCCACCGCACCAGGTGCTGACTCTTGGAGGGGGCGCTGTGTTTGGAAGTACTTTATGGCTTCAAAAGCACCTGCTGCTGCATTGCTGGCCTCCGCAATTTTCATACAAAAATAAAAATGTCAAGATAACACTGTGATTAATGTTCTTCCTGGAGAGAGAAGGAGTTTTGTCAAGTGGAAGTTTTAACTCATTATATGGTAGCACAGAGAGTTAATGTGCCTTCTGCAAATAATGTGTACCATGCAGGTCTCAAAGTGCATATAGTTTAAACAGGTCAGTACTTTTGTCGGAGAGATCCTTTTGGTACTAGCAGTGTACTTGTTAAAATCCTAACATGGAACAGCGAGCTAATAACTGTCATCAAAGAGCTGCATGAAAACGGCAAGGTATAGATTAGAGCATTATGATATTTTCCTCTGTATTTAATTATTCTAATGTTTCAAAAAGGGTTCACTTTGGTAAAAAGAATCCTTATTATTAAATGTCGCCCCCAACCATGGGGTTTTATTTTAAATTCTGAGTCTGTCCATCTCCAGCCCAAGCACTTTTAAATTATAATGTCTACCAGTATGGATGACATGTGACTCACCTTGTAGTCTTCTGGCTTATGTAACATTTCCTACACACTGATTTACACACATATGATTGATTTTCTCTGTGTAATATGTGTGTGATGTAAAGTGCTTTGACACCCCACACTGGTATAGGTGGCACTATATAAATAGTTAAATACATCTGAGAAAGAGAGTGGTTATGGCGACTTGAGGTGGCACTGTTAAAGGGTAGTAGTGAGAGAGTCTGTGGGGCCCCCCGTGGGGGGCGCCAACAAACATTGTTGCACAGGGCGCCACCAGCGATAAAGCCGGCCCTGAGTCCATATTGTAATAATAGGCAGTAACCAATCACAAAGAGTCCGTTAAGATATTCCTTTTTCTTTATTCTCTTATTCTTTTCTTCCAAGATTCATATCTGCCAGTGTGTTTTTTTATACGAATCTTGAAAGAAAAGAATAAGAGAATAAAGAAAAAGGAATATCTTAACGGACTCTTTGTGATTACTGCATTGGTTACTGCCTATTATTACAATATGGACTGAACTCTGTGTGCCTCGGCAAATGTGCATGTCAGTGTCAGAAGAGGTTACTTGCTATAGTATGCCTTTTTCCTATGCCATTTCTTGCAGTATTTTATTATCTTTGGTAAATAGGAGAGAACATTTTGAGAACTTTTATTCTAATCATGATCTAATACTTACCCAGGTTCCATTGATAGAAAGCATGGACTTGCATTCACAAGCAAACGGATACAGCCTGGTACTATTTCTTTACCCATAGATCTATTGATAGTGCAAAAGCTTATGAAGACAATTTAACCTGTTTAATGCAACCTATAGAAAAGGTTTATATAATAGATTTAGTAGAAAGGTACACTAACATGACACGAGCTACTGACAGAATGTGTGCTGTCTTAGAGAATGCATGGAGGAAGGAGTAAAACTAATTTAGAAAAAAAATTGTCTACCCTAAACTGAGACTTGACAACCAACACAAAGGGGAAGATTGCGTACACAGAAGATGAACACCTGAAAGAACTAGACCTGTGGGGATTAGTAGCTGTGAACACACTATTGAACTGATGGGTGGACCTTGGCAAATTTTGCAGGGAAACGAAAATGTTATTCTAGGGGTTTATTACATTTGTGGACATAACCCATGCTTTCTATTGCCAGCTGACTGGGAGAGGATCTGCTACTTAAGCATATTAATTCCAAAAATGTTCCATGTAAAAAGTATACATGCACAGAGACTAACAACCGCACATGGGCAGAAACGTAGTACTGAAACAGATGTATTTGAAGCTGTCATTCTACCTGTAGGAGTCGTTTTAAATGGTGAAAAGATTAGAAAGCTGTCAACTGTGGATGACAAAATGGCAACTAGCTCATCTGGAGCTCGGCTTGTAATAAATACAGAACTTTTTTTTTAAGCTCAAAGAAGTTTTTATTAAAGAGATAAAAGATGTCTGTATACAGTACAAAATATTGAGCACATAGCAATACGATATAAGTCTGTTACAATAGAAGGACACGAATCGGACTTATCAGAGAAAGTGGAAAAATCAAACAAACTGAGTAGAATATAAATGTCATTAGAGTACAAACATGGTTCAGTGACTAAATATCGAGGGACAAAATATCGACTACAAAAAAAATCGACACCAAAATATAGAGGGACAGAATATCGACTCCCTATCTACAAACAGGTAAGTACTAAAATATCGATTCCAAAATATAGACTGTCAAAATATAGTTAGCCAAAATATCGAATTTTTAAAATGTATTAAAAATAATATAAAATTAATTAAATATTAAAAACAATTAAATAAAACATACATAATATAATATAAAAAAGCTTAAAATGTAAACATAATATAAGTAATTTAAAAAAGTTGAGATTTTGTTGGATACTGAGAGCGTAAAAATTACTATTCCCACTCCAGTGAGTGCAACAGTAGGGAAAGCGTTGGATAGCGTAGGGGTAAAAATTACTATTCCCACTCCAGTGAGTGCAACAGTAGGGAAAACGTTGGATAGCGTAGGAGTAAAAATTACTATTCCAACTCCAAACAGTGCAACAGTAGGGAAAGCGTTGGATAGCGTAGAGGTAAAAATTACTATTCCCACTCCAGAGAGTGCAATAGTAGGGAAAGCGTTGGATAGCGGGAGGGTAACAATTACTATTCCCACTCCAGAGAGTGCAACACTAGGGAAAGCGTTGGATAGCGCAGGGGTAAAAATTACTATTCCCACTCCAGAGAGTGCAACAGTAGGGAAAGTGTTGGATAGCGGGAGGGTAACAATTACTATTCCGACTCCAGTGAGTGCAACAGTAGGGAAAGCGTTGGATAGCGGGAGGGTAACAATTACTATTCCCACTCCAGAGAGTGCAACAGTAGGGAAAGTGTTGGATAGCGGGAGGGTAACAATTACTATTCCCACTGCAGAGAGTGCAACAGCAGGGAAAGGGTTGGATAGCGTAGGGGTAAAAATTACTATTCCCACTCCAGAGAGTGCAACAGTAGGGAAAGTGTTGGATAGCGGGAGGGTAACAATTACTATTCCGACTCCAGTGAGTGCAACAGTAGGGAAAACGTTGGCTAGCGGGAGGGTAACAATTACTATTCCCACTCCAGAGAGTGCAACAGTAGGGAAAGTGTTGGATAGCGGGAGGGTAACAATTACTATTCCCACTGCAGAGAGTGCAACAGCAGGGAAAGGGTTGGATAGCGTAGGGGTAAAAATTACTATTCCCACTCCAGAGAGTGCAACAGTAGGGAAAGTGTTGGATAGCGGGATGGTAACAATTACTATTCCCACTCCAGAGAGTGCAACAGTAGGGAAAGCATTGGATAGCGTAGGGGTAAAAAATACTATTCCCACTCCAGTGAGTGCAACAGTAGGGAAAGCGTTGGATAGCGTAGGGGTACAAATTACTATTCCTACTCCAAAGAGTGCAACAGTATGGAAAGCGTTGGATAGCGGGAGGATAAAATTAACTATTCCCACTCCAGAGAGTGCAACAGTAGGGAAAGTGTTGGATAGCGGGAGGGTAACAATTACTATTCCCACTCCAGAGAGTGCAACAGTAGGGAAAGCGTTGGATAGCGCAAATGGAAAAATTACTATTCCCACTCCAGTGACTGCAACAGTAGGGAAAGCGTTGGATAGCGTAGGGGTAAAAATTACTATTCCGACTCAAGTGAGTGCAACAGTAGGGAAAACGTTGGATAGCGTAGGGGTAAAAATTGCTATTCCCACTCCAAAGAGTGCAACAGTAGGGAAAGCATTGGATAGCAGGAGGGTAAACATTACTATTCCCACTCCAGTGAGTGCAACAGTAGGGAAAGAGTTGGATAGCAGAGGGTAAAAAATACTATTCCCACTCCTCAGAGTGCAAAAGTAGGGAAAGTAATGATTTACATTTAAAATAAGATTACATTAATTATCAATACCGATAAAAAGTTAATTAAAAATAATTACCAATTAATAACAATTAATTACCATTTAAAAATATTAATTATCAATTGATAAAACTTTATTACCAATTAATAATAATTAATTACCAATTAAAAATTAATGATCAATTATCAATACACATAAATAAAAAAAAATATATTTACTTTATTACAATTAATTTACTTCCCACCCAATTCCCCTATAAACCCACAACCCACTCCCAATAATAAAAAATACAATTAACATTATTAGCAATTAATCAATTAATAAAAATAATTTTGCAAATAATAAAAATTATTTAACAATTCATACAAATTATTTACCCATTAATACAAATTAATTACCAATTATTAATTAATTATCAATTAATTATCAATACACATAAATAAAAAAATTATTATTTACTTTATTACAATTAATTTACTTCCCACCCAATTCCCCTACAAACCCACATCCCGCTCCTAATAATAACAAATACAATTAACATAATTATCAATTAATCAATTAATATAAATTAATTACCAATTAATAAAAATTAATTACCAATTAATAATTAATTATCAATTAATTAATTATCAAAACATATAAATATAATTAAAATTTAATTAACCATAATTAAATTACTTCCCACCCAATTCACCTATAAACCCACAACCCGCTACGGAATTAAATTACGCAATAATTAAATTACATAACATTCATTTGTTGAAATAAGTTAAACATACATTACAAAAATAATACATCATTTTAACACATATACTACCATACATAACACACAAAAAAATTCGATATTATGGTAATCTATATTTTGAAATTCGATATTATGGTATTCGATATTTTTAAAGTCTATATTTTGGTAATCGATATTTTGTACCCCAATTTCGATATTCTGACCTATCTATATATTGATAATTCGATATTCTGTCCACTCTATATTTTAACTTCGATATTCTGGGCAGTCGATATTTTGGAATCGATATTTTGGGTGTTTACCGCTAACGATAGATCAATAACTTTGACATTAAGTGCAACATTCTCCCAAATGGAAGAAAGACTACCTAAGAAAACGTGAGTAAAGGAAAAAGAAAACTTAGTATCAAAAATCAAATTAATTTGAGACCATACTTGTTGCCAAAAAGTATAAACAAATGGACAAGAAAATAGCATGTGAAATAGATCAGCTTTTGATGTCATACACTTCCAACATGTATCTGGTATAGTTGGAAATCTTTTGTTCAAAGTAGCCGGTGTTAGTAGGCGTCTATTATAGATGAAGAACAATGTTTGCGTTGTGTTGGCTGCCCTGGAAGGTCTGCGTAACTTGGTCCATATGTTTTTCCAGAGGGATATTGGCCAGTCTATTGTAAAGTCCCGTTCCCATGCCTCTTCTGTTTTGGACTTTTGTCTAACAACAGCGACATCTTGTAAATGTGTGTAAATAGTGGATGCTTTGGGTGTGGTTTTTAATAAAATATGAAGTCGTGAAGAAGGGTCTAAAATAGCAGGATTGTCTTGTGTAGTAGGGAGTTGAATGTACACATCCATAACCGCTTTCTTGAGCAGGTCATATTTGTGGATAAAAGAGGTAGGTAAACTGAATGAGTGGCAAAGTGTATTAAAAGGTATAAAATTCAAATGTGAAAATAGCTGATGAACCCATATTAATCCCTTTTGTCTCCATGTCTTCCAATAGAATGGTTTACCTCGAATAGTTAGATTTTTGTTATGCCAAATCGTTGATTCAAGGAAAGAATCAATAGTGAGGTGAGTTGAAGGGGGAGCTGAGTCGAGGAGTTTGGAAGCATGTTTTATTATAGGGGTAGAGAGAGATTGTGGCTTACGTGAGAAGGAGAGATATTCATGAAAGGAGAAGGGAGATAAAAAAGGCATTCAATAGAGGTCCAAAGGGTGAGGTTCCGTGTGAGACGGAACGACACTTTTTGAGTGGTGACGAATATGGATGAGTTTGGTGTCTACGAACCGCAAATGACGAGTATAGTGGGTGTACGCAGTTTCGTTACGCAACCACGTATGGTTCGTCTCATTTTTGGGTTTGTTCATCCGAACCCTCGGGTTCCATTTTAGATACGGCATCCATTTTGTTTCTTGCCCTCAAGTAGCCAGCGAACGGACTTTGCCCGCTTCGTGACCCTGGGACTCCCAAGCTTACACGAGGGACACGTGTTTCTTTGAGGGTGACTTTTACTATAAGGGAAAGGACACGGCGAAGGCAGATGGCCCCGCTCGAGACTCATCTTGCCGTGCTAGCCTATTGTTTCAGTCATGCATGCATTGGACACGAGGTCTTTGATCCTGTCATCAAGTTTCCTTTATTACTCCCGACACTCTTTTCTAACCTGTTGTGCATCCTTGTCCTTTCTTTGCATCTGTTTTTGTCCCCTCTCCTAATGTGTTTACGGTCAGAATGGAATGTGTTTTATTGCGGGGTAGATATGTTTTTACAGGGAACCGGCAATGCTGCTGTAATTATGTTCCGGCCTCCTGAAACATGAACACGACTCTTTTGAAGTTTATTGTGGGAACTGAGTTGTAACCTTTGTTCGCCATACTGTGCAATGGCAAAAACGTGTATAAAAGGAGCGATCCACTTTTGCAATTTGAAGCAGTCTCCGAGAACCTACACGTTGTGTACTTCTTGTGATTTCTGTATCCCTGCAGTAAATAAACGCTGATCTCTGACGTCGCTGGAAGTGTCCCGTGTCTCTGTGTTTTGTACGCCAGAACAGGTAACCCACGAAGGTTTCAGGTGTTGTCCCCTGGCACCGCTGGGTCTTAGAATAACCCAGTCCTTCAGTTGGCGCCCAACGTGGGGTGACATCAGCGGTACCGGTCCAAAGCCCGACGATCGTGAGGAACTTCGTGTGAAATCTCCGAGGGAAGGTGCACCCCGCTTCATCGATCCAGTTGTCGAAATAAGTGGCCCGACGTCTTTTCCCGCGAAGATCCCCGCCTCCTGACGGCTGCCACGGACTGATGCCCTGACTGTCGACCTGTTTTGGCTCCTGGCGTAGTCCTTTGTACGGCGAGACGATAGACGGGCCTTCCTGGTGACGCCATTGCTCTTTCAGTTAAGTATTTGTGGGTCGCTCCCAGTGTTCCTTTGTTGTTCGCATGGTTCCATAGCATTTGTGGTTCTTAGTTGTTGGGTTTTATTTGACGATTGCAATTGCCAAAACCGAGGGTCTTGCATTTTTGTGCGAGGACATCATAATTCGATAGCCCTTGAAGTTTGTAAACTCGGTTAGTGTGCACGATGCCTGGCCGTAGTACTTTGTTTGGGTTTCTTAAATGTTGCAGAATGGATTCCCGGCTGGAGGATTCATGTCCGATACCTCCGGTTGGAACTCCAATTTATGAGCTCTATAGTCGCCATGGCGTGGGTCCTATCGTATATAACGAATATTGGGTTCGTTACACTAAAAATGATGGTGTTCTTAGTTGGCCATCACATGGTAGTTTCGAAACTGCCGTTTTAGATAATTTGGAAGCTAAAATGTTTAAAAAGAAGGCTAGGCCAGCCATGTTTGATTCCTTCCGGTTATGGCGTAAAGAGGCCAAGCAGAAAGAAATCAAACAGAGTAAGAAAAATAAAGGAGAAGGTGTCATTACGGTGATGCGAAATGCTGAACAGTATCAGCGAGACAAAGATGAGAAAGAGCAGGAAGTTAGTGCTCGACTTCATCATATGGCGGTGGATAAGTGTTATCCGGTGTTACCGTCTAATGCCGATAAGATGGGAGACGAAGTGATAGAAGATTCGCTATTATCTTATTTGTTGAAATCACCACCTCCCTATGCTCCAGATACTGTGGGTCCTATGATTCTTCCTATTCCTCAACCTGCTGTTTTGGCGGCTGCTGGTCAGCCCGTCGTTCCTCCCGCTCTCCCGAATCCTCTTGTGCCGCAAATTGTTCATCCTCCTTTACCGGCTTTTCTTCCTACTGTGCTTTTCCCAGCCCCTCCTCAGCCTGTCGTTCCCGCTACTCCTGGTGCCGCGTCCACCTCATCTGTTTCCACTCCTACTGTTGTTGCTCCTGTGCCTTCTTCTTCTTCTCCTTCTGTTCGTAGCCGTCTCCTGAATGCTGTTGCTACTCTTTATTCTCCGCTTTTTGGGCCAATACTTGGATCGACTCTTTCTGATGTTGCTCAGAGGCGCAGCCAGCTTCCTGATGGTAGGGAACGTGAATCGTTGGTAAAAATGGCACGTAAATGGATTCGTAATCCTGTTAAGTACACTTCGGGTATTGTGTTTGAAACATTTTCCCAGTTTAATGCGCCCACGCAACGATTCGTGTTTGAGGAAATGTGTAAATCGTTGAGGGAAGAGTGGGATCATGATGTGGTCGATAATGTACCGTCTGAGGTTTCTGAGCTCCAGCATCAATTTACAACTGGTGTGATTGTAGGTGATAAGGTTCGAGCTGCTCTAGAACGCCTGTTATCCTTTCGATGTACAGTGCAACCTCGAGCGTTGTTTAAAGACGAGACCGAAGAGTGGATGGCAAAACCTGGTCAATATCCTATGCGGGAAGTTCCCCCAGTGTGGATGCCAGGTGATCCTAATGCTAATCCTGCTGTCCCAGGACGTTTTCAGAGAGTGTGGATACACCTCCCTTGGAAGCCATCGGAAGTTTTGCCGGTGAAGCAAACTTTACCCGATCCTCGTAAAAATCCTGCAGGTTATTATAAGGAGTTGTCCCAACTAGTGGATGCTACTGTTATGAATCTTGCTGATATCGATATGTTGTTTGGCAATGTAGTGCCTCAGCCGATTTGGGCGAAAATTCGTCACGAGAATCACGCGGCTGAGTTAGGCGGTGACTGGGCTGCCCTTACGGCGGCAGACGCCCAGCAATTTGGTGGGGCTAAACCTGAACAGCTTATTGTGGATTTGCCCCAGAGGATAATTACTCTTATGAAAACGCTTATGCCAGCAATGCGCGTCAATTGGGACAAATTGTCCGCGTGTAAGCAAAAGAGGGATGAGAGTGTCTCCGATTTCTTTACGAGATTTGAGGAAGCATTTGTTGATCATAGTGGTCAGGACATGAGTTCGGAGGGTGGTCAGCGGTTGTTCGTTGATAAATTTGTATCGAACTTGTTGCCCGAACTCAGCAATAAGTTGAAGAATTCTGAGAGCTCGTGGGCTGTTTCTACCACTGCTCAAATATTGGCTACGGCCCAATATTACGAAAACGGAGAAAAGGAAGAAAGCGAACGTGCAGATAAGAAAACGAAGGATCTTAAAACTAAGGTCTTATTGCAGCAAGCGTATCCTCCGTGCTCAAATTTCAATGACTCGCAACAGCCAAATCGCTCACAATCGCAGTTTTCCAGATCGCAGGTGCGCAATGACTCTCCCGCACCTCGCTTTGTGTTGGGGTATAATCAATGTGCATATTGTCGAGGGGAGGGCCATTTGAAGTTTAATTGCCCAGTTCTACGTGATAGGAACAATGGTGTGTCGGCTCGAGGAGGTCGTAGTGGTCCTCAACAAGCTTCACGTGGTAGAGGTCGCGGTGTTACTCAGAATCAGGCCGAGCGTCTTGCCACTTCCTCAGACTCGCAGAATTGTTTCGATCGACGCGATCTCTCGTCTGGTAGATCTGCACAGTATCATGTGGACGACTATTATGTCGAGCGTGATGTCGATACGGACGGAATCTACTAGGACAGCCATAGACAAAGGAAGGGAGAAGTATCAGTTCCGGTAGATCAGAGAGGGCCTTATGTCGCAGTTGCCACATTGGGCGTCGTTGAGCCTTTTCTGTTGAACACTGGTGCAGCAAAAAGTTCCATCATGCATTCGAAACTCCCTGGCGCGCCTTTGTCTGGCTTAACGAATGTTTCCGTTGGATTCTCTGGCGCCCCCGTTAGCAATCCAGTTTCTAGCCCCTTGCCCCTTACGATTGGGTCTCATGAGTTAGAAGCTCCTTTGATTTTGACTACTGGTTGTGGTGAGAATCTTTTGGGCTTGGATTTGTTGAAAAGGTTACATGCGACTTTGTACTGCTCTCCTACGGGAGTGGAGCTTACATTGGGTCAGAGAGTGATTTCCCCTATGTATCTATCGATCGACAAGCTCCCACCGGAATTGAGTTCTCTTCCGGCTTCTTTGTGGGCGACAGGTCCCAATGATGTGGGCCTGCTGGAAATACCACCTTATGTTGTTCAATTGAAAGTTGATGCGCGATTACCGCGCATACCCCAGTATCGTATCTCCCTTGATGGTGAACGGGCACTATTAGCGATCATCTATGATTTGATCGATAAAGATGTTATTGAGGAGACACGAGGTAACGTGTGTAATAGTCCTGTGTTGCCTATTCTGAAGCGAACTGATCTCTCCAAGCCCCCCGTGTACCGTCTAGTTATTGACTTACGGAAGGTAAATAAAATTGTTGTCCCGCAGTTTCCTGTGGTGCCCGACATTACAGCTTTACTGACTCTGATTCCAGCCTCTGCATCATGGTTCTCGGTAATTGATCTGAAGAATGCGTTCTTTAGCATTCCGATTGCTGAGGAAAGTCGAGATTTGTTCGGTTTTTCATTATGTGGAAATGTGGATTTTCCTGATCAGTTATGTCCCCTATCTTGGACCCCAACGGTTCTATATGCATGTTACAAGTACATGTATGTTCCCTCCAGTTCCAGTTTCTAAGACGCAAACATATGTGTGTCTACCGTCGACATGTTCTCTGTCAGATCCGCCATCGATGGGCTGGATATTCGATTCCTAAGTATGAAAGGCCACCGACTTTATATGGCTAAGTTACTCCATTTTTACAGTTCAGGCAAGTAGGCCCGATTCTGTCCTCAAAGCCTTTCCCTGCTCTCTGTCTCTGACAGCTTCAGCTTGAGCTCGCATCTGTATCCATGAACCTTGTCCTACTCCCTGCGCAGCTAACGGTGCCTGCCTCGGCCAGTTTTCGCCGGCCTGCCAAGAAGCTGTATTTCACCTTCGAATTATCTATTTTGCTCTCCAGCCGATGCATTCCTGTCTAGTGATTTAGGTAAACATTTCCTTTAGCTCACAAGCAAAGGACTCAGCCTTTCCGTCCTCCTGCAAGTGATTCATAGCCCTGCTGCCATGGAAAGTTTTCTGCCCCTCGCATCTCATATAGACACTTAGACGTTTGTGCACGCACACAGTCAGTATAGACTAGATTCTGTCCGAGAGCCCTTCCTTGTGGATAACATAGTTCTCTAAACATAGGATGTTAGATATGATTTGGGATTAGGTTGACTTGACCCCCCAGACTTCTCGTCTCCACATGTAGAGCTAAATGTCAAGTCCCTTCACCCCCTAGTTGCACGTCACTCACACGTCATGCTGCTGCGCGCGCATCTATACCAAGTATTATCTTATAGATCCACCTATGTCTGATAATCCTAACCAATCATGTTTCTTTTATTCCTTATTACGCCTAGTTTCGATTACGTACCTGTTATGTCACTTTTCTTATCAAATGTTACGCCTTCTACATTCGTTTCATTGTAATGTACTTATTATAAAAATGCATGTCTGTCAATAAAGTATTGTACTTCACTTCCTGAACCCTCGTGGTGACGGAACCTGAAGGCCGCGACTCGAGTCGGCCATTTTTGATCGAATAAAGCCCATTTAGAAAACCTCTTATACCACGGATTCTGCCTCTTGTTATTTTGAGCTATTTTACTTTATTTTAAGATTCCGTATGAAATTCAGTTCGGTAAAGAAGATTTTATTTACCACATAATGGCGCCCGAATAGGGACACTTTCTCATCTCACGCGCCGGCGGTGCGTTGCAGGCCCGGTCTCCTGCCACAGCTGGACGGACCATAAACGCGTACCAGCAGGATTTCCTGTAAGCTCCCTCCGGTCAAGCGGGGGCGACTGAGGCTGCGATCAACCCAGACGAGGCGGTGAGAAGTGCGAAGTATCCCGACCAGAGCCTAGCTGAGAGAGCAAGATCCGAGGTATACAGAGGCCCACCAGGTTTCTCGAAATCCCGATGTCCAGAGGGTCCGCTGTCCGCAGTCATCGAGTCCTGTCCATTCTCTGAGGCCTTCCGTTTCAAGGAGCTACTCGGTGAGTACCATCGCCGGGGAGGCGTGTTGACGCGCACATAGGTTGTGCCGGTCAAGACGGATTTGGGTACACAAATCCGGTCTGCACTGTTTAGCAGTGTATATGTACTGTTTAGCAGTATATCAAGTATTCCGAAGTATGCAGTTATTGTCAAGAATTCAGCGTGGTGATTAGTTAGGCAGACTGTCATCATTGTCGGTCATTGTTAAAATATTTAATGTTCAATATTTAAAGTGTTTAAATGTCTTGCATATTGTGGTATGAATGATTGTTCATTGTTCACTGTTCATTATTGTGTTTTTCGTATTAAGTAAGTTCAAGAGTAAGTATCAGATCAGTTGTCAATATGCCGCTCTTCTCGAAGTTAAGACAGATTACTACCAGAAAAGGGGTGCTTGAAGAAGCAGTTCCTATTCCTCCTAGGGACACTCCAGGGCATTTTATGTACCATAAGCATGGCTTAGATGCCATATTGTTTCTTGATCTATGGGTAGATTATACCAAGGGATTGCCGGAAAGTCAAAGGTGGCCCGTAGCGGGAACCTGGGATGCAGAGTGCATCATGAAAGTAGAGGAAGAGTTATGGAAAAGAAAGGTCAGACAGTCACAGAAAGACGCTGTTGAGTTATGGCGTAAAGAATCTCATAGACGTACAGAAAAAGCACGTAGACAAGAAGAGAGGAGTAAAGAAAGTTCAAATAAAGTTCAAGAAAATCTATTAATTGAGGAAGGTATCCGAGTGAAATCAGAACAAGTAAATAGACAAAGAAATGCTCTTATGAATGGTATGTATCCCCTTCTAGCCGAAGGACTACCTAAGGCTGTTACAGAGATGCCAAAAGACTTGCCACCCCCATTATTTCCAATTAAGGTACATCCAAAAGGGCATCCCAGACCCGCAGAAGATGTTTTTCTTTCCTCATATCTAGACGATGCAGCTCCCGAGTATGCTAACGCCACACCACATAGACCGTCTGGCGGAGGGGTTCAACGTCAGGATCAGGTATCTGTACCCGTGCAACAGCAAGTCCCGACGCAAGCGTCGGCAAGCACATCTGTTTCCGCATCTGTCTCCGCAGTCGATTCTACAGGGGTGTCGACGCCCATAGTTGCTGTGTCACGTTCAACGAACCCATTCACACCCGACGCCCCAGATGGGGCCACGGGAGGTGCTAGCAGTACCTTTACACCACCCAGAATAAATAAACTTGTTTTTCAAGAGTCAGCACATTCACGTACACCTAAATTCGTAAGTGAACGTACGCTTAAAGAACTCCTTGTAAATTGTAGATATGACCCGGTGGTTGGTAAAGAGGACGAAATGGTCCTGGCATCATTACGTATCAGGCGAGCCGCAGAGTATTTAGCGAGGTTACCAGGGATGATTACGCATCTAGATAACATATATCATTTTGTTCAAACAGGACGAGATCCAGGATGTATTAACAGAGCTATGGAATTCCAGAAAGTAGAGATACAGGGGGAACTGTTACGTTTCCTCATAAACTGTGTGATCAGAAATCAAGACCGTCCGGGGGTAGACCCGAATGCAATGCTTATTCTTACAAAATGGAGTCAGAATATATCAGAAGGGAGACACGATAAGCAAAATTGTATAATAGCCATGTACCGAAAAATCCGTAAAGAAATAGAGCGTATTCATGAAGAGAGATTGGGAACAGACGAGTTTGAGCAAGATGAAGTGTCCGAATCAGGGAATTCCGCAAGACAGTCAGAGACCATAGCCTATGTAGGCAGAGGAAGATCCTGTGAAAATACTAGATGTTTTTCTGATCCCATACACTCTGTATGTCCAAATAATAGCAGAACGTATCCGACGCCTGTAATAAATCTGAAGTCTCCTGAACATTCGTTTCAAGCCGCAGATAAACTACTACGAGAACGAAGGGGTTACCACCTCCTCGATTCCATGGATGAGCAAGAATTAGCCAGATCAGCCGTTCACTGGATTGACAGTCCTGAAAAATACGGTGATGAGACCGTAGCACACACGTTTTTTAATCTCAGTACAGATGAACAACGTTTAGCTGGAATCTATATGATTCAGCAACTCCTCATATTATATAAGAGCCAACATGCTGACCCTGGTCCTTTACCTGATATATTAACGGAACTACTCACGAACAGATGGAGAGGTTCTAGTAACAAGCTAATTAAAGAGATATTAGTGTCACGTAAACAGTATGTCCTTTTTGTAAGTCCGGATTCTCTCTCGCTGCCCCGCAGGGAAAGAGCGCCGTACTATATGGATAGACAAAATCCCTTACGAGAAGTGCACCCAATAAAAGGCGAAGACAATGAGTTTCACCGTGTATTTGTTTACACACCCATATCAAAAATGGAATTATTAGAAATGAAGAAAGTAGTACCTAGTCATGATAAAGACCCAGCGGGTTTCCACCGAGAAATTAAAGACATGTTACTGATGGGAGAGTACACCTTTCCTGATATTATGACGATATTAAAGGTGCTTTTGCCTGCTGGCATTTATGAAAAATTGAAAGAAAAAGAGTGGGAAGTGGGAGACCAAAAGATAGACTGGACAGCATTAGCAGAGGAAGAAAGGGGCCGAACTGCAGGTTCAGGGCTCGGGGATAAAGTTAAACTGTTACCAGGTTTACTAGTACAGGTACTGCCACGTTTATTAACTACAAAAAAGGAAGATTGGGGTGCAATCACAGCCTGCAAACAAAAGCAAGATGAAGACACAAGCGATTATTATGCTCGATTTGAAAAATGTTTTGGTATAAATAGTGGTATAAAAGCAAGTAGTGACTCATATCCACATTTATTTGTGACAAAATTAGTGGAAAATGCATTGCCTCCAGTAAAGAATAGAATATTGAAATTCGAGAGTACCTGGCAAAGTAACACTCCGTCGCAAATGCTACAAATGTTACAGTATCATCACAATAGAATTAGGGATGAACAAGAACACGAGCATAGACGCATGAAGGATACAAAAATGAAAATGCTAGTTTCTCAGACAGTACCAGCGGATGGTCACAAAAAGGGTGTGACACATTCTGGTGATTCTGCAGTTCCTGTAAAAGGAACCTGCAATTACTGTAAACAACTAGGCCATTATGTACACGATTGTCCAGTCCTGAAACGTAATATAGCTACAGGTATTGCAAAGGAGAGACCACGATTAGTTAGACAAGATCAGAATGAACAAGGAGCTACGCAGCATGGACAGTCCATGCCAGTTCAGCAACAGTCCATGCCAGCCTCACAGCAACCCATACAGTTTGTGCCAGCTGCACCACCGTTGCCTGCTACTGCCACACAAACCACAACACGACAAATGTATCAGACTGCACAGTATGAATATCCTGAGTATCAGCGTTACGCATGAACAAGCCTAGAGAGGGAAGTTGACTTACCGCTTATCGAGATTCCTGTAGATCAAGAAGGACCTTATGTACATAGTGAATTATTAGGTCAAGATAGAAAATTCTTACTCGATACAGGGGCAAGTCGAACAACTATAAAACGTAGTGAAGTTCCAGGGGCACCCCTCTCAGGCTCTCAAAATGTTTCCCTTGGTTTTTCAGGAAAACCTATTGTTAATGAAGTATCACAGCCTCTACCACTTACGATAGGACCTTTGACACGAACTACAGATTTATTGCTTACTAAATCATGCCCAGAAAATCTGTTAGGAATTAAAACTCTGAAAGCACTAGGAGCCATAATATGTTGTTCTCCGGAAGGAGTAAGGTTGTTTTTGCGTGATTTTAAAGGTCACTATGTGTCTAGAGACATGGATCCCCGACTACAGACTTTACCAGTACATCTATGGGCACAAGGCCCTACGGATGTTGGCTGCATGAACATTACACCCTATCGAGTCACACTGAAAGCAGGAGTGGTACTACCACGAATGCGACAATACAAGTTACCGCATGATGCTGTAGTGGCTTTGCTGAAAATCATTGATGAGCTGATTGCCCAGGGAGTAGTTGTAGAAACAGACTCCAATGTATGTAATTCACCGATAATTCCGATTCTTAAACGAACTGATCCTACTGCCCCACCAGTGTACCGATTGGTTATTGATTTGCGTGAACTAAACAAGTGTATTGTACCACAATTCCCTGTGGTCCCTGATATATCATCATTGTTGACAGCAATTGATTCCGAAGCAACATTCTTTACTGTAATCGATCTCAAGAATGCCTTTTTCAGCGTCCCAATAGATCCGGAAAGCCAATACTTGTTCGGATTCAGTTTAAATGGGCGCAGCTTTAAATTCTCACGCGCTCCCCAAGGATTCACAGAAAGCCCCAGCATCTACAGCCAAGCACTGAAACGAGAACTTGACAGTATCCACATGCCAGTCAATACTGCACTGCTTCAATATGTCGATGATCTGCTGATCACAGCGAGAAGCGAGCCAGAATGTGAAAAAGCTTCTCTGACAGTTTTACATTTCCTAGCCGACAAGGGGCACAAGGTGTCTCCTTCTAAGCTGCAATTCTGTGTCCAGCGAGTTATTTATCTTGGTCACTCGCTGTCCAAGGAGGGAAGGCAGCTTACACCAGATCGCATCCAGTTAATTGCTAACATGTCAATACCGCAGACACAAAAGGAGGTGCGGGCTTTCATAGGCCTCACTTCATATTGTAGGCAGTGGATCCCTCAGTACGCATTTCTAGCAAAACCACTCATTCAGTTAACCACACAGGAGGCAGCCACATCGACTGTTCTCCCTTGGACTCAGGAACATACACAAGCTTTTGAAAGCCTAAAGGAAGCTTTATGTCAAGCACCGGTTTTAGCAACACCATGTTATAGCAAACATTTTACACTCTTCGTTACAGAACGCGAAGGTACTGCCTTGTCAGTACTCACTCAGGATCAAGCAGGATCACGCAAGCCATGTGCTTATTTTTCCAGTACATTAGATCCCGTAG
Organism: Triturus cristatus; assembly: GCF_964204655.1. Taxonomy (NCBI): domain Eukaryota; kingdom Metazoa; phylum Chordata; class Amphibia; order Caudata; family Salamandridae; genus Triturus; species Triturus cristatus. Next base: position 514,199,158 of record NC_140581.1, on the reverse strand, counting down.
CTCAGGCTTTGCCTGCATGCCTGAAATCAGTGGCAGCGACAGCTTTAGCAATCAGACAAAGCGATGCCATAGTGTTAGGACATCCATTGACAGTACAAGTACCACATGCAGTAGAGGTTCTTGTGAACCGAACACAAACACAACACTTGACCATAGCAAGACTTACCGGTTATGAACTGACATTGTTTCAACCACACATAGAGATCCGACGGTGTAATACATTGAATCCTGCTACACTATTACCTGTAATTGGAACAGACCCACTAGCTCATGATTGTGTTGAAATCATTGAAATAAAGACGAAACCTAGACAAGACTTGACAGACGTTCCATTGTTAGATCCAGACCTGACGTTGTATGTAGACGGATCGTGCATGAGAACAAGTACAGGAGATTTAGTGGCCGCGTATGCAGTCACAACAGACACTAAAGTTATTGAGACAAATTGTATAGATACTTTGTCAGCTCAAGCAGCCGAACTTATTGCTCTAACACAAGCCTGTATTCAAGCCACAAATAAGAAAGTTAATGTATACACTGACTCACGTTATGCATTCGGAGTTGTACACGACTTCGGCGTGCTGTGGCGAGAGAGAGGTTATTTAACTTCCCATGGTGCCCACATTCAGCACGGACCCCTCATTCATGCTTTGTTAGACGCAATACATCTACCCACTGCTATATCGATTATGAAATGTAAAGCACACACGAAGGTTACTGATACCATTTCTCAAGGCAATGATTTAGCTGACAGAACAGCTAAACAGACTGCTCAGAATCGCACATTAGACATGACAAAGCCAATAGTTCAGACACCAACACAGTGTATGACAATTAAGGATCCCGCACTTGACGTAATTGACATACAGACACATGCCACAGCAGAAGAAATAAAGAAGTGGACTGAACTAGGAGGGATCCAGACAGATCAAGGATGGATGACGAAGGAGAAATCTGTATGGTTTCTCCCTGATTCCATGGTTCAAGCCATTATAGCTACAGTTCACAGTCCAGCACATTTAGGAGAGAAGGCTATGCTAGACAGCATTCAGCACATTTGGTTCAACAAACATTTACGAGCAGCAGCTAAACAAAAGGTTCGTACCTGTATGATATGTTGTCAGTTTAATCCAGGAAAGAGTGTTCCCGTAGAGCAGGGTGGATTTCAGCCTCCTGACCATCCTTTTGAAGTCCTCCAGATGGATTATATTCAGATGGAACGTTGTCGAGGATTCAAATATGTTCTCGTAGTTGTCTGCGCTCTCTCCCGTTGGACAGAGGCGTATCCCGTATCAGATTACACTGCCTCGACTACTGCCAAGCAGCTAGTTCGAGAATTCTTCCCACGGTACGGTTTACCACGTGTTGTATATTCAGATAACGGCCAGCCTTTCTCATCCGAATTAATGAAACATGTCTCACTTTTGTTGGGATATCAGTGGAAATTCCACTGTGTCCGACACCCCGAGGCAGCAGGTCTCGTGGAACGACATAATCAACTTTTAAAAATCAGACTGTCTAAAATATGTCAGGAAAAAGGTGTGGACTGGATAGTAGCTTTACCAGTTGCGCTATTTTACATGAGGATGGTAGCACACTCTCGAACAGGGCTATCCCCTTATGAGGTGATCTTTGGTAGACCACCGAATATGTGGGGGACGCCTATACCCCGTAAAATAACTGATGTTGACTGTAATATGCTGACAGATTACCTGGCTTCCTTGATGTCTGCACTACAATCTTGTCGTTCACAGGTAGTCGCAGCTTTTCCCGACAACACCGAGGTGAAACCTCATGATGTAATTCCCGGCGATTATGTTCTCGTCAGGAATTTCGATCGGAAAACCCAACTGGAGCCAAGGTGGAGGCTTCCTAAGTTGGTCCTGCTGACGACCAGAACAGCTGTGAAGATCGAAGGGAGAAAAGGCTGGGTGCATTCCAGCCATATCAAGAAATTTCATGGACTTCCTCCTGACACAAACAGTACTCCCCGTGTGTCTTCCCCCATTGACTCAAAGCTACCCTTGGCTGAGGCCAGTAGCACCGAACTCTATAAGCAGAAACTCAGGTCCAGATCCAAACTGTCGGACGATTTGATTGTTTAAGTCCTCTCCAAGGTGAAGCGGTTGAATCTGTCCCGACATGTATCCCTTAGGTCTGAATGATGTAGAGTCCAGAATCATAATGAAACGACATGCTTATTGTAAATTACTGCGTAGCCACTGTATTGTGACTTTATTAATTTTGTTTTCCTTGAGTTTTTTAATAGTTACTGCAAGTATATTGTTGCATATGTATTATCCTGTTTCTAAACGTGTTTTCAATATAACTGATGAACATTCTTTTAGTGAATTACCCCCACATGAGTTGTCCTATAGACTTGCGCTGCGCAATAACACATTCATTAGTATGTTACATCATTCCCATCAGACTAGTAATGCCACCAATTGTTGGGTGTGTGGCCGACTCCCTCCCTATCAGAATAACAAAGGAGTTCTGCCTTTCTTTCCACATCCGTTCACACACAATGGCTCCTGTGGAGCATGGTTTAGTTTATTAAATTCCATAGACCCAGACACAGCAGTTTATCAACAACATTGGATATGGGGAAATCTGAATCTAGTTTTATTCAAAGTCTGTCACCCCAATAAGGAGGGTCATCCCAGTAGAACAGGAACTGATTTAGAAAATGAAGTGTATAAATTAGGTAATTTTACGCCTAATCTTATGATTTTGAATGTCAAATCCGAAGTTGAACTAATTCTGCCCACTATGTCAGTATTTCCAGTTAAGGGTGAATTATGTGTAAGAAAAGTTGGTTCCATACACATGGGCCATAGCCAATGCATTACTACAGTAGAATATAGTGATCAAGGTAAATCTTCATTTAGAGCTTCTCGCCATTCTTACTTTATATGTGGTCAGACTGCATATATGCGTCTGCCTCTAGATTGGGATGGTACCTGTTACATAGCATTCCTTTTGCCACCTGTTTTCCTAGCCCCCCCTGATTATTATCGAAATGTTCATTTAGTACACAATAGAGAGCGAAGAGATCTCCCAGTTGTCGATTATACTGAGACGGCATGGGACAAGTATGTAGATTTCAATAAAGGTATCTTTCCCTATATAGGTACAATATCAAATAGTAAGCTGATACGCAGACTAACCAAGACTCTTGAAGCTGTAGTGAACGAGACTATAGCCGCCCTAGGCAATCTGACAGAGGAACAATCAGTGATGAGAATTGTTGTTCTCCAGAATCGTCTTGTCCTTGACGTCATCCTGGCCGATAGGGGCGGAGCTTGCAGGGTCATCGGATCCAGCTGCTGCATATTCATACCAGAAAATTCGCCATCTGTATATAAAGCTATAACACGCCTTCATAAGATTGTAAGCCAGATACACGAAAATCCAGGCACTTGGACGTGGTCCGGGTGGTTTTGGAGTGTGATATCAGCCTGGGGATGGAGAGTTCTATCCTTCCTAGGTATTGGCCTTCTTATGCTCTTCAGTTGTTGTTTATGCCTGCAATGTGGACCAGTGATTTGTGGTCTGTGTGCCACATCATGCATTCCATATCACAGTTCTCGTTCAAAACACCGGAAGAAGAAGGAAGAAGAAATGATGCTCCATGAGCAAATCGATGGAATGATGAAGATTGATATCTCTTGAAGGGCAAGTAGGGGACAAGGAGGGAATGTGGAAATGTGGATTTTCCTGATCAGTTATGTCCCCTATCTTGGACCCCAACGGTTCTATATGCATGTTACAAGTACATGTATGTTCCCTCCAGTTCCAGTTTCTAAGACGCAAACATATGTGTGTCTACCGTCGACATGTTCTCTGTCAGATCCGCCATCGATGGGCTGGATATTCGATTCCTAAGTATGAAAGGCCACCGACTTTATATGGCTAAGTTACTCCATTTTTACAGTTCAGGCAAGTAGGCCCGATTCTGTCCTCAAAGCCTTTCCCTGCTCTCTGTCTCTGACAGCTTCAGCTTGAGCTCGCATCTGTATCCATGAACCTTGTCCTACTCCCTGCGCAGCTAACGGTGCCTGCCTCGGCCAGTTTTCGCCGGCCTGCCAAGAAGCTGTATTTCACCTTCGAATTATCTATTTTGCTCTCCAGCCGATGCATTCCTGTCTAGTGATTTAGGTAAACATTTCCTTTAGCTCACAAGCAAAGGACTCAGCCTTTCCGTCCTCCTGCAAGTGATTCATAGCCCTGCTGCCATGGAAAGTTTTCTGCCCCTCGCATCTCATATAGACACTTAGACGTTTGTGCACGCACACAGTCAGTATAGACTAGATTCTGTCCGAGAGCCCTTCCTTGTGGATAACATAGTTCTCTAAACATAGGATGTTAGATATGATTTGGGATTAGGTTGACTTGACCCCCCAGACTTCTCGTCTCCACATGTAGAGCTAAATGTCAAGTCCCTTCACCCCCTAGTTGCACGTCACTCACACGTCATGCTGCTGCGCGCGCATCTATACCAAGTATTATCTTATAGATCCACCTATGTCTGATAACCCTAACCAATCATGTTTCTTTTATTCCTTATTACGCCTAGTTTCGATTACGTACCTGTTATGTCACTTTTCTTATCAAATGTTACGCCTTCTACATTCGTTTCATTGTAATGTACTTATTATAAAAATGCATGTCTGTCAATAAAGTATTGTACTTCACTTCCTGAACCCTCGTGGTGACGGAACCTGAAGGCCGCGACTCGAGTCGGCCATTTTTGATCGAATAAAGCCCATTTAGAAAACCTCTTATACCACGGATTCTGCCTCTTGTTATTTTGAGCTATTTTACTTTATTTTAAGATTCCGTATGAAATTCAGTTCGGTAAAGAAGATTTTATTTACCACAATTAGGTGGTCGTAGTTTCCGGTTCAAACGTGCACCTCAAGGCTACTGTGAGAGCCCATCGATCTATAGCCAAGCTCTCAAGAGCCAACTTGATGCATTCGGGCTGCCAGCTGGTGCGGCCTTGATTCAGTACGTTGACGATCTGTTGGTAGCTGCAGACACTGAACAAATTTGCAAGACTGCTACTGTGTCACTGTTGCAGCATCTATGCGACTTACACCACAAGGTGTCACCTTCTAAATTGCAATATTGTTGTCAAGAAGTTACCTACCTAGGTCACTTATTGTCAAAGGCGGGAAGAAGGTTGACCCCTGAAAGAATCGCAGCAATTGCTCGAATGACTGTGCCGACGACTCAGAGAGACGTGCGTGCCTTTTTAGGTATCACGTCATACTGTAGACAGTGGATTCCAAATTTTTCACTGTTAGCGAAGCCATTGATAGCTCTTACGTGCAAGGATGTTTCGACTCCTTTGCCATGGACGGAGGAATGTCAGAAAAGTTTTTCTGAACTTCGTGATGCGTTGTGTTCGGCTCCTGTGTTAGGTACTCCTGATTACAGCAAGCCATTTACACTATACGTCCACGAGAGGGAAGGCTGTGCGTTGAGTGTTTTAACGCAACAATTTGGTGACAAGCAGCGCCCATGTGCATATTTTTCCTCGACCTTAGACCCGGTAGCTAGAGCGTTGCCGAGTTGCTTGAGGGCGACGGCGGCAGCTGCGGCGTCTATTCGACAATCCGCAGGTCTTGTCATGGATAATATGCTCATAGTGATGGTTCCGCATGCAGTTGATACTCTCCTGAATCGTACAAAAACTCAACATCTGACGAGTGCAAGGTTGTCTGGGTACGAGCTGACCCTTTTGGCAAGTCATATACAGATCAAGCGTTGTAATGTACTGAATCCGGCAACATTGTTGCCGAGTAATATGGAATCAGATGATGTGCCACCACATGATTGTTATTTACGGACTGAGGAAGAAACAAAGGGTCGCGTGGACCTGAAAAACACTCCTTTGGCAGATCCCGATGGTACTTTGTATGTTGATGGTTCTTGCTTTAAATTGCCGAATGGCGATGTGACGACTGCGTATGCTGTAGTGACGTTGAGCACGGTTGTGGAAACTGCGAGATTGAATCAGAATTCAGCACAAGCGGCAGAGTTGATTGCATTGACAAGGGCATGTGTCTTGTCTAAGGGAAAGCGAGTGAATGTGTTTACCGACAGTCAGTACGCATTCGGCGTTGCGCACAGTTTTGGAAGACTTTGGAGAGAAAGAGGATTTATGACATCGCATGGGACGAAGATCCAACACGGGCAGCTCGTGAATGATCTTTTGGATGCACTTACATTGCCTAAACAAGTGGCGATTGTTAAATGTAGTGCACATCGGAAAGTGACTGATGATGTTGGTCGTGGTAATGCATTTGCGGATGAGATTGCTAAGGAAACGGCTAAGAATCTTACAACTCGAATGTACGTGACAAGTTCAGTGAGATGGCCAACGGAAACTGGTATGTGTGAAGACACTGTTGAGAGTGTGAAAGCAATTCAGAATGAGGCAACTGAAGCTGAAAAGATCAAGTGGAAAGAAAGTACGGGAAGGTTGGATATGCATGGATGTTGGGTTGACTTGACGGAACGTCAGAGGTGGATGTTACCAGATGCGTACGTATTAGCTGTCGTGACGATGGCTCATGGGTTGTCACATATTAGTGCAAAAGGGATATGTAAGTTCTTGTCCCCTGTATGGAAGAATGAGGGTATTACTAAGTGTGCTGAGAGAGTGGTTAAGAATTGCATGGTGTGTTTGATGCACAATCCTGGCAAGGGCACCCCCACTCCACCTGGTCATTTTGCTCCTCCTGTTTGTCCCTTTGAGGTTATCCAACTGGACTTTATCCATATGGAGAGATGCAATAACCTGAAGTATGTTTTGGTTGTGGTTTGTGCGTTCTCTAGATGGATTGAGGCCTATCCTCTTAAGAATAATACTGCCCTGTCCACAGCGAAAATCCTGCTGAAGGAATACTTTCCTAGGTATGGAATGCCACGGATCGTGTGGTCGGATAATGGAAGTGAGTTTGTAGGAAGTGTGATGCAGAGTGTGTGTAAGGGCCTTGGAATCCGTCAAAAATTCCATAGCGCTAATAATCCTCAGGCAGCGGGTTTGGTTGAAGGGTACAATGGTACCCTGAAACTGAAACTTGCAAAAATACAAGCTACCACTGGTCTATCATGGCCTGATGCCTTGCCTCTGGCTCTCCTATCAACCAGGGCGACTGTACACTCTCGAGTAGGGCTTAGCCCATATGAGATTGTGTTCGGCCGCCCTGCGAACATTTGGGGAGTCCCGAGACCTAAGGCCTTTGATAGTCTTGAGTATCCAATGCTAATTGATTATCTTCATGATTTGACCACTAAACTACGGTTGATCCATCAACAGGTCTTTGAAGCTCTACCGGCGCAGACAGAGGGTCCTGGACATCAGCTCCGGCCAGGCGATTGGGTTGTTACCCGAAATTTTGGTCGGAAACGTAACTTGGAGCCAAGATTCGTAGGACCCTTTCAAGTCTTGTTGACAACGAGGACTGCGGTTCGATTGGAGGGCCGGAAGAACTGGGTTCACGCCGGCCACACGAAAAAGGTACCGATCCCCTCACCAACAGACGGTTGGGTGAGAACTGGGATTGCGGCAACGGAAACTGAGACTCCTTTAAACTTTGTGCCGTTTAGTGACACTCAACTTGTAGGAGATGATTTGTCGCTGCCAAACCCACTTGTGGAGTCATCAGTAGCAGAGAACCCAAGGTCCGACTCGTCGTTCACTTTATCGAACACTGTTGCGCCAGCTGAACAATTGTTTGTAGAGCAAACTCGACCTGGAAGAAGTCGATACTTTCTTCGTTCAAGGACTAATAAAAATTAAGTCGTATATTTGATTTTTTTCCTTTTTCGGTGCTATGAACTTTATGGACAATTACATCCTTTCTTTTTGAGTTTTTATGTGTTTTTCACTGCTAAAGAGATTTGTATTAAAACTGAACGTTTTGAGGAAACCCTACCATCCGGGTTACCGTAGGGCCGTGCGGGTACTCCTTTCTGTTTAGCAGGTTTCTGACGCTAGGTCGGTTACTTTTGTCGATTCCTGGGAACTCCTGGGGATTGATAATCGCTACTCAGAACGAAGTGCGTCAAGTACGTCACGGACGGTTTGTAGAGGATGGCATTCTCTAAACTGTTGGAAGTAGAAAGGATGTCGGCGCAGAGATCAGAGTTACATAGGGTTGTACGAACAAAATGTTTTCTGTTTCAGGTATTCCTACTGTTTCTGACTGTGTCTATGCTATTGGTGGGCGGAGTGTATTTTGGAATACAGTTGTTATTACCTTCTGTTTCACCTACCCTTTCTCCTAAACTAAGCTCCATCACCACTGTTTCCCCACATTCTTTTCATCCTTTGCCTCAACACAAACAGGTTAGACGTGCGGAATTTATGAATAACTCCTTCGTTCAACTCCTACATCAGCATCAGTTGGTGATGAATACTACCAACTGTTGGGTGTGTGGGTTAATGCCACATACCATGGATAGGGGTATTCCGTATTTGGTCCTTCCTTACAGCTCCCAGGGTTCCGCTCGAGCATTCCAAACTATGTTTCGTAGTGCACTAGATTCCTACCCCAGTCGAGAGCCACGCTCTGTCAATTTTGGTCCCGGTCCGTACCACAAGCCTTTGGCGATAGTGATAGCGGATTTAGATAGAGATGTTTTTGATGCATCGCTTATCCCAGATGAAGAGGTGCAAGCCTATAAGGATCTGAGTGAGGCTGAGTATAGTGTTTCAGTGGGTGATAGACAGCTTAAGAGCTCGTCCCCAATATGGATTGTACCACACCTCGGTAATTTCTGTTTGAAAGGTTTGGGTCGAAATCCGAGAGCACAACTTGGGAACAGTGCTTGTACTGACACGTATGTCCTACCGATGCTCTCTTCCCCCTGTTTTCCTGACTGCTAAGGGCACTTATTTCGTATGTTATGAACGCGCATATACATGGTTACCCCGTGATTTTTCGGGTACCTGTTATATTGCGAATCTTTTACCACCTACTTTCACAGTTGCCTCAGACTATCACAAGACTAGAGTTGTGAGAGGCGTTATTAGCAAAGAGGATACTGCCGGTCAAGAAGCAGGAGATTTCTTTAAGGGTTTCTTGCCGTTTTGGGGACCTATGGTTAATAGTAGGAACCTAAGACAGTTGACCCGTGTAGTTGAGTCAACTGCTAATATTACCGCGAGTGCCCTTGGTAACTTCAGGCGGATAGACTCATGACATTGCAGAACCGGATGGTTCTAGACGTTGTTCTTGCAGATAGAGGTGGTGTGTGTAAAGTTATCCATTCGAGCTGTTGCATTTTCATTCCTGACAATGCTCCAACTGTCTACCAAGCCATCTCAAAGTTGCACAAGATTTCCGAGTCCATACACTTGGACGAAGGTAATTGGACACTTCTAGGATGGTTTTGGGGCTTGATATCCACTTGGGGTTGGAAAATTCTGATGATCATAGGGGTTGTTGTAACGTTTCTATTCACGTGTTGTCTTTGTGTACAGTGTGGTCCTGCCTTATGTGGCCTTTGTGCTACAACGTGTATAAGACGGCCATCTGTTACCAAGGAGACATTGATGAATAGAATGATGTTCCAGCAGCAGGTGAACGATCTGATGAATATTGAAATCGATTCCGATCTTGACTAGTGCTTGCCTACATGAGGGCAAAAGGAGCGTCTGAGGTTCCGTGTGAGACGGAACGACACTTTTTGAGTGGTGACGAATATGGATGAGTTTGGTGTCTACGAACCGCAAATGACGAGTATAGTGGGTGTACGCAGTTTCGTTACGCAACCACGTATGGTTCGTCTCATTTTTGGGTTTGTTCATCCGAACCCTCGGGTTCCATTTTAGATACGGCATCCATTTTGTTTCTTGCCCTCAAGTAGCCAGCGAACGGACGTTGCCCGCTTCGTGACCCTGGGACTCCCAAGCTTACACGAGGGACACGTGTTTCTTTGAGGGTGACTTTTACGATAAGGGAAATGACACGGCGAAGGCAGATGGCCCCGCTCGAGACTCATCTTGCCGTGCTAGCCTATTGTTTCAGTCATGCATGCATTGGACACGAGGTCTTTGATCCTGTCATCAAGTTTCCTTTATTACTCCCGACACTCTTTTCTAACCTGTTGTGCATCCTTGTCCTTTCTTTGCATCTGTTTTTGTCCCCTCTCCTAATGTGTTTACGGTCAGAATGGAATGTGTTTTATTGCGGGGTAGATATGTTTTTACAGGGAACCGGCAATGCTGCTGTAATTATGTTCCGGCCTCCTGAAACATGAACACGACTCTTTTGAAGTTTATTGTGGGAACTGAGTTGTAACCTTTGTTCGCCATACTGTGCAATGGCAAAAACGTGTATAAAAGGAGCGATCCACTTTTGCAATTTGAAGCAGTCTCCGAGAACCTACACGTTGTGTACTTCTTGTGATTTCTGTATCCCTGCAGTAAATAAACGCTGATCTCTGACGTCGCTGGAAGTGTCCCGTGTCTCTGTGTTTTGTACGCCAGAACAGGTAACCCACGAAGGTTTCAGGTGTTGTCCCCTGGCACCGCTGGGTCTTAGAATAACCCAGTCCTTCAAGGGGACAATCATCCGTGGAATCAAGCAACCAAAGAGAAGCTTGACCCAAAAGGAAAGCTTTCTGGTAAGCCTGAAAATCAGGATAATTGACTCCTCCCTCTGTCTTGGGGCGTGTTAATTTTAAAATAGACATTCGAGGTTTCTTGTTACTCCACAGAAAGGAGGAAAGGATGGAGTTAACTTTATTTAAAAGTTTAGCGGTGACAGGGACTGGGACATTGGAAATCGTATATAAGACTATGGGTGATAGCATCATCTATATTGTGTCTAAGCGACCTCACCAGGATAAATATAGGGGGTGCCCCTTAGCAGTTAGCTCTGAGATTTTTTGAATACATTTATTCATGCATAATGCTATTGTATCCGGGATTGAAGAGGTAAAGTATAGACCTAGGTACTTAATATGATTGGAGCCCCATGTAAATTTAGAAGCACTAAATTCTGTTAAAAAATTATATTTGGTTAGGGGGGCAGGGGCAGTTGGGGGGGAGTTTTTTTTGTTCGTTTTATTTTCTTACAAGAGGGGGGGGATTTCATTCAGCTGCACTGCATTTCTGTATCCTTGCCATATTTCTTTCCTTAACAAAAAGTCAAATTCATGATGTTGTTTATTGATTGTTCAGAGGACTCTGGGGTACAGAGCCCTGCGGTATATTTGTCATTTGATGAATAAAATGTGTTTAAAAAAATATTTGGTTAAGGGCAGAATTTCACATTTGTCAATTTATAACCAGATATAAGGGAGTATGACTGCACGTCTGCTAAGCAGGAATTGAGCCATCCAACTTCGACATGAAGAGTAAGATGTCATCAGCATAAGCTGCAAGTTTAATATGGGCGTTCGAAGTTTGTAAACCATATATGTTCGGGTTTTGACGTAATTTAGACAAAAAAGGTTCTAGAGCCAAATTGAATAGGAAGGGAGAGAGGGGGCAACCCTGGCGCACTCCTCTTCCTAAATTGAAAAAGGGGGAAATCAGGCCATTAGCACAGACTGCGGCACGAGGATTAGAATAAAGGAGAGATAGTAAAGATATAAAGTTCGGGCCAAAACCAAACCATCTAAGAGTGTAAAATAAATATTTCCACTCAACTCTGTCAAAAGCTTTTTCTGCGTCCAATGCTATTGCTGCCAGGGAGTGTTTTAGATGGGAAGATTTGGATAAGACATTAAAAAAAAGTCTTGTGTTGTCTGTTATAACCCGTCCTTTGGCAAAGCTGGACTGTTCTTTCCCCAGTAAAGTTGGAAAATGAGAGTCCAAGCGTATGGCTAATGCTTTAGAGAAAATGTTATAATCAATGTTAACCAGGGAGATGGGTCTGTAGTTTTTACAATATTTAGAATCTTTACCTTTTTTGGGAATAAGGCAGATGTGTGCTTCTGAGAAGGAGCCTGTAGAGCTGTCCACAGAGCGAAAAAAGCACAACAGGGAGTGCAGTTTGGGTAATAGAAGTTTAGAGAAGTGAAGATAGAACTCAACAGTAAAGCCATCTGGGCCAGGTGCCTTTTCTTTTTTAAGGTGTTGGAGAGCCTTTAGGAGTTCTTGTTGTGTTAATTCTGCTTCTAAGGAAGATAAATCCGGTGGATCGTAATGGGGCTTTTGGATATTTGAGAAAAACTGTGACAATGAATGATCGGTGGGTTGTGTTTCAGATGTATATAGTGATTGGTAAAATAGAGAAAATTTGTTTAAAATTTCTGTGTCTTTGAATTTTAAAACAGAATGATCACCATATACAGAATCAATATTTAGTTTGTTTTGCCGAATTGTTAAGTAATTCGCTGATATTTTCCCTGCCTTGTTTTTGCCGCCATAGAATTTTGCTCTCGATTTTAAAAGATGCAGGGAGGCATCATCAGTTGAGCTCTTATTGAATTGAAATTTGGCTTTTATAAGAGCTGTTAAACTTTCTTGTAAGTGAGAAACATAATAGGAGTGTTCCAGTTTCTTAATGTCGTTAAGGAGATCATTAGTAAGTTTACGTGCGTTTTATCGTTTCCTTGCAACAAACCTAATGATGAAATCCCTTGCTGAAGCTTTAAAAGCATCCCATATAGTGGGAAAAGGTAAGGACTCATTTTGATTTATCGCAAAGTAATCATTAAAAAAGGCGATGAAGGAAGCAGTAAACTTTGGGTCCAATAGAAGCACATTGTTAAATCGCCACCTTCTAGGAACATTAACCTTGGGTAGAATATCAAGACCAATTGAAACAGGGGCATGGTCTGATAAAAGAATAGGACCGATATCAGCATAAGAAAGGGACTGTTAGATATTGTGAGAGACAAATATATAATCAATCCTTGATTGAGTTTGATGCACTGGGGAATAAAAGGTGTATTCTCTAGTGATCGGATTACATAGACGCCAAGCATCCAGGAATTTATGTTGGGTAATAGTGTGAACAAAGGATTTGTGTGGCTTATTGGGGATAAAAGACACTTTGGAGTTGCTGTCAATGGATGGGTCCATTACTTGATTATAGTCCCCTGCTAGTATAAAATTATCCTCAACACATTGGGAAATTTGTTTAGCTAATGTGGGCCAAAAAAAGACATCTCCTCGGGAAAGGGCATAGACATTGAGGAAATAAACTGGAACACCCCTCAGTAACATTTTAACAATTAACCATCTGCCATCTGCGTCTGAATCTTGCGAAATAAATGTAACCGGGAGAGATTTACGACACAATATCATAACTCCGTTTACCATCACCTTGAGATAAGAAAATTTCCCCTACCCAACCTTTTTTTAATTTCAAGGATTTAGCCTCCGTAAGAGGTGTTTCTTGCAGAAAAACAATTTCAGCACCTAGTTTAGCAAGACGAGTTAAGACAATGGATTGACAAAGAAAACTGAAATAAGAGTCCAATTCAATGAAGTGAACTATAAGAATGCAGAGATAGAAAAGAAAGAAAAAGATGGAAAAATAAATCCCAAGCCCAAGAAGACTAGGAAAAACAAGTAGCTGGAGCCAAGGAAGAGACTTAGGTAGAGCAACGCCAAGAAAGAGAAAATTTGTAAGTGAATAATGAGAAAATAGTGATAATGGAAAGTTTAGAAAAATATTAATAGATAAAACTTTGAGCAAAGAGATGAAGAAAGAAGTAGAGAGAATACAAACATCCGAAGAGAACAGAATAAGGAAATGAAGTACGAAACAAAGAACAAAAGACAAAACAAATAACGTACCTACACAAAGGGAACATGGATGTGGGGGTGGGTAGAACCACATGGAGCAGACGAACCGTCTAGGGAAGACTGGACTGGACCGGGGGAGAATCACGCCATGACGAAAACATAAGTGTAGAAGCAAACAATAACATATTTAGCACTAGTCTAAATAATGAACGATGAACATAAGATGATAAAAAACACTAACTTGAACTGAAAGCGGCATAACCAATACTCAATTCTAAAACTATTAAAAGTAGGTTAGAAACATATTCGTAAAAGTACTAGTATATTCCTGTATGCAAAGGAACAATGAGAAGACCACTGTGAAGATCGAGGAAATCATGTGATATGTGATGAGGGAGATCTTGAAGAATCCATAAGATCTGTCTTGTGTGAGTTAATGAAGCTTTGAAGACGTAGTGGATCTTCATAAGAAGTTGTTCTGTTGTTATAAGTAACTTTGAATAGGCACGGGTGATAAAGGCCATATCTAGCTCCCATGGAACGCAAATCAGATCTCAAGTTGAGGAAAGCTTTACGCCTGGCTGCTGTGGCCTTAAAGTAATCCTGTGCGAAAAACAGTGGTGATCCAGACCAGGAGATCCGTTGGATAGCTTTAGCGGCTGACAGTACTTTTTTTTTTTTTTTTTTGTTTTGAAACCGTTTATTACAAATCTCAAGAATATACAAATATGGGCCCACAACCTTCCGGCCGGCCGCTAGGAATGGCAGAAACATATGGCATACGTTCATAGAACACTTGGCGTTACAAAGGAGCATAAGCAGGAGTTATCAACATCATGGGCCACAGCCATAATACCCCACAGTACGGTTTCATTTTATACAAACAACAAGAAAACAACACCCACAAGGCTACCCACAGTCGAAAGTAGCAGCACGTGCTCCCCAATGGGGAACCCCAACTATCAGAGGAGTCCAAGGAGGGGAAGGGAAACAAAGCGAGGACTGGGGGAACCCTGTGCCCGGGGCTAGGGGAAGGAGTCAGCTAAGGGGACGGGGCTGGTGAGGCAGCAGGCAGCAACGGTGGCGCGCAAATACTCCCACGGTAGGCGTTCCAGGGGCCCCACACTTTCACCCATGTCCCAGGCTTACCCCTCGCCACATACACCACCTTTTCTCGAAACATGCACCAGTCCATGTGCTCTTTCCAGGCCGACACCGCCGGGGGGTTTTGGGATCCCCACAGTTGCGCAATATCACGCTTAGCAATCATATATCCCAGAGTCACCCACCACGTTTGCGGAGCCGAGTAGTCAGTTGGTTCCCACACATTCAACAGGCATCTCCTCGCTTCCGGCAGCAGCGCAACACGCGTAACCACTCGCAGGACCTCGTGCACACCGCGCCAGAATCGCTCCACCTTCGGGCATTCCCATAAAATATGCAGGAAGGTCGCCACGGCACCACAACCACGCTTACACAATCCATCCTCAGTGTAGCCCATACGCTGAAGCCTTTGCCCCGTCATGTAGACCCGGTGGAGTATCTTGAGCTGGACGAAGCGAAGGCGAGCCGGTATAGCCACCTCCTTCGGAGAGGCCACCGCGGAGATCCAGTCCTCATCGTCCAATTCCAAACCGTCGGCAACCCAAGCCTCGCGAAGGCCAGTCAGCAAGCCCGATCGATCATTAATCAGTTTTTTATAAATAAGGGAGATCGTACTGTCTGGGACGTGGCCATCTAGCACTCTATCCTCCAGGGGGGAAGACTCCGGGATGGAGGCGACGTCTGGGAAGACGGAGCCCAGTGCATGACGGATCTGCAGGTATCGAAAGTATTCACTGCCCTGCAACTGAAACTCCGTCTGCAGCATCTCGAATGTTTTAAATCCTCCCCTCGACCAGAGATCCCCCACTTTACTGATGCCTATCATGTCCCATTTCTCGAAGTCCTTCGAGGTCCAGAGAGAGCCCAACTTCTCAGACGCATACAGCGGTGACGCCCGGGTCAAACGGTCCTTCCACCCCATAGCTGCATTAGCCGCATGCCATACTCTGACCATGACACGCGTAGGTCCCGTCAAGCGAGCGTCGGGCGCGCCAGAGTAGAGCGCTCGATTGTAGTCGCCACCGGGCAGTAGCATCTTGTCCATCTCAAATGCCGGGTTCAAGGCTGGCCCATAGAGGCCATGGTTAATTGCAGCTAGCTGGGAGGCCCAGTAATACCGTTTAATATCCGGGAGGGCAATCCCCCCGTCATACCATGGGAGCGTCAACTTCGCCAGGGCAATGCGCGGCCTCCCGTCCCAGAACAGGCGGCGCTGTAAACTCTCCACCTCACGGAAGTAGCGCGCCGGGACTGGGTCCATAGTGTTCTGGAGAGCGTATAAGAAACGTGGCAACGACATCATCTTAAACAACGCCGCCCGGCCGAGCGGCGAAAGCGGCAGGCGCCGCCAGCGCACGACGTCCTCCTTCAAGCGCTGGAGAGGGGGAAGCAAGTTCCGCTCGTAGCGGGCCTCTGGGTCCAGAGTAATGTAGACACCCAGGTATCGAAACCCCTGAGAGGCAATCTGAATCGGACAACCCCGAGGAAGGACAGGAGCCTCCCCAGAGAGCACATACACGCATGATTTAGCCCAGTTGATGACAAGGCCTGAGTTCCGGCAGAATGAACGTAAAACATCAACCAGGACTATGAGTGACTTACGTGGGGAGGCTAGGTACAAAAGGATGTCGTCAGCGTATAGGGACACACGGTCCTCATACTCGGGGGTCCAACGGAGACCACGGATGGAGGGGTGCCACCGCAGCCACTCCGCCAGGGGCTCCAAGGCCAGCGCAAACAGGAGCGGCGACAAGGGGCAGCCCTGTCGCGTGCCCCGGCCCAGCTCGAATGGGGCTGAAACTCTTCCATTCACCACCACCTGCGCCAATGGGCCCGAATACAACAATTTGACCCAACTGATGAAGCCCGGGCCGAATCCAAACTTCGCCAGCATCGCCCAAATGTATGGCCACTCAAGCGTGTCAAACGCCATAGTGGCGTCTAAGGACGCCAAAATGGCCGGCTCCCGCACGAATGGAACACGTGCGAGCACCCCGTGCAAGCGCCGCAGATTAAGGGCCGAGAATTTTGGGCTCCGCATTCAAGAGCGAGATAGGCCGATAGGATGTGACCCGGTCCCGAGGCCTCCCCTCCTTGTGGATCACCACGATAGTAGCCAGACGCTGGTCCGGCGGGAGGGAGCCCAGCGAGTGGGCCGCCAGGAACATCGCGCGGAGGTGGGGTGCCAGTACATCTGGTCGCAACTTATATAACTCGATAGGGATCCCATTCGGGCCCATGGCCTTGCCAGAGGCAACCGAACGTATGGCGAGGGCAATTTCGTCGGATGTAGGAGCGGCATCCAGCGACACCCTGTCCTCCTCCGGGAGGGAGGGCAGCGCGATATCCCTAAGCAGGGAATGGGAGTCCTCCTCCGCGCAAGGAGAGACCGGAGAATACACCTCGCGGAAATAATCCGCGAAACAGGAGACAATTTCTTCTGGCTCGGTGACACTCACACCATCCGTTCTCTCAATCAGCGGGACCACACGATTCACTCTCTCCTTTTTATCCAACCACGCTATCAGTTTGCCCGCCTTATCACCCACATCATACAGTCGCCCCTGTTGCTCCCTACTGAGGCCCCTGGCCGCCTCCGTAACGAGGGCCCTGTAGGCCGCCTGCTTAAGTTGTAGGACATGCAGTGCAGCATCCGTCACTCCGCCCTCTAAATCCCCCTCCAATTCAGCAATTTCGGCCTCCACCCGGGTAACCTCCTCCCGCTCGCGCCTCCGGGCATGGGAAATAAGGGACAGGGCCTCTCCTCTGAGAACTGTCTTGAAGGCTTCCCACAAGGAGATAGCCGAAGGGACGGACCCCACATTCTCATCAAAGTATCGCTGCAAGGATTTAATCACCGCAGCGCGAATGGTGGGGTCGCGCAGGTACCAGGCATTGATGGGAACCACCCTGCCCTCACCCCTCGGAAGGACATCAAAATGGAACAGGAGCGGGGAATGATCTGAGATACCCCGCGCCAGATGGCGCACCTCCCCCACACTCCCAGCATAGGCCGCCGGGACAAGGACATGATCAAGCCGTGAGAGGCTACCATGGGCCCCCGAGTGGAAAGTGTACTGCTGCTGCGTGGGATGTTTTAAGCGCCAGCAGTCCACCAATCCCAGTGTATCCAAGAGGCCAGAGAGCCACGCCTGGGCCCGGGGGAGGTCCCTAGGGGGGTGACGATCCAGAGTCCCAGAAACCACCGCATTGAAGTCCCCCCCAACCACTAGGAGTCCCCCCGGAAGGCCCAGGAGGAGGCGCCCCAGGTCTGCAAAAGTGGTCGCCTGTAGCCCCGGTGGGACGTATACCGATACAAAGACCACTACTTTGCCTTCCATTCTCCCCACTAAAACAGCATAGCGTCCCCTATCATCATGGCGCACCTCATCAATTTCCAACGGGAGCGAGTTCTTCACCATAATGCCCACACCCCGTGAGCCCGACGTGAAGCCCGAGTGGGCCACCAAACGATAGCCACGCCGATTCATGGCACAAAAAGAGTTTCCAATAAGGTGTGTCTCCTGCAGGAAGACTACATCGGGTGAGATTCGTTTCAAATACTGCAGGACCACACCCCGTTTGATCCTATCCCCCAGTCCATTAACGTTCCAAGACAACAAAGTCAAATCCCTACCCCCCATCACACACAGAAGCCATCAGTCGTCCCCCGGAGAGCACCGTAAAAACAATACAGAAAAGGGTTTGCCTTGTGGTAAAAACGAACAACACCCCACCCCAACAGAACTCCCCCCTCCCTGCACCCCTGCATGAGCCCAAACAGCCCCCCCAAAGTGCAGTGTGCCTGTCGCCCCATAGATGGTAAAACTAACTAGACCCCCAGAGGAGGAGGGAGAACCCCCAAGAGACCCCACACGACCTCCACAGGAGGAGACTTACTCGAACAGGCGAACAGTCAAAAGTGACATCAATTTTGTCCAGAGCGAGGCATAATATTAGTCCCTCAGTCCTGATCCGGCGGGCCCTCTCCCCCCACCGCTCCCCCCCCACCCCCCCGATCCCCAGGCAAGGTATCGAGCCAGTCCCCGGCTGCTTCGGGACGATCAAAAAAGTGCGTGCGGCCATCCAACTCCACCCGCAGCTTGGCCGGGAAAAGCATAGCGTACTTGAGATTTAGGTCCCGTAGACGACGTTTGACTCCGAGAAAGCTTAGTCTCTGCTTTTGGACCGCTGGGGTGAAGTCAGGATAAAAATTTATATCCATATTGTCGAGTCTGACCGGCCCCTGTAGTCTGGAGGATTGCAGGATAGCGTCTCTGTCCCGAAAGTTGAAAATCCGGGCGATGAGAGGCCTCGGGGGGGCTCCGGCCTTGGGCCTTCCCCCGGGAACCCTGTGGGCCCGCTCCACCGCGAAGAATTTACTCAGTCCCCGGGGCTGGAGGTGGGTGAGAATCAAGTCCTCCACGAATAGATCCGCCGCCGCCTCCTCACGTCCCTCAGGCACCCCGAGAATACGGACATTGTTCCTCCGGGCCCGACCCTCAGAATCCTCCAGGCGACGATCCATCAGCGCGCTCGCATGGCCAAGCCGGCGCACCTCCTTTTGGAGGGCTGCCACATCCGTCGAGAGGCCCGATGTGGTGTGGGCCAAAGAATCGACCCGGTCATTAGTCTTGGATAGATCGGCCCTTACCAGGCCAACATCCACGAGGACCGAGTCAATTTTCTGCGCCAGTGTATCAAAACGCTGGTCCACCGAGGCCTTCATCTCAGCGATAGCGCCCATCACGTCCCGCAGGGTCAGATCCGCGGGCAGAGCAGGAGTATCAGTCGGGCCCTCAGGGGACCTACGCGGCACCTCGGGAGATCCCTTCTGGAGGGTATAGCGGTCCATGCTGTTAGACTGGTGGACTGCGCCACGTCGGGTCGATTTCACCTTTGCCCGATCTCCATCTTGCTTGGTGGACATGGTTCCAGTCCCACGGCCATGCCAGGCACGTCGTAAAGGGCGGGCAGGCCGGTTCACGGGATCCGGGGGGGGCTCACCACAGGGCCGCGGGGCAAGTCACAGTCGGCAGGCCGGCAAGGCACCCCAACGGGGCCACACCACCTCACAGTGCCCCGCGACCCAACCTCGCCGAGACAGCAAGGAGGGTGCAAAAGCGAAAGTGAAAGTGCGGGGTACGCGAGCCGCCGCGCCCAGCCCGCCGCTGTTGTTGACCTTGCCTCCGGATCATCCCACAACTCCAATCCGGGGTCCGGCGTGGAGAAGGCCTCAAATCTCAATCGGTGCTACCGCCGGAGTCCGAGGTCCAATTTGGAAGCGAAAAGCGGGTGCCACCTCAGCTCGGGCTCACCAACACAGTCCCCTCATCTAGGACAGGATATTGTCAGGATATATGTAGGAGGTCGCGGAGGTCCTCGGGAGCCTCGCACCTACGCGGCCATCTTGGTTGCGCGCTAGGCTCCTCCCCCCGCTGACAGTACTTTTAATAAATCAGTGTACTCAAGGAAGTAAAGGATGACCCCCCTTGGCTGCTGTGGAGGTGAGTTATTGGTAGAAACTCAACCTAATCTGTGGGCACGCTGTATATTCGACACAGTGTCCTCTGGTAAGTGAAGGATCTTAGGGAGAAAGGATTTGAATAAACCAATAGGGTCTGTACCTTCAGCCCCATCCACCAGGCCATATATACGTATGTTGTTCCTCCTATTGCGGTTTTCAAAATATTCAATCTGCTTTTGAAGAGATGATACTTGTGACTGCATGATCGTAACACTCTTTGTGGTATCGGTGTAAGAGGAGACAGTTTGTTCCACTGCTGTGAGTCTAGTATCAAGTTGAGACAAATTATCAGTAAAGACCTGTAATTTGGAGTTCGTTTCCTCAACAAAGGGTCTGAGAGCCCTTATCTCTTGCAGTAATAACTCCATTGAGACTGGAGAAGATGGTTTGGGCGGCGAAGGGCGGTCCTTTTTCAGACGTTTTACATTAAACTTTCCTGAGACTGCTGGCGTGGGATCCATTATTGTACTGTAACCTTCTGAAACTAGTAGACCAGAATCTTCCAGTCTGGAGAATTCTGAAAAAAGCTTTGAGTTTTTAATGAAAGAACGCTTTGGTTTTGTTGCGATATAGAGATAACCCTTCGTCCTACCCATCAAGTTGTGAGGTTAGTACAATGAGGAATTCAAGCAACCAGAGCAGAAGGAACAATTATTCAGTCAATGAGGAGTAGCAACGTAGAGTAAGTTATGCAGCCAGAGGAAGCATGATCTAATGTTGCGCTCCGTGATAATAAATACAGAACTAATAGCTATATGATCAATGGTTTTACAAGACCATCTTGCATTAGACATTTTACTTGCCGAAAAAGGCGAAGTCTGCTGGTTGCTTAAATTAACTCACTGTTACTCATACTTGCTCTTTTACAGGAAGGACTCTTTATGGGTTCTTGTTAGGATAGGATAGGTCCATTAGTTTAGAATAAAGACTACACTCTGAATGGAATACGCTGGTTTTATTTCTCTATGCTTGTTCTTACCAATCTTATTTCTTATTATTTCTGTAATCGATGTGCCACTAATTTGAATAAAAAGAACATACATACTGGCTAAATTTTTTAATGAGAAAATAAACGTCACCAACCTTCTCTTTATTGATTGAACATCAAATGTAATTATTGATGTCTGTGTTGTGTAATGCTCCATTCGAAAATGGTGGCAAAGATTCATCAGCTGTGAAAGGTGCGGAACTTCCAGGTTCCCTAATTAAGTTTTAAATTTCTTTAGAGATTTCTGCGCCAGCACATGACAATGAAGCCGGCAGTGAGGCATGCAGTGTTCTCCCTCTGGGAAACAAAGATACTGCCTTCTGTTTACTATACAAAACAAAAGTGGCTTAGATACCTCTACAGATGTTGACATGGCGTGCCCTAAGGGGCTTTCCTAGGAGGAGAAGGTTTAATTTTCAGTTGTATTAAGAAAGGCAGACAAGGCTCTGGAGCTGCCTTATCCATGGAGGAAAGCAATGTGAATATCCTCACTGGAATTTTTCTGCAGCTATAACCCTCCCCCTCAATGAAGACTTCAAGGAGCCCATTCTAGTTGCATGGGGCAGTCATCTTCTGCCCTGGCAGTGAACTGCCAAGATGATTGCTACATTGTCTAGCCATAAGGAAACCAACGTTCCTTACAACTCATACCTTATAAGAGAGTCTGGTGGTGCATGTCATCCGTATCCAAGCGAAAACCTGGCTCATTGTCTAGGGCACTCCACAGACTGTGAATCAATGAAGGTAGAGCACAAGGGGAAAAAGGTTTTTACTTTATGTGGGTCTCGGCCTTCGCTCCTCAAATGTGATCTGTCTCCTAGTGCACTACTTCCATGCGCTATGGAAAATTGAGCAGATATTCATGCCAAATTTATTAGATCATTTGTGTGACAATGACAATTTCTCAGAAGTCATTAGAGATGTGCAGGATGTAGCCAAATAAATGTTGAGGTCTGCATGGGCACCGTTGACTCTGTGCATGCTCAATGGGCTTGTCTGTCACCACTTACTGTCATGCCTTGCTACGTCCCACTGGACTTTTGTGGGAGGTCCAAGCTAATTGGATAGACATGTAGTTCAATGATTCTGACTAACTCTGCGTTTAAATGGTTCAAGCAGGGTAGGCTTCGGCTCATTGCCTGCTTGCTAGTTTCACAAATATAATAATGTTTCCAGTGTTCTCCAGGGAGTGAGAGAATGCACCCTCACAGACCATACAATAGCTGTGCCACTTCCTGCACCAACAGAGGGACTCCAGGGGTCATAGTAATACAGTCTTTTTATTCCTCCTCCTCCTCTTGCCCTACTTCCCCCCCGCTTTAGATTGTTCCAAAGGAACACATATGGACAGTGGGAAGGAGGGTGTCTTACCCTCTGTCACATTGGAAAACCATTACAATTGACCACTGGGTCCTAAGATAAGAGAACATTTCTACGCCCTCCCTTGTCATGATTTCCCTCCCTTCGAGCCTTCCAGTCCCCTCAATCTCCTTGAACGAGCTCACTGTTAGCCAGGACTCAAGACTGATCTTGATTTTGAACAAGTGTGCTTTTTCATGGCTGAGCTTGCATTAATGAGTGCAATACTGATATTTGAGAAACAGGGAACATAATTTTTTTTTTTGTGTTCAAATATTTTATTGTATTTAGATAAAAGAAATACAGTTTCAAATCAATAGCGATACATAGCAAATCAGACATTGATGTTGACGAGCAATATCTGGTCTGTGATGAAAAAGGTAGAAGGTTATCATATCAAAAAGATCAGGTATATATCAAGACAAATAACAGATACACAAATTAAGGTATTAATTATAATACCAAGGAAGTTGGAACAGAGAAAACATCATCATAATGCTCAGTAAAGTTGTGTAAGAATATGTATCGCATGGTAAATAAAATATATCAGCAAGGGGAAGAAATGAAAAGGGAAAGAGAAAAAATAGGAGAGAAAAAAGAGAGAATATTAAAAGGGAAGAGGATGCAATAGTACATCTTCCACACATAAAATGACAAAATCAATAAAGGGACTCAAAAGATGTTGAGCTACTAAACCCTGAGAAGACAGACAGATTTATCCAAAGAAAACCATACATTACTAGCGATTGGAAGTGAATCTTGTTTCCTTTCAATAAGAGTGGGAGTTCCAAAAAGATATCACACCCACACCCACCAGGTATGGTAAGATAAAAGATAAAAAGATTTCCATTCTGTGAGTAGAATTTTGACTGCGATAGATAAGAGCAAATCTAATAACTCCAAAATCTGTATTGTCAAGAGGCAAAGGGGTCACTATAACCCATGGACCTAGCATAATCTTAGGCAAGGAAAGAGTGATAGCTGTATTGAAGATTAGAGACAAGTATTTTTGTATAGGGCCCCAAAAGGAATCTAATAACTTACATTCAAAGAACATATGTTGATGGGTGCCTGGTTCTGAATTGCAATTCCAACATAGATCACTATTTTGTAATTTCAGTTTCTGTAAGCGAGCAGGAGTCCAATGTACGAGATTCATAGTGAAGAATTTAGATTGAATCAGTGAAGGAGCAATTTTGTCACGGAGGGATAATTTCCCAATCATCTGCCATGTATCCTGTGTAATATGTTTAAAAATATCATCATCAAAATAGTGAGACCATTTAACACAAGTTATAGTGGGTTGTGAAGGCATTGGAACAGATATAAATTTATACATTTTGGAAGCAAAATGGCCTGAGCATAACCACATACCAAGAAGTGAGACAATAAAGAAATCTATAGAAAGGGTTATCTTAGAAAGTTTGACTTGTAGTTTTAAAAACGTATAAAAATCCTTATTACTGAGATTACATTTTTTAGCAAAGGAAGGAAAAGGGGAGAGGGTCATGATTAGTATCATAGAGGTCTTTCACTAATCTGATACCCAGAGCAGCCTATAGAGAAGCGGTGTTAAGTTCAATGTCAGTAAAAAGCTTTGAATTAAGCCATAAAGATGTTCATCTTGATCTATGAACTGTTTTTGAAAGTTTCCGATCAAGGTAGTTCAAAGCACTAACTGTATCCAACAAACTATGTCGAGAGTGTGCTATTGTAAGTTTGGAAGCTGTGAGCAGAGAAAGAGTGCTAAAGGGAGCGCACAAATCATGTTCTATAAGAACCCATTGAGGCATATATTGAGATTCTGGTAAAAACCAAATTGCTCCTTGGGCCGCCAAAAAGGATATTTGGTAGAGATTCTAGTCTGGAAGGCTACAACTTCCCAATGCAGAGGGTTACCTGAGGCATTTAGAGCAAATTCTAGATCTTTTATCATTCCATAAAAATCTTCACGTGAGTACATCAATCTCATAAAAGAAAGATGAAGGAAGTTTTATAGGGAGCATAGAAGATACCCCACCAAGAAATATATTTAGGAGACCAAGAAGACAAGTGATCTTTACCTTTATTTATTAAGTGGAATTCATTATAAGTAACAGTACCTGCAAGATCTTTGCAGAACCAGATTCCCAGATATTTAATGCGCGTGGATTGCCATTTAAAATCTGAATCACCCAAGTGAGAGGGAAGACACAAAGGATTCAAAGGGAACACTTTCGTCTTCTCTTTATTAAGAGTATAGCCAGAAATGACTGAGAAATCACTAATAATGCTAGAAATAGAAGGGATCACTGATTAAATATCGTCTTAAGAA
Organism: Triturus cristatus; assembly: GCF_964204655.1. Taxonomy (NCBI): domain Eukaryota; kingdom Metazoa; phylum Chordata; class Amphibia; order Caudata; family Salamandridae; genus Triturus; species Triturus cristatus. The sequence goes on along the minus strand of NC_140581.1, from coordinate 514,174,140 downwards.
ATAAGTACATCGTCAGCGTATGCAGCCGTTTTATGTATATGCGTTTCAAATTGGAACCCCTTAATCTCCGGGTTCAGATTCAGCAAGCAGAGAAGTGGATCAATAGATAAAAGAAAGAGAAGGGGAGAAAGTGGGCACCCTTGTCTTGTTCCTTGATGGAAATTAAAAAAGGAGGACGTTGTGCCATTAATTTTAATATTAGCCTTAGGTTGCGCCTAAAGAGCCATGACCATATTAATAAAAGAGCTGACAAGGTTGTGAGGCTCTGAAACCGAATGTTAAAAAGACCAAGAAACCTTATCCAATGCCTTTTCGGCATTGAGGGTAATCGCCGTGGATGGTAGTGAAGAGAGTTTTGCTTTTTCTAAAATGTGACAGAATGGGTGAATGTTGTCCCTAGCAAGCCTACCTTTAACAAAACCCGTTTGGGAGCCATGGATGAGATTAGGAATGTGACATTCTAGTTGACTTGCTAAAATCTTGGCATAAATCTATGCTTTCATATTTAATAAGGAGATGGGATGGAGGTTTTTTGGGTCAGAAGGATCTTTATCTTCTTATGGTATACCTACAATAGTAGCCTCGGGGGCCGTACCCGAAACTTTGCCAGATAAAACATAATGATCCAAAATCTTTTTAAGATATTTAATAATTGAAGAAGTAAACATTTAATAGAAGGCAATGGGATACCCATCTGGACCAGGAGCTTTCCCAGAATGAGTAGCCTTAATATCCTGGATAATCTCTTTAATTCTAATTGGTTTACCCAACTTGGCTATGTCATCGTCCGAAATAGTTGCAATAGGGAGAGAATTAAGGAATGGTTGGCAATTAAGGTTGGAGCACTGCCTTTGAGGGGTATCTAATTTTTCATAGAAATCTCTAAAGACCGCAAGAATTTTTCTCGGGTATGAAACTTTTTTGAACCGTTTCTATCAGTAATATGGGTAATCTGTGTGGTATCAGTAATCATATATGTGAGAGTAGTGGCTAGCAATTTGCCAGCTCTATTCTGTAGAAATAATTGACGAGATTGTGTACTCCAAGATAAGCCTTTTTGGTAACTATGGAATTAAAAGAGTATTTTAAATGTTTAATGTCCTGCAAGAGAGATTTATCACTAGTATGTCTATACAATTCCTCATTTTGTTTAATATCATACCCCAGAGACTGGAGAGATCTTCTAATATCGCCATTCCTTTTGGAGATTCTTTTATTAATATGACCTCTTATAGTACATTTAAACGCATCCCATGATATTATCGGAGAATCCACTGATGATTTATTTTCTTTAAAGAAACCCACAGTTTCATCATTCAGTTCCTTGACTTCAGCATCATCTTCTGAAATTTCTGTGTTAAGATGCCAATTACAAGGTACTTTTGTATCTGTAAGGCTAAGTATTGATAACGAGACTGCTGCATGATCAGAGACAACTATTGGATGGATCATGACCTTTGTTGTATTTTATAAAAGGGAAGTGTCAACAAGAAGGTAATCGATACGAGAGATGCTGGAATGGGGGAGGAGAAAAAAGTGAAATCGCTACCCGTTGGATTGTGTAATCTCCAAGCATCCAAGAGATTATGTGACGAATATCCGCCGCAAAAAGACAGGCGGGAAGGGATACTATAATCCCTATGGCGGTGCCTGCACGGCACCGCCGCAATGTTGTCCTGGTTCCGGGTTCCACAAGGCGGGCAGAAAAGGACCACCTTGCAGAACCATGGCAGACGGCCTTTCCATCCACTGCAGAAACATTGGGATTCCCACCGCCATCCTAATTTGGCGGTGGGAATTTTCTGTATGATGGCGGAAGGACTGCCGCCCCGGTGGTGGCGGTCCTTCTGCCATCATAATGAGCCCCTTAGGGAACAGCAAACAGCAGGTAAATCTCAAGTACAATATTAGCTAATGAATATATAAAGAGTCGAGGAAGTGAAGCAGATGTCCCATTATGAAAGTTTGAAAAGGGGAGAAGAAGAAAGAATAGGAGAACATCAAGAGGTTTCAAATGTACTCCAGATATATCCAGAGCAACATCCAAGCCCAGTCCCATCAGGGGATGTCTGTAAGAGACATGTTGCATGGGGAGTCAATGTGGAAGAGCAGCGGCAACAGCTACCCTCACCAGAACAGACTACTCCATCAGGGAGAATAAGCAGAACAAGGGAAACAGCGGGACAAAAGAAACCATCATAAATAAATAACCAGTGGATTCGTAAACACATCAGCTACATATCAGGGATATAGCATAAACCAATTTGTTAAATAGTTAAATATGAGGTAAAGAACACGTATATAAAAAGATGACCTTACATAAATAGACCATTTATAACAGTTGTAACATATATATATAATTCACTTAAAAAACCATAGGTTTCACACATGTTATAGTTAGGTGGATATTTCACTCGTAAAAAACCAATGAAATTCCCCCGTGATAGTTAGTTCAGATAACTATAACTCGCGCGTCCGCAATCCACTGCTCATGACGTCACATATTACATCACTCATGACATTGTCAGTGGCATCACTCATGACATCATCCTTGTGATAGAGTGGCGGTCGCGCGAGTTATAGTTATCTGAACTAACTATCACGGGGGAATTTCATTGGTTTTTTACGAGTGAAATATCCACCTAACTATAACATGTGTGAAACCTATGGTTTTTTAAGTGAATTTGCAAGGTTTTTTAAATGCTAATTCCTAACTATAACATGTGTGAAACCTATGGTTTTTCAGTGAATTTGTACGGTTTTTTAAATGCTAATTTATTTATGTATTATTATTTTGTTTATATATTTATTTTACAATAAACTACATATAAAAAAATTATTATTTTTTTTTTTCACCGTGCGCGCACGGTGCGCGCACCCCCGCGATTTAAAAAAAAAAACAGCCTGACAAAGGCTAGGGGGTCAGGAACTCTCTACCCTGCCCCCTTTTCACGTTCGCCACCTTCCTTTTTCACTCTCGCACTGAAAACAAACAAAATGGCGGCCGACACTTCCTGATTTCGACCGATTCGAACGTTGACTAACATGTAACCACCAATCAGAATTACGCTAGTGCACGTTAGGGTGCTCGCACGGTGCGCGCACGGTGCGCACACCCTGCGCGCGTATAGATATTGATATGCTTTTAAATGCTATTTTCTCAGGAAATACTGAACAGATTTACACCAGACCTGCAAAAGGCACTTCCTTGACCTTATGGCTACCTCTCTGCCAAATTTCAAGTAATTCTGTTCAGCCGTTCGGGCTGTAGCTGTGTCTAAATGTCCTATGGAAAAATGCATGGGGAAAACGCGTTTTGGGACCCCCCTGAACGGAGCGCCCCATTAGTTTTGAAAATTTCGCGAGGATTCGTCAACCGGCGCCAAAGTTATTCAAAATAGAATTTTGAGATTTCCTATGGAAACACGGTCCTGACTATAACTATCTACTGACGACCGCCAGTAGATAATATATATCTCAATTTGTATGTACCCCCATACAGCTATAAGCATTAATATATGTTCTAGTGCTATATTTCAGGGTCATTGCAAACTGGCTATATGGCATAAAAAACAATACACAGAATATCATAAGTCCTGAAATAGCACCGTCATAATGACCAAACATTCCAATGTAGCAAAATAAAGAAATAAATATGTTAAATACCATTAGAAATTGGTCAATATTGACCACAACATTAGAAGCAGAGCAAAGTAAATACATATCATCTTAAAGCCGCCTATATATTTATTAGAACAGTTCATAGATGGTAAATGAATAATAAGTATATATATGAAGTTTAACTTTCATACTAAAAAAGATTAAGGGCCTCATTTATGAAAAGTGCTTTTCCTTGCGCCCTCCTTGCGACATGATAGATGCGTCATATTTACTGTATGGCGCATCATGTCGGAAGGAATGACAGATACATCAGTTTTACTGATGTATCTGTCGGCGCAAAAATGTCGCATTGCTGAAGTTGTGTCGGAAGCGTGACGCAACTCAAGCAATGTTACTTTCACATGGGGCAAGCCCCATGTGAAAGGGCCTATGTCAGTCAGTCAGACTTCTAGGACGCAAAAGCATCAAAACTAAGGTTTTGACGCATTTGCGTCCTATAAGTGGCGTAGTGAAATCTCATAGATTTCACTGTGTCACTTCTACGAGGCTTACATGCGTGGGAATGCCCCCCCTGCATACATAATACCTGACGCAGGTATAATGTAGCGCAGTCGTTACAAAGTGACGCATCTGCTTAGATGCGTCACTTTGTAAATAGGGTGCATCAGGGGGCATGTTTTACGTAGCCGATGCGTCACAAAAAGTGATGCAACGGCAGCCCAAAACTGTCACAAGGCCTCATAAATAAGGCCCTAAGGGTAGAATACTTACCTATATTAGGAAAGCTAGCTAAGGGAGATACAATACTAGCCGATTTTAAAAGAAACTTCATCACAGACTAGACGGTTAGAAAAGTATTAATGAAATTCCATTGAATACCCCATCCCCTGACATCATGTAAGAAACTCCTAAGAAGTATGCCCTTAAAATAACCTGAGTATCACATATGTGATATATTAATACTATATAATGTGTAAAAAACAGACCTGTGCATAATATAAAAAGCATCAGAACAGTAATACAAGCAAAACCATGACAGAAAAATCTGTATAAGGTACAGTGAGAGTAACCTAGAAAAATTCAAGCAAATTACAGAAACTCCAGCAATTCATAAAATATGCAAGGATAGAATCAAATATTATTGAGCGACAAAGAGGATATGGTTTATCATGGAAGCATAGATAACATATCAGGATCATATGATTGTCTAAGAACATGAAGAACCAGGTTGAAAGTCCGAATCGATCTTAGATTCAGAGTGATTATCCAAAAACGTTGAGAGGTCTGTAGGTTCATAAAAGATCTGTGAGTTGCCCTTGAAAGTTATCCAGAATCTTGAGGGTCCAGCAAAATAATACAGGATTCCCATATCAGTAATTCTTCTACGCAGATTAAGAAAGCCTTTTTGACAGATTACAGTATCTCTGGCAAAATCTTGTGAAATTTAAATTTTGTGACCCCCCCTTGAATTGATTTAATCTTTCTCATTTGAGCTAAAATGTGATCTGCGTGTTGGTGTCTCAATGGCTTGAAGATCAGTGGTCTAGGGGAGGACAAATTTTTGGGTTTAAAAGTTGGAACTCTGTGAGCTCTTTCTATTTCAAAGTCTTGTTTGAAAGAGAGATGCAGAACACTTGGGATCCAAGATATCAAGAAGTCTATCACTGAAGGTGCAGAATCTCAACCCCCTCCGGTACACCAAAGATACAGAGATTGCTTTTCCGGTTACAATCTTCCTGTTCTGTTAGATCTCTCCTTAAAGATGAGATAGAGCGCTCCAGATTTTGAATGTGCTTAGCCTGCTTATTCGTGTAGTCTTCCACATTACTTATTCGTGTCTCAGCATTATACATTCGTATTGAAAGTTCTTTAAAGTCATTACAGATCCCTGCCACCTCCACCTGAAGTATATCCGTATTGGTTTTGGTGCTTTGAGCTAGGTCATGTACCTCGTTGAGTTTAAGTAAAATAGCCTCCAAAGTTGAAGTAGAGTAAGGACTTCCTTTAACTGGAGATTCCGAAATAGGTGGAGAGTGTTTGGAACGTGTCAGGTTTCCTTTGGAGTCTCTGTCCTTAATGGTACCACATGTGCCTTCTGCCATTGGATACTCATAATGACTAAGGCTAAATAGTCTTAATGTATTCACAGAAAAGAAGAAGAAGCAATATGAGTGAACCACTGATCCACCAAAATCAGCAATCTAGCTGTTATGCGGAAAAATTATCAAATTCGGTTTACACATTGCAAAACACTTGCTGAAGTATCAAATGCGTATTAGGAAGAAAAATATACAAAGAGAGTTAATCAGTGTGCAACCACCAAATTATTGATGGCAGTAAGAAATAAATGGCCGCACATTCCCAAAACAGTGCTGTGATCAATCATGAGGAGAGAGGCACAAATATCGCTGTTTCAAGTGAGAGATGCACTAAAATGCCATTGGTTATATGGAAAAGGTTATCGTCAAATAAATCTCAGAAAAACAACCTCTGAGTAGTGCTAAACAAGAATTGGGTTTGTCACTTAAAGTCTGTCGAGCGAAATAGTACATCACAAAGAAATTTCTCTTAGTGGCCGCCATTTTCGAATCTCCATTGAAGAGATATTCAGGTACTCCCAGCATATGTAGGTGAATATTTCAAGACTTTGGTTCTTATTGTTTAAAAATGTAGTAAGCAGTACCTTTGTAGTTATAAAAAAATCTATCTGGCGTTGTACATCTTCATCTGAGAGGCACTAACGATCTGGCCTCAAGTCCTGATTGCTGAGACACAGTTCATATGATGGCAGCCATTTCAGATCACTGCAGCCAGTAAATCACGGTTAGTATGTTATTTGCAAAGGGAAATTCAGAACTCCGAAAACACTACCCACTGCACACGAGATGTTCCGCCATCCCAGGGTGAACAAAAATCCCCGGACAAACATTTTTAAGAGAACCGGCGTAATCCTTTTTAGTGGAATAAAATTTTGATATTTTTGTATCTCTATGAGTTAGTCATATCTAGCGAATTGTGGGACAGCACGCTGAAATTAAAAACTTCCTCTTATTAAGAAAGCAAGTCACCTGGCTATTTGGGGTGACTTATGGGTGCTGGACATGGGCAGAGCAGACCAGTGTGCTCTAGTCCATTCTTTTGAAGTTGCCCTAGTCCATTCTTTTGAAGTTGCTCTAGCATCATTTTATTTTTCGTTTGCTGGCTCTAAGCCAGCTTCTTAATTTTAGGGGTAGGGTATGTGAGGGGGGAGGAGGAGTGATTGTGCACTCCCTAAGTATGCATATGTGTTTGGCTTGCCATTCTGAGGCCAAGCAAAACACACATGCACACTTGGGTTTCTCCAGCCCGGCTGCATTCAGCAACCGGGCTGGAGAAACCCCACAGACTCCATGACCTGAGCGGAGCGGAGCATCTTTCCTGCCCGCTCAGGTCAATCCCCACACTGCTCTGCAGCACAGGGATTGGATGGAAGTCTGTCCCAGGGGCTGCTGGAACCAGGAAGAGGCCAGCAGGAGTGACGCGATGCAGGAGGCTGCCGGCGAAGTCAAGTAAGTTTTTCAAATTATTATTATTATTTTTAACCCGTCTCCCCCTGCAAGCTCGCTCCCCCACCCCTACGCTTCCCCCACCCGTGCCTTCTTGCAAAAATACTCTGCAACAGAAAACAAAATTCAATCATATGCAACTTTAGAAAATGTTGGTTCATCAAAGGTGATAAATTAGACTTACTCATGACTTTCTGTCCTAGTCTAACTTTTGATAGCCATGATTTATTGATTTGTAAACTGTATGGCTACTCCAAGGGCCTTCCAGCACTGGAAGACATAACAGCTATACTGCTCAGGTGAAAGTTTGAAATAGCCACGTCTTTAGCGATTTCCTGAAGAAAGATTTGATTGGAGAGAGTCTAATATGAAGGGACAAGAGTTCCAGAGCTTGGAGGCAAGATATGCAAAGGAAAGGCCACCCTGCCTTGCTTTTCAAAATCTTAGAATTAAAACTAAATTCTGACTGAAAAATCTTAAGGCACTGGTTGGGGAATAGGACTGGACCATGTGACGTAAGAACAGAGGGCCTATGTTGTTTAAAGATCGAAATGTAGGCATAGTTTTCTTAAAATATATGCACTCCTGCATGGTGAGCCAATGGAGGTCTACAATGTGAGAAGATATTGACTTATGTTTAGGCACCCATAGGAGTACTCGAGATGCAGCATTTTTAATGGTTTGCAGTCTCTTCAAAATGACTTGAGTGACTCTGAGGTAAAAGATGTTACAATAGTCCAGGCAAGATGTCGGCAATGCCTAAACAATCTAAACAAAAGGAAGTCCCTCTCGTGTTCAATGTTTTAATAATGTAATCAACACTCTCATGACCATACTTCACTCACTCCAATATCCACACGCTGAACTCTATTATATGAAAACATTTCTCATTTATTATAATGTTAAAAGTATATTCATTAAAATAATATCTAAAATATATAGCTTTTTACTTGGTAAAAATCAAATTATTTCATGTGAAGCTCTACGCTATATTCCATCAGCATTAAAAACGCAGTTGATACAATTTCATATGTCATATCACTATAAAAACACAAAAATGTCACATTCAATGTGTACAATTAACTGAATAATGTCACCATCATAGTACACAGAAAAATCACAAGAAAATTCTAAAGTTGTCGACGCAGCGTTTCGGTGGATGAGGCTTGATAGACGCAACCTTCTTCAGGACAAGAACTTTTTGTGACAACAGAAATCTCTCTATAAAATATAAAATTATACAAAATTAAATACCTTTCATCCCATTACCCAGCTTTTTCTTCCCTGAGGTATTGATTTAATCATTATCAACATTGCCACAAAATTATGGTAACAACTTTAACCAACTCGATAGGTGTGTGCTTACATAATTTAAGTGGGTGAGAAGTTTCATTGCTATATAGAATTGACTGGCAGGATTCGTTCTAATTGATCAGGCTTTAATTCGAGCTTTTGGTTTTATAGATCCCCATATTATAGGGAGTGTGGAGGAATCGGCAAATGGTGTTCTTGAGTTACGGGCTCAGAAAACCTTTGGATGGAGATTGTGGCTCTCAAATATTTCAATAGAGCAAGGAATTTCTTCGCATATTGGGCGATTTGAATAAAGAATTCAGGTAAGACTGAATGCTGTTGAGAAGTGTCGATTAGACGACGATTGAGATTGATATAGGTAATAGTAGAGGACTAAGATTACTCAGTATTTTGTATTATGTTTCAGGTTGGCGCCTGTTAGACCCGGCCTCGTAGCATGGCTCTTCCTGTCCTCGCACTACCTAACCTGGTACCTGGGACCCCAAGCAAACGGCCCAGCCGATCCTCCCCACCAGAACACACACACGCGACCCGGGCATCCCCGTCCATGGCCTCTCTCCTTTCGGCCACCCCGGGCACGCGTGCCCACTTCATGCACCAAGATGGCCGCCCGGCCCCAGCACAACCCGGGCCTAGAGGCGCCACTCCGGCTGGCGGACATCACGCTTCCAGGGGATGAGAGAGGGAGGAGCAGTTTCTATCGCACCTCTGAACTCCCCTGGGACGATGGGTTTCGATCGGCCCTCCGGCCTCCCTGAGGGCTGGCTCCACGCCTGCTGGGTGTCTGGGACTCCTCCCGACCCGGCCCTGAAAGGATCAAAAGACAATGGCAGGAAACCTCGACAAGCGACCCCCAGGTGACAAGACCCCTGCCTGCACAGACTCCGGACATCAAAGAGGGGTCGACCTATAACAAGGGGTGCTCTAGGACTGTCCGGCAGATTCGCCTTGGAACATCTGAGCCCTGCTGAGTGACTCGCGGCTCCCTGAAGATCGTAAGACCTCCGAACTTGTGCTTGAGCCCTGCTGAGTGACTCGCGGCTCCCCGAAGATCGTAAGACCTCCGAACTGGTACCTGAGCCTGCTGAGTGACTCGCGGCTCCCTGAAGATCGTAAGACCTCCGAACTTGTGCTTGAGCCCTGCTGAGTGACTCGCGGCTCCCTGAAGATCGTAAGACCTCCGAACTTGTGCTTGAGCCCTGCTGAGTGACTCGCGGCTCCCTGAAGATCGTAAGACCTCCGAACTTGTGCTTGAGCCTGCTGAGTGACTCGCGGCTCCCCCAGACTCTCTTTGGTCCCGCCGGACCCCACGACGACAAGCGTATCCCCCAGCTCGAGGATTGTGAGCTGTGCGCCGGGTACGCTCCTGCATTTGATCCATATCCCCCCAAAGACTGTCCCGCTACCTCCTACCCCCACCAAGACTCTGTGAGCCCACGCTCTGCTTGTAAATATCTGCCTTGCTGATCATAAAGATCCTACCACTTCGATTTGATAAAGCTTGAATCCTAAGAACCCTCGGTGTGGTGTCTCTTTGTCGTGTGGTGCCGAGTGTACGATCCTAGATACGAGATTCCTCCCCTGCGGAGTCTCCCGCCAGTGCCCGGCTACGATACTTTGAGGGTGGGTCTCAGGACAGTCAGGGCCCCCTCCGGGCCCCTCTGAGGTCGCCTTCTAACATTGGTGGCAAGCGACGGGATTCGGGCCCATAACCTAGAGATCGTACCGTGAACGACTGATGCACTACCGACAAAGATGGCAGAAGGAAGCGCCATGAGCCCCGCAGAACCAACACCAACAGGGTGTTCCAGGTGGAACAACTAGAAGAATACACGCACAAAGAACTGAAGCAATTCTGCAAAGAACTTAAAATCGCTACCACCGGTCTCAACACCAAAGAAGATTTGCAGAAAGCACTGAAAGCTTGGGTGGATGCCGGGGCCTCCCGCCCAGAAGGCATGGGGGAGCGACACGACGAAGCAGAACCCCCCCAAGGCGAAAGCAGCAGCAATCAGGTGCGAGGCTTCGTGCCAGACGGGGGCCTTTCCCCGGAAGAACTCGCAGACAGAGAGAGAAGTCGCAATCACGAACTCGAGTTGGCCAAACTCAAAATCGAAGGCGAATTGAAATTAGCGGAAAAAAAGCTAGCAGTAGAACAAATGCGCGTACAAGGCGAATTGGAAGAGAAGAAGCTCCAACGGGAGCACGAAGGAAGGAAGCTCCAACTAGAGCACGAACGCAGCTTGAAGGAGATCGAGCTCAAAGCCAGAAACGAGGAAGGGAGGCCCCCGGGGAACCGAGAGGCGGCCTCCCCGGCGGAACAGAAGGTCCACATCCCCAAGGACGTGGTCAAAGAATATTATAAAAATGATGACATTCAACAATGGTTCAGGGCCTACGAGGTCGCCATGACCTCTCATCGGGTCCCGCAGAAGGACTGGGGGGCAGGGCTGTGGGGACGGTTTCTGAGCGAAGGAAGGGACACCCTGCTCGACCTACCCCTCTCCCTGCAGACCTCCTACAGCCACATGAAAGAGGCTCTCCTCACTAGGTACGGCCTCACCCCAGAGATGTACCGTCAGCGATTCTGGGACTGCAGGAAGATCCCGGGCACCACCTGGGTGGAGTATGTAAACTTTTTCAGTCGGGCCTTCGATGGGTGGATCAAGGGCAGCAAGGTCACCACCCTCGAGGAACTCACCGACCTCATGTTGTGGGAACACCTGGCTGCGAACTGCTTTGTGGAACTACGCCAGCATCTGCTCGACAGCAAACTCACCGATCCCCGGAAGCTGGCTGTGGAAGCAGACCGCTGGACCAACACCCGGGTCCCCCGGAGCATTGTAGGAGAATACCCCCGAGCCAGTCAGGGACCACCCCGCCAGAGAGGGGGAGGGAACCAGGGAGGGCAGAGAGAGTCCCAGTCGAGTCCCCCGAAGGCCCAACCTCCACCTTTCCCGGCGCCCCCCCCACCAGTCTCCGGACCCCCCGGGAGACGGGGGCACCGGGTAACCATCACTTGTTTCCGTTGTCAGAGGCCCGGGCACTACGCCAATGACCCGGAGTGCCCCATGGCCCCCCAGGTCCCCCCTGCTGCAAACCCTGGTAGACAGATAGCCAACGTAGCCCTGGGGGAGGAGGTTGAGGACACCGGGGAGTGGGAACCCGCAGCTATGGCCCTAGTATCCCTGGGAGATAGAGAGATGGTCCTTGGTAGCCTCCTGCCCTCCAACACGAAGAAGTACGGGCAGCTCGTCAAGATCAATGGCCACCAAATAGAAGCCCTGCGAGACACTGGGGCCAGCATCACCGGTGTCCTCAGGCACTTAGTCCCCGAGGAGCAGATCCTACCCAACGTCTTTTGCCCCGTAATTTCCGCAGACAATAGAGAGAGTATGTGTCAGGTAGCCCTGGTGCCGTTTGAGTGGGGAGGGGTGATAGGTAAACTGAGGGTTGCCGTAAGAACCTCCCAGCCGGTCGACTGCCTCTTAGGGAACGACCTGGAGAGTTCTCCCTGGAAGTACGTCGAGCGCAAGGCCCACCTAGGAATGATGGGACTCCCCGAGTGGGTGTGCGCCACCACCCGATCTATGTCCGCCCGACTCACCCCCCTGGGGGAAGTCGAGGACACCCCGACCGAGGGAGTCAGAGCAGTCCCCGCCGAGGGTCCTCCCGTCCCCCCATCGGGAGGGTCAGTCGCCAGCGACGAACCCTCACCGTCCGACACCACCCCGGTCCCCGAGTTAGGCGATCTGGCCGAATTGGCCCCGTGGCGCCATGAGGGCGGGCCCACCCGGGAGGAGTTCTGCCGGGAGCAAGCCACCTGTCCTTCCCTGGTCGGACTGCGGCACCAGGCCGAGGGCCAAGCCGCAGGCGACCAAACCGGAATGCACCGAGTTTATTGGGAGAATAACCTCTTGTACAGTGAGCAGAAGTCGGTGGAGCTAGGATCCGGCCGGGTGCTGGTGGTACCCCTACGCTTCCGAGACTTCCTCCTGGGCTTGGCCCACGACACCCCCTCGCCGGCCACCTGGGTCAAGACAAAACCTACAGCCGTCTTGTGACCCACTTTTACTGGCCTAGGATGAAAGCAGCTGTAGAAGCCCACTGCAAGTCCTGTCCCACGTGCCAGGCTAGTGGGAAGAGTGGGGGGAAGCGCAAGGCTCCCCTCCAACCCTTCCCGGTCGTCAGTACCCCATTCGAACGAGTCGGAATTGACATCGTGGGGCCCCTGGATCCCCCCACCTCTCAAGGTCACCGTTTCATCCTGGTCCTAGTGGATCATGCCACCCGATACCCTGAGGCGATCCTCCTACGCACCGTCACGGCTCCCGTGGTGGGCCGAGCCCTGATGGGGATCTTTTCCCGGGTGGGTTTTCCCCGCGAGGTCGTGAGCGATCGCGGCACTAATTTTATCTCAAAATACATGACGTCCCTGTGGCAACAATGTGGAGTGTCCTATAAGTTCACCACCCCGTACCATCCCCAAGGGAACGGCCTAGTAGAAAGGTTTAACCGGACTCTGAAAGGGATGATCAACGGCCTAGAAGAACCCCTCCGGCGTAAGTGGGACGTCCTTCTCCCCTGCCTCCTGTTCGCTTACCGGGAAGTCCCACAGAAGTCCTTGGGGTTCAGCCCGTTTGAATTACTATATGGACACCCCGTCCGAGGTCCCCTCAGCTTGGTTAAGGAAGGGTGGGAGGCAGCACCCCAGACCACCCCACGAGATGTGTTCCAATACGTTCTGGCCCTCCGGAACCAGACCAGGAAGTTCCGAGAGCTGGCCGAGGCCAACCTGGAGGCAAGCCAAGAAGAGATGAAGCGCTGGTACGACCAGAATGCCACTCTGGTCGAGTTCCAGCCGGGCCAGCAGGTATGGGTCATGGCCCCCGTGAAGCCTGGCGCCCTCCAGGACAAGTGGACCGGGCCCTTCAAAGTGATTGAGCGGAAGAGTCCAGTCACGTACTTGGTGGACGTCCAGTCGCCCCGGGATCCCCTGCGGGTCCTACACGTGAACCGCCTCAAGCCTCACTTCGTGCGGACAGAACTGAGCCTCCTGCTGGCCACCGATGACGGGGCCGAAGATGAGTCCGATCCCCTCCCGGACCTCCTGTGTGTCAAGGAGAAGGATGGCTCCGTGGAAGGAGTGAACCTCTCCCCATCCCTCACTGACCAGCAACAAGCGGACTGTCGCCAGCTCCTAGGACAATTCTCCGACCTCTTCTCCCTGATCCCCCGAGTCACCGACTGGTGTGTCCATGACGTGGACACCGGGGACAGCCCGCCAGTAAGACACCGAGCCTACCGAGTCCCTGACCGGGTCCGGTCCTGCATTCAAGCTGAAGTCTCGAAGATGTTGACCCTGGGGGTGATCGAGCCATCCGATAGTCCCTGGGCCAGCCCCGTGGTCCTAGTTCCGAAGGCAGCGGCCCCCGGTGTCGCCCCCGAGCTCCGATTCTGCGTGGACTACCGGGGGCTCAATGACGTCACCCGGGCCGATGCCCACCCCATCCCCCGAGCCGACGAGCTCATTGACCGACTCGGGGCGGCCCGGTTCCTCAGCACATTCGACCTCACCTGCGGATACTGGCAGATTGCGCTCACAGAGGAAGCCAAGGAGCGGTCCGCCTTCTCCACCCCAGATGGGCATTATCGCTTCCGCGTAATGCCCTTCGGAATGAAAAATGCCCCGGCCACCTTCCAGCGACTGGTGAATAGGGTCCTGGCCGGGATGGAACAGTTCAGTGCGGCCTATCTAGACGACATCGCCGTTTTCAGTTCCGGGTGGAGTGAGCACCTCCAGCACCTCCGGAGAGTGCTTACCGCCCTGCGCCAGGCAGGCCTCACAGTAAAAGCCAGCAAGTGCCAGATTGGGCAGGGATCAGTAGTCTACCTGGGGCACCAGGTCGGGAGCGGTCAGGTCGCCCCTCTACAGCCAAAGATCGACGCCATCCTAGCCTGGGAACCACCCACCACCCAAACGGAGGTCCGAGCCTTCCTGGGCCTCACTGGCTACTACCGAAGATTCATCCGGGGGTATGGCAGCCTGGTTGGCCCCCTCACCGAACTCACATCCAAAAAACAGCCCAAGAGGGTGCAGTGGATGACTGCCTGCCAGGAAGCGTTCGATGCCCTAAAGAAGGCCATGTGCACGGCCCCCGTCCTCCGGGCTCCCGACTACTCCAAGGAGTTTGTAGTCCAGACCGATGCCTCCGAGCATGGCATTGGAGCCGTCCTGTCCCAGGTGAATGACCAAGGCCTAGACCAGCCCATCGCCTTCCTCAGCCGGCGGCTGTTGCCCAGAGAACAGAGGTGGAGCACCATTGAGCGCGAAGCATTTGCCGTAGTCTGGGCCCTCAAGAAGCTGCGCCCTTACCTGTTTGGCACCCATTTCAAAGTCCAAACCGACCATCGGCCCTTGCGATGGCTCATGCAGATGCGAGGAGAAAACCCCAAGCTACTGCGGTGGTCAATCTCCCTCCAGGGGATGGATTTCACCGTAGAACATCGCCCTGGTACGGACCACGCCAACGCTGACGGCCTCTCCCGGTTCTTCCGCCTCAGCGAAGAGAACCCCCCAAGATGATGGGTAGTTCTCTCCGGCTTTCAGCTGGGGGGGACGCGTGTTAGACCCGGCCTCGTAGCATGGCTCTTCCTGTCCTCGCACTACCTAACCTGGTACCTGGGACCCCAAGCACACGGCCCAGCCGATCCTCCCCACCAGAACACACACACGCGAGCCGGGCATCCTCGTCCATGGCCTCTCTCCTTTCGGCCACCCCGGGCACGCGTGCCCACTTCATGCACCAAGATGGCCGCCCGGCCCCAGCACAACCCGGGCCTAGAGGCGCCACTCCGGCTGGCGGACATCACGCTTCCAGGGGATGAGAGAGGGAGGAGCAGTTTCTATCGCACCTCTGAACTCCCCTGGGACGATGGGTTTCGATCGGCCCTCCGGCCTCCCTGAGGGCTGGCTCCACGCCTGCTGGGTGTCTGGGACTCCTCCCGACCCGGCCCTGAAAGGATCAAAAGACAATGGCAGGAAACCTCGACAAGCGACCCACAGGTGACAAGACCCCTGCCTGCACAGACTCCGGACATCAAAGAGGGGTCGACCTATAACAAAGGGTGCTCTGGGACTGTCCGGCAGATTCGCCTTGGAACATCTGAGCCCTGCTGAGTGACTCGCGGCTCCCTGAAGATCGTAAGACCTCCGAACTTGTGCTTGAGCCCTGCTGAGTGACTCGCGGCTCCCCAAAGATCGTAAGACCTCCGAACTGGTACCTGAGCCTGCTGAGTGACTCGCGGCTCCCTGAAGATCGTAAGACCTCTGAACTTGTGCTTGAGCCCTGCTGAGTGACTCGCGGCTCCCT
Organism: Triturus cristatus; assembly: GCF_964204655.1. Classification (NCBI taxonomy): domain Eukaryota; kingdom Metazoa; phylum Chordata; class Amphibia; order Caudata; family Salamandridae; genus Triturus; species Triturus cristatus. Next base: position 514,158,287 of record NC_140581.1, on the reverse strand, counting down.
GAAGATCGTAAGACCTCCGAACTTGTGCTTGAGCCCTGCTGAGTGACTCGCGGCTCCCTGAAGATCGTAAGACCTCCGAACTTGTGCTTGAGCCTGCTGAGTGACTCGCGGCTCCCCCAGACTCTCTTTGGTCCCGCCGGACCCCACGACGACAAGCGTATCCCCCAGCTCGAGGATTGTGAGCTGTGCGCCGGGTACGCTCCTGCATTTGATCCATATCCCCCCAAAGACTGTCCCGCTACCTCCTACCCCCGCCAAGACTCTGTGAGCCCACGCTCTGCTTGTAAATATCTGCCTTGCTGATCATAAAGATCCTACCACTTCGATTTGATAAAGCTTGAATCCTGAGAACCCTCGGTGTGGTGTCTCTTTGTCATGTGGTGCCGAGTGTACGATCCTAGATATGAGATTCCTCCCCTGCGGAGTCTCCCGCCAGTGCCCGGCTACGATACTTTGAGGGTGGGTCTCAGGACAGTCAGGGCCCCCTCCGGGCCCCTCTGAGGTCGCCTTCTAACAGCGCCAATGACTTGTTTTTTATGGACTTGGAGAACAGATAGCACTGAGATTATCACATTAGATGTGAAGGTACGTTAATGGGTGGTTTTCTATGGATATGATCAGCCTAAGCCTCATGTGCTCCGCAGTTATTAATGCTGTTTTATTTGGCTTTATCGTTGTAGGTGATAGATACAAGAATTAAGGTACATCATGTTCATTCAGAATTGTTATTACAGCATGTGCCTCACGAATGGGGTGGTAGCGAGTGCATAAATTATGTAAGCACACACCTATCGAGTTGGTTAAAGTTGTTACCATAATTTTGTGGCAATGTTGATAATGATTGATCAACATGCTAAGACACGGGATACAGCAGGTTTAACAGTACACAGCATGTTTATTTCCTTGTGCACGAAGGTTAATGGTGGGCTTATTCATTTTGTAGAAGTAGAGTGGTACTCCAATTGTATTATTTATCACTTCCAGCCCTGAGGAAGTCGTATGGGTTAATCCCTTATCGACGAAACGCGTTGGGGAGTGGAAGAATGTTTGCAAGTTAAGAAACTTGAAGATTTGTCTTGAAAATAAAGAAGAAAAAGAAGCCCACATCAATTTGTTCTTTTGTTTTGTGACTTTTGGGATACTGTATATTATTGATTTTACGTGTGCTTCATCATTAGAAAATACATGAATCAATCTATGATTGTCTTTGGAGGTATGGGGTGTCTTGCCTCAAGTTGAATGCACCGTAGTGTAAATTGTTGGGCGTGTTAATATTGATTGTGTACTTTTGCAGGTAGCGCACAGTTTTCCCTCGACACCCACTGTTGTATTTGTCTTTTGCTTATGGTCTGGACAGTGATCAGTAGAAAGGACATATTTATGTTCATTATGTTTACCTTTTGCACATAGTTCCTTACAGAAAATAGTCTCTCTGCATGTCGCTACTCGTTCTGAGCAACAGCCTTTTTAATTTGGTTTACGTTATATTTATTCTAATACCTTTTAGTAATAACTTGCTAACTGCTTTTTGGTTTGTTTAATTTTCCAATGCAGATTAAACTTAAATTCTTCAATTCTGTAACCATACTATCCCTTTCATATTAAAGAGCTAGGTGCCAAGGATTTACGCAGTTTGCGGGAAGTGGAATGGTGAGACATGTATTATAGGGAATAAAATAACCTCTACTGTACATTAAAAGGATATTGCAAGGCACCTCGTAGTTCCATGACTTTATAAAGGAACTCTACCTTTGGCCTCATACCTCTCTATGGTCACGGAAATCCACAGAGGCTTGCAATATCCTTAAAGTATATAGTAGAGGGCACATCATGACATTTATTGCTATTAAATAATACACAACCTTTAACTGCTCTTCAATACTCAGCTTGTTATTGATGTTCTTATGCTCGTGAGGTTCTTCTTTGCCACCTTAAAAATTATAAGCCATTAATCAATGTTTTCATGCCTGAATGTACGATAGGTAAGATATATATATCAAGAATTAAATTAATGGGGGGCGTGGCTAACCGCCGACGGGAACGGCCGCTCAGTAGTTTCACTCCGTAGCACCACTCCCGAACTATCCGTAATATCTTCACCTCTGCTGGCCCGATTCCTGCCCTGGTGTCGCCGGGGTACTCCTGGGGAGCCCGGCTACTGCGCATATAATTTTCGGGTCCATTGGAGACAGTGCCCCGCGAGAGCTCCAGAGACTGCGACCTCGCGGGTGACCCTGCCCGCGGGAGTGAGGTGCGGTGCCGACTCCCTGCTGTGACTGCAGCGACCATCCCAGCAGCCTGGTGAGTGACGGGGCGCCAAGTGAATGGTGCGGCGGCCCCCGTCAGGAGTGAAGGTGTGTGCTGTTGCTGCTACGTGTGGGTGGGCCAGAGGCGCCCCTGAGGACTATATGCGGTTGTGGAGGCAGACCTACAGGTGGATAATGACGGCCTGAAGGTGCACGCTGGGGGCCCCTGAACTACCGGGTACAGTGTGCAGTGTGGCCCAGAGAGAGAGGTGACTTACAGTTGGTCAGCTTACAGCACTGGGACCTGTCTGAAGGTTGCAAAGGACATAGTTGTGGCCCCCCCCGCATTACCGGAAGTAGTGGGCACTAACGAGCCAACAAGAGTGGGCTGGAAGTGGCCCTCGGACTGCACTGCCATCTTCCGCGGTCCAGCCGCTGGGGGCCTAACAGATACGCTTTCTTCAAGTCCCTACAGGTGACAATTTCGACTCCTGAACAGTGTGCTACCCCACATACATAATTACTGGTCCAGCGACAGGCTGAAAAGTTCTGGTGTGGTTGCCTGAAGCGGGCCATTCTCCGTTGGAACGCTTAGACCTGGTGGCTACAACTACGGGGCCCTGAAGTGTGGGGAACAATTTTAACTCACCCTAGGTGTGACATCTCGGCCCTTGGAGCGGTGAGCAAGGCGGAGGCGCTGAGGCTCTGGTGCGCCGGAAGTGCCTGGTGTGGAGACTCTTGCCTGAAGGGCCCTTGAGCCTGTTGTCTCCTTGCATGGCCTGCAGGCCATGTATTATTGGTGACGCGTGCTATGACTAAGAAGTGATCCCACCGACTGGGAGATTTGAGCCTCGATCATCGGCTGACTGCCCACGGCTTGGAAACTGGTGTGGGCTGCCCGCCCTTGTGCGGCCCTTGCGCGGTGGCCTCGGTCGGATACCCCTCTGTGTAGAGTGCCTCCTACAAAAGCCGACAGGCCGGGTGAAGGATTTCACTGCAGGCGGCGGGGAGTAGCGAGGGCACCTTGTGCAGTTGTGGTGTCTCCGTTGCAATAGACAATGGCGCCCGGCCGTAATGATCGGAGGTCGACCCAGACCAAGCTAGAGAAGTTCTCCTGGCAGAAACAGCAGACCGACGACCGTTCGGAGGCAGGGACGCCGGCAGTCGCCAAGGAACCGTCAAATAAGGATCTACTTGAAGCAATAACGGCGATAAGGGCCTCCCTTGAGGTGTGGATCGACACGGTGGCCACCGATGTGGCACTGATCCGAGAGACCATGAAGAAAATAACCGAAAGGGTAGGAACTGTAGAGAACACGGCCAAGGAATTGGTTACTGACACTACCCTGCTCAAAAAACAAATTACTGACCTCCGTTCTTCCCACGAGGCGATGGCCCTACAGCTGGACAACTACGAAGGTCCAATGCGTTTTGAACAATGTTTACATTATTGGCGTGCCGGAACGCGTGGTGGGGCAAACGGCAGACCTTTTTGTGGAGGAACTGGTCCTTAAACATCTACAACCCAGAGGACTCTCCAAATCCTTCATGATTGAAAGAGCTCACCGAGTGCCTGGAGGCCGCCCGAGGCCTGGAGCACCCCCTCGACCACTGCTGGCGCGGGTGTTTAACTTTCGAGACCGCGATTTTATTTTACAGATAGCAAGGGCGGCCCCGCCACTTACCCTGGAGAACAGCAAGATCGTGTTCTTTTCAGACTTCACACTGCGTGTTCAGAAACAGCGCAGGAGTTTCTTACAGGTGAAACGGGCCCTACGTGATCAAGAAAACAAGGATGCAATGATGTTCCCCGCCAAGCTTCGAGTGGAAGCGAATGGAATGTCATGGTTCTTCACTTGACCTGAAGAGGCTTGGGACTGGCTGGAGGGATGGCGCACGGTCGCAAAGAAAGGAAAAAAGGCATTCTCAGTGGCTGACGACAACGCTGACTGGCGCCAGTAGAGACGATCTCCTCCACATTCTGACTCCCAGGGACCTACGGGAGGGCGCTGATTCGATGGCCGGTAAGGCTGGGTGAGATTGTAGTGTCCTCTTGACACCCTCACGAACTCTGTAGAACATGGTCTTAGCGCCATGGACACTCTAACATGGGTTCGTACAAATCTAGTGCTGGGGGGGGGATACTAGAGCAGTTTCCTGATGCCTATGTCACGTCAGTTGGCTCCTCTATGGGGATAGCCCTAGTACAGGATGGAGTTGTTTATGTTGCTGATTGCTATGCGTGTTTAACATGTTGGGCTGTTATGGGACGCAATGGTTTTCTTATGTAACGTGTCGCTGCACTGTTATCGACATTGTGGGTCCCACGGGGATCTTACGGAAATTCGGTATCGTGTACTGCTTCTGGGCTGGGGGTCGGGTTGGGGGATGGAGAAATAGCTGTACAGAGTTATGCAAATTGGGAGTGGGGTTACTTGCGTTCCCTGGAATTGTTCATGGGTGGGCGACAGGCACTTTGCATGTTGGGGTTGGCGGGCTGTTTTGGTCCCGTTAAGCAGGGAGGCAGGGAGGGGGGTACGTTTACTGGGATGGGGGTAATCTGGAGTCTACTTTGTTGGGGGGGTGTTCTTGGGGGGTGTTTTGCAGCAAGTCTAAATGATTGCTTATGTATGCACATTTGGGTTCATTGTTTAAATGCAGCAGGACGAATTGGCATTTTATATAAGTGCATCTTTGTTGGTACAGATGGTCAAGTCACGGATTTCATATCCTACAGTGCCGAAGTGCGATGCAACACAATGGGAGCCGCACAGAAAGTCACCATAGACACTCTATACAATCCATTATATCGTTATTAGAGACATATGGCAAGAGGTCAGGGACTTAAACTCATGACTTGGAATGTCAACGGGTTAGGGGACAAAATTAAGCGAGGGATAGTGCTACAATATCTACACCGTCAGGGGCTGGATATGGTGTTGTTCCGGGAAACCCATCTAATAGGTAACTCTTGTATGGCTCTTAACAGAAAGGGATATCATATGGTAGCGCATTTGGGCTTCACCACGGGGTCCAGAGGGGTAGGAATCCTACTTCAGAAAGGCTGCCCCTATGTGATACAAAATACATGGACTGACCCACAGGGCAGATATGCAGCTTGCACGGGCATGTGGGAGGGCAGAGTCCTCAATGTTATCTCGGTCTATGCCCCTCCAGGTCTTCAACGCATGACACTAGCAGATGTAGGAGTGCTCTTACTGAACCTACCCTTGGGCACACTAGTGATGGGGGCGACTTTAACCTGACGATGGATGGCCAAATGGACCGATCCCCTCCCAGACGTGACTCAACGCACGGCTCACAATTACATGACTTTACTAATGCACTGGGGATGGTAGATATCTGGAGGTGGTCACATCCTCACGACACACTCTACACATTCCAATCTGGTGTCCATGGCAGCCAATCACGACTTGACTACCTCTTTACCCATGCACAACACATACAGGACTTTGCAGATGCCACCTGCCTTGCGCGGGGAGTGTCGGATCACATCGCAGAACCCTGATCAGGATACCCAACATAACCTCAGTATCAAGAGGCAGGATTATAGACAGTTGCTTTTCGAGGACGCCAACAGGCGTGCTCTCGCCACCCGGCATAGAATTTACGAACAGGGCGAGCGAACTGGGAAACTTTTGGCATGGCTGGAACGTAAAGAACAGTCAGCGAGATGGGTGTGCACAATAAAGAGGCCCGATGACGTTCTGATTACCGACCCCCAGGGCATTGCGGAGACGTTCGCGAAATACTATGAACGAATATACGCAATTCCACAGCACTCCCAGGCACAATGGGCGGCAGATTTCCTAGCTACCATTGAGGTAACAAGTATTTCTTAACAGGACAGAGAGACTTTAGGTGCTGATATCTCGGTCGAGGAGGTCTAGAAAGCTATTCAGGACATCCGGGCAGGGAAGGCGATGGGCCCTAATGGGCTTCCGATTGAACTGATGAAGCCCATGGCTTTGACGCTCACCCCCCACTTACTGAATCTATACAATGAATGTTATGAGATCTGCCTCCTACCGGCGGATATCCGCGCGGCCACCATTGTGGTCATTCACAAGCCTGGAAAACCAGTGAACCAGTGAACGAGTGTACATCGTACCAACCCATTTCTCTGATAACTGTGGAGGCCAAAATCTTGGCCAAGCTGTTAGCTAACCGTCTGCTCAATTTTCTCGCTGACTTGAGTCACCCGGACCAATCGGGATTTATGCCGGGTCGGAACACGGCGCGTAACTTACGTCGAGTCCATGGTGCGGTGGGCAGGGTTGAGACAATAGAGGAAGAAGCGATCTTGCTTGCGCTTGATGCAAAAATGTCATTTGACTTCGTGGCATGGGATTATTTGTTTGCGGTTCTGACTCGCATAGGGATCGGGCCCAAGCTGATTGGGTAAATCAGACTTCTATATACGCTTCCCACTGCCCACGTCTCAGTGAACAACCATTGCTCAGACTCTTTTCCCCCTTTGTCGGGGTACGAGGCTGGGCTGTCCAATGTCGCCGCTCCTCTTTGCCCTGGTCCTTGAACCTTTAGCTGTATGGATCGGGGGGACCCCGGTATTAGAGGCCTTAAATGGACGGACGAACATGAAGACCGCATATCTTGATATGCAGATGACATTCTACTTTATCTTGCCATGTTCTCCATATTTTCCACATATTTGGGGCCCACTCTGGTTACCAAATAAACTGGTCCAAATCTCAGATGTATTCCCTCTGGGGTGATCCTCGGCAAAGTCCTTGAGGATATACCATTCCAGTAGCGGCCCAGGGTTTCCGGTACCTTTGCATCTTTATAACGATTGACGCAGCAGTGTTCTATGAACATAATCTACTAGGACCTTTGCAGAGGTTTAAATCTGATGTCATCCACTGGAAAGCATTGCCCCATACCATTCTGGGACGGGCGTCTTTATTTAAGATGCTTGCTCTGCCACGCTTTCTTTACGCCCTGCAAAATACTCCCATTCCGGTCCCTGAAACCTATTTTTTGCAGATTGAGGCAGCAGTTAGAGACCTACTGTGGGAAAATAGGCTGCCTCGGATAGCTATAAGTAAGCTCACTATGGGCTGGTACGATGAGGGTATCAGGCTGCCGGACATGCGTCTCTACTACCAGGCGTCGCAACTAATTGCCATCAATAAATGGGTGTTTGGGTCCCACGATGACCCCAGTTTCTGCACTGACCTGTGGTTAATGGGGAAGGGAGGCTACTCCAGAGCGTTATACACAAACCACAAGAAATTACGGTTGACTGGCCCCACGGCCCGTACAGTTGAGGTATGTTACGATGTCCAGCGGCAGTTGGGATGGTGAGGGCGCCTCACGAAAGCCACTCCCCTGTGGGAACCCGATATCCTGGGACATCTGAGTGACAGTGCAGGGTTCGACAAGTGGGACATGATCGGAATTTCCACTGTCGGGGATATGTGGATCAAGGGCAAGAAAGCGTCCTTTGCGGATCTTCAACTCAAATATCAGCTGGCGCCGTCAGAGTACTTTCGCTATCTCCAAATCAGCCATGCTATAGACTGTGCCCTCCCTAACGACACCCCACTCCCAGACTCCTCCCCTCTCGATGAACGATAACTTCTGGATCCAATGGACCGTAAAGCCATCTCCCTCACGTATAAGAAATTGATCAACAACAGGGCAGAACAATGCTGAGGCTGTGTGCTAGTTGGGAAGTGGATCTGAGGGCAGTGGCTGATGACGACTGGGTGGAGGCACTTGCTTCCCCCCGAGAGGTGGCGGTCCCGATGTGACTCAGGCTTGTCCAGCTTAAGATTCTCCATTGGGTGTACTTTGATGCTAAATTGTTATTTAAACTAGGTAGGAGACCAGATGCACTCTGTCTTAGACACTGCAACCAAATTGAGACATTCATACATATCCTGTGGGAATGCCCCCATATACACCAATACTGGACAGACGTCACCCGACAAATGTCAAGGTCTTGCGACAAACCCATACGCCCATCTCCCCTCTTGTGCCTCCTCAACATCTAGGAGGCGACTGACCTCCCCAAGCTGAACAGTCATGGGCCACCATGGGGTGGAACATAGTGAAACAAAACATTGCCCAGAAATGGGGGTAGACACTGTGCCACATTTACAGGATTGGGCTATGGACATGGACCACGCTATGGTAGTGGAGAAAACTGTATATAAAGGTAGAGGTTACCCACGGAAATGGGATCAAAAGTGGGGACGCTGGAATAAATACAGGGGGGACATTTGTATTTCGCCCACGGTGGAACTTAGACGGGAGAATCTCGCAATACTGGAGGAGGCAAGTGCAGACATAATGCCATGAGATTCCGAGCCACCAAGAACATTGTGTGTAAGTGGTGTTCCCAGACCCGAAGGCGTAATTGTAACCCTCATTTTACTGTTCAGCCTTTTCCTCTGCGTACTTTTAGGTGCTCCCGATGGATTGCAAGTCACATTGTAATGCTAAAATGCTTGTATCCCCAACTGAGATGTTTATATAATGTCATTATTGCTGCAGTTTTGTTTCTAATAAAAACTGTTTAAAAACAAAAAAAGAATTAAATTAACAAACAGACAATCTCACATCATCTCAAAAAAGTTAAAATAACTTTATTACAGCTTACAGTTCTTTCTGCTTATTACATTGTCCTTTTCTGTTAGTCTTCCACATTTCCTTTTTTTGTTTTGTCTTCACATGTTTAATGATGCCTGAAATTAACAAGTACATAATATTTAAACCTGATACTAACAAAGGGTTTAGATAATATAAGGATGCTTTCTGCAAAGACATACAGGAAGCGGAGGCATGAAAAAGTCCCACAATATGGATTAGAACATTGTAATGCCGAGGACTCTACAGAAGACAATGGAGCAGCAGTGGCCTCTCACGTCTGGTTTAGGCCTGTTGCCCTACAGCCTCTGTCTCTCTTTCTCCCTTGCCTCCCCATGGAATGTGGATTGGGCAGGGAAAAGAGAGAGGCAGAGGCTGTGGAGGGGGGGTGGACTCGAAAGAAACTTCCCTCCTACCCTTTCCCACAGCTCACAGTGCCCTGAAGCCTGGAAAGGGGGTTTGGAAGGGTACTGCTCACTTCATGGGTCTCTCTGGCTCAGCTGAATGAGGAAAACTAGTTTAGCTGAGTCCAGGGAGAACCAGGGACTGACATCAGATTCCTTACACGTCTGTTGCTGTGTTTGTTCAACAGTTAGAATCACATCAAGAGCTATGAAGCAAAGGCTTCCGAGTAGCCGAGGGGGCGAGGGTGTGGGGTGGGGGGTTCACACTCTGTCTCTCGGAACTCCTTTGTTTTTAATTAGGACATTCAGCCCTCACTGATGTTCTAGTAGCCTTATGTCTCGCGTTTGGCTCGGACCTATAACACTAGAGGGGACTTTAGTTGTCAGGACAGCCCGCTATGGTAGGCTATAAGGCTATATTAAAAACTGCACTTTGATTTTGGGATTTTGTTATGGGTTTACAGCACCATAGCAACTATGTCTGAAAATGCACAGCTCTGCGCTTTAGTTTTCGAAGTGTGTTTTCTGGCTTCTTCCCCACAAAACGGTCACTTAACTCGAGCATAATGATAACATTTCTTCTGTGCTCCTCATCAAAGAGGACCTAGAGATTCTCATATTGAAATAGCCTTCCACTAACATTTACATGCATTGCCTAGCATCGTTTCTTCATAGCTGCCTCCAGCCCTTCATGTATACTCCGATCAAGTGAGCGAGCTGCCAGAATTTACTTTACAAACAAGAAACGCCTGCGGAAAGTAAATGAGAAAACTACTGAATTAGTTATAGTATACAATTTTAAATCTGAATTCAAATATTCCAGACAGTTTGTTGGTGCTTGAGATTTCTGTATGTTTATAATGATGGCTCCTTGCTGCTGTCTTAGGAGCAGGCCCTCCCTCCCATGTTTCTTTAGTACAGTACTGTGAAGAAACAGGGCTCTGGAATAAATGGGAGGATAGAGGGGGTAAAAATAACTCTGTTATACTGCCTGTCTTATAACAAGCAAAGAACAGAAATAATTGTGACTGCCAACAGCATTTCTCACAAAGATATTGATATGAATTTACGGTCTGTGCTATATCAGGATGTTGCAGAATGGCTATGCCAAATTCCGGCGTAGTATTTGCATACACACCCTCAATTGCCTTGTATTTTAGGAAATGTGCATTGCCTGATGATGACGTATTCCGTGTTGAAGTGTGCCAGAAATTAGAGGAATAGATGCGCTGATGTCATGCACAAAAGAGCAATCAGCTGCCCAGTACTAATTGTTAAATGCACGAGTTGTGATTGTGGACATTGGTGAACATGCCCTCTCTTGAGTCCATCGAGTTGTCATTTGATGATTCATGGTCGAGGGTATGCAAGCAATGTAAAAAGGGATACAGTAATGCCAATACTGCTTTCCCTACATACTATTTCAGAATTTTGGAATTATAGGCAATTTAGATTATGTATTAACTGCAAAATAATTACCAGTTATCACCATGTTGCAGATAAATCTGATGAACCATTTCCAGCAGAAATGGCATATGTATGTTTTGACATTTTCACTCTTGGGTGCTGTTAGAAACATCAAATCTAAATTTCTGTTGCATTACCACAAGTCATACTTCATCTTTTAATCTAAACAAATTTTCCATTGCTATGTGCCTTCTATTTCAATATCACATGGCTTTAAAATCAGATAATGAATATTGGATGCAAGAATATTCCATCCTTACATTTTATTGCCTGCCTGAGAGTAAATTAGTTTTATATTAACTGACTACCCCTCACTTTATACATTTACACCTATATCCCTTCATTTTCAGCTTCAAGTAACACCTGAAGATGAAATAGAGATCATAATGTGAGAGGAGAAGAAGAGAACAATGAACATGAGGACTTGTATCAACCATAGATTCAGATGAGAAACACATATATTTGTGTTTGAAATGTAGCGGGAATTATATCAGTCCCGTGTGAATATCTGACATTGGTGTGATTTATAAGGAAATTGTTTTCTTGAATACTTTATCATTCGATGCAACTAACCAAATGAATAAAAGTGGCTGTCAATGAAATGAAAAACACGAATGATGCAGATTAATAGGAAACATTCAAAAAGGCTGCAACCTACTAATGATAACATAGTTACTCCTCTCCAGTTATCAACTAGAAGTAATGCAAAAGGCTGATAATTATATAATAATGTATTATTACCAGTGATTTAAATAGCATTGATGTGTAATCATTGTATTTGAAGGTGGAAAATGTTGCAAGTTTCATGTTTATCTGTAATCCATACGAACCTACAATAGGTTTTGTGAAGGACAGCCTACATATATGGTACTTTTTCTACATCCCTCATATCCACCAATTGATACAGCTAACCATCATAAGCTACGTTACAAATATAAAGTGATATATGTATTAGCACATTGTGGCCATGAACCTGAAGGAAAATAATGATGCAATGCAATACAATACAATAGGATTTATAAAGTGCACGGCAGCCTCTGAAGAGGTGTTCTGGTGCTTATATACTGCTGATTCAGAGGAAACGTTGGGGAAATTTTTGTCAGCTTACTTACCCACACCAACCACTATACTATACTTGTAAGCGTTACTCTAATGATGGGCCCATAAATCATTATCACACAGTTAGCAATATCAAAGGTCCTCCGATTAATCTTTGGTAGAGCTAAAAGGGACTAAATAATGAAAAACTGAGTGAGAAAACATCAGGGAAACGAAGATTCACTTACAAGATGAAATACTAATGCACAGCGTGCAATTAGTCTGAAAAGCTAACTCCACGGCTGTAGAGTATAGCAAAGGCAGCATCACCAGCGGATGATGTGTAAGGTCTCTAGGAAAGTCTCTCAGGTACAGCAGGATCGGCCAGCCAGAGAATCCGGAACCAGCACGGCATGCAGCATATCACGATTGCAGGACAGGTCACGATTCTTGCGAACGAGACCAGGAATGATTTCCCACAGGAATCTTTATAGTACGCTACTTCCTTTCTCTAGATAAAATCTTACTCTCTCTCATCAGCAAGCCTCTCTATTGGTTATTTGAGATGATATGACCATCTACTGACAGGGACTTTACTACTATTTTCTAAACACTCTTTGTCTAAAAATTGTACAGCTTCCAAGAGAGGAAGAAAGAAAGGCATTGATAAATTTGTATACTAAATCGTGCAATTGTTACATTCATGTCATCTATAACCCTCGCCTAGACGGGAAAGAAATCTAAAGTTTTATTCAAAAATAGAAATAGGCTAAAAACCTGCACTCTACGGAAGTATTTGAAACATACTAGAGAACAGAAACTCTAAGGAAACACTTGATACATTCTGAAGGATGGGAGCACAGGAGCACGGAAGCACATCCCCTAACATTTTCTTGAAGCCTACAATATTTTAACAAAACAGAGAATAATTTCTAAAGCATACACTACTTTCAGGAAGAATAAATGCAGATTATTTTGTCATTCATTTTCTGCAGTTAGGAAGACAGAATAACAATCAGTTAGCATTATATTCATAATATTGACTACGAAAATCAACTATCGTGCCTTGTGCACAATTTATGTGCTGCACACTCCCATATTATATATAAGTGGTTCACACATATTTTGAAGAAAAAAACATGCTTTAGAGTGGATTAATCAAGCAGATTTTATTTTCATAAATCGTGCTCCATCAATCCCCCATCTGATGGTATTCTAAACCATCTTAATAACCCTTATCAGATTACTATCTGATAACATAATTTCAGAATGCAGTATCCATTGTTCGCATCTGCTTAAACCTAACACCCTCTAAATCTTTCATCACACTATAATAAACACCTTTTTGATCCTCCATTTCTATTTCTTCTCTCTTCCTTTTTCTAGCTCTCAGTTTTGCATCTTTTGTTTTGTTCTTGCAGCATTTGTAAAACAAAAATACCATTAGTATGCTAGTAGCAACAGCAACTATTGGTGTTAGTATCCTCCCTAATAAGCTATTAGTAAATGTTGAAAACCAGGTACCAATAGAAGAGAAACCCTTACTCAATTTCTCCCAAGTGCCATCAACCTTCAGTTCTACCAAATTATCATTATTAATGTTGCTGATATATCCCTCTAGATCTCTACTTTTGTCAGGAATATATGTGCAACATTGTTGAATTTTCAACATACTAGAGACTTTGCCTTCTTCTACCGATAATACATCTAAGGCAAGTCGATTTTGTAAAACCATGGTTCTCATAGCAACCATTTCTGTATCAATCATCAAAAGTCCACCAGCGAGCCAGCTATTGTGGCGTCCCTCGATGCCACGATGGCCTTTGATACGGTGGAGTGGGCATACCTGTGGGCTGTGCTAGCCAAGTTCGGCTTTGGGCCTGGATTTGTAGGCTGGGTGAGGTTGCTCTATGAGGGGCCTCTTGCTAGCGTCGTGGTGAACGGGCGGGCGTCGGCACCGTTCGAGCTCGGGAGAGGCACCCGGCAGGGCTGTCCCCTGTCGCCGTTGTTGTTCGCCCTTACTCTTGAGCCGCTGGCGGCGTGGATACGATGGCACCCGGATATACGTGGGATTCGTTGGTCGCCTGACCACGAAGACCGTATTTCACTCTACGCCGACGATATTCTGCTATATCTCGCCTCGCCTAAGAAATCTCTGATAGTGGTCTGTGACGTCTTGACTTCTTTCGGTAGGAACTCTGGTCTTGTCATTAATTGGGGTAAGTCATACTTGTACGTCCTGTGTGGGGATGTCCCGCCTGTCCCGCGCAACTGCTCGATCCAGATAGCCCAGCAGGGCTTTTTGTACTTGGGGATCTATATTTCCACCGACCCCATTTTACGATACAAGAAGAACTTGCTCCCTCCCTTGGCACGTTTGCGGCGGGACGTGGCGGGCTGGCGGCGGTTGCCGCTTTCCCTCCTTGGCCGTGCCGCTTTGTTCAAAATGATGTCTCTCCCCCGTTTCCTCTATGCCCTGCAGAATACCCTTGACTTGGTCCCGGCCAGCTACTTCCGTGAGGTCGAAAGCCACCAGCGCGCGCTATTGTGGGAAGGGCGTCCGCGTATAGCGATTGCTAAGTTGACGCTCCCGTGGTACGACGGTGGTATCGCGCTTCCAGACATTCGTATTATTGGGCCACCCAGTTGAGCGCGATTAACCATGGTGTATATGGTCCGGCGCTGAGCCCCGGCTTCGCCATGGACCGCTGGTTACTGCGTGGGGGTAATTACCACAGAGCGTTGTACTCGAAGTCGTCGGACTTCACCCTTACAGGGCCCACCAGGGTGGCCGTACATGTGTGGAAGGTGGCGACGGATTCACTGGGCTGGAGGGGTAAGCTTACCCTTGCCACCCCTCTGTTTGACTCCGATATTCTGGGAAAGCTTTGGCATACAAAAGGGTTTGCGAAGTGGGACCTGATCGGTATATCCAGGGTTGGAGACCTTTTGGTTAAGGGTAGGATAAAGTCATTCGAGGAGCTGCAGAAGGAATATGAGCTAGGGAACTCGGAGTTCTTCCGCTACGCCCAGGTGTGCCACGCCTTGCGGTCAGTCCTGGTAGAAGGGGAGAAGGTGCCTGAGTCCTCCCCGTTAGAGGACCGGATCCTGGATGGCCATATGCCAGAGAGTACGATCTCGCTCATTTATAAGAAACTTATTAATGTTCGGGCGGATCTTCTTCTAGGGTTGCGCGGCCAATGGATCAGGGATGGCCTTGAACTGGATGACGAGGATTGGCAGTATGCAGTTTCTTCTCCCAAAGAGGTCGCGATCCCCGCGCGCCTGCGGCTGGTGCAGCTTAAAATACTCCATAGGGTCTACGTGACGGGGCCTAGGCTGGTTCATATGGGTTTCTCTGAGGAGGGCTTATGTAAGAGAGGCTGTGGTATGGTGGGCACCTTCCTACATATTATTTGGGAATGCGGTGTGATCATGGAGTTTTGGAGGCGAGTTCACGAGGTGATGGGGGAGGTGACGGGCATCGTCATGCAGCCTGAGGCGCGGTGCTGTCTCCTGAATGTTTGGGGTCCTACTGACCACGACGCGGCACAGACTCAATGGGTGACCCTAGGGAATATGGTAGCCAAGCGCGACATCGCACGTCTGTGGGGCTCTAATAGGCCACCTACATTGACAGCGTGGATGGAAAACATGGATTGGAGCATGTTTAGGGAAAAGACAGTGTATTGTGCTCGAGGGCGCCCTCGGAAATGGCACTCTGTATGGGGGTGATGGAACCAGTACAGAGGGGGCATATGCCTGCCCCCAGACCCGGACCCGCCCGAGGAGCAGCTCTCCCCTTAGCCCTTTTTTCCGGCTTTGACCTCCTTGCTGATATGTGTTTGTCCTCTTGAGTCCCTGAATTCCCCTCCTTTCCCTTACTATAAACCTGTGTCTGTTGGACGGAATGGGGCTCGCTCCCCCTGATGGGAACCCTTTTGTAATTATCGCCTTGCTTGTGTTTTGGTTTGGATTTGTGTTTATTTAAAACAGAACCTTTGACTACCCTGTCAGTGAAATGTGGACGCTCGTATGTGTTGTGTTTCTAAAGCTGCCGTACCTCCGGGTTGTCGGCTGAATAGCTGTGTCACTGATTTGCAAAATAAAGGTTTTGAAAAAAAAAAAAAAAGTCCACCAGCAGTATCTGTTGATAAACGATCAACCACTGTAGATAATTTTCAAATCTTTTGCAAATTTAGAATCACGCCAACTGAAGGTATCAATGCTCCAAAAATATCTCCCACAATTTCTGCAGCACTCAAACCCCTTTTATTCCGTGTTAGTCCTTTCTCATTGGTTCCATGTTTATCACCAACGTGATGCATTTTTGGAAAGACTATACCCATATAACAACACCGATACCAGTGCGGGGGCAACCTATAATAGGCATTCTTACCAAACACATAATAGACTCCAGGGAATACAGGATCAGTACCACCTCTTAATCCCCAACCCCCTGTTATAAGGAAAGTATGTTCATACTCACTGGAACCAACAAAATGATTATTGTAATCAGTCTTTTGCCTAAGTAAGCAAAGCTTCCCTCTGTGAGGCCAATCCACAGTCCTTGCAGCATAAGTCTCACCCTGTTTATAATTACCTTCTTTATGTTCCCATGGTGATTATCTACTTTTCTGCTCTGCAGCTCTTTGTTTAAAACTTCTACATCTATCTTCTACTGTATTAATAAATTCTATTTCTATACTATGTAACTTACACGTTAGATTATTTTGATGTGCATAAACTGTGTCTATTGTTTTAGTAGACTGGAAAAAAATCATCCATGTACTCTGCATTCCTAGCACTATACACTATATTCATATTCTTTCTAATAGGAACTTCTGAGAAAACTAATTCAAAATTGGAATAATAATACTGAAACATCTCCTTATCATAAAACAAACGGGTTAGTACACTACATGAAATACCATATGTTAAGGGTAGGTGATAGTATGTCACCCCTACTTACGCAGATGTAGGTAACTGCATGCACACATAAAAATCTCTCATATCCATAGTATCCACATACTCGTACAAGAGTTTAGTAAAGGCGTTTAATGAAAAATCATTAATTGATTTATCTACATGTAAAACACTACCAGTTAATTCTTTAATATTACTTTCTAGATCTTCTTTCAGATCTCTTTTAACGTTAATTGTTACATGCTCATTATTATTAGTAACATTCACTGCATTAATAAACATAACAATGGTACTACAAATGTTAATACCAACCATACAAACATTGTTAACGTAACACATGCAAGACAAACATTAAGACATCTTTGCCTATACATGCCCTGATTTCATTTACCAGTCTCAGATTTAGATCTATCCATTCTAAAAATAAAAAAATAGTCTAAAATTTCTAAAAACATTTTCTTTTTTTTTTTTTTTTTTTTTTTTTGAGAACCTTTATTGACAGTTCAAGAAGAATAAGTATGGGCCTACAACCCCCCAGGGCCGGCCGCTAAGCAATCAGAGCAATAACAACAAGTAGAAACACAGGCAGCACTTCGGGGAGCAAAATCGTACTGCTAATACTGTGAACAGCGTAAGTAGGGCACCAGGAGAAAGAGGTTTTCATTTTATGATGAAACGAGGCAGAAGGATCAGGTGACAAGCAATTTTAAAAACAACGATCACGGATATGCGGAGTAATGAACGTTAGCGATTTACAGCAATCTATTCGGTCAATGGCGCAAACACAAGAACATCAGGATGGGGAAACACATAGTATACAGTTGCGCCCGCAGTCACCCGTCAGAACTCCCCAAGAACACCCCGGAAGTTGTGAACACATGGAACGGCAACGAGGCATAGCAAAAGGAGGTGTATCACGCTGATCCCAGAAAAGAAAACAAAAAGAATCAGAGAAGAAAAAGGAGGCCATGGAAAAAAAGATGAAAGAATACAGAATCCCCTCCCCCAACCCCCCACCCTGCACCTCTGCAGATGAGTACGGCCCCCCCCCCAGCAGTGTGCCTGTTGCCCTGGAACCAGACCCGAAATGTAGGAGAATAGGGAAAAAGAAGTAGGAAAGGACCCCCACCAGACGGGGGGGTAGAGAAAGTATTTATAAACTGGAGGAGGGCCTTCATAACAGACCCCCGGCTTCTCCCTCCCGCACGGTAAGGTTCCCCTAAAGTGAACAAGGAACAGCACAAAAACAAACTTCTCAAACCTCGATGGGGAGCATTATGCACCTATTGTGCCAGTAGCCATGTCAGGAGAGCACACCACCCCAAGCCCGCCCGTCCACTAGGCGACCACCCCCGAGGGGCTAGCCTCATCCCTGACCACTCTTCGGAATTCTGCCCATGCCAACCCCTCGACCCAGCACCATACCCAATGTTCCTAGGCAGAGGAATGTCCAACAACAACAGAGAAGCGACGCACACAGGTGGGGTGGAAGTCTCTGAGCATCAACACAGTCCGCCGCTTGAGGAAACAGGCTTCCCAGTGCTGCCCTAGGATCTGCTCTGCACGCAAGGTTCAGGAAGGCAGAAGCAGCCAAAGCAGACATTAGGTGCTGGAGTTGTCTCTGGGTCGCAGGAGGGCATGCACGGGATGAGGCCACCACATCCCACTCAGGTCCGACGCCTCCGGGAAAGATCAGGCTCTCAGAAGGTCGAACACACTGTAGCATACTGGCCGGGGCGTCCAGTCGTACACTAACCTCAGGGGTGGCCGCCACAGCGTCCTCCTGCGCGCAGTGTGGGTAGACTCCGTGTTCGTGCGGACAGGCGGGCCGCCACTGCCCCAACTCCGACGCCACACCATCGAGCTTACTCCCCAAGATCACGAAACCATGAACCAAGGAGGAATGAAGAGTACCAATAGCCTCGAGGAGGTTGCCGTACCCCAGCTCAGCTCTTTGTGATCTCGCCGCCACACTCTCAAAAATCGTACGCTCACAGGCCCGCTGCGGCCCAGCGGACAGGATGGTAGGCTTCATCGACCCAAGATGGCCGCCAAGTATGCCCGACCCTCACCGGGGCCGGGACCCCGGGACAAGCGTCGCGATGTCCACGTCGCGGGTGACCGGGTTCCGGGGGCAGGCAAAAAAACTATCCGTGGTCACGGGCAACAGTCGTCCCCACCACGGACCAGCTCCCGTAGAAATCCGGGGGCGGCCCGCAATGATCGGGGCAGGATACGGACGGCGGCCGGGCAGCTCACCAGCAAGGCAGGGGCAGCCACCGGAGGATCCAAGATTTGCGCCCCCGGTCATGCACTCGGTCAGCTACACTGGGCAGTAGAAATGACCACGCCGAGATGCAGGCCGAGTTTGGCACCGCTCCGGTGGGCCGACTCCACCCAGTCACCACCAGCCGCTGTTGTCGCACTGCCACCCGGCCACGGCGCCCACTCGATGTCCCGGCTCCAGGGTCGCACAGGCCGCAAGGTTCAGATGCAGTTTTCTCCGGCGATAGCACTGCTAGAAACCTCGGAGTCACACAGTCGGGAGCCCCTCTCCTTCAGAAACACGACCACGTAGCACAGGTTGAGGATCTCAGGCAGGATATTCGTGCGGGATGCGGAGGTTCACGGAGCCGGGAGTCTACGCTGCCGTCCCGGTCGCCATCTTGGCTCCTCCTCCTCTAAAAACATTTTCATCAAAAATTAATAAACTAAATTTTGCTAGACTAGTTTTAGGTTGTGCACCCCACTCCTTTTAGGCCTTCATTCTTCCATTCTTACAAGGTCTTTTTGATTTTATGGAGTCCTGTACAGACACCTCCTCCTTTACTGTACTCGGTGACTTTAATTTTCACCTTGAACTCCTCATAGATTCTATGACCATGTCATGACTAGATAGATTTGAAGCTCATGGTTTATCTCAGCGAGTGGTTGGCCCCACCCATAATGCATTACACACACTGGATGGAATTTCTACTTATTATCCCGCAATTCAGATCTATAAGATTCTGCCACTGACCTGGACAGACCACAGGACAATCACTTTTAATCTCCCTGTCCCCACTGCACAACACTTTTAATCTCCCTGTCCCCCCTGCACAACGTCCACCTACAACTTTTGCACGGTCTTGGCGTAATTTCAATCATGAGACCTTCACTGAGAGGCTAACTAACACCGTTCCCATGTTCATTTCTAATTCTAATTTGGATGCAGATAATTACGACAACTGGATTAGAGAAGCAATAGTCCAACTAGCTCCTTTAAGATCAGTTTCCCAACGCAGACATAAACCTACATAAGAGCCCTACATTAGAGCCCTTTCAAAAACGGTCCGAAAATCAACACTCATGATGTCAGGATGTGCCTCTAAATTGGTATGCTTCCAAGAAAGTCCCTCTTAGTCCGAGGATTTCCTGATCTTCACTTAGTTAGATGGTCCAGGCCCGCATAGTGCACTGCAGCCAGTGGGAAGGTCAACAGCCTATGTCATTCAAGATCTGGATGCCGTATGCGCGGTCCTCCTTCCCCATGTGGACCGTTTTTGAAAGGGCTCTATACAATTGTTACTTTCACACTGCCCTGATGAAGTTCCCGGTATGGGAATGAAACGCGTTGGCTGAAGTCTGTTGGTTTGCTGAAATTTTGTACATTGATAAATAAGGACATTTTATACTTCACTACTTGATGTTTTGGACTTTATGAACTGCGCACCCCCACCATTTAAGAAACTTGGAAACTTTCTCCAGAGAGGGACAGGTTTGGAATTTCCACAGTTCTCACAGTGGAACGGGTAGCACCAATATCTACGAGGAATGTAATGGCATAACCATCAACCTCGCCATCCACATAGGGACCTGACTGATCTACTTCTAGAGATGCGCCAAGAACGCACTCTTACTCCCCCCTCAGGCATCGTCATTGTGATGTATCTGAAGCATTCTCTTCAGTCTGCATTAAGTATTGTGAAGCCATCTGCACATTTGAATTCATTTGACCATTATTATGAGAACCCACATTCACATTGTATCTTTGCTTTTGACCATTCACATCCTGATATGGCATGGGAGTTTGTGGTATTTGTAAACCCTGTCCTCTATTTGTTATCTGCATTTGTGGACTTTGATTATGTATCTGATTCATCTGTGTTCTATTCATCTGAGTCTGATTTGTCTGCACTTGATAATCCTGATTCTGCATTTGCATTTGGTCAGCATTTCCACCCTGACCTCTATTATTTAACAGACCTTTACACTTGCTTCGCCAATGTCCAAATTTTCCGCAATTATATCAAGGAAACCTCTTTTTCAATACTTCTTTATCTCTGTAATTAACTCTACCTTTCCTTTAACCCATTGGGATAATTTGTGTCACAGTATTGTCATTTGAAAATACACCTTTCATTCCAGTAGTAGTCTGACCGACCATTATTCTGACAATCATCTGGTAAATCCACACTCAAATGTCCCCCTTTTTTGCCGCTTTCATCTGAGCCAACATTAATTTCTCTTTTAATTTCTTGTGTCTCATTTCTATGTCATCCCCACAATTCTTCGCATTACGAAGTATTTCATCAACTGATTTATTCTGCCAACAAATCAAATGCTGCTGAATCATAGCACTTATCTCCGGTCACAATCCATACACAAACCTATACACAAAATGTCCCATATCTTTCTCTGTGATATTCTCTATACCACTGTACTGTTTGAATACTTGAAGAAGCCTTTCATAATATGTATGCACGGATTCCTTTAATTCTTGAGTAGTTCTGTCTATTTTCACCCAATCTGTTTCTTTTGGAGAAATCTTCCCTTTCAAATACGTAATGACCTGATTATATTTTTTCATCACCTCTTCTGAAGGTGCTCTCGTTTTTGGATCTCTTAGATGTTATTTTTTTAGCCAGTCTACAGCAATTTTACACTCGATCCACAAATCCGCTGGAAC
Source organism: Triturus cristatus (assembly GCF_964204655.1). Lineage (NCBI taxonomy): Eukaryota > Metazoa > Chordata > Amphibia > Caudata > Salamandridae > Triturus > Triturus cristatus. The sequence continues at coordinate 514,136,622 of NC_140581.1, read as the reverse complement.
TACAATATCAAAAAGACCTTCCAAATCAACCCACAAAAAAGTTTTGTTGAGTTTTTATGTTAGGTATAATAAGTTTCCTTTATAAGTTCCTCGCCCTAGAGGGTGAATTGTTAATAACTTGTAAATCGCTAAATGCAACAAAATGAAAATGTCATTATCAAAATGTTTTCTCACCAAAGAACTTGTGACCAAGCTGTAACTCACATGTGATATCTGTAACTCTTGGCCTTTTTTGACAATTGTTGCTTATGTGCTGCATTTCTGTTCAATCATAAAAATCAATAAACATAATTTGAAACAAATCAACCCACAAAACCTTTGAAACCTTCACAAATCTTTCCATTTGCCTGTACCACTCAACACTCTTTTCTCTCAACCTGGGGAAGTCATTCGTAAATGATAATATGTATTGTCTTGACCAAAGAACATGCACAAAACCACCTCTAAACCACCTCTCTCATTGGGTATGCTGCAACCACATCCTCTGGTACAGACTCTTTTCCTGCTTCTTTTAGAGGGTACAATGGCAAAGCAGCTTTTGTTGATACACTCGCTTCATCCTTCTTTTTTGCCCACCTTCCTTTCCATCTACCTAACTCTCCTCAACATCTTAGTATGAAAATCAACTCTTTAATCTGTAATCATCTCCCTGATTCATTCAAATTTTCTACATTTTTGTCTGTGAAATCCAACCTACATGTCTTTTTTGAAGCTTTAGACTTTTCAATATCAACTCCATACATCTGTGCAACTTCAGCAAACATCTCATGCAAGCTTCTTGCTTTTCTCGTAATGTTCTTACACAAGAATAACAATGAATCTTCCTGATATTTACTCAATCTTTCTGGACTAATTGTACCAGAAATCGTCTCTTCCAAGTCTCCTTTCAATGTATTCACATCTATGTATGCATTTTTATTTTGACCACTACAACCAGGGGCTATCTCTCTAATCCAGTCATCTAATTCTACAGGAGATCGACCCAATGATCTCCGTACATGTTCACTTGTATCATTTCTTAATCTATTAGATGTCTGTGTATCCATTCACCTTTCTACTTGCATCAATCTTTTAGGGTCAAGATGTATAACCCGTTTTGGTGTCTCGTTCCTCTCTGAAACATCAATTAACTGTTCCACTTGTCCTGTAACTACACTCACATTCGTACCACTATTTTCACTTGTTCTTACTAGCTCTCTATCATCATTGTGATAATATTCATTACTCTTTCCTGGAACTGTTAAAGCATTTACTCGAGTAAGTCCTTGCTCATTATACATTGCAGCTATAGGACCAATTGTCACTGGAACGGATAAAACAGCTGGGTTCATTATTGATTTCATTCTCACTACTTCTCTATCTACATTTTGAATCTGACTCACAAGTTCAGGTGATCTATTTATTGGCTTATCAATCTGAATTAAAGGAGCACTCGGTGAAATGCTTGAAGCACTTGCACTCACATTCAAATAAATCTGTTCTTCTTGATATGGTGGAGATCTTTTCATTAATAATTCATTCAGAAAATCCTCATCAAACTCATCTGTACTATTATTTAAATTATCATCCTTTTCTTGCAGTTCAGTATTTTTCTTTTTCTCTTTATTCTTTTCTCTTCCAGTTGACTCAACCTCTCTAACTGGAAACATCCTAGTTCCTTCCACAGTATCTCTCCTCCACAATTTCTTTTGAGCGGGACGCTTCAGAATACCTACTCACAGTATTTTTGTATCTATTCTGTTGTCTGTCTCTTTGTCTTCATGAAAGCATTACTGGCCTATAGTGGATAGTGTACACACAGAGGGGGGCCCGAGGAGATTTTCAAGAGGGTGAACTCCCCGATTCAAATAACAAAACACTCAAGAGCCCTCGGGTCTATCCAGGTGGCATGCTTCATCACTGAGAATCCTCCTCTCACCATAAATGATGAAGCATGCCACCTCTGGTGGACGAGCGAATCCGTCCTTTAAAGGGACACCTTCTTCTAAGTCAGCCTTCTTTGCCCCCCCCTTTTCTCTTGATAGACCCAAGGGCTCTTGTGTGTTTTGCTATAGTGGATAGTGCCATAGACTACAATGGCAATAAAGGGCTTTAGAACAGTAAGCCCTGCGTAGTGCCTCACAGTTCAGAACGTTGATTTACTGCCTGGCTTCCGTCTCCTGCTTTAGAGCGAGTCGGGGCAGGCAGTCTGGAACAGACAGCTCAGACTTAAATACATCGATTTCTTTAGAGATACAATCGTATTTCTAAATAAATCGATCTATTTAATATTTATACAAGAATGTGAAAGAATTTCGGGAGGCGCTGCCCCAGAGCCCTAATGGAGAATCTGCCCCGAATTCATCGACCTCCAAAAGAGCCGATCCCATGTTATAGCCTGCACGGAACCCTGACTGACTATCATGGAGAATGTCGTGCTTTTCCAAGAAACTGGAATTTTGTTGATTATCCCATTTCTCTAACATTTTGGCAACGACCAGAAGTAGGGAAAGAGGCCGAAAATGTCTATGCACCTTGGGGTCCACATTAGCTTTCATCAGCAGAGGTCGAAGCATAGCCTGCTTCCGGGCCTGTGGCACTCTTGCTGCCTCCAGTGAGGTATTTATCACCTTATGAAAAATGGGGCTTATGATCGGGCAGCCATTTTGAGGATATCTGGAGGACAAGGGTCCAATGGGGACCCAAACTTGGAACTGGCCAATAGGGTTGAAGGAATTCATAAGCGTGAGGGAATCTAGGGAGTCTAGCAGAGGGCCAGTATGAGTGTTCCTGTCGGCAATGGGATTGGAACTTAATGTGGGGGAAACTTGTCATAAACCAATTAGATTTTATTGCAGAAGAATTCTGAAAGTTCTCCGCACATCGTTGCCAATGGAATCAGGGTATTAAGCGAAGCAGTAGGTGACAGGAAAGAGTTCACCACTTTAAAAATGGTGTGAGGTTTAATAGCAACGGTAGGAATAGAAGATGAATTAAAATCTTTAAGTGCTTTGTATACCAAACTCTGCAAAGTAGTAAGTGCTTTTTTTGTAGATTACTTTTAAGTCAGTGTCATAAGATTTCCTCCATCTACATTCAAGGATTTTACAGTGTAATCTCTGGGGTTTTTTGCACATCAGTAAACCAGGGTGCCCACGAAGTTGATCTCCGTTAGGATACCAATTTTAGACTAGCAATGCCAACAAGGGCTGAAGTTAGCCAGTAGTTTACATAAGTCATGCCAGGGCCTACAGCACCTAAAAGTTCAAGCAGAGAAGCCTGAAGAGCCTCAGAGAAAAGGTATTCAGATAGTTGCCTCCACGGCCTGGAGATTTTCTGCAAGGGGGTTGATGTTTCTTAGGGCAGGGCCAGAGCATTTTAAAAGGTACTAGGAAGTGTTATAACCAAGCTAATGGAAGGCTCGGGTCCAATTGAATGGTCAGAGATTGGGACAAAATAAGGTCAAGTGTATGACCGGCTGATGAGCTTTATACCTGAGCCCCCACACAGTATGCGCAAGTTAATTGGCCGGCCCAGAGGGAGAAAGGGAGTGACACCTCTGCCCGTTGATAAAAGGGAGGCAATGGACGCCCATCTGCCTCCAGTAGGGCCACTGCGGCACCCACTGGGCCGCTGGCGGCATCTGAACAAACCAGACACAGCCCAAATTGGCCCCCCAGGCTACCAATAAAGTAGACCACAGCTGCAACTTCGATACCGGCCCCTCGGCCATTGCCCAAGTGCCCGCCTTACCAATCCCACCCAGCTCAGGCTGAGCTCAACAATTTCCATGTCATTAAAGACATGCAGACAAGAATAGTCTTTACAATAGAAGACACACACACGAGGTGAGAATAATATAATAATTGGAAAATGGAATAGCAATGACCATAACGATAATGTACATCTCTGAATATGCACAATTCTATTGCTAGATTGCCTGCTCTCTGTCCCGCTGAATCTCTGCCTGTGCTCTGCCATGCTGCATCCGTTCCTGCGTTCAGTCATGCGGAGTTTATGCCTGCTTTCGGCTACGGTGCATCGTCGGGCGTTCTCCTCCAGCTGCATCGCTAGCCTGCTCTTCCCGATGCTTCACCGTGTACCTGGTCTCATGCCTGCCGCTCTGCACGCCTGCCGCGTTGTACACCTGCCTCTCTCCCCGCAGCCTGCGAGAGCCCTCTAATGCTCGAGTCGACCTCTGGTAGCCGCCGGCACACTCTGAGCCGCCTCTTTTTTCTCACACCTGCTGGACGTCCCATAGACCCTCCCCTCCGGCCGCGCCGCTTCCCCGCGCCCGATGCTCTATTAACAGCCTGTGCTGCGAGAGACGGGCACACGAAGGCTGCCTCTCCGGAGCTCCGCAGCTCCTGCCTCCGCCAGTGGTACTGCCCCGCCCCGGAGCCCATGGATCACCAACCGGATGCAGAGGTGGCCGGCGGGGTCGTGCCGAAGTCACCACAGCTGAAGGGCAGGGACCCTGGAGAGGTGCTGATGTGCCAGGCAGTCAACCCCTGCCACGCCAACCACAGGGGCGAGCTGAGCGCTGGACAGCTCCTCATGTGGATCGACACGGCCGCCTGCCTGACCGGTGAGAGCTGCGCCCGCAGGGGGCGCTGCGCGCACTGTCCTCGCGGCACTCGGGAGAGATGCGCTGACGCGCTTGATTACCTGGGGATTGTTTACGTGCCTTCGAGTGGACGTAGTCCTACTTTTAAATACCCTGTACCTCTGAACGGCATTTTTGACAATGTGCAGATACACCCCATACTAGCACGCAGTGATAAGTTTAGTTATACAATGCCCGTTGTTATGCCACTTGCTATGCGTATCAAATAAAACTGCGCCTGCACGGTGATCCGTTTAACAAAATTACATACTATTCCCAAAGCTTCTATACGTTTAATAACGCGGTTGTGCGTTCAGTTTCATGCCGATGCCATTGGGAAACTGACATTCCACACGTCACGATGACCCCGTACAGACCAGCTTTAATATGTTAATGGTTGTGGCGCATTGACACTTTGAACCGCACGCTGACACGTTTCAAGATCGGCTGCTTATTTTTATGGCCGTATAATGCATAGAGGACATGGTGAGTCTGAGAGAGACCTGCTGAGGAGTTAAAGTTGCCAGTAATGGGCCTGGTATTTGTAGTGACACGCTGATATATTTTTAATGATATGCTAATAAGCTTAGTGCTATGCGGAGACATTGTATCTCATGTCGCTACGCCTATCTACATATCGATAGCCTTATTGAAACGCTGACATTTTAAATAACACGCTGATAAAGTTAACTGAATGCTAACACGCTACTCTATTTGCAAATCTTTTTTATGCCGAAACATATATAGTGGTAAAGTAACCTCTTTCTTAAAACAAGCATTGATGGGAAAGAATCTTCGACTTCCAAAACATTAACTTCCTGTTGCTACTCTGCTGGCTGAAGCGGTGACAGGAGCGGCGAAGCTGCTGAAACTCTAGGTTTGGTTACAGAAGTAATCCACTTAAGGTTTCCCACACCACACACTCCCCCCTCCCCCCACGCACTGTGAGAAGCTGCACCTGCAAGCTAGCTGCGTTTTCCAGCTTCAGCGGGTCACGCAATGCGGGCACTATAGCCAATGTGAGGGAAAGAAGTGAACAACTGTGCAGTTCAAACATATTGGACAAACCCAATCTGATTACGAGTGAAAGATTGGAGTCTGTGGATACCCCTGTGTCCCACTGGGCTGCGTTGTTTGGTGGCGGGCCTCGTTGCAGAGGCCATATTGTTAATGGGTGGTGTTTGATTCATTTGCTGCATATGAATATTTTGATTTGTGATGTTTATTTTCCTGTGATGAGAGATCTTCACTTACCGTGTCGTCCATTTAAGTATGCGTCAAAGTCAGATGGGTTTTCATACTTGAATAAGATTTGTGTGTTATCTGCATAACAGTAATAGTTGCAAGTGAAGCAGGAGAGTAGGTCCGGTGGAGAGCGAAGGCAAGAGTTACAGATGAAGTAGAACTGTTAGGTGCGTTAGTTGTGAATTGAATGGAGCTGTCCTGAAGGCAAAAAGGGAGATGGCGATGATCCCTCTGGTAGGAACGATGCAGCCGGCTTCACTTCGCTTCCTTTTTGTTTCCAAGTCTCTGCAGAAGATTGGGGTGATGAACAGTATCAAAAGCGAGGAAGAGTTCAAGTATAAGCATGCTGGTACTCCAATGCACATATTAGCCTTCAAGCAAACCTTTCTATCTTTTTTTACTAAAGGAGCCTGTTATTGGCCAGATGTAAGAAGGATCTCCTGTTTCACGGCACGTTTGGTTTAGGACATCTAGAGTTCCTTTGTGCAGATGCCTGATTTCAAGGAGTTGTTGACCGTTCCGGCTGGACTGGCTACAGAGCTATCCAAGAGGACATTGGTCTGTTGGTGATTCTGCTCTGGCCTACAAGTGTTTGCAGCATTGGTGAAGTCTTCTGTAGCCAGGAAGTTAAAGGCGATTAACTGTAGTTGTTTTCATGTTTTGTTATCTGGTGAACTGAGCGATGCTGCTAGAAGTGTGGTTGAACAGCGGGAAGGTAAGGAGGGAGAAGTTGACTGGTCAATAGGAAGTCATTCAGGTGTGACTTGCAATCAGCAAGGGTCAGTGATGAGGAAGCCTTTTGCGTTGTTGCCAAGGAACCAAGATGTCCTAAGGTACTACCACTTCAGGTATTGCAAATGAATTGCCATTTTCCTCTGAACTCTTCTAAAGGGGATGTTTGTGACCTTTTAGTTCCTTAGGTCTACAGATCGCTCAATAGCTCCCCCTATTCAGATCTCGTTTCCTTTGTATGGATCTTGGCCACTGTCAGCTCTCCATAATATAGGGCGGATCTAACTGAAGCAAGGCATTGAGGTTTTGTTAACTTTACATGCTCCATCAGCTTTCCTTGCTACCCTCTCCAGAAGAAAAGAAAGTTAAGCATCCATATTGCTCACCATACACAGGCTGTAGGACGACTATTACCGAATGTGTGCATGGAAATAATGTATATTTAGACCAATGATTGACTATACATTGATATGCACTTGTTTAGTATCCACAAAATATCACATTTACAGGAGTCAACTAAACATGTACAGAGTGAACAGACCATAGAAGAAGCCAAATTAATTTAGGAAAACATAATAGTGCCTGAACATGCTGTTGGGACGGGAATGTCCCCTGCGAGGTATACAGTCATGTTGCCTTATCCTGAATGCAAAACTGTAAATATCTGTTTTCCAAGATATTGGTTCTAGCCTCAAGCTAATCTAGTGCATAGAAGCCTATGCTGTCCCTTAAGATGACTGAGGTCCTGGACCTGTCCTGTGACCTGAAGGAGCACACCAAGCATGCCCTAATTTTGCTGACAGCGGACTACTGGCTTGTCCCCATTTCAGGGTTGAACTGAGACAGAAAATTGGACCAGGCATCAAAATAAAAATGGCCCCCATTATTAAATTAGATATATATTTTTGTATTTATAAATTGGGGCAGTTTTGAACTTGTAAATCATGCTGTATAAGTATTTTCAAATATATGGATGACTGCATGGATCCGAGCTTGCTGCAAGCAATGTTTGTTTCAATATCTGGGAAATCAACAGTAAAAACAGGCCCTGCAGACCACAAACAACCAAAAAACAAGCTCACAAACTGATCTGTCAGAGCAGCCCATCAGGCACTGCCTGATTGCCCTGTGGGCCAGTCAGACCCTGTACCGGTTTAGCATATAGAACGATGGTGCGGCATACTGTGTGTTTTTGTGAATCTATAGTCATGGCAATAACTTTTTATCAGTGTCTCTGTGTGAGAAGTTGGCCTGATATATGCTGTCCACCAGTTATAGTGGGCACCTTGTATCAGTCCAAACAACCCTTTATGGTGATAGGTTAAAGACAACCTTTATTGAAAGCTATCCTAGTGGTAGCTATGGAGAGCAGCCTTCAGGCTAAGTTTTGAAGGAATGTAAAGCAGCTTGTTTTACCAGTCTATAATCTCTTGAATGACCAAATGAAAAGACAACCACACCAGGTATATATTTAAAATATATGTATTTAAGATAAAACACACCCCTCTAATCCCTTTATGAGGCTGGAGTTTGAAGTACTTAAGTTACAAGTCAGTATTCAACGGTAAAAGCACAAATACACGTTTGGGCCCTGTGGAAATATGGATTTTTCTGGTCAGTTATGTCCCATATCTTGGACCCCAACGGTTCTATGTAAATGTTACAAGTACATGTATGTTCCCTCCAGTTCCAGTTATGAAGACGCAAATACATGTGCGTCCACCGTTAACATGTCCTCTTTCAGATCCGCCATGAATGGGCCGGATATTCCATTCCTAAGTACGAAAGGCCACCGCCTTTATATGGTTCACTTATGCCATTTTACAGTCCAGGCAAGTAGGCCCTGATTCTGTCATCAAGCTTTTCTTGCTTTCTGTCTCTGAAGCTCCAGTCCGAGCCTGCATCTGTGACCATGAACTTTGTCTCATTCCCTGCGCGGCTCACGATGCCTGACATCAGCTTGCTGCCTGCCAAGAACTGTATTTCACCTTCGGAAATTATCTGCTCCGCTCCCTGCCCAATGCATTCCTGTCTAGTAGCTTAAGTAAACATTCTGCCAGCTACCGAGCAAAGGCCCGGCTTCTCTGTCTTCATGCAAGTAATTCATAGCCCTGTTACTATGGAAGACTCCTGCCCTCGCATCTAGTGTAGACACTTAGACGCTTGTACACGCACTAACAGTCAGTATAGTCAGTATAGAATAAGATTCTACTCTAAAAGACCTCTCTTTTGGATAACATAGTTCTTTAAACATAGGATGTTAGATATGATTTGGGATTAGGTTGACTTGACCCTCCAGACTTCTGTCGCCACATGTAGAGCTAAATGTCAAGTCCCCTTCACCCCCTAGTTGCACGTCAATCACACGTCATGCTGCTGCGCGCGCATTTCTGCCAAGTATTTCTGCTGACATTGCGAAATTCTTTCATGTAACCACCCTCTTATGACATCACATCTGATGACGTTCTTTAAACACACCCAGTTACGCCTATCTTTGCCACGTATGAATATATTACCTCCACTATCAATTGTTACGCCTCTTGTATTTGCTCCACTGTAATGCTTATTGTATAAAAGTAATTGATTGTCAATAACGTATGTACTTCACTTCCTGAACCTTCGTGGTGATGGAACTTGGAGCAACCGATTATAATCGACCATTGGAATAAAGCCCATTCCGAACCTCTAATACCACGGATTCTGCCTCTTATTTACTGAGCTATTTTATTATGTTTCTGTATCAAATTAAGTCCCGGTAATTAAATTATTTACCACATAAATGGCGCCCGAACAGGGACACTTTCTCATCTCACGCGCCGGCGGTGCGTTGCAGGCCCGGTCTCCTGCCACAGCTGGACGGACAACAACGCGTACCAGCAGGATTTCCTGTATCTCCCTCCGGTCAAGCGGGGGCGACTGAGGCTGCGATCAACACCCAGACGAGGCGGTGAGAAGTGCGAAGTATCCCGACCAGAGCCTAGCTGAGAGAGCAAGATCCGAGGTATACAGAGGCCCACCAGGTTTCCGATGTCCCGAAGTGTCCGAAGTTGTCGAGTCGAGTCCAGTCCGGTTCAAGTTCAGTTCAGATCCGTTCCGAGGCCTTCCGTTCCGAGCTACCCGGTGAGTACCATTGCTGGGGAGGCGTTCTGGCGTGCACATAAGTTGTGCCGGTCCAGACGGGTTTGGGTACACAAATCCGGTCTGCACTGTTTCAGCAGTGTATCTGTACTGTTTAGCAGTATATCTAGTATATCAAGTATATAAATTCAGAATAATTCAGTTAAATGCCGAGTATTATGTTTAGTGATTAAGTTTTCTTAGATCATCGTCATCATCATCGTTGCTCATGTAAATGTTAAATGTTAAATGTATTGATATGTCCTGCATGTGGTATGAATGACTGTTCATTATTGTGTTTTATTGTATTAAGTTTGTTCAAAACCAAGTATCAGATCAGTTTTCAATATGCCGCTCTTTTCAAAACTAAGACAGATCACAACTAGAAAAGGGGTACTCGAAGAAGCTGTTCCTATTCCTCCTAGGGACACTCCAGGGTACTTCATGTATCATAAACACGGCCTAGACGCTATATTATTTCTTGATCTATGGGTAGACTACACTAAGGAATTACCAGAAAGTCAGAGGTGGCCCGCAGCTGGGACCTGGGATGCAGAGTGCATCGTGAAAGTAGAGGAAGAATTATGGAAAAAGAAAGCTAGACAATCACAGAAGGACGCCATTGAATTATGGCGTAAAGAATCGTATAGACGCACAGAAAAAGCACGTAGACAGGAAGAGAAGAGTAAAGAGAATTCAAATAAAGTTCAAGAAAATCTATTAATTGAAGAAGGTACACGAGTAAAATCAGAACAAGTAGACAGACAAAGACATGCCCTTATGAAGGGTATGTATCCCCTTCTGGCCGAGGGATTACCTAAGGCTACTGCGGGGATACCAAAAGACTTGCCACCCCCATTATTTCCAATAAAGGTACATCCTAAGGGGCATCCTAGAACCGCAGAAGATGTTTTTCTTTCCTCATATTTAGATGACGCAGCTCCCGAGTATGCTAACCCCGCCCCGCATAGACCGCCTGCCAGGGATATTCAACGCCAAGATCCAGTACCCGTATCTTTACAGCAACAAGTCCTGACACAAGTTCCGGCAAGCACATCTGTTTCTACATCTGTTCCTACAGCTACTTCTATAGCTGTGTCCACACCTATAGTTGCTGTATCACGTTCAACGAATCCTTTCACACCCGATACCCCAGACGGGGCTACCGGAGGTGCTACCAATATTTTTTCTACGCCACCCAGAATAAATAAACTTACCTTTCAAGAGTCAGCACATTCACGTACCCCCAAACTCATAAATGCCCGTACGCTTAAGGAACTTCTTATAGATTGTAGATATGACCCTGTGCCCGGCAAAGAGGACGAAATGATCATGGCATCATTACGTATCAGACGAGCCGCAGTGTATTTAGGGAAGTTACCAGGAATGGCTGCGCATCTAGATAATATGTACCATTTTGTCCAAACAGGGCGAGATTCAGAATGTATTAACAGAGCTATGGAATACCAGAAAGTGGAAATACAGGGGGAACTGTTACGTTTCCTTATAAATTGTGTGATCAGAAATCAAGACCGACCTGGGGTAGACCCGGAAGCAATGCAGATTCTTACCAGATGGAGCCAGAATATATCAGAAGGGAGACATGATAAGCAAAACTGTATAATAGCCATGTGCAGAAAGATCCGTAAAGAAATAGAACGCCTACACGAAGAGAGATTAGCGGTAGACCAGTTTGAACAAAACGAGGAGGAGGAAGGATCAGGACTGCCCACAGGACAGTCAGACACCATAGCCTATGTAGGTAGAGGAAGATCTTGTAATAGTACCAGATGTTTTACTGATCCGATACGTCCGATATGTCCAGATAATAACAGGAATTTCCAAACACCTATAATAAATATAAGGTCCCCCGAGCATTCGTTCCAAGTCGCTGACAAATTACTGCGAGAACGAAGGGGTTATCATTTACTCGATTCTATGGATGAACAAGAATTAGCCAGGTCAGCCGTTCATTGGGTTGACAGTCCCGGAAAATATGGTGATGATACAGTAGCACACACATTTTTGAACCTCACCCCAGATGAACAGCGTTTAGCTGGGATTTATATGATTCAACAACTTCTTATACTATATAAAAGCCAACATTCAGATCCTGGTCCCTTACCTGATATATTGACTGAATTACTCACGAATAGATGGAGAGGTTCAGGTACTAAGTTAATTAAGGAAATACTAGAATCCAGAAAGCAGTACATTCTTTTTGTATGTCCAGAACATGTTTCATTGCCCATCAAGGAAAGACCGATGTATTACATGGACAGACAGAACCCCTTACGAGAAGTACACCCAATAAAGGGCGAGGACAATCAGTTTAAACGTGTATATGTATATACGCCCATATCGAAAATAGAATTGTTAGAAATGAAGAAAGTGGTACCCAGTCATGACAAAGACCCAGCGGGTTTCCACCGAGAAATTAAAGACATGTTACTCATGGGAGAGTATACCTATCCCGACATTATGACAATATTAAAGGTATTAATGCCTGCTGGCATTTATGAAAAACTCAAGGAAAAAGAGTGGGAGGTAGGAGACCAAAAGATAGATTGGACAGCATTAGAAAATGAAGAAAGAGCCCGAGGTCCAGGTTCGGGGCTTGGGGACAAAACTAAAGCATTACCAGGTTTATTAGTACAGGTACTGCCACGTTTATTAACTACGAAAAAGGAAGACTGGGGTGCAATCTCAGCCTGTAAACAAAAGCAAGATGAAGACACTAGTGATTTCTATGCCCGATTCGAAAAATGTTTTGGTATAAATAGTGGTATAAAAGCAAGTAGCGAGTCATACCCACATCTGTTTGTGACAAAATTAGTTGAAAATTCTTTGCCCCAAGTGAAGAATAGAGTATTAAAATTCGAGAGTACATGGCAAGGTAATACCCCATCACAAATGTTACAAATGTTACAGTACCATTACAATAGAATTAGAGAGGAACAAGAACATGAACAAAGACGCATGAAAGACACGAAAATGAAAATGCTAGTCTCTCAGACAGTTCCAGCTGAAGGACATAAAAAGGGTACGACACATTCCGGTGATTCAGCAGGACCTATAAAAGGGACATGCAACTATTGTAAACAGCCAGGACATTACATACACGATTGCCCAGTCCTGAAGCGTAATATCGCCACAGGTATTACAAAAGAAAGACCACGGCCACTTAGACAGGATCAGAATGAACAAGGAGCACCGCAGCATGCACAAGCCATGCCAGCTCCACAACAGTCTATACAGTTTGTGCCAGCCGCACCAGCGCTGCCGGCTGCTGCCACACAAACCACGACACGACAGCTGTACCAGACCGCACAGTATGACTATCCTGATTATCAACGATACGCATGAACCAGCCTAGAGAGGGAAGTTGACTTACCCCTTATCGAGGTCCCTGTAGACCAAGAAGGACCTTATGTACATAGTGAATTATTAGGCCAAGATAGAAATTTTTTACTTGATACAGGGGCAAGTCGAACAACTATAAAACGTAGTGAAGTTCCAGGGGCACCCCTCTCAGGCTCACAGAATATATCCCTTGGTTTTTCAGGAAAACCTATTGTTAATGAAGTATCACAGCCTCTTCCACTTACGATAGGACCCTTGACCAGAACTACAGATTTATTGCTTACTAAATCATGTCCAGAAAACTTGTTAGGTATAAAAACACTGAAAGCTCTAGGAGCTATAATATGTTGTTCTCCGGAAGGAGTAAGATTGTTTTTACGTGATTTCAAAGGTCATTATGTGTCTCGAGACATGGATCCCGACTGCAGACTTTACCCACACATTTATGGGCACAAGGCCCTACAGATGTTGGTTGCATGAACATTACACCATATCGAGTCACACTAAAGGCAGGAGTGGTACTACCACGAATGCGACAATACAAGTTACCCCCAGATGCTGTAATGGCTTTACTGCAAATCATTGACGAGCTTATTGGCCAAGGAGTGGTTGTGGAGACCGACTCCAATATATGTAATTCACCGATAATTCCGATTCTTAAACGAACTGATCCAAAGGCTTCCCCAGTATATCGATTGGTTATTGATCTGCGCGAATTAAATAAATGTATTGTACCACAATACCCCGTAGTTCCAGACATCTCTTCATTACTGACAGCTATTGATTCCGAAGCAACATTCTTTACTGTAATTGATCTCAAGAATGCCTTTTTCAGCGTCCCAATAGATCCGGAAAGCCAATATTTGTTCGGATTTAGTTTGAATGGACGTAGCTTCAAATTCTCACGCGCACCTCAAGGATTTACAGAAAGCCCCAGCATCCATAGCCAAGCACTGAAACGAGAACTTGACAGTATCCACATGCCAGTCCACACTGCTCTGCTTCAATATGTCGATGATCTGCTGATCACCGCCCGAAGCGAACCTGAATGTGAAAAAGCATCACTGACGGTTTTACAATTTCTAGCCGAAAAGGGGCACAAGGTGTCCCCTTCTAAGCTGCAATTCTGTGTCCAGCGAGTTATTTACCTTGGTCACTCGCTGTCCAAGGAGGGAAGGCAGCTTACACCTGACCGCATTCAGTTAATTGCAAATATGCCAATACCCAAGACACAAAAGGAGGTGCGGGCTTTCATAGGCCTCACTTCATATTGTAGGCAGTGGATCCCTCAGTTTGCGTTTCTAGCAAAACCACTCATTCAATTAACAACACAGGAGGCAGCCACATCGACTGTCCTCCCTTGGACTCAGGAACACACACTAGCTTTTGAAAGCTTAAAGAAAGCTCTATGTCAAGCACCTGTTTTAGCAACACCATGTTACAGAAAACATTTTACACTCTTTGTTACAGAACGAGAAGGTACTGCCTTGTCAGTACTCACACAGGAACAAGCAGGATCACACAAACCGTGTGCTTATTTTTCTAGTACATTAGATCCCGTAGCTCAGGCTCTGCCTGCGTGCCTGAAATCAGTGGCAGCGACAGCTTTAGCAATCAGACAAAGCGATGCCATAGTGTTAGGACATCCATTGACAGTTCAAGTACCACACGCAGTAGAGGTTCTTGTGAATCGAACGCAAACACAACACTTGACTATAGCACGACTTACAGGGTATGAACTAACATTGTTTCAGCCACATATAGAAATCAGACGTTGTAACACATTGAATCCTGCCACACTTTTACCTGTAAATGGAACAGACCCACTAGCTCATGATTGTATTGATGTTATTACAATAACGACGAAACCCAGACAAGACTTGACAGATGTCCCATTGTCAGATCCAGACCTAACGTTGTATGTAGATGGTTCATGTATGAGAACAGGTACAGGAGAGTTAGTGGCCGCTTACGCAGTCACAACAGACACTGAAATTATTGAAACCAAGTGTATAAATACCTTGTCCGCTCAAGCAGCAGAGCTCGTCGCTCTGACACAAGCCTGTATTCAAGCCACAAATAAAAAAGTCAACATATACACTGATTCACGTTATGCATTCGGAGTTGTACATGACTTCGGCGTGCTGTGGCGAGAGAGAGGTTATTTAACTTCTCACGGTGCCCACATTCAGCACGGACCCCTCATTCATGCCTTATTAGATGCAATACATTTACCCATTGCAATATCGATTATGAAATGTAAAGCTCATACGAAAATTACTGATATCATTTCTCAAGGCAATGATCTAGCTGACAGAACAGCTAAACAGACTGCTCAAACTCAAACATCCGACATGACAAAGACAATAGTCCAGACACCAACACATTGTATGACGGTTAAAGATCCTACTCTGGACGTAATTGATATACAGACACATGCTACTCCAGACGAAATAGAGAAATGGACTGAATTAGGAGGGATCCAAACAGATCAAGGATGGATGATGAAGGAAAAATCTGTGTGGTTCCTTCCTGATTCAATGGTCCAAGTCATTATTAACACTGTCCATAGTCCAGCGCATCTAGGAGAGAAAGCTATGCTAGACAGCATTCAACATATTTGGTTCAACAAACATTTACGAGCAGCAGCGAAACAAAAAGTCCGTACCTGTATGATCTGTTGTCAGTTCAACCCAGGAAAAAGCATTCCCGTAGAGCAGGGTGGATTTCAGCCTCCTGATCACCCTTTTGAAATCCTCCAGATGGATTATATCCAGATGGAACGATGTCGAGGATTCAAATATGTTCTCGTAGTTGTCTGTGCTCTTTCCCGTTGGACCGAAGCGTACCCAGTATCAGATTACACTGCCCCGACCACTGCCAAGCAGCTAGTTCGAGAATTCTTCCCACGGTACGGTTTACCACGTGCTGTCTACTCAGATAACGGCCAGCCGTTCTCATCCGAACTAATGAAACACGTTTCACTTTTGTTAGGTTATCAGTGGAAATTCCACTGTGTCCGACACCCCGAGGCAGCAGGTCTCGTGGAAAGACATAATCAGACCCTGAAAATTAGATTGTCTAAAATATGCAGGGAGAAAGGTGTCGACTGGGTAGTAGCATTACCAGTTGCACTCTTTTACATGAGAATGGTAGCACACTCTCGAACAGGGCTATCCCCGTATGAGGTGATCTTTGGCAGACCACCAAATATGTGGGGGACGCCTATACCACGTAAAATAACTGATATTGACTGTAATATGCTGACAGATTATTTGGCTTCCTTGATGTCTGCACTACAATCTTGTCGTTCACAGGTAGCTGCAGCTTTTCCTGACAACACTGAAGTGAAACCCCATGACGTAATTCCGGGGGATCTCGTTTTAGTGAGGAACTTTGATCGAAAGACTCAGCTGGATACTAGGTGGAGGTCGCCTCAGCTCGTGTTATTAACGACGAGGACAGCCGTGAAGATCGAAGGCAGAAAAGGCTGGGTACATTCAAGTCATATCAAGAAATTTCATGGACTACCAGCAGATGTGAATACCACACCTCGTGTGTCTTCACCCATTGACTCAAAACTTCCTTTTGTTGAAAAGAGTAATGCCGAACATTATAAACTAAAGCTCAGGTCCAATCAGTCAAGCAATTTGATTGTTTAAGTCCTCTCCGAGGTGAAGCGGTTGAATTGTCTCTGACATGTATCCCTTGGACCTGAATAGAGATAACACCCGAAAAATGTTGAAACGACAGGCGTACTGTAAATCACTGCGGAGTCATTGCATAGTGACGTTATTAATTTTGTTTTTCTTAAGTCTTTTAATAATTACCGCAAGTATATTGTTGCACATATATTATCCTATTTCTAGACATGTTTACAATGTTACTGCTGAACATTCTTTTAGTGAATTACCTCCGTTTGAGTTGTCTTATAGATTTGCGCTGCGCAATAACACTTTTATTAGTATGTTACATCATTCCCATCAGGTTAGCAATGCTACAAATTGTTGGATATGTGGCCGACTCCCTCCCTATCAGAACTATAAAGGGATTCTACCTCTTTTTCCATACCCGTTCACACACAACGGCTCCTGTGGAGCATGGTTTAGTTTAATTAATTCCTTAGATTCAAATTCTGCAGTTTATCAAGACAACTGGGTATGGGGAAATCTGAACTTAGTTTTACTTAAAGTCTGCCACCCCAACAAGGAGGGACTTCCCAAAAGAACAGGAACTGATCTAGAAAATGAAGTATATGGATTAGGTAATTTTACGCTTAATCTTATGATCCTAAATGTCGAATCCGAAGCTAATCCAAGTTTGCCCGCCATGTCAGTATTTCCAGTAAAAGGTGAATTATGTGTGAGAAAGAATGGTTCCATACATATGGGCCATAGTAGATGCACCACTGTAATAGAATTCAGTGATCAAGGCAAGTCGACATTTAGAGCTTCCCGCCATTCCTATTTTATATGTGGTCAGACGGCATATGTACGTTTGCCTCTAGATTGGGATGGTACCTGCTACATTGGATTCCTTTTGCCACCTGTTTTTCTAGCTCCTCCTGATTATCACAGAAATACTCATTTAGTACACAATAGAGAAAGGAGAGATCTCCCAATAGTCGACTACACTGAAACAGCATGGGAAAAATACACAGATTTCAATAAAGGTCTCTTTCCCTATATAGGTACCGTTACTAATAGTAAGCTGATACGTAGATTGACTAGAACCCTTGAAGCAGTAGTGAACGAAACTATTTCCGCCTTAGGCAATTTAACAGAAGAGCAGTCTGCTATGCGGATTGTTGTGCTTCAAAATCGTCTTGTCCTTGACGTCATCCTGGCCGATAGGGGCGGAGCTTGTAGGGTCATCGGATCAAGCTGCTGCGTATTCATACCAGAAAATTCGCCATCTGTATATAAAGCTATAACACGCCTTCATAAGATTGTAAGCCAGATACACCAGAATCCAGGCACCTGGACTTGGTCCGGTTGGTTTTGGAGTGTATTATCTATCTTTGGATGGAGGGTCCTATCCTTCCTAGGTATTGGCCTTCTCATACTATTCAGTTGCTGTTTATGCCTGCAATGTGGACCAGCGATTTGTGGTCTGTGTGCCACATCGTGCATTCCACATCAAGATTTTCATTCAAGATCCCAGAAGAAGAAAGAAGAACAAATGATACTATATGAACAGATCAATGGATTAATGAAGATTGATATCTCTTGACGGGCAAGTAGGGGACAAGGAGGGAATGTGGAAATATGGATTTTTCTGGTCAGTTATGTCCCCTATCTTGGACCCCAACGGTTCTATGTACATGTTACAAGTACATGTATGTTCCCTCCAGTTCCAGTTATGAAGACGCAAATACATGTGCGTCCACCGTTAACATGTCCTCTTTCAGATCCGCCATGAATGGGCCGGATATTCCATTCCTAAGTACGAAAGGCCACCGCCTTTATATGGTTCACTTATGCCATTTTACAGTCCAGGCAAGTAGGCCCTGATTCTGTCATCAAGCTTTTCTTGCTTTCTGTCTCTGAAGCTCTAGTCCGAGCCTGCATCTGTGACCATGAACTTTGTCTCATTCCCTGCGCGGCTCACGATGCCTGACATCAGCTTGCTGCCTGCCAAGAACTGTATTTCACCTTCGGAAATTATCTGCTCCGCTCCCTGCCCAATGCATTCCTGTCTAGTAGCTTAAGTAAACATACTGCCAGCTACCGAGCAAAGGCCCGGCTTCTCTGTCTTCATGCAAGTAATTCATAGCCCTGTTACTATGGAAGACTCCTGCCCTCGCATCTAGTGTAGACACTTAGACGCTTGTACACGCACTAACAGTCAGTATAGTCAGTATAGAATAAGATTCTACTCTAAAAGACCTCTCTTTTGGATAACATAGTTCTTTAAACATAGGATGTTAGATATGATTTGGGATTAGGTTGACTTGACCCTCCAGACTTCTGTCGCCACATGTAGAGCTAAATGTCAAGTCCCCTTCACCCCCTAGTTGCACGTCAATCACACGTCATGCTGCTGCGCGCGCATTTCTGCCAAGTATTTCTGCTGACATTGCGAAATTCTTTCATGTAACCACCCTCTTATGACATCACATCTGATGACGTTCTTTAAACACACCCAGTTACGCCTATCTTTGCCACGTATGAATATATTACCTCCACTATCAATTGTTACGCCTCTTGTATTTGCTCCACTGTAATGCTTATTGTATAAAAGTAATTGATTGTCAATAACGTATGTACTTCACTTCCTGAACCTTCGTGGTGATGGAACTTGGAGCAACCGATTATAATCGACCATTGGAATAAAGCCCATTCCGAACCTCTAATACCACGGATTCTGCCTCTTATTTACTGAGCTATTTTATTATGTTTCTGTATCAAATTAAGTCCCGGTAATTAAATTATTTACCACAGCCCTAGGGGCGTACCAAACCATATACCAATAAAGTGGTATAAGAACCACGACTGAACTAGACACAAGGCCTAGAGCCTGTAGAAGTGCTTGGACCACAAGGAACCACCCAGGCAGTGACACAGGGGACCCACGGGGGGCGCATGCAGTGTGAGAACACAGCCGTGAATCGCCGTTAACTTCTATGGGGAAAGTCGCGGTTGGAAGTTAAGAGTTTAAGGACACTTAGAGGATGACTACGAGCGAACCCTTTTGGACTTAGAGGTGTCTAGGGCCAACACCCATGGAAGCACCGGAGTACTTGAGTTACCTCACCCAGGGAAGCCGGGTGCATAGGTGTCAAATGTTGTCGGGTCACGACGCTGTTTTCAATGGAAGCTGCTCAAGAAGTGCTGCTGCCGTGAAGAGGGGAAGTGTCCGAAGAGATCCAAGCCTGGATCGAGGATGGAAGGAACCTGAAAGCAGAGGGGACAGAGTCTGGGTCACTTACCAGTGACCAGGGGCACCATACTCCGATGCCTACATATGTCGGGTGCTTCAGGTGAGTTGACGGGTGTCTTGATTCTTCAGCCACGAGGTCCAGGAGGTATCGACAACAACCAGGAGTTGGATTCGAGCTGTCCCATGAAGTCTGTCAAGTGCTGCGGTGTCGGTGGCCAGATTGAACCCAACAAGCCTTGGCAACGGCACGTCACTTGGAAATAGAAAAAGGACGTCGGTGCAGACCAGTAAGGTCTGGGGGACTCACCCAGAAAGGGTAAGTCGGGGCATGTCTCGAGCAACCAGGAAAGCCCAATCAGAAGAGTTGCCTTTGTTGGGACCCACAAGCCAACGGGCTAGCTATCGCGAAGGAGACTCAAGCGGTTGCACTTGAAACTGGCCCACGGGTCACTAGTGGAGTGGAGGCCAGAGATCTTCGGTGCAGGAAGTGCTCAAGGCTGGGGCTACTTGGAGCCCAAAGCACAACTTCGAGGAAGATCAGGAAGATGATGGATCAGCAAAAGATCACGGTGTCCAGGGGTCATGGTTCCACGTCACCCACGATAGCCACTGGCCTCAGCTGTGCTGTGGAGTCAGGGTAGCCTCGGGAAAGATTGGAAATCCACCTCTGGGGATGCAGAGACTTTGGCGTCCAGCGGGAGCTTCAGAGTTGCAGACTGGAGAGTTGCTTCTTTGGTGCCTGCCAAGTAGGGGAGTCACTCCTTGACCCCAAGGGAGATTTCTTCAGCCTTCTAGTTGAAATAGAACGTCAAAGGTCCAGGATATATGTTGCAGAGTTTCGTCCAGGGTAATCTAAAGTCACAAAGACTGGGTTCCCATACTTGTACAAAGATTGGGGTTTGGACATATTCTAGGAACCCATCTATGGGAGGGTTTGGAAAGAGGGGTGGTTACACCCCATTTCCTTTGTCCAGTTTCGCGCCAGAGCAGGGGTAGGTAGCTCCTGCAACCGGTTTGAACTGGACTATGCACAGGGACACCAAGTGTGCCCCCAGTGCAGGACTTCAAAGCACCTGAGAGTGCTCCCGCCCAGCCCCAATACACATCTTCCTGTCTGTGGAGGTGGTTACACCTCCCTGGGACAAGAAACCGATTGTCCAGGCCTCCCCTGCCGGAGTTTCGGTCAGCAGCAGTAGGCCAGACCTGTGTCTGTGGCAGTGACATCCATTTTGTGATGCCAGGGCTGTAGAAAGTCTTTACCGGGTAGACCAGTGTGAATTTGTCTCTCCCTCTAGAAGGGTGGAATGCTACCCCCCACCAGAACTGGCGGGGGTAGTATTCCAAAGCTTTTGACACCAAACACGACATGTTTCCGTGCAGCCAGTCCAAAGTTAGCATTTACCGCGAGTTTATAATGCACTTAAGAGTATATGGTCAGGCTGCACCACAAACAGCATCAGAAGAGGTACTCCGAATGCTGCAGAGGGGCTCTGCTCATGCAGGGGCACCCTCTCACATAAAAACCAAGCACTCTGCCTTCAGGATTGTCAAGGCCTGCCATAGGAGTGACTTATAGGTTTTATATGTGTGTGCAAGGTAGTGATATAGGTAGCCTATACCACAGTAAGGGGTGCAGGCACCACCTTACCCAGGCTGCAGTAACAGACCTGTGGTGTCATTTTGGAGTGCTTCCCAGGGGTGGCATAATGCATGCTTCAGCCCCTGGTAGGCCTCTGAGTTACCTATGCCCTAGGTACATAGTATACCATATACTAGGGGCTTATAGGGCACTCCAGAATCCAATTAGAAATGTACCTAATATACATGGAAACCATTTTAGAGAGGAAGCAGCTAGGCTGGGGCCCTGATTAGCGGGGCCACAGCCAGACTAAGGTTGAAAAAGAGTGAAACACCAGCAAAAAGTGGGGGTACCCATGTGAAGCAGATCCTACTCTCCTACACTCTGGATTAGAGACCTACTTGTGTAAAGTTCTGCTTCAATGTGCTAATCCTAATTCTTGTGTTCACATTTCAAACTTAAGTTGTGCGCATTTATGTTGGTGTTCAGTGACTGCTAGAAGGGCAGATACTGTACTATGGTCAGCTCTGATACCTGACTGGGAAGGATGGTGGGCATTTTGGGCTTCCACGTATGCAGTGATTTGAGCGTTACTGTGCTTCTCCAAAACTTGTGAGAAAATAGGCAGCAAAGAAATAGGTCTATAATTGACCCAGTTAGATGGATCTTTTATTTTAGCAGGGGAAGCACCATGGCATGCTTCCAGGCTTTGGGAAGGTGCCCCTCATACAGGGAAGAGTTAAGAAGATCAACTATCAGAGATAGAAGGTGAGGACTCGGAGAACTGAGCTTGGAAGGGGGAAGATGATCCAGTGGTGAATCTGATTTAATGGACTGCAATAAATCCAGAAAACGGGAAGAGTCCAAGGGGAGCAAGGATTGTAGTGGAGCTAATGACAGGGTCATATTCAGGGGACTTGTTTCCCTGGAGAGTGAAGGAATTTAGGGGCATATTATCAAGGCAGGCGATAAAATTATCGCCGCTTTAGCGGCAGGAAACTGCTGCTAAAACGGTGATAATGGGCTTGATAATATGCTCTATGGAATTCCAATTGAAGCCCATGTTAGATGTGAAGGACATCTAACCTGAGCTTCAATTGGAATTCCATAGAGCATATTATCAAGCCCATTATCGCCGTTTTAGCAGCAGTTTCCTGCCGCTAAACCACGATAATTTTATCGCCTGTCTTGATAGTATGCCCCAAAGTTGGAGTGAAGACTGGTATTACCAGACTGGTTTTCATCAGTTTGTGCTGCATCCAAGGTAAGGCAAATATTTGTTACTTTCTCAACAAAAGTCTGCCAGCTCTTTGCATTGGACCTGTGTGAGAGCGAGAGAGCGAGAGAGAGAGGAGGGGGGTGGGGGTAAGTGGTGTTTTTGGGGCCTGACAGGGCTTAGACCACTTTGAATAGGGTTTTTGGACGGTTTTGGGTTTTAGTGTCTTGTGGCTTGTGTGAGACGTAATATGTGCATGAGTGTGCCAGCATAATGAAGTCCTGTGGGTCCCATTTTGGAAACCCCTAACCAACTCCTGTGCACAATATTGAGGTGCGATTGTTTTTGCAGATGATTGAAGTGTTCTGCAGACATTCCTGAAGCTGGAGGGAGCAGAACTAGAAAATGAAATGGGAACGGGAATACTAGGCTCCTTTAGAAATTCACAGAGGCCCTTTTGCTGAAAGGAGCCGCTGATAAGTCTTCCTGCAGCACTGCTATTTGGAAGATGGAGGGGTGAAGTTTGGGACTGAAGTCTCTTGTTCATTGTGGAAAGGATCTTTTAGGTGAGCCAGACTTTTCTATTTCCACGATCATTGTATAGTGTGGCTACTGATAAGCTGGGTATGGAAAGCCCTCTTTGTGCCTCTGTTGTGGGTATTCCAGTCTGGGGACTTCCATGCTATGAGAAGCATCGCTCTGCTCTGCAGCATACTTTGATAACCGCTGTGCACCCTGAGCTGGTTTGTGACTGAAAGCCAGCCTCCCCGAAGTCTTGTCTAACTGGAAAAGCTATATCTCTGAACTTAGGAGCCTGGAAGCCTGGAAGCCAGTCTGCCTACTGAGAGAGAGAAAGATCCAGCCAGAACTTGGTGCTGAGGGTCTTTCCAGGGGAAGGGAGACGGCACAGAGAAATTGGTGAACCAAAAGTATGGGCACAGTCTCTCCAGAAGTAAAGTGCCAAGTGGGAATCGGGGATTGGCGGCTAACCCCACCCCTGTGCAACAAGAACGATTGCGGGTGAATCCTTTGAAGGCAAGGCCTGTGCCTGTCAGCACCGCTGCTAGCATGCCACTGTGTCCCCGTCTACGTAGCTGCCCATCTGCTGCTCAACACCACATGACCAAGAAGTGGGTTGAAGCTGCCGTCAGCCCCCGCCAGTGACAGTATCTGCATTCATCGAAGGACTCCAGGCTACTTCTCTGGTAACCGCACACTACCTCCCTGAGAAGCTTGTAACTGCTTTCCATCGCTACTACTGAGACCCAAGTGCTGAAAGGGATGTACTTGACCCAGTTTGCACAGCCGTATTAGGATGGATTCCTGGACATTTGAGGCAATTAACCCCAGCCTCCAAGGCTGAGACCCAGTAGCCCACGCTTGCCCCATGGCCCCATGAACATGGTCTGGCAGGTCCTCTCATAGAAAGGGTATGAATTCAAACTGATCAACTATGCATTGTGTGTCTCTTAACTTTATATAGTCACTGCAATTTACTTAATACTACATTTTCAGTGAAAGTCCAGGGCATAATGGGTGCAGATAGGAATGGTGCAAGATTCTCTGTACTAAATGCATTGAGGCACAGGAGTGAAAAAAGGGCGATTTTAAATAAAACTAATAGGGTTTTTAGAACCAGTTCACTGATTCTGGATAATCACCAGTACTCCTCAACACCTAGCATAACTCTATGCATTATTCTTGAAGAGTTAATGTAGCTGTGTAGTGCTCTGAATAGTTTTTTGAACATCTTCATGGTTGTGTTTCGTTACTTCTGAGACTTACTTTTTAGATCTAGCTTGACAGTGCAGCAGTTGCCAGAACTTGTATGATCAACAGAAAAATACCTTTGAGGGGCACTACTGGGAGAGGCCTTTTGCTCCGACAATGTTATTTACCTTGAGTAAAGAACTTGATTGGGCAGAAGTTGTGTTCTTGTTGCATTCCTATTGGCTCCTGAGGGGTGTTCCCTTATCTAACATGAATGGCTATTAAAATATAATCACATGGCATTGTTCAAGAGAATGATCCCTCAATCATGATTTGATAGTATTAACTATGAATATTGCTCCGTGAGCCAGCAGCAGTATGACTGGTAGAAGCATTGGTGAAAAGAGCTTGCCGATAAGGGTTTCTCTCATCCAAAATGGCTGCTGCTTACAGATGATGCAGACAGTGGTGTCTAAACCTCTTTATGTGTTTTCTTTCTCATTTGCATTAGTGACATGCAGAAAAAAACCCACCCTTTCGGACAGTCCAACAGATGCACTGTTTGCTGCAGTCATAGCCTGTGATCTGGTGTCCCAAAAAGCCCCCTACAATATCCCCTCTTCCAATATTCCCCCTCCCACAGTCTCTGTTCAGTCTCCCCAACTACACCAGCTCCCTTGTCCTGCAGTAGTCCAAACAGCCTCAGCTCACTCTCCCCTCCACTAGCAGCGCTTGCAGCGCACTACTGCTCTGCAGGCCAATGGGGCACATATGCTGGTCTACATATTGGCTTCAGTAGTAGCAAAAAGAGGTCTAGCCACCGGTGACCCCCACCTCCTTCCTTCACAGCAACCAGTATGAAGGCCAACAGGGCTCAAGTGCTGGAGCAACAAGCAGCTCTACAGCCTGTGCCCACCCACACCCTTAGCCTGCAGTCCCCTCTCATTTCTCACACCAGCCCATGGCCTCAGAGGCAGTGCTTTGCCCTTAGCCTGTTGTGCTTGTTCCCCCTCCAACAGCTTTCGCTTGCTTTCCCCTCCTGTACAACATCACCACTCACTCCCGGCTCATCCGCACAGACTAAGACTGATCTCGCCCCCACACCAGCTCCCTCAGCCCAATGACCTTTCCTTATTCCCTACCACAGCCTCTGTATACTCTTCCCTCTTGACTGGCCCTGTGGTTGTGGAAGGAACTGAATAGGCTTCTAGTACTACGGGAAGAACAGATATTTTAGACGTATGTGCATGTTTGAGTCTTGGGTAATGTAGCGTGTGCTGTGTGAGGGTATGCCCATGTAAGTGCTGAGTGATGGTGAGTGGCGTGAATGCATGGCTGGAGTTGTGAGTGACGAGTGAAAGCTGTTCCTATATGCGTGCTGGGTGAGTGGCTTGCCCATATGACAGCTGGATGACCATTGTGTCCAAGTAGGAAGAGAGTGAGCTGCATGCAGGGCCGGACTTGCCATAGTGGGCACCGGGCGGTTCCTCTGTGGTCCGCTAGGGTGGGGGCTGGTTTTGGGCCCCAGGGGGGCTGTTTTTGTTGCCGGGGAGTCAGCAATATCAGCCCCCTGTAACAAAATCGGCCGAAACCGGCCCTCACAAACTGCTCAGCTGCACTTCCCCTCACCCCAGGGGGGCCGGCTGAGCAGTTAGCCTGGGCCGGTTTCTGTTTCCAGTCCGGCCCTGGCTGTATGTGTAATTGTAGGGTGAGGAGTGTGAGCTGTGTGAATGTAGGACGATGTATCTCAAGACGCTCTAAGGAACTCACCATGTCATTAATGGCTGACAAGTGGTGTTTCAGGTGTAATTTAAACTAGGCTTATCCTAATGTCAATCAGGGGCTTAGGGTAGAGAAAATAAAATACATTATCAGCTGATCCTGCACAAAATGTCAGCTTTTTGGTTCAATTCACTTTTCTAGAAGTGTGCGAGCCACTGACGGCCAGAGCCAAATCCAGAGCTGACGCAGTAAGAAGTATTTTTGGAACCTCAAGCCAAAAAATTAGCCAAGTCTTCATGTGGCTTCACCCTCCCCCCTTTGTCAATCACCAAGCCCCTTGTCCCTACATCTAGTGGCTAAATTGTGCACCGTCAGCCCAGGATCCTGGGATCAAAAAACTTGCCTGCTTGACTAACTTGTGTGAAACGAGGCAATTACCTTATTTCATTGTGCCTCCTTTTCTTTTGTCATCTCATCTGAGTGTACCTTTTAAAAAGAACCTCAGTTAGGATGTGAACTCCACAAAAACCTCAATTTTATATGTTTGATAGATTTAAATTTTGCTCAACATGTTATTATAACTCTTGCAGGGTTCACATGATAATTTACGTGTTTCGTGGTTCGCTAATAGCATAGCATTATCATTAGAGTCATTAATATATCTAGGTTTATGTTTACAAACTATGGAGTAGATTTAGTAAGAACACATGCAAAGTTGCTGCACTGCAGTGTTTGAGAGGTGAGGTCAGGATTGTGCCATATCTATTAAGTCTGCCGAGCGCCATACATCTTTGCACAAATAGCGCAAGGATGTGCGCGTAATGTCTAGCATAGGTTTTACTCTGTAATGGTACAATTCCAGTACAAAAAGCTATACCTAGGCAAACTTTAACACTTGCCCCACTTTGCATGCGAGCTGTACATGCAGCACAGATGCAAAGTTAGAAAAGTTTGGAGAAATGAAAATATTTTCTTTTTTTAGGTCTCACCTATGCAGCGCGCAAGCGCTGGATAGGAGGGGACCTTTTGGAATCGCTCAGGACTTTGCTTGAAACTCGTGCATGTTTTGCATTGGTTTCTCTTGGCACTCCTGCATGTTTGGCGGCATCTGTTTGCAGTTATCACGAAACAGATGGCGCACCTGCTCGCTCCCGCAAGAGAAATGCTGCGTGTCGCTTTAACTTTCACGGCCGGCATTACATTTTATATGGTGTTCCCTGTAGGTGAAAGCAGGCCAAGCTAATAGTTACAGAAAATGTCTTTCTTTTTAGCCCCCTGTCCTGTTAGGTTCCACCCGACACTCAGTGACTCTGCCCTCCCTGCACACGGTAAAAACACGCACACATCGGCTGCCTGACGTAATCGCAACAAGGCTTCGAATAAATTACACTGGGCTCCAGGTTTACTGCACACTCTAGACAAAAATGATATTAAGACACATGTTGTTCCCTGGGTGTAGCAGGCAGCCTACTTGCCCCTGAGTGATCGTCCCGTTTTACAGTTTCCCAGAACATAAGCATTGGTCGCTCGCTGAAATGCCAGATATTAGTAGAGTTGAGCCCCTCAGCTCGCCTCATTGATGTACGTAGTGAATACATAGCTCCTTTCGGTTAGTGTCCCTCTCCTGCTTCTCTTCACAGGTCCCTTTCTACTTTCTAAGCGCTCGCGGGGGCACGTCAAAGCTTTGCTTCCCTTCCCACTGTCCCTTTCAAGCCATATATGACGCGTTGCCACCCTCCCTCCGTCTGCGGTGGTTCCATCCAGCACACCTCCGATGCCCGGCATTATGCTGACATCTCTGAGGTCACCGCCGCCGTCAAACAGCACTTCACATACTTGTGCGAGGAACTAATTTGAGAAATGTACAAGCCCTTTCGAATTTTCAGCCTCTAAATAGGGCTGTTGGTTTTCTCCATTAAAGCCGCTGGTGAAAGTGCACCATAAAGAAAATTATGGCTTTCACCAAAACACACACAAAGCATGCAACATTTTATTTGGCACCCAGTTTACGCAAAAGGTTTTGAAATGTGTTTTAATTATGCTATTTCTTATTTTCATACTCGATACTGCACCATATCCGATTCAATCTTAATTTCTTGTGTTTATTTTCTGTTTCTAACTTACATTTTCTCCTCTTCTTTTTTACCTCTTTGTATAGTTTGAAGTAATCGGTCTTGCCTGATTAGTTTAAATAAACACATTTGCCTCTTTCGCTAGATAATTGACGTCATGAAGAGAGGCGTGCCTCCCTCCCCACTCCTACCCCATTCTTGAAGAGCCAATGTCGGTATAGTTCTAGGGGGCTTTTAAAGAGTATCACTAGAAATCCTCTCCAGAGTCTCTTTTAGAAAGTGTCAGCTCTTCAACGTAAACTCTTTAAAGGGCAGTTCCTACATTGAAGGAATTTTATAAAGGCAGCGCCAGATATGATTTTTGAAGGGCAGTTCAGTGACATAATTGCATGAAAAGTAAAGGGCAGAGGCTGCACTTGCAGGAACTTTAAAGAGCAGTGCCTGCACTTCATGGACGTCAATGCAAACATTGTACAAGGTAACACTAATACTTCATTGCCAGTCCTGAACAGGACAGTGGCAGCACTTCCTCAGGCATCTTTAGTACTCTCTGCATAACTCATAAAAGGCTTCAACCTCCAAGAAGCTTTTAAATAGCAATGCCAGCTCTTCCTTTAAAGGCTCGGAAACAGGTGTGCCAGTGCTTTGCTCAAGGCCGTTTAAAGGGAATCCTGTGTAAATCTGGTAATAACAAATTTATTGCATAAACAAACAGAATCCAGATGGGATGAACATTGTTATAAGGAATTTAGGGCATGTTAGCAAGAGATCGTTTTGGGAAAGGTTCTTAAAGTCTATGATCCCATGATACCATAATTTCAGCAGTTACTGAATAAGTGCTTACTTGTCTCAAAAAGAGTGATATTTAGATAATACCCTAAGATTTGATTTCAAGGCCGGTCTAGGATAGAAAATAGACCAGTGCACCAAAATAAAGTGGCCTCCAGTAGTGAATTAGATAGCAAACAAGCATTGGCATAGCCAATAGGTCTCGCCTTTGGGACCTTATAAGTGTTTAGCCATGCAACAGTTGATGTTGTTGCACCAAGGATATTGTGCTGCATAACTAAATACTTATAAGGTCCCAAAAGCGAGACCTATTGGCTATGCCAATGCTTGTTTAACACCTGTTTTTAAAGAGGCGATATTTGTACACACAAAGCCCTCGCTACTATTCTTAGTAGATAAAGCTTTGCAATAAAAACCATGGAGACATAGAACATGCATGCACTGCCTTTGGAACACCCCTTAACGCAAAGTAAAGTAGCACGAAGTGCTGCTTTGCATTATTTTCAGGGAATTTGCAGTGCAACACAAGTTTCGCGCTCAAACGTCAATTCCAAATAAACATTTGAAAACTCCGTGCATAATGATAGTAAATCTGCTGTTAGATTTAATGTAATGAATGCAACAGTTCATTCTAGTGTTCTGTAGTGAACGGCTTTCACATTAAAGAAAGACATTTTCTGAATTTTGAGTCATTAGCACATTTTTACACGCTATACATGCCATGCAGAGGGCTTTGTTTGCGTTATAGCACTCAGAGTCAAGCCCAATAATTTGCTGAACTATGGCCTGGCGCTCCCTATTTATACTCTGCTTCCCACTTCTGTATTTTCTCTGAAATATACTCCCCCACTGTGGCAGCAACAGTCCTTACAAGAGTAGGGAAGGACACGAGTAGGGAAGGCAGGGGGCACAGGATGAAGTGAAAGTAGACAGAAGCCTTCTTAACTGCTCCATGGTCTTTGGAAGCCGTGCAGAATACTTTGAATGCGTCTCAGGTGTCCGCCCCTGCCTGACCCAGTCTACAACGGCTCAAGAACTGCATCTGTCCCTGAAGCTGAGGCTGCACACTCTGTGCTACGACGCGAGTGGGGCTGAAGCCCCTGTAGCCCAATGGGCGCTGTGCAGTTCAGTGTGAAGTCCCACGATGCCCTTGGTTTGCTTCCAAAAGGTCTACTTTGGAACCCTCACATTTTGAAGCAGCTTGTTCGTACTACACGGGCCGTGCAGAGAGAAATACTGCTGTATCGCCCCAAAGAGCGCGTTTACTGACTACACTAGTGCAGCATAATTTTTTCAGTACCAGTTCCCTGGAAAACTGGAGCACGATTGTGTCGGTTATTAATCATTACACACCTGAAGGGTGTGGTTAAAAGCTGAGCGTTTACTGCAGTGGTGCAGTAGTATGGATGTTAGTCTATGGGAGTGTGATATGCCTACCACAGGTCTCACTTACATTTTTGGAAATGTTGTGGCTTACGGCCTCATGTCATTGTGAGCACTAACAATGCCAAAAATCAGGGATATACCATAAACCCACCTCTTGGTTCCACCACCTCAACTAGAGGTAGTTGGTCAATCATGGATGCCGTGTCTACCCACCTCTTGGTTCCCCTGCCCCATTTAAGGGTGAGAAATACATTTGTTTTCGACTGTGACGCCTCGTGGTGGAGGTAGAGCCTATTTGGAAGTCATTCCGCCCCTCCCCCTAAAAAAACCTTATAGGAACCCCTTACATTTTTTTTGCTTTTTGGGACTGAGTGCAATGAAATGCTTATTTATGGATTCAGTCTGAACATTGCAGAAACCACAGTACCTTTTTGGGGTATTGCCAATGGTTGTATCATTACGTTGGCCTATGAGCATCAGTGGGGCCTGCCACGTGAAGTCCTGTTGGAAGACTTAAAGCAAACACCCTCAACGGTATGATGTGGGATGCACTATTAACAGTAAAGGGCACGGCCCCTCACAGCAGGCGCGGATGGGAGATGTAGGTACACAAAACACGTTTGCTGGTAGAGAGGTACATGATTAACCTCTGGGTATGAAATGGACTTTAACACGGAAACTTGCAAGTCAATGACAAAATGGGCTGTATACAAGCACACTGAGTAGATTAAAACTACTGTGGAACATACATTTTTTCTCATTCTGTATTTCAGTACATCCTTCTTAAGTACCATACACTTATTTATTATTCACCAAATATTGATGTTTATAAAGCGCTCAAATGCCCTAAGGCATTTTGGTGCTGGTGTCTGCAAATCCAAAACCTTTCTAAATGTGGAAATGGTGGTATTAAAAAGTCAGATTTTGTGAGAAAAAAACCCACTTTTTGAAGTTAGTTTCCTAAACTGCAGCAGGGTGGAAGATGCTTTAAGGTATAAGGGGAGCGAGTTCCACAATTTTATAGTGACATCTGAAAGACTTCTCCCTCCCCGGGTAGCTCTCCTAGTTTTGGGTCTAGTCATGAATTTAGTACAGCTGGAGCGAATAGGTCTTCTGGGAATGTACCAACGGAAAACCTTCCTCAGATAGAGTGGGCCCTTATGACGTGCTTTGTAGGCCAAACAGAATGCTTTAAAAGCCACTCTTTTGCCAACTGAAAGCCAATGAAGCTTCTGGATGGTTTGAGAAACTGACGAGCGTTTTAGAATTTTTTGCAGCAAACAAGAGGCATCATTTTAGAGTGTCTGTAGTTTACCAACGTTTCTATTTTGGATGTCCATGGAAAGGGCATTGCAGTAATCGGTCTTGGAGAGCACTAAGGTGGTTATTATTGTTTTTTTGTAAATCAAATGGGATGAACTTCATTATTTTTTTCAGTGTTCTTGGAAGATAAAAACAAGCTGAGGTGGTTTGATGTATCTGGTCTGAGAAGGTGAGTGTACTGTCAAAGATGATCCCTAGATTTCCCACATTCGAGGCAGGAGAAGGCAGAGGACGTAGATCCTGAGGCCACCTAGTAGGATTTCAGAAAGTTTTGTCTTTGCCGAACAGTAGATCCTTGGTCTCCATCCAGCTCACAACTTCATACATGCATGTTCCGAAATGATTGACAACCTCTAATGGATCTCCCAAGATTGAAACAACAAGCAGCATATTATCTGCATATGATACGGTGGAGAAACCAAATGATCTAATCAGTTTGGCCAAGGGTTCCACATATATATTAACGAGAGTCAGACTCAGGGAAGATCCCTGAGGAATCCCACAAGGCAGCGTAAATGATGTGGATGTAAAGTCAACAAATCACGTGCTGAACTGCCTACACCTCTGCTTTCCAGTCATTTGGTAGGTACTGTAATGGTGGCAGTCTAGAAAGCGGCGGATAGATCTAATAAGATCCACACCGATTTCTCTCCACCGTCCATAATCATTTTAATTTCTTCCACAGCCGCAGCCAGTGCTGACTCTGTACTGTGACTTTTCCTGAAACTTTACTGCATGGCATCTAGAGTTTCATTTGAATCCAAAAATGAGGAGAGTCCAAAGTTAAGATGTTGTTCCAGTTTTTTGGCTGTAAACTGAAGCTGAGAGATGGGATTATAGCTTTTTCCTCAGTAGGGTCCAGAGAGATAATATTCGGGTGTAATACTCTTATAATGTATTAAGTCAAGTTTTTATTTTCAAGGAATCCAATCAGTTGCTTGGAGTCCTTAAGCTATAATCCATTATCACTCTCAACGTGATTTGTTCAGCAACATAGAGCCATTCTCAGCCATTTGACCAAAAAGAAGCACATTTCACTCTTTTCAGGCTCTCATAGTGACACAGCTAACACATTCTAGGTGTTAGATGAAGCTACTTCCATATAACCTTGAAGGTAGAGTAAAGTGTAATGGATACACTTTAGCACAGCATAGTGATGTGTGCTTATGAGCACTTGGAATTCGTCCTTGTCAAGTATAAAAAGGGCTTACAATGACAGGGGACACTTGGAAACTATCCACAAGGAATGTTGGGGTTTTCTGGGAGCCCACATCAATTTTGCTGAAATTGCTTTCTTCCATTCTTTCATACCTTTCTCAGTAAGGATATTCTTCTCTGTATGTTTTTTTCTGTAGAGATTCTTAAACATTTCTTATTGGAATACTCTGTGCGTTTTACAGAAAGATTAGGAAGTGTCTGACTGAACGGCTGAAAAGTTCTGAGCTAGGATTTATATAGGAAAGGATTTGTGCAAGGTTTCCTATGGGAAGCTAGTATGCCTTACGTGGACAACTATGAGAATGTATGACCTAAAATTAACCACTTCAAAATCCCCTGCCTGCGTGCCATTTATATCGGCTCCATATCAGAAATCAGCATGTAGTATCCTATAGGCTTCCAAAAAGAGTGTCTTTTTTCCATAGTAAGCCTAAAAAATGATTTTGTACGAGTCAGCAGTGTTATGAAACTTTAGCACTGCAATTTTAAATTTTGACGATCAAAAAGGTTTCAGCCAATAGCTTGAAATTACATCTTCTTTGCTCTATATATATATGTTATCATATGTCAACATTTCTGTCAGTCAAGGTCAGTATTTTGCTTTTCTCTTAGGGCTATATTGGAAGTCTCTTGAGGTCCTTGATGTCTTGCTTTATGCAGTTTCTTTTGTCCTTATGGACTCCCTTGTTCCTACAGCTGAGCTCCCTAAATGGGTGCTTTGCACTTTCCTCATCAGATTCCCTGGATAAGCCACTGTCCGCCAAGCTTCAAATACTCTAGGCCTTTCCTACGGTAATGAGATTTTCTTTGGCAGGCCATGGCCAGCAACTGTTTTCGGGATTACACCAGATCTACGTGATAAGGTGAAGAAGTGCATGTATGAAGAGCTGATTAAGAAGAAACTATTTTGTTTTATTTATGTTTTTTACCTTGAATTGGCAATTAAGAAAACTCTGATGCACACAAAAGAGACCTGAGGAAATCTAGAGACCGACATGGGGCGACTCCCCTCATATCAAATATAGTAACACAAAGAAGCCACTCTGGGTCAGAATTGCAACAACGGAGTGCAAGGGAGTCCCTTTTTATAGGACTAATTCCTTCACCCACCCGTAGGTGGCATGCTTCATCATTGGGAACCTACTAACACTGCGAACCTGGTCGCACTGCGGGCTACGACCCCCTCTCTGTAAGGGAGGAGTTCAGGGATGTTTTTATGAAGTAGTTGGGAGGTATACTAAAACCTTCGGATGAGCCAAGCATGGAGGGAGTGTGTATGGAACGTGAGGGTGAGGTTAAAACTAACTACCTGGTATGTTAAAGATACATTTTAATGGGACATCCAGGGGTCAGGATAAAAAAAGGTTTGTGGGCCACGGCAGGAAGATTCAGCCTGTCATGGTCTCTAAGTGGTCAAATGGTCGACATGTTTCAGCCTAAATGCCCTCTGCAGAGGTGACGTGGCTTTCTTCAGGGCCAGGTGAAGTGTGAAAAAATGTGATGTAGTGAATGCTGACACAATACCAAATCTGGTAGGTGGGGTAAAAGGATACAACCGGCTAGTAGGCTAATGAACCAATTGTAAGGATCTTCTGGTCAGCGTCGTCCCTGTGAAGAGACAAGTGTTAAAAACCAAATGTTTGTATGTTTTACCACATGCACTCCTTTGTTCACGTGCCACATATAAAAATCTTTTGTTTCCATTGTGGCTACGCAGATACTGTAACATATCAATTTCTTGGTGCTTACCCGTGTTGTCGGTGGAGCTAATGGTAACTCATCCTCGGTGCATGCACTCAAGGCAGCTTCCAAACCCTGTAGTAGGAGGGAGGGCAAAAAAGAGTTGACTGTAATGTACAGTCATACATATACATGAAATACAGTTGACTTTACATGCTGCAGGTGGGAAGCAGGTGACTGTTTAATGCTCGTATGCAAACCTCATCTACGCACACGGAGATATCGTGAGGCAATGAGCAACAGTGCAAGAATACTCCCAAAGGGCAGTGTATTGATATCTTGGTATATGATGGCACTACTGGATATTTAGAAATAAATGTAAAAGCCTGTGTCTCAATGTTAATGGACACTAAGTAAATACACTAGAAAGGTTTAGAAGAAATTAGAAAAATTAGAAAAAAGTGTACACACATATACCGGGAAGTACAGGATGCCAATACACAGATCGTCTTATGGAGTTGCTCTCAGACAAGAGCGAGACGCCTGGATCATGGCAATCACTCGTCGTAATTAATAAGCAGCTAAAGTGCGGTTGGCGCTGCGTTTGAAGGCAAATATGGGTTTAGTTAGCCTACGGCTGCCTTTATTCAAGATGTTCCGGTTCTTGTTTATGTATTTCTGTGGGAGACTTGACTTGCTGCTAAAGGTACTGACACAAATCACCCTCTCTGTGGTTTCTTTGGCAGGATGCATCTCTAGGAGAGCTTGACGATGATTGTTTCCCCCTCTCTTCATAGACTTGCTAATGAGTGAATGAGGGTATTGTCGATCTAAAAGTTGCCCTTCCAGTGTTGATGCATACTTTTTGTATTTCACAACATCAGGACAGTTACGCTGAATCCTCAAATTGCCCAAAGGGCAAATTCTCCCATAAAGATTTGGGATGGTAGCTAGAGTATGAGAGGAGCGAGTTCTTGGCCATGGGTTTTTTGTACAGTTCTGTGCTCAGACTGCCCTCTGTGGTAAAAGTCAAGAGGTCCAAGAAAGGGAGTTTCTCTTTGCTGAATTGACAGGCGAACTTCAGGAATTCATTACAAGAATTGAGCCAGTTGTGAAGAAGCTCGATATCTTCCACAGTACCTTGCCATATCACAAGGATATCGTCAATATAACGTTTCCATAGATGGATGTTAGAATGGAAAGGGTTATTAGACGTCAAGATGGTAAGAGTATAGACCCAGACTATTGCATTCTTCACTATTTTGGCGCCTTTCTTTGCCTTGGAAACATCGGGGTGTCTGTCTGTTTGTTTGCATAAGAATGGCCACCTGGGATAATGTTACTTCTGCTGGTTGTACTGCTCAGGAGCTCTTTGCCTCTCGAGACAGGCGCTATTTCACT
Source organism: Triturus cristatus (assembly GCF_964204655.1). Taxonomy (NCBI): domain Eukaryota; kingdom Metazoa; phylum Chordata; class Amphibia; order Caudata; family Salamandridae; genus Triturus; species Triturus cristatus. Next base: position 514,100,602 of record NC_140581.1, on the reverse strand, counting down.
ACCATTACAGAGACCTACATTACTTAGTAGAGACGGTGTTGTGTCACTTTAGGTGCTTATTAATTACTATGAGTGATCGCCATAATCCAGGTCTCTCGCTCTTGTCTGAGAGTAACTCCAAAAGGTGAACTGTCCATTGGCATCCTGTACTTCCCGGGATATGTGTGTACACTTTTTTCTAATTTTTGCAAATTTCTTCGAATCCTTTCTAGTGTATTTACTTCGTGTCCATTAACATTAAGACACAGGCTTTTACATTTATTTCCAAATATCCAGTAGTGCCATCTTATACCAAGATATCAATGCACTGCCCTTTGGGACCTTTTTAGGCGTATTCTTGCACTGTTGCTCATTGCCTCACCAAATCTCCGTGTGCATAGATGAGGTTTGCTTACTGAGCATTAAACAGTCACCTGCTTCCCACCTCGAGCATGTAAAGTTAACTGTATTTCATGTATATGTATGACTGTACATTACAGTCATCCCTTTTTTGCCCCCCTTCCTAATATAGGGTTTGGAAGCCGCCTCGAGTGTGTGTGCCGAGGATGAGTTGCCATTAGCTCCCCTGACAACACGGGTAAGCACCAAGAAATTGATATGCTACGGTATTTGTGTAGCCACAATTGAAATTAAAGATTTATATATGTGGCACGAGAACAAAAGAGTGCATGTGGTAATGTGTACAAACTTTCTGTTTCTAACACTTGTCTCTTCACAGGGATGATGCTGACCAGCAGATCCTTAAATTGGTTCTTCAACCTACTAGTCGGTTGTATCCTTTTACCCCACCTACCAGATTTGGTATTGTGGAAACATTCACTACCTCACATTTATTCACACTTCACCTGGTCCTGAAGAGAGCCACGTCACCTCTGCGGAGGGCATTTAGGCTGAAACATGTCGACCATTTGACCACTTAGATGCCATGACAGGTTGAATCTTCCTGCCGTGGCCCACAAACCTTTTTTATTCCTGAGCCTTGGATGTCCCTTTAATTTATCTTTAATATACCAGGTAGTTAGTTTTAACCTCACCCTCACTTTCCTCACACACTTCCTCCATGCACGGCTCATCTGAAGGTTTTAGTATACCTCCCAACTACTTCATAAAAACATCCCTGAGCTCCCCCCTCACAGTGCGGGGTTCATAGCCCGCACTGTGAGCAGGTTCGCAGTAAGAAGAGGTTCCCGATGACAAAGCATGCCACCTACGGGTGGGTGAGGGAATTCATCCTTTACAAAGGGACTCCCCCGCACTCTGTTGTTGCAATTTCGACCCAGGGTGGCTTGTTTGTGTTACTATAATTAAGAAAAGTCTGTCATGAAGAATTCCAGAATTAAAAAATAAATCCTAATGGGAGAATCTGCAGTCGAGGCGGAAATCTCTGCATGGTAAAGTATGGGAAAATAAAGTTTATTTAACTCGAATAAATATTAAAATATCTGCATGTTAAGTTCACTTTCTTTTTTTTTTTAAAGATCGTTTTATGGCATTCAAACCAAAAAGAATCATGATAATATTATGGAGCAAGCAGGATGAAAATAGTACATAGGCACACAGTGGTAAAGTCTCATTTGATCTCTGGAACCCCAATATCTCCCACCTCTCCCCCAACAAACCACTAGGCAGCAAAGATGTCCAATCGCCCCTGGCCCCTCGCATTTGGATTGGTATTCACAACAGGAGCACAAAGTTCTCCCCGATACTCATTCCGTTTCCCCCACACCCTAATCCATTTATTCAGGCAACCTCTGCTTTCGTAGACAGCCCTCTCTGCTTGTATACACCTGTTCACGTCCCTCTTCCAGTCACTTAATTGCGGTGTTGTGTCAGCTCCCCATAGTCGAGTTATGTTGCATTTGGTCAACCATCAAGTTTTTAACCAAAAAGAACAAAATGGCAATCTCTGTTATCTGGTTGCATGAGACCAGGTCCAAGTCACAAGCTAAGGCCGACTGCGATGGAGCATGGGTCGGATACAGAGATCAGGTTTGCCTCAGTTACCCTTGGACTTAAAAAGTTTCTTGCATATTTATGGACAATGTAGAGGTTACAGAAGGGCAAGGCAGCATTCTGTAGCTGAGGAGGAGGTAGTTGACAAAAGGAAGCTGCTGGAAGATGTCGAAGTTAACCCATTAACAGTGGGTGGAAAAGCTGTGTTTTCATGCCGAGGAGATCGTCGTCGAAGGGGGACCTTTTTGTGGCTGACCCTGATTAAGCTTTTTACCTTCGGACTTAGAAGTTTTTCTGGAGCTCGTAATTCCTCAGTGGGAGTTCGCTGTAGCTGAAGAGGGCTCCATGAGGCCCGATAACTTTGTTAAGGAGTCCCGCTGAAGAGAATTTGCTGCTATGAAGAAGAACGTAGCAGGAGCTAAGGTGAAGTCAACCCCACCTGCTATGAACATTTGTCGGATTGGCTTGCAGAAAGGTCCCGGTTTCCTGTTGCTTCTCAGAGCAAAATGTCTCCAAAAAGTTTCTAAGTTCCAGCTTTTATGGTTAGGTGGGAGAAGAGTCAACAACACCACTCCCAAGGGTCCAGGACCTGGGTGGCACAACTTGCCCCCAGCCATCCTGCCCACACCTAGCCCTCTTTGCCTCTGTTAGGAAGGAATCAGCAACCCATCACAGGAGAGAGAGCCAAAGTCATGTGACCCTTTCTACTGGCAGACAGGCACTACTAATTTGGGCACTGAAAGGCAAACTTTTTTAAAGTGGTGTTTTCAGAACTGTGACTTAAAATCTAACTTCACCATTATGGAGGATTTTAAATTACAGTTCACTTGAGTATACACATTATTTTCCTCTCTTCTACCAATCTAAAGTTAGCACTTATTAATTGAAATAAAGTAATCCATTGTTACTTGGTGAAAGAAATAGGCCTCACAACAGTGAAAAATGACTTTAGGAGTTTTACACTGCCAGGATGTGCAAAACTTAAACACATGTCCTACTTTTTACGTGCCGTTCACCTATCCCGAAGAGCTGTTAAGGCCTGCCTTAGGGGTGACATAACCTTTTTTTACGGAAAGTTTAGGCCTGGCAAAAGATTTATTTTGCCAGGATGAAATGGCAATTTATAACTGCACTACTGGCTGCAGTGGCAGGCCTGAGTCCTGTTTTAAAGTGATACTTTAGTGGGTGAAACAGTGAGTGCTGCAGGCCCACTGTTAGCATTTAACTTACAGGCTCTGGGTACATGTAGTACCATATACTAGGGATATACAAGTAAATTAAATGCAGGAATTAGGTGTAGACCAATTGTACCATGTCTAAAGGAGAGAGCACATGCATTTTCGCATTGGTTAGCAGTCGTAAAGTAAACAGACCTAAAGCCAACGAGAAGTAGTACAGCAAGCAGGAGCGGTGAAGGCAAAACTTTGGGGACTACCATCCAAAGGTGTCGGGTCCAGCAGTGCTGATATATAACAACAGTTCAAGTCCACAGTTGATTTTTGTGATAGTTCCTTGTATGAGTGAATGTTCATGTAAAAAAAATGGGGGTGGGAGGGTTAAGCCCATTGCTTGTTGCATGTTGTGTCCAGAGACAATAGGGAAAGGCTGATAAACTGAAAAAAAACATACCAATACTGTTTCCGGGCAGTTTTTCTAGTCCTGATAAAAGTTTGGGGCCCTTAATGGTTGATGAGGAATACATTTTTCAGGTTGACACTATACATTTGTAAGGCCATTATACCCCATAGACACCCCAATTCTGTTTTTAACTATGCCATGGTAGCCCATTATGAAAGGGTAACCAGGGCCTTTATAAGGTATTTTTGAATCCTGGTACAGCCCAGCTGATAAACAACTTAAGTGCTTCTTGAAATATGGTTGAGCCCATCCTGGTTTGTAGGGACCAGGATGAGACCCGATGGTTAAACGTGCCACTGGCAGAGTGGGTGAGGGTCTTTCGCAAAACCAAAAAAGATTTCCTGTGGGTTACCTTTCATTGCTTCCATTCTTGATTACAATTTGTAATCTAGTTGGATATAGGTTGTAGGACATCTTGCTGTGACAATTGCTTCCTAGATGGAAATCAAATATCCATCACCCTGTTGTAGGAGACCCATTTGTATCCTCACATGGAACCGACATTGGCGTTAAAAAAATGGTCAGAACACTGTGCACTTTCATACTCTTTGTACGCCAGAGGAGTTGCCATACTGATTAAACAGGACACACCCTTCACTCTTATGTTAATCTTGTTGGGTATAAGTTGTGGAATACCTTGTTGTGATAAGTGTTTTGTTAGGGAGATCATGTCCTGGAATTTCTCTCTCCCCTCCCTGGTCATTCATACGGCTGTTGGTGACCAGTCGCAGGTGTTTTGGCGCCTAAAAAGGACAACACCTGCCTCTTCTTTTGGGGATTGCCAAGCTCTTTCACATTTCATGTCTGGCATTCCCAGTTCTTAGTGTATCGTCTTGAGTAGGCATGGCACAGAGGAAGTGATCTGGCCTCACCTGATGGGAGTGCAGCTAGTAAATGTGAGACTATGCATATTGCGTTGATTTCAGCGACACATTCAGCATACAACCAAACAGTGCCTTCTACACCAAGCATTCCAACCCTGCTCCTCCCACACTGATGGCCTAATCCCATCAGTACAGTCCCCAAATGCATCCCTTCACGAATGTCAGACATGTGTACCTACCAACAGAGGGAAAGTAGTAGTTAACAAAATGAACCTTGCCAGCTGCAATGAACTGGGTATAACCCTCAGAAGTGTCAAAGAGCCAATGAATCCCCATGAACATGGGTCGCGGGTGTCGGGGAAATCATGAAACGTGTTATATCATACAACAATACATGCAGTGATGTAATTCGCTGATGGTAGAGTTGATACTCAAATCTCAGGTTCTAAGAAGCCAAATTATTCAAGGGTGGCCTCATATGGGTATCACCAACATCTAAATATCTATTTTCTTAGCTTCAAGTCGTTGCCATCATTCAGACACCATTTGCTGACTGGGTGGCTCATTTCGGTCTTGACTCTTCGTACCTTGCCATGCTCTCTGAGATCTTTTCTTCAGAAAGGCAGCAGCTCACAGAGGTGATTGGAAGATGGGATGCTTGCTGTCATAGGTTACCTTCAGGCTGGCGGGATAGAGGATGGTGCACTAGATATTGGCCTGGAGAAGTTGCTGTTAGACGGGTACATATTTTCTTCTTGTCGCCTGTACTGCAATTGTAAAATCCGGGTATTACGAGTTATAACAGCCCTCAAATGGCAGTTTGTTTCTCCGTGGCCAGGCAGAGCACAGCCTGTCCTCGCGTTCTTCCAGTCTTCATGTGATGGAGTCCATATGGGAGGTTAGTGCGCCCATTTTAGAGCCTGTGAACACCAGGCTCTTGTGCATTGCCCTCAACAGCACTTTCATGTTGTTGTCTCTGTTCCGAAGTTCAGATGCAGAGTAAAAGACACCTGCCACTGATGACTTCTCTGACGCCTTCCGTTACTGCGCAGCGACTCAAACGGCAGCTTAGGTCGCCGCTTGTCTGTTTTCCCCATTGCGCTGGAGTGTACTGGCGCAACCTGAAGGGAACGCGAGTAGATGATGTAAGGAGACTCTTTAGTCCCATTCGGTTGTGGGCAACTTCTCCGTATTCCTGCTGCACAGATCCACCATCCCCCTCCTCAGCCTCTCCCGGCGTCCAGCACCACCACAACTGCAGTTTCAGGCAAGGAATGTGGGCATTGTACAGAAGTGCACGCAGTCTTTTTATGGCGATGTAGGCAGTAGAGGGATGTAGGTTGTGGCAGACTGTATCCCCTCACGGCAGGTGCCCCAAGACAGCCATCTTCCTTAACGGCTGTCTGGCACACCCACCGGACTTTAGTTTTTTATTTATGTCTAAATTCTAAGACATTGCCCGTAAACAAGTCTTGAAGTGATCTGGGATGGTAGCTGGAATAAGAGAGCAGAGTGTTTTTCTCAGTTGATTTACAATACAAAGCTGTGTATAAAACCATATTCTCAAGCTTTACTTTGAGGTCCAGGAAATCTATCTCCGCTTTATCTCAATACTTAGTGAACCGTTGGCCCTGACAGTTAAGGTTTACCCGTTACATTTTTATTTAAAAAAGTAGGAGAGTATGTTTCCCTTGCCAGATTAGGAAGATGTCATCGTTACCTCACTTGCGATAGGTAATATGTTGTCTGAAGTGGTTTGAAGATAAAACGGGAGTGGATTACATATGAGCCATGACCAGCAGAACAACGTTTAGAGTGAAATCACTCCTATCCATGTGCCTTTAATCTGTAGTTCATCCACTGACCTATACGTTCTAAAACTGAGCCACCGCCAGAGGCAATTGACCTCCCGTGTGACGATTGTGTATTCTTTCTTTTTCTTCTTTTTTTGTAATCGTGTTTTTATTTAGAACTTGCACAGTAGGGCACATTACATGATGGTGCATATGAGAACAATGCAACAATAAAGAGCAGGTAGTGTCATACAGCCAGCCTTGCATTCAATGGAGTGCTCCACATTCCAATGTTCTAATATAGTTCTAATAAATACCGGCTGTTAAAGGCCCGCTGCAGCGTTAAAGGCCCGAGCCGAAGGCGAGGGACTTTAACAAAGCAGAGGGACTTTAAAAGCCGGTATTGCCCTGCTACGAAGGGCTATAAGGACAAAACAAAGCCTTCATGGAGCGCGAGGGAATTCAAATCCCCTCAGGCTCCCCGAAGCCTTTGTTCACAGCCAGAGCTGTGAACAAAGACACATTGGAATGTTGGTGCTCCGGGCTTATACCAGCCATTATAAGCCCGGAGCACTCCATTGTTTACAATGGAGCTTCCAGCATTCCAATGTTCTAATCTGGCTTAAATAGCGTGACTCTTTTTTTAGTAGGTTCAGTCAATTGGAAAATTTTGGCTTGAATGTCTTTGGTTGGATTTCTTTGGAATATGAGATAATGTTCAGCGATGGCAAGTCGATGGTTGATCTTTTGTATGTAAATACCCATGTCCTGTTTGACTGTACCACCCCCCCTGGCGGCTGGTTTAATGACTAGTGTGGGAGTATTCTTAAAGGATTGAAGGGCTGAGCTCTCCTGACGAGTAATGCTACATTGTGTGAACTATGGGGAAGGCCCACTTCTGCGAAGAGTTGCATTGTGTTTGCATTCTCTCTGGGGTGCTCAGTAGTGCAGCGCCCATTGAAGGGGAGTCCCGTGCCCAGGGTCTCCCACCTCAAGAGCATCATAGAGACCTTTATCTCCCATAGAAGCCGATGCCCTGCTGTTGCGTAATAGTCTGTTCTGCCTGTGAGGAAAAACGGCTGATACAGACAGATGATCCTCTCAGTTCTGAGGAGTGGGGGAACGGTACACTGCCCTTGGAAGGCCTGGCATGATCTGAGGGGCGTTAAAAACGAACAAAGACTGCATGCTTTGCAGAGATCTAGCTTCATCCTGAAAGGAAGAAGGGCCTTCTGAATCCAAGCACAGGTTTCCGTTTGTGCAGGTTTTGGTGAACCTTGAGGCAGTGGCAGCCACTAAATTTAAGAGGGAGGGGGGGCGGATGGACGAGACACACATGCACACATACAAACTCACAGCCATGCATTCACACACACAAACATATCCACTCGCAACACGCACCACCAAACATTCATACATACACGCACCAAACATTTAATTAAATAAAAAAACACACACACTTACCTGCTGCTCTACCTCAGAAGTCCGAGGAGGCTGGGGACTTCTGCTTTCTCTCATTGGCTGGCCTTAGAAGGCAGCATTCCCAACGTCGTCACAGAGTGGGATGGGGTCAGTGAGACTGCTGACCCCTTCTGACTCTGTGATGAAGTGTCACTGAATGACACTAGACCCTGGGCACTTCAAGGCTTACAACTGAAGCCCCCTAGTGCGAGGCAATCAGTTTGCTACCACTGAGGGAACGGCCTCAGGGACTTTTGCTGAGCTGAGGTGGTCACGCCCACAGGAGCTGTGACTTCCTCAGCCCAGCAAATTTCAGCTCAGGCAGCCAGAAGCCTGCGCTAAATGCGCATGTTTGGCTCCTGGGTGCTTGACCTGAATACGAACGGTGTCTGTCTGGCTGACATTTGTCCAGCCTGATCGACACTATTTGTGAAGGGCCAAAAGTGGTGGGAACGTGGCCCCTCAGCCCTAATGGACCGTCCGCGACGGGTTTGTGAGACCAAAAAAAAGAAAGTGGTGTGGCGCAGCTGGCAGGGCAGCTGACTCCGGAACATGGGGCTCATAGTTCGATCACGGGCACTGGCGGCAGGTTAGCCCAGCACAATGTGACTGTGGGAAATAGCTCGCCTGGAGACCCTTAAGGGTGATTAGTTCGCACTTTACAAATACTGGGTTAAAATATGTACGGATTGTCTACATTTTTGCAGGAAACCTTGTGCCTATTTGGGACTACCTGTAAAATTAAACATGCCAAGTGTAGTGACAAATTGGACGTTCAAGACTCTCCTTACCAGATACTTTTGGTACATCTATCAATAAGCTGGAACCAGACTATTCTCATTCTGCACGTGGTATGTTTGAAATATTTCAAAGTAAGCCATTATAAGGGATTTTTTTTTACTGTGGTGAAGCTTTCTCTTGGGCTTTAGAGAATATTGACATTGAAGTAATCATGATTAAATGAGTTTGTGGATAAACTTGTATCTAAAAAATAATCAGAAACGCGTTTTTTCTTTCATTAAATGTACGTGGTCGGGTTCGTAAAATGGCGGTGGAATTTCTTTTAAAGATGGAATTAACTGGTGGTGTTTCATGAATACTCCAGATTGATATAGTTTTAACGTTCTTGGATAGATTACAGATAGAAACGTCAGAAAACAATTGAGGAAATGCATGTATAAAACAAGCTGTGTCCTTGTTGCAGTATTTACACATTAAATGCTATTTGTTGAAAAGCATTTCAAAGTTTAATTAAAGTAACCTCTCGTAAATTGACTAAAAGATGCAAACAGGAAATGAAACATGGACAGGAATTTATAGCGAGTAGCTTGGAGTGAGCCCTAAAGAAGTATCAAAAGCCAACATAGATTAAAATAGAAATTTGAATCCAATTAATCAATGTAAATCTACCTCTGCTTATTAAAAAAAAGGGCGTCTACGTCACATTACAAAGCAGACCCCGTCAGTAAATATTACACTTGACAAATGACGATCAGCATGTGTTTAACAGACTGGTTGAATTATTAATGTGTGCCTGTCATATTGTTGATATAGTGCTTGCGGTCTTTGTTTCAGCCGAGAAGCATGCTGGGGTCCCCTGCGTCACCGCGTCGGTGGATTGTAAAGTTGCTCAATAATCACTCGAGGCACGTTGTTGGGTTACCGCTATATTTATTTTGCATTCTTATGAGGATGTACCGAGGAGCGTCGGCCGGCACACTCTCCCTCTGGCTGCTCGGCGCGCTAATGCCGCGCGCGCTCCCCGGCGCCAACATGGCCGCCTGCGTCACGTCAACGTGACGTGATAACAACTAGACCGCTACATATCTCCCCCTTTTACCAAACCAAAAATCAGTCACTTACAGTTCGCAGGTTAGTTCAAAGTCTTGGAACCTGGAAGGCCTTACCACTTGTCTTCCACTCCTGGTCACCTTACCAATGTTCCCTCGAGCCCCTTGGCTCTGCGTTTCCTCGATTTCTGTTCCTCCACTCATCGCTCCTTCGCTGTTCATATTGCCTCTCGGCCTGTCCATCTCTACCACTGGGGCCTCACCCCTTAACACACCTTCTTGCTCCTCTCCTGCACCTGCTTCTTCCATTTGTTCACTTCCGCCTTTCTTGTTCTCTTCATCCCCGTCTTCCGTGTCTTCACCTTCCGGACCCCACTGTTCCCATCTCAATATCTTGTTGCACCGGGCCATGCGGTCCTGCGACCACACGTTCCCATCACTGAGCAGGGCCGCTCGATCATAAACTTCCTTAACCTGCATCGGCTTGCTGTACTTGCTGTCTCCCTTTCTTTGTAGGGTCGCCAGCTTTACTCTCACCCATTCTCCTCTCTCTAACTGAGTGTCCTTCACATTCCTCCTCTTGTTGTAGTTGTTGGTGTAGGTGGCTTGTGCTCTCTCCAGATTTGCTCTTACTACCGCCGGAGACCATTCGCTGGTCACCACCTTCTCCTTCCAGATTCTGTTGTCGTGCGTGAAGGGTTCACGTCCTCTCAATATTTGAAACGGGCTATACCCCGTGCTTGTGGGCGTTATTCTGTAGGCCCATACCATGTTCTCCAACGCTTTCTTCCAGTCTTTATTACAGGTGATGGCCGCTTGTATGGCCCCCATCACCACTCTGTTAAATCGTTCCACCAGACCGTTGCCTGCCGGATGGTATATGGCCGTGTGCTTTACAGAGATGCCATTTCTTCCCATGAATTGTTTCCATCTTTCCGATGTGAACTGTGGTCCATTGTCACTTAAGATGGACTTGGGAATTCCTTCTCGGGTGAATGTTTCCGATAGAAACTCCAGGATGTTCTCCGTGTCCATGGATTCGCTCACCTTTATTTCTGGCCATTTGGAATAACGGTCGATGAGGACACACACATATTTCTGTATGCTCTGGTCATCCAGCACCGGTCCTAGAATGTCTATTGACAACTCTTCCCACGGGTTTGAGGGAGTGTCGAATTTTCCAAGGGCTGGACGTAGTGGTCTCAATGTTTTGTCGGCCCCTTGACATTGGGGACACTCTCTGACATGCCTCTCTGCTCTTACGTCCATCCCTGGCCACCAGTAGTTCTGTTTCGATCTGGCCTTGAGTTTCCCTATGCCAAGGTGGCCTTCGTGTAATAAGTCCAGCAGCTTGTTGATGAGATTCGTGGGGGGAATTACTCTGTCTCCCCGGTAGATGAATATGCCCTTGTCTCCTACTGTCAGTTCTTCTTTCACTTCATAAAATTGTTTGAGGTTGGTTTTCACCTTTTTCTTATCAGGCCACCCTTGTGTGATGTGCGCTTTTACTTCCATAAGGTCAGAGTCTTCTTCATAGGCTTCCGTCCACTCTTGTATGCTGATTATCTTCTCTTGGTCCTCTATGAGAGCTACCATCTCTCCTCTGTCCGCTGGGTCTTCTTCTCCCGGCTCCATGGCCGCCGCTCGACTCAAGTAGTCCGCCACTCGGTTCTTGTTTCCAGGGATGTACTCCACATCATATCTGAATTCCAACAGTTTTAAGGACATCTTCGATATCCGGGGTGTGGCGCTGGCGTGCCCGCACGATGTTAATACCTTCACTAACGGCTTGTGGTCCGTCTTGAGCAGAAATCGGGTACCCCATAGGAACTGCCGGAACCTCGTCATGGCCCACACCACCGCTAACATCTCCTTCTCGATGACGCTGTACTTGCCTTCTGTCTCCGTCAGTGCTCTGGAGGCGAAGCTGATTGTCTCCGTGTCCCCTCTTCCTCGGTCTTGCATGAGTACAGCGCCTAACCCCTTGTCGCTGGCGTCGGTGATGAGTATGGTGGCGCCTTGTGGGTCGTACCCCTTGAGTGGTATGGCTTCTAGGATTCCCTTTTTGATGACTTCAAATTCCGCTTGGGCTTCCGGTGTCCACTGGAACACCGTGCTCTCTCTGGTCAGCCTCCTCATGTTGTAGGTCTTGGATGCGAAATGTACCACGAATTTGCTATAGTACTCCGCCATCCCCAGGAACGATCTGACTTCCTCCTTGTTCTTGGGGGGCGGTGCTTCCGCGATGGCTTTCACGTTCCCCGTCTTGGGTGTGATCCCCTGTCGCCCAATTTCATGGCCTAAATAGGTTACCGATTGCAGTCCCAACCGACATTTCGACCATTCTGCCGTGAGACCTTTGGCTTCTAGTGTTTGTAGTACTTTTTCTAGTTTCCGGTCATGATCTCTCCTATCTCTCCCCATCACTAGGATGTCGTCCTGGAAGTACTGTACATCTTTGCAGTCTCTGAACAATTGGTGCATCATCTTCTGAAAGACGGCTGCCGCCGAGGCTAGCCCGAACGGCATGCGACAAAATCTGTAGCACCCAAACGGGGTGATGAACGATGTCAGGCTTTTGCTGTCCGGGTGTAGAGCTACCTGGTGGTAAGCTGATGTAAGGTCAATGGTGGAGTACCACTGAACTCCTCTGGTTTTTGCCAACATCTCCTCTATCTTGGGAAGGGGAAATTTCTCCACCACTATGTTTTTATTGAGTTCTCTCAGGTCCACACAGAGCCTGACCTTCCCGTTGGGTTTCATCACGACCACCAAGGGCGCCAGCCATTCGGCGCAGGTAATGGGTTCTATGATGCCCTTCTTCTCCAGATCTTGGAGTTCTGTCTGGACGGCTTCCCTTACTGCAATGGGCACATTCCTCACTTTATGTGCTACTGGTGTGGCTCCGTCCTTGAGCACTATTTTATGTTGAAATTTCTCCATTTTCCCTACAGTGCCCCCAAACACTTTTGGGTAGTTCTTCTTCCATCTGTTCATGTCCGGCCATTCCTCCTGTTCTGTGAGCAGAATTTGTTCCTTCCCTCCTGGGTCGAGTTTTATGCCTAGGTCGCCCTGGTCTAACCATCCTAGGACGGAGGGTCCTTTCTCGGCCACATACAGTTTGCACCACGCTGATCGGCCTCTGAACTCGAACAGTAGACGTCGGAAACCCAGCATGGGAATGCGATCCCCATTATAGGTAACCGGTCGTATGTCTAGTTTCTCCAGTTCAGGGCCCAACTTGGTTTGGAACTGTTCTTCCCACACTGCTCTCTGTATAATGGTAAATGGGGATCCGGTGTCTGCCACTACTGAAATGGTGATGCCGCCCATGGACATCTCTAGGACTGGTTTGGTTGATCTCTTGGCGTCTACGCTCAATACCTGATCGTATATACATAAGACGGTGACCACTTCTTCCTCTGTGGCTTCCTCCAGGTCTTCTGCGCTTTGGTCAACATATTTCACCACTCCTTTCTGTTGTTTCTTCCGACACACCTTCTCGTAGTGACCCATGATACCGCAGTGCAGGCATTTGGCTCGGAATGCCGGGCAACGTCTGTCGTGGGCTTCGTGGGACCAACTTCCACACCTGTAGCACGTTTTCTTGTTCTCACTGTCCGCTTGTTTCCCTTGCCATCTGCTAGTCCCTTTTGCCATGGGTTGTTTGTTTTTCTGGTCCTTGCGGTGATCTCCCTCCTGTATCCTGTTCACCATGGTTGGGGTGACCGCCTCTTTTCTTGTAGCATCGGCGCACCTCTTCGAGAGTTCTGCCCTCTTCACTATGACCATTACTTCCTTGAGTGTGGTGTCCCCACTCGCCCACAGCTTGTCTTGCACGTTTGCGCTGGTGGTGTGCATGATCACCTGGTCTTTTATGAATTCATCTTCCCACAGTGCGTACTTACACGGGGCTGCTAGCTTTCTCAACGCTGCTACATACTCTTCGATGGATTCCCCCACCTGTTGTTTCCTTTGCTGGAAGTTATATCTATCCACTGAAACACAGATGGTGGGGCGGTATCGCTCATCTAGGTCCTCCACTGCATGCGCATACACATCGTCGTCTGTGTCTTCTCTCTTCGTTGGTACTAGACTCTTGTATATTCTCAGTCCCTCTGGGCCCAGATTTAGTAGCAGGATGCGTTTTTTTCTCTGAGGAGTGAACTGCTCTTCATTTTCGTCCTCCAGGACCCCTATGAAATTGTCTATATATTCCTTCCAGTCCTCCCATTTCATCAGTGGGTCTCCGGGTTTCGTTAGGAATTGCACGGGTGCAATCGCATACCCTGCCGGGGTACTCATCTTCACTTCCTTGGCGCTCGTTCCGTCGGTGGCTTTGCTCGGGGGGCTGCCTGGGGTGTTGTTGTTGTTCCCTGTGTGCTTGATTCTCTGGGGGCTCTTGTTACTAGACCCCACTTCCTCCTCTTTGGTAGCCAGCGCAGCGCTCCCTGTACGTGGATATGTGTGAAGGTGGCGCGTGTGCTCTTGGCCGTTTGTGGATAGCGTCGTCCCTGTGGCCTATATGCAGCTCGTGTGCTGTACTGTGGCACTGCCACGCTCCTCGGTTGCTCCGTACCTCGGATCGTCCGACGTGGTTGACTAGGACGTTTTCCGTGACTCCACCGCTCCAGGCAGGCCTGGCTGGTGTTCCGTTTTGGGCCTGGTGACCTGCTTGCGTGTCTTCCTTCGCCTCGTGGGGGCCACGTGGAGTGTTGCCCTCTCCTGTGCTCCCGCGTCGGTCAGGTCTCTGTCCCGACCTCGTCGCCACTGTAAAGTTGCTCAATAATCACTCGAGGCACGTTGTTGGGTTACCGCTATATTTATTTTGCATTCTTATGAGGATGTACCGAGGAGCGTCGGCCGGCACACTCTCCCTCTGGCTGCTCGGCGCGCTAATGCCGCGCGCGCTCCCCGGCGCCAACATGGCCGCCTGCGTCACGTCAACGTGACGTGATAACAACTATACTTTTGGTACATCTATCAATAAGCTGGAACCAGACTATTCTCATTCTGCACGTGGTATGTTTGAAATATTTCAAAGTAAGCCATTATAAGGGATTTTTTTTTACTGTGGTGAAGCTTTCTCTTGGGCTTTAGAGAATATTGACATTGAAGTAATCATGATTAAATGAGTTTGTGGATAAACTTGTATCTAAAAAATAATCAGAAACGCGTTTTTTCTTTCATTAAATGTACGTGGTCGGGTTCGTAAAATGGCGGTGGAATTTCTTTTAAAGATGGAATAAACTGGTGGTGTTTCATGAATACTCCAGATTGATATAGTTTTAACGTTCTTGGATAGATTACAGATAGAAACGTCAGAAAACAATTGAGGAAATGCATGTATAAAACAAGCTGTGTCCTTGTTGCAGTATTTACACATTAAATGCTATTTGTTGAAAAGCATTTCAAAGTTTAATTAAAGTAACCTCTCGTAAATTGACTAAAAGATGCAAACAGGAAATGAAACATGGACAGGAATTTATAGCGAGTAGCTTGGAGTGAGCCCTAAAGAAGTATCAAAAGCCAACATAGATTAAAATAGAAATTTGAATCCAATTAATCAATGTAAATCTACCTCTGCTTATTAAAAAAAAGGGCGTCTACGTCACATTACAAAGCAGACCCCGTCAGTAAATATTACACTTGACAAATGACGATCAGCATGTGTTTAACAGACTGGTTGAATTATTAATGTGTGCCTGTCATATTGTTGATATAGTGCTTGCGGTCTTTGTTTCAGCCGAGAAGCATGCTGGGGTCCCCTGCGTCACCGCGTCGGTGGATGACATACGCTTCCAAGCCACTGCAAGGTACGTCCTGGCACTGCACGTACTGTACGCAGGATCACGCATCGTCCTCTGAGAGGGACAACGGAGATGATTAACCGGGTCTGGGAGCATTGATGATACCGTTCAATGAGTCCCTCCTGGAGCAAGGGTCATTCTTAGAGCGTCTGCCAGGGCTTGGGCCAAGTCCCCCTGAGTCTGAACACAAGAGTCCGAGGTAACCAAGCGTTCTGAGTGCAGGTCTGTGACGTCAGGAGTGTGAGAACACTTTATTCCTATTCAGAGTGATCTTAAAACTCAGCGCGCAGAAAACACACATTAACCACCACAAACAATAAAAACCCGAGGATAAGAAGAACGCTATTGGCGGAAGCAGGTGTTCGATAAAACGTTTTACTAAACTTTCCTATTAAATTACTGTGGACCTTCTCTAGAGCTTGCCGGAGGCAGGAAATCTTCCGAAAAGTGGCAGCTTTCTACTGTGCCAATGCCATAGTTAGAGTGCGTAAGACATCTGTCTGGTGGAGAGGACAGCTGCAAGCTCTAAATAAGGCCCTGTGTAATGCTGCTCAGGACTTTTCTTATCAATTTGCAAAGTAGTCACAGGCTACTCTAAAAATGTCTCCTAAATAAATGGCGAATGTGGGTTGAGTGATTTTCTCAGAAATTGCATTTTCGCTATCTTGACAGCTGACTCCGTAAACTCCGCCCAGTATGAAAGTTAGATGAGTACATTTTTTATTTAAATATATAACTTAGGCGAGATCAAAACTTGCCATCAGCCATCTCCAAAGTCTGGGGTGTGAGTACAGGAAGACATCTGAAACTGAGTGCTCAAACTGAAGCCAGTGTTCCCAAACTTTGAGCACAAGCAGCAGCAGCAGCAATTTGCAATCACACAGTATTCTACTTTCCTAGGGTGACCAGATTCTCAAACCAAGCATTTGCAATGCAATAGGTCTCGCATTTGTGCGCGTTTAAGCTATTGGCACTGTAAATGACAATGCCTTTTATTTATGTTTTCAAAACCAATACGTAAAAAAAAGGCATTGTCTTTTACAATTCCAATGGCTCAAATTCTCGCAAATGCGAGACCTATTGCATTGTAAATGCTTCTTTTCATTGGCTGGGGGCAGTTGAAGGGTGATGGGGGGCATGGGGGGAGGAAAGAGTTAAGTTTAAAAGGTAAATGGAGAGGGTCGGTTTACAACCTCTAACATTTGACCTTGGCCTTTAATTGCACAGCAAATGTAACAAGGGAAGAATGTGATTTATATCCCCGTTTACAGAATCTGACCTGGAGCATGAAGTGCTCTGGTCAAATGCTCCTAAAGAAAGGGAGAAGTAGTCCCTAAACATATGCTACAATGGGACAAGTGGAAGGGTATAAGAACTAAGGCCCTGCTTTGTGGTAGTAAACAACTGATGCAGGGACAAAGAGGGAGGATCGACCACTAACAAGCAAGGAAATTAAAGGACACTGAAACTAATGAAAAGCAGGGGTAATGGCTTTAAGCCCAAGAGAAGTATATACTAAAGTATATACAACAGGTCTCGAATGCTCGACCTAACAAAAAAGCAGGACAGGTCATAGACATAGAAGTAGGACTACAGTTTGCAATAACCGTTGACATAAAAGTAGGGCTTTTTGACAGCTGTCATAGACCTAGAATGAGGACTACAATGACAGCTGCCTCCACAGACACAGATGAAGAATTACAGACTACAAATCAGATGTGTGACCCAGACAGCAATGAATTTTAAAGCTAACAGCATGGATGTGGGGTTTACGATTTAACAATGTCAAGAATGGACTCAAAGCTAATAATTTGCAAAAATGGCTAAAAAGCTTGTCCCATACCAGAAGCCAATAAGGGGAAGAGGAAGAAGGAAGAGAAAGGGAGACAAAAGGCATTATCATGTGGTAAGGGCTGAGGAGGTAGGCCTGTCTGTGTCTCTGAGATGCGGGGCGGGATGAGAGAAGGCCAGTCTGTGCCTCAGAGATGAGGGGAGAGATGAGAGAAGGCCTGTCTGTGCCTCTGGGGTGTAGGATGGCCTGTGACTATAGGCCTGTCTGTGCCTCTGAGATGAGGTGGGGGGGCTGTGGAATTTCTCAGATACAAGGCTAACTCTAAAATAGATGCAGTATGTTACTGGTGATGTCCGCTATGTACACACTTCTGTCGTACATAAGGGGCTCCTGTTGAGCAGCTTTAAAAACACCTCTAGGCACTGTGTATAAATCCATTCTTTGCTGTGATAAAACCCATCACATCATAGTGCTTAAAAACTTTCCCCAAGTGCATTTTAGGGAGTGCCTTTCTTCAGGGGGCAGTTACTGTCCAATTACAAGCCAGCATTTCTGGTCGTCTGGTAGAACAGTCCAGCGCCCCGCTTCCTCCCAGATAGGTGGTCTGAGTAGTGGGGAGAAGGGTACTACAGCACGGAAGTGTTGTAGGTCACAACAAGCAGAACTTGCCTCAGATCCTGTGTATCTCTCCCAACCATGCCCCATGAGACAACTGCACGCGCCGATGTCTCACCGCTTCTACATCACACAGGGCCTTCAGATGTAGTAGAAATATTACCCGAGCAGGCTTGGAGGCTGCAGTAACTTGACCACTTGCGTACAACACCCAACAATTTCCCCCACACTCCCTTCAACTTCTCATGCACCCTGTGCCCTCCCATCGCTCCCAAACTAGGCAGCGCGGTGAAGTCCCGTACAACACTCTACAAAGACCAGGTGACATGACTGAAGTATCCAGGCTTTAATTTGGATGAAGAAACTGGGGGGTCTCTCAAAGGGAAGTGGCCAATGTAATTAAAGGCGTGGCTTAAAACACATAAGCTAAAAAAATCTGTGCATAACATAGTGTCCCGCCAGAAAGATTTGCTGCTTCTGTCATTGTATCCAGATAAACATTACAAGTAACAATACACCTACAACAAACCAGGACTATTAGATTTGTCAATTGTTGTTAGCTACATAAGCTAAATAAGCAACAATATTGGCTTTGTTGTATATAATATTGAAAATACTTCAGTTCTGGAACAATGAGGTTGTGAAAGAACTATAACAGATCTGTTTGAAGGCAGTGAAGGGTGGTATTGCTGCAGTGGTAAGATTTTTTTTCCACCCTGAGGGCAAAAATGGAGAGCCCAATAGAGACCCGTCTCAGTACCTGTACGAAGTAAGCATGCGCACCTAGACACTAGTTAAGAAACTGGATATTTCTCTGTTTATCCCGGGCACTGCACAAAAACCTGGATATTACTGTAATTTGGAGCAAAGTGTCGGTGCACCGGTCAACTGCTTCAAAAACTAGGACCCTCTGGAGAAAACCAGGATGTCTGGTCACCCTATGCTTTCCTTAACATTCACAACATCAGCTAATTTTTGGGTAGACTAAACAAGCATGTGTTGCCTGTGTGTGCAGTTTACCTAACTTAACCAGTGAATGCAGGCAACAGTCGCTGGCAACCATGGTCTGCATTTAAGGTTCTTGGCTGTTGTCTTCGCAGGCGATTACGAACTGTGCCCAGCACTGATGGCCTTTCAGAGGTACTGATGTGCTACAAAAATCCTTAATTTCCCTTTAGATTAGTTCTCCTCTATATGCAAAACCACAGCGTCAGTTGCAAGATATCCATGTATGTAGACTTATGTGGACAGCATAGATCTGATTTCAAAGCGATAGAGCAATGCACAAGAGTAAAGAATATATAAGAGTATGGTTTACAGAGAGTTGTGTGGTTCCTTACTTTGAAGAGGGATGAACCTGGAGTTGCTTCCATTAGCGATGGAGGGATGGGGCTTGTCGAATGTGTATCAGCATCGTATTCCATATCCTGGTGTAAAGCAGGTAAAGATCTGTTATTTAGTCCCCTTCTTTCTTGCACTCTCTTATCTTGAGTTAGCTAGTGTGGTACCTTGGAGTATTGAAGCTTTAATGCCTTGAAGCAGACTTCGAAATGATGCGGGTGGGAGTGGGCACCAGTAGAGTTTTCTAAACATGGATGCGGTTCAATCATATGTCTTCACTCCGGTGCGAGTTTGAGATGTCAGCAAGCGTGGCTGTTCCCACCATCAATGTATGTGAAGATAGCGATTGGGTGTCTGCTATGAAGTTGAATTCTGGTAGATGGTGCACGACTCTGCAGAGTAGGCAAAGCTGGCACCAGTCAGTCTTTGTCTTTCTGCAGTGTGAGTTTTAAAGCCAAAACTGGTATCAGTGTACAATCCTAATCATTTGGCGCTGATCTACAATTGAGTTGTAAAGCTATCGATCTTGATTGCAGAGTCAATCTCATTGTGTTTTTGCTTGCAGTCATTGGCAATTAACACAAACTCTGTCTGTAGAGGGTTGGGCTTTAGATAGGCGTTAGAGTTACAAGCTTGGATGGTGAAGAAGCTCTCAGGTGGTTAAAGCAGCTTTTTGATAACATTGTCAAGTATAGCCAGTTATTCTCTGCACAGTGGTAGATCTTGATGTTCTTGTTAGCAATATCAATAGCTTTCAGGAGGTGTACTCTAGGTTTCCTGCATATGTTTAGATCTTTAAGATTTATAGAATATGTTGTTGAGGTAGGATGTTTATATTGAATCCCTGCCTAAATGAGAGGATGTGGAGCCGGGCCTTGCAGTTGATGGTACAGAAAGATACTGAGAGGGGAGGGAGAGAATATTCAGGAAATGCATAATTTCATCGATAATCTAGAATGAGTCACCAATCAACTAGATTGTTGGTAACTCTGCCCTCTATGTTGCGTGAGAACCTATTGGTAGTCCCACAGGAAGGTGTTGCTCTTGACCTTCTCAGCGGACAGGTCTTTTGATAATATTGTCTAAAACGTTTGGATGGTAATATAGCTGTTTTTGGCAAGACTGTTGAGGTTCACTTTTTCCAGAAAAGGTAGGGTATGTCAAGTCTCGATGATGCCTCAGAAATCCTTGTGTGAGAGGAGCATTAAAGACCTAGAGGAGGGACCTGAGTTAATCATCAGGGATGGTTCAAGGAGTCTTGAAAGGTCTTTAATGTACACTGAGTCAAAATGTGACTGCTTGGTGTACTGTGGGTATGATAGATCCAACTGAATTGTCTGTGGTTTTTTTTATTCTGTAGACCTTTTTAATTTAAAAAAGTTGTTATTTTCAGTAGAGCACATTTTGGCATGTTCAATGCGCGAGCCTCAAGTGGTCTTGAAACTGTGCTTAATGGCTTTGAAAAGAACTCTGCTATGATTTAATACTGTATTGATGGTATGTATCCGTGTAGTAAGATGCCTTGGCTTGGATGATGAATTTCCTGAGGTTTGATTAGAGAGGTAAGTGGGGGGGTCTCAAGTCCCAAACCTCCACTGTGAACCACCATGCAGTGACAACCCTCTGTGCATATGACGGACACATGGTTTAGGCTGAAAAGTTAGATAACCCTCGCTCTTTATCTAATTCCTACACGAGGATACACCCCACCCTCCAAGCCACTCACCCAAACTAATGTCGGTGAGGAACAAAATCCTCCAGTGTATAACCGCTGTGGGATACATCGCAATCACAGACCGATACCTGAACAAAACACCAAGAGGCCAAATACTGCACTATTCTTATACACATTAACTAGCGTCACATAAATGAGGTGGTTGTTGTGATATGTTAACTTTCAATGGGCTACAACGTTGAAAAGCAGTTTTGAATCAAAGAGCCCTAAACTAATGAGATTGTCCTTGGCAGTGTGCTGACTGGATAGAATAATTCTTCATCTGTTGCAGGCATTAAACCACTAAAGTCAAATGTCTCTTTGCACGATGTCAGAAATCTAAACTTCAAACGACTGTCAAGATGATTAGTGCACGAAGGCGGGAGCCTAATACTAAGCAGGTGAAGGTGTAGCATCACAATGTTAAAAGACAAATTAACCTGAGTTGCAGGAAAATGTACACTCCAAAAAAAAAATGGGGTTCTAGCTCATGTTATGTGCCCCATCCATTTAGCTTTTGTTTAGTTTGCTTTTATCCAGTCATCTAATACCACTTGGCAGTGAAAATACATAGACAGACACCCAAAACAAGTATAGATCCAGATGTAATCTTCACACTTGTGAAATACACCACACAATTTTGCAAGATATTGATGAAATGGCACGCATGTGAACTATCAATAAATTAATTACCACCTTAGTCAAACAATCAACATACCAACTAAACAATGATCAAATTAGGGCCTTATGCGACAGGACGGTGCTGTTTAATAGATTTTGATTTAAGCTCCACTAGCACGGATTCTGTCCTGAGTTCTGGCCTAAATCTGCTATCTAAAATCTCTATTGCGTGGTTGGTGGCTTCATGTCATCGGTGACTTATTAGTAATGACAAAGTTACTCCAGGGTCTAGCATCAAAACCAGTGTAGTAGTTTCTTTATCACACCTAACCTAAGGAACTCCACCACTGCAGACAGATTTCTAAAGTTAATTTAACAGAGCTCCTCCAATGATGCACATCATTCCACCTACCAGGGCAGAATATGGCACATTTGAGGACAGTGTTTTGTCAATTCCCCGAAGCTTGGTTTTATTGAGTGCAAATAACGTAAACTACCAAGTTGTTGGTTGAGTTCTGAGAAGAGTTTCTTGGGAATAGCTTGTAAGCGGCTTCAATCAACTCCATTGTACATTTTAGTAATTTATAAATACCCAAGCATAACTATTTATTCCCTCGCTTATAAAAGGGCTTTTTTTTTTACAATGGAACATAGGAAAGAAAATGCAGTTCTGCTTGAGTTTTCTACACCCAAGACAGCTGTACCATTTTTGAAGGCCTACTGACTACTTACAACCTTATGTTGTGATTTAATACACTTTTATCAATCAAGTGTCAGCAAGTTTGATAAGGATAATATCACTTTAACTTTCAATTTATTGGGAATAGAATTGTTTCTAATCACAAGCTACAGTGACACATTTTAGAAATGGTGTCTGGAATCAGGTAATGCATTAGATCTTGCTTTGATATAGCTGTTTATGAGCTGACATCAGACCCTAAGAAATCATGCAAAGGCATTTAGTCTCATGAACTAAGACCGTGATGGTATTTTTTTATTTGTGCTACTTTTCTTCTATATCTGAATTTCTGTTTTCTACTTTCAGGATTGGCCAAGTCATCAGTATAAAGGCAAAGGTTAACAGAGCCTTCAATACGAGTATGGAGGTAAGAAATGCAGATTTCCAATTTTGCACATTTTCTGCCTATGCAAATATCAAATGTATTACAATTCTACAAAACATTGAAACGTCTCCTCTGTGGCTTCGAGCTGGTTTTGTCTAAACAAGAGACCAGTCAATGTGCTAGAACCTATGCAGTGACAGAAGTTCTAATTTATTTTGCTCTTGTGAACCTATTCATCGTTCAGAGCGGTCCTAGCCTAGTCTCCCTAAGATGCACCCAGGGGTCTGAAATAAAATACCGTTATAATGATGAAGATGTGGTGCGATATTCCCCATCAACGGAAGTTCTGATTATTCATGTGCTCAGATCACCAGGAGGACGCAAGGATCTCCTTCATTCCATCTAGACATGCATCAGGCAGGCACCATGTACGCCTTCATAGAAGGAAGAGCCTCTGGTCTGGCCCTATTTATCCCAAGTGACCCGGCCTGGGCCCACAGTCCCACACAAAAAAGGATGTTAGCCTATTGTATGCTGGGTAGGGCAGTACTACCAGACCTGCCCTTCCCAGAGATCTTGAAACGACTTCTGTGACGAGTGAAAATAGGGATGGAGCGGGAAACATTGTTGAGATCCAGTCAAACCAAGAAACAAAATACCAATACAGACAGAAACAGTTGATGCTCTGAAGTTTGTTGATGGAGTACATATTGACTTTAGCTGCACTGGAAAGATTGCTGAAATACCTATGCTTAATTTGTGCTGGTATTTGCTGGTGCTGAGCACCACCACTGATTTTGTTACACCATCACTTATTTCTTTCATTCCACCACATGATGAAGCTATCTATCCATCCATGAGCTGATCTTATCAGCAGTGTGTAACACTTCAATACACATCAAAAAAATAATAATACCATCCCAGGTTATTCACACAACTATTGGTGATATGATATTTTCATACTTGTCAGATTTGGTGATAGCTGGTAGGCATCGTTGGCACTGATAGTTAGCAGCAATGGCTAGGGTACTGGGTGGCACACACTGAGGTGGTCTCCTGTGAAATACCTTGGGCCCTGCCTCTAACATATTCTACAAATTAAGCATTGCAACTGCCTATCCAGAAAAAAATTCTTCACTGGTCCAGGATATTTCTTATTTCTTTCTGAACTAGTTCACAAAGTATATTTGGGACTGAGTAGTGAATGACTGAGTTTAAACCCTTTTGAAGAGGGACACACCAGGGGTGTACAATTCCCCCCCCCCCCCCCCACTTGTTTGTGCTAGTAATGGAACTACTTGTGGCGATTGTTTGCTGACAGGTAGAGATCGTAGGTATGCCTTGGGGACGGAAGCGAGAGGGTGAAAGACCTAAAAATTAATTTATTCACAGATGATATACTCTTCATAGTAACTGACCCAATTCGGTCCATCCCTAAAATTCTTGAAGTCCTGGACAGTTATAAAATAGTCTCTGGTTTTAAAGAGAACTACGAGAAGTCCAAGATGCTTGGTGTAGACTTGGACCCCGGAACCAAAAACACTCTCTCGACTAGAACTGCTTTCCGGTAGTCTGCCGGGAGGAAATAAAGTACCCGGGTACATGCATCACCCTGCACTATCGACAGCGGTATGTTGCCAACTAGCCCCGCTTACTCAGCGCTCTTAAAACCAATCTATTGAGGTGGAGAAACATTTATGTGTCCTGACTTGACAGGGTAGCAGCAAAACATACTCCCTAGACTTCTCTATCTGTTCCAGGCCCTCCCTGTCAAACTGCTTGAAAAGGACATGCAAAATTTGCAGCAGGCCGTAGACTAATGCATTTGGTTGGGAAAATGGGCAAGAGTGTTGAGGAAAGTGTAGAGGGTATCCAAGCAGTTGGATGGGTTGAGCCTCCCCAACATGAAACGATACTACCAGTGACCCAATTTAGAATCCGTATTGAATGGTCGAGTCTTGAGCCTGAACGCTACTGGATCCATACAGATGCCTCGGTGTTGGGCTGAGCTCTGTGGACGTTTCCCTGGCTCCATTAACACACGAGACTCCCAGTTTGCTACTACTCTGATATACTTAAACCGACCATGGAAGATAGAGACTCCCTCATGAGGACCCCAAGGCTGACCACGTTCTCTCCCCCCACTCCCTCTTCACACCACTGTTTGACAACCCAGACTTCTCACCGAGGATAGCGAAGAAAGACTTAGTTATATGGTCAGAGGCTGGCTGTAGATTGTTACGGATAAACTATTTCCAACAAATTAGCAGCCACTAGATCCTTAAGAAAATGGGAAAAGCTCTTTATACCATACGAGGGGCTAATTTATAATATCTATGGGGTGTTGACAGATGTGAAATCAAATACAGTGTGGACATACAGGGGGGGGAGGAGGGTCCAAACTCTGGGAAATCTACGTAGCAAATTCACAATGGAAGACACGGTGGTCTGATATTCCCACATTAATTGTGCACAAAATAGAGAACTGATGTACAAGATCATGATGCATTGGCACGTAACCCCAGCCCAGTTTAAGCAAATGTACTCTTCGGTCGAAGGATTGTGCTTGAGAGTATGTGGATAAGAGGGCGATACTCTACATGTCAGGAGGTAATACCCTAAGCTTAAAATATTCTGGAGAGAGATCTTCACCCACATTCAGGAAGTGATAGGGTACCTGTTGAAATCGAACCCTGCAGTGCTCATCCTGGGGACTGGGACTCTTAACAAACATGCTTACGATTGCTAAACAGTCAATTGCCTTTAAATGAAAGTCTCCAAGCCCACCAACACTGCAGGAATGGGCTGTACGTCTCTGGTCACTGCTGGCAATGGAGCAACTGACATGGTCACTTATCGACATGGACCACAAATTCGATTGCCAGTGGGCACCGCCGGTGGACTATTTGTCGTACAAGGGGATGGCACTATGCTGTCCCACAAAATGAACACTTGAGTTATGGGGCATGTATAATTATTATTGTTAATTAACAAGCGCTCGAGGAATACTTGTGATGCAGCCGACAATAGTATGCTTTACTTACTCTTGTGATTGATTGTATGTTGTGGGTGATGGGCAAGATTGGGGAAGTGTGGCAGATTGGAGGAGTTGGAGGAGTGGGGCAGATTGGGGGAGTGGGGCAGATTGGGGGAGTGAGGCAGATTGAGGGAGTGGGTTAGATTGGGGTAGATTGAGGGAGTGGGGTGGATTTGAGTGGTCTGAGGTAGATTGAGGTGGGGTAAATTGGGTTAGGGTAGATTGGGGTGGGGAGATTGGGGTAAAATGAGGTAGATTGGGATGGGGTGGGGTAGATTGAGGTATATTGAAGGTGGGTAGATTGGTATGGGGTGGGGTAGATTGGGATGGGGTTGGGTATATTGCAGTGGAGTAGATTGGAGTGGGGTGGATTTGGGTGGGGTGGATAGGGATGGGTGGGGTAGATTGGGATGGAGTGGGGTAGATTGGGATGGAGTGGAGTAGATTGGGATGGGTGGGGTACGATGGTTTAGGCTAGATTGGGATGGGTTGGGGTAGACTGAGACGGGATGGAGTAGATTGGGATGGAGTGGAGTAGATACGAGTGGGGTTCGGTGGATTAGAGTAGATTGGAGTGGGGTTGATTGGAGTCGGGTGGGTTGGGAGTGCGGGTTAGAATGGGATGGGGTGGGGTAGATTGGGGAGTGAGGTAAATTGGGGTGATGTTAGTTCGATTGGAGTGGTGTGGGGTCAAGTGAGATGGGGTAGATTGGATTGCAGTGGGTTCGATTGCGGTGGGTTATATTGCGTGGGTTAGATTGCAGTGGCGTGCGGTAGATTGAGGTATATTGGGGTGAGGTAGATTGAGATGGGATCGGGTAGGTTGGGATGTGGTGGGGTTGATTAATGTGGCATATGTGAGGTACATTGGGGTGGGTAGGGAAGATTGAGATAGGGTAGATTGTGGTAGACTGGAGTGGGGTAGATTGGGATGGTGTGGGGTAGATTAGGATTGGTGAGGTATGATAGAGTAGGGTAGATTGGAATGGGGTGGGTTAGGCTAAAGTGGGTTAAGATAAAGTAGGTTAGATTACAGTGGTTAGGTTGCAGTGGGGTGGATTGCAGTGGGCTGGATTGGATTGGGGTGGATTGGAGTAGATTGCAGTGGGGTAGATTGGAGCGGGATAGATTGGGATGCAATAGGGTGGGTAGATTGGGATGGAATTGGGTAGATTGCAGTGGGGTAGATTGGGATGCGATGGGGTGGGTAGATTGGGATGGAGTGGGGTAAATTGGAGTGGAGTAGATTGGAGTGGGGTAGGTTGGTGTGGAGTGGGTCACATTTGGGTGGAGTGTGGTACATGGAGTGAAGTGGAGAGGGGTATATTTGGGTACAGGGGTGTGGAGTGTGGTAGATTGGAGTGGGGTAGATTGGATTTGAGAGGAGTTGGATAGATTATAGTGGGGTAAATCGGATTGGAGTAGATTGGAGTGGTGTTGGTTGGACTGGGGTATATTGGATTGGAGTGGGGTAGATTGGAGTGGGGTAGTGGGGGTAGATTGGGTTGTTTTGGGTGGAGTGGTGTGGGGTAGATTGGAGTGGGGTAGATTGGAGTAGATTGGGGTGAAGTGGGGTAGATTGTAGTGGGGTAGATTGTAGTGGGGTAGATTGTAGTGGGGTAGATTGTAGTGGGGTAGATTGGAGTGGGGTAGATGTGAGTGGGGTAGAGTGGGGTAGATTAAAGAGGGATGAGTGGGGTGCAGTGGGGTAGATTCAAGAGGGATGATTGGAGTGGGGTATATTGAAGTAGGGTAGAGTAGGGTGGTTAGATTGGGGAGGGGTGGAGTGGGGTAGATTAGTGTGGGGTGTGATCGATTGTAGTTAAGTGGAAAGGGCTATATTTGGGTATAGGGGTGTGGAGTGCGGTGGAGTATATTGGAGTGGGTTTGAATGTTGTAGATTGGAGTGGGATAGATTGGAGTAGAATAGATTGTGGTGCGGGGTAGATTAGAGTGGAGAAGAGTGGGGTAAATTGTAATGCAGTGGCGTAAATTGTAATGTAGTAGATTGGAGTGGGTTGGATTGGGGCACATTGGGGTGGAGTGGATTGGGGTACATTGGAGTGGATTGGAGTAGAGTGTGGGTACACCAGCAGAGTGGGGTTAGATTTGAGTCAAGTACTGTAGATTGGGTTGGAGTGGAGTAGATTGGAGTTGGGCAGATTGTATAGGAGTGGGGTAGATTGGATCATAGTGGATTGTGATTGATTGGTGTAGAGTAGACTGGGTTAGAGTGGGGTAGATTGAAGTTGGGTCAGTTGGAGTAGTGTGGGATAGATTGGGGTGGGGTGGTGTAAATTGGGGTTGAATACATTGAGTGGAGTGGAATAGATTGGAGAGGAGTAGATTGGGGTAGATTGTAGCAAAGTGGGGTACATTGGTGTGGAGTGGGATAAGTGGCGTCCAGTGGAAGGGCATAGAGTGTAGTATCGTAGAATGGAGTGGCATGGCATAGAGTAGAATGATATGGGGTAGTGTGGCATACGCATGGTGTAGTAGTACACTAAGTATACAAACAACACATTTTCAATTGAAATGGCTATTACACTTAAACACCGAAATACGGTTTTTACTGCACACAAATGATAATGTGCTCAAATCACCTAGTGCATTGATGTGTCTTGATCGTATTCAAATGTTTGTTTCCACCACACTTCAGAATTGCAAATAAGTGTGGTAAATTTGAACTAATTCTGATATAATATGAAGCATCAGTGCAGTTCATTTTTCCCCCTTTTTTTGGAGAAAAAAACATTATACACCCTCTCCTCTTACATGGGTACTCAGCAAGATTGAAAACTCACTCTAGAGAGAAAGACTAACTATGTAAAAACCAAAGTCAACTGGAAAAATATCCCTCAGTTCCCCGAGCACACAGTAAGGAGACGCAAAAATAATTTATAAGAGGCAAGGGAGAAAGGTAAAGAGATAACTTCTCTTAATACTGCCCTCACACACTTTGCAGTTTCATGCTTCATCATAGGGCCGCATCAAACGTCCAGGTGCAGACCAACACACTGGACGGAGCGTGAAAGATTTTTTATGAAGAAGAGTGGTGATGGAGATAGGTAAGAAAAGAGGTAAAAAAGGGAAAAGGTGTTCCCTCGAGAAGGGATCAAAAAGTGCAGACAAGTAAAATTAAAACTATCTAAGGCGATACCAAAAGTTTACCTTTAATCTTAGTTCCCCTTGATAGGATTAAAATGTCAAACTTGGAGTTCCCAGGGGAAAGAAGTACCCCTATATCCCCGCTGCAGGAACCAACATGTTTTGGCCAATACTACGTGCCCACCTGGGTCACACTGGCCTTCACCAGGGTGCGGATCCCTTTATTTTTGTGGTCTTCACCCAAGTAGGGTGTTTGTATCATAAAAAGAACGGAAATTCTACAATTGGCCCTTTCCAAAAGTTATAGAGCGGTGGCCATTTTCCGAGTTTTTAAGAATTTCTCCATCGTGGGAACGTGATCTTACTGTCACACTTACTCCAAAGATCAACAATTGTCCCTTTCCCAGCCAGGTTCACCGAAGCTGGATGAAGCATGACACTGCAAAGTGTGTGAGGGCAGTAGTAAGAGAAGTTATCTCTTTCCCTTTCTCCCTTGCCTCTTATAGATGATTTTTAGGTCTCCTTACTGTATGCTCGGGGAACTGAGGGATATTTTTCCAGTTGACTTTGTTTTTTATATAGTTAGTCCTTCTCTCTAGAGTGAGTTTTCAACCTTGGAAGGGGAGTCAGAGAAGGCTCATTCCCTGGTCTCTTCTTTTTGTGATAATTGCTCAGCAAGATTGTCACATAAATTCTCTCAATTTAAAGTCCGAGAAAGAAACATAAACACCAAGCTCACTGGAAAAGAGAGCCTGACATTTGCCTCCTGTCTTTGAATGTACTGCAAATGTGACAAGATAAGAACAAGATTTAAAGGCCTATTTACAGAAAGTGAGTTCGTGGAAGATTACTGTAAATAAGGTTTGTCAATGGGAGGGATGAACTCAGGCTGGACAGCCTAAAGCAAATAAAGGCAGAAAATAGAAAGACAGAAAATGTGAGTTACAAACCACAAAGCCAATGGAAATTAACTGGCGGAATGTGTTCCTAGGTCAGCTTTCTGAATGGCCTCAAGACGTCTTTAGCAAACCAGACCGCTGCACTGTCTGGTAGGCTTCGACCTAAAAGCGTCTCAAAACATAATGGTCTATGACATAAAACAATGTATCTTGACAGGCAGGTCACACAATATGAATACATTTCTGTAGACCTTTGCCATACTTAGAAAAAAAGAATTTAACGTAATGTAGCATGATGGTCAATTGCTGCTTAGTTAAGAAACATGAAATCTCTCAAAACTCGACCCCTTGACATGCTCATTCATCATTTTACCCCGGTCTTCGGAATGACACTGGAAGCCTTGGTTCCCAAATTTATCAAGAAATCAAAGCCCTCTATCTGTACATGAAGACAATAAGTGATTCTCCCAAGGAGTGATGTCAGTGTTGAATCAGTGGGCTCCGACTGCGACAGCAAAACCTGCCAAATCTACAGGAAAGCAGTATCGATAGTCAAATAGGTCAATGGCATTAGCAGATCTGAAAATGTCGACAGTGACACCACTGTAAAAATATCAAACTTATCATTAAGATGATCTGACCATATTATGTGTTGTCATCATCGCTTTTCAAGAACTGCTCGGGAATATGCAAGAATTCTTCATCCAGAAAGCCAAAGACCTGTGAGATCGTGTTTAAGCTTCCGCTGCAGCACCATAAAACCGTTAACAAAGTCAAAAACCCATCACCCCAACCACTGTCCGGATTCCTTCCTTCCTCTGAACTTGGCAGTTGTAAACCTTACTGAAAACAGGACCTCCCCACTGAACTCTTGACCCCTGGCCAGCAGGGATAGATAAATCTCCAGCGTCAGCCGATAAGCAGGTAAATGTTGACACCTCTTGGAGGATGTGGGGTCAGGGCAGCAGCTCCATATGACTTTTCAGCAGCTTTGTTACAACGCATCTCCTTGTAGTTGCCCCACTGGTGTAGACCCTTCCTTCGTCAGCGCAGTTTCCCCACTTCTGTCCAGGAGCTTCTCCCTTCCAGTCCAAGCATCTGTTTGATATCATGAGGAACAGCGACTTCTTCTGAGCAACAGCTGTCTTATTTCTGTTGACGCCACCACTGAGTTATGAACTGCCTTGGCATCCAAATGATCCGGGGTGGAGGGGGAGTCTTACTTTAGGTTTTTTCTCCAGTTGTTTTCCAGATCTGTCTTAATTCCTTAATGTACCAATAGGTTATTTTTCCAGTAGTCCTTGTCGACGACAGTATAAAGCTAACTGCCCACACAATAAATGTGATCCTTTTGTAAAAAAATTATTTTTTAAGTACCTATATTTTTTTCATTTGTATTCTTTATACACCACAGAAAATAATGTTCTCTTGAAGCCCATGGACAAGTTGAGTGGAGCAGAATTCCACTGTGAACTTCTTCTCCGCCCAGTTGTGAGTGGGATTTTCCACCAGGTAAAAAGCTTTTAGAAATAGGCTGCAGTATAGCCTGGGCCTCTACACTGGCGCCATCTGCCCCTCTCAAGGCTCCGTTATGCTGCCCCATGCCAATCAGCATTTACCCCATCCCCTCCCACACTCCTCTGCCCCTCCCCCACCCTGCCTGGTTCCTTCGCACTCAATTACCACTTATTCAGAACAGGTTGTAAAAGGTGGACCTTAAACCATTGGGATTACCTTTGGGAATTTAATCTGGGAAACCCTGATCTGAAATGTTATTCCCCATTCCGTGGGGTTTAACTCCCCGTAGCAGTAAATATATGTAGAGAAAGATAATTTGGCCGCTTGGATCATGCGTACATATTTACTCCTAACTCGTAATCAGTGCCTTAATATTAAGTTGAAGAGGTTCATCCACCTAGATGTAAAATTAGATGTAAACAGATTTACAGCAAAGCTCAATTTAGTTACAGGAATTATCTACTCATCAAGAGCACTGTTAGCACCAGCTGAGCCCAACTCCCTGGCTTATTCACCGGTCACTGGGAGAATCCCTGGCACAGAATTCCATCTACATCCTTCTACAAGACAATGACTATTTGAGTCCGGAGGGGGCCCCTCCACGTGCCTTACAGCGGGGCCCCATCAAGTTTCGTTATGTCAGTGTCGTTTATCTTTCATATCTGGAAACACTAAATAAGAATGGAGTTTTCCTTGCTTTGGCCAGGTATCCACGTAAGGCTGATGTTGCTTTTGGACACAGTTTGACACCTGATTTTATATTCGATGCATTCTCTTACTGCCAAGCCACAGGTCGTATGCACTTACCTGAAATGTCACACACATACCTATATTCTGATTGACTCTTCCACAAAATAATCACTTTCGTATATTTGCTGCGCTCATTAACTCTTAAAGGCGCCGTTTCTCGGTGATTACATTTGAAATTTTAACTTAAGTTGTTTGTAAGGTAATTCTGTGGATTTTCATAGCAGGATGTGTTTGGGCTTTCTGCATGTCTGCCTTAACGTGCCCCTTTGGCCCCAAGTCAGTATCCATTCAAAGTACTGGCTTTGCATCATGTCATGGGCTGACTGCCCCTTTCTTTATTTCAGATTGCCCCACCTTGCTGCCTCCGTGCTCGGGTTTCATTGTTGCATTGTTGTGCTCAGCCAGGAAATGTGTCCGGATCAATGTCTGATGCAACCAGGCCGCTTAAGCCAGGAGCTTGCACCCAGCTGCCCTGTTCACCGCACGCGCGCCAAGTGGGCCACAGCTGTTGTAGCGTGTCATTGTGCTGTGTGCCCACTTCCAGGAGGTCATGGGCAATGCACACTGCAGGGAAATGCGTGTAGTGGATACGTCACCAGGGTAGAGGGCAGCGCTATACCGCCATTTCTTACCACGTTTCTGTGGAGAAAGAGGGCATGGAGTCCAAATATCCATTATGATCCACAACCAAATTGTGTTCTGCACTCATTTCCATGACTTTGCACCCGCATTATGCTCGACAGTCAATATATGCGCACGCATTGGATTCCAAAGATTCTGGTTCTTTGAGACGAGCACACAGTTGTGCACTTGAATTAGGACATAAGCAACCTAAATTGGGTCATTCTGTGTTTAAAAACAAAACAAAAAAACATGCATGACTATTGTATTTCATCTCTTTTTAGCTTCACAATTCGGATAAAGATACGTTGTCCCCTTTTTTCCTGCTCAGCTCTTTTAAACTGGGGTCTTTTATTTCTTTTCAAACTGCAAACAAAGATAACCTGTCAAATTCTTCTGGACTACACAAGTGGTAGGAGATTTGCCATCCCGCACCCTGCCCTTCCCCCCCCCCCCCCCCCCCCCCCCCACCCGAGTCAGAGAGTAGACTAGGCCTTCAGTGTTTATCCTGCTCTGGCCTCCAGCTTGCCTGCAGCAAAAGTGAACTTGCAAAGCCCTGCCTGATTTTAACCTCGCAGGGCAAGATGGATGGGACCGTCATGAGAGGAAGATCAGATTATCTCATTCTGCTTGAAGGAATGTGTTTGCTTCTGTGTGTCCCTGGTGTAGGACAGGCACTAGTGTTCTGCGGCCTTGGCAAAAATGTCCATTGTAGAACCTCCTGGTTGGTAGATGCAGAGTTGCATAATTCAACAATGGATCACCAAGGCATGATCTCCATGCCAAATCCTTTGCCCTCCCTGCTGGATTGTGGATGTGGTAGCCACGTGGACCAGCACACGCCAAGACGGAGCTTTCAATTTGCCAAATCCATGAAGGCTGAGGCCGGGATGTTCTGCCTCCTGCTCCCTGCCCCAGTGCCTATATCTGACTGGCGAGAGATCATGACCTACCTTGAGCTGGATTCTTACCTTGGGGCCATCGTGATTGGAGCAGTGTAATGCCTTCTTTCAAGAGATTTTCTTCACATTTTTGAACAGTCCTCAACTCATGCAGAGCAAAGCTACTTACGTTCCTAAATGGCCACTGCTTTTAGTAAGTTACACTGAAACTTGCTGATCTACACTTAATACTTGTGACGTCCAGAATTAATGCAACATAGATCAGATGTTTTATTAAGCTATTGGAACGGTTTATTTTTTCATGCCGAAGCCGAATATAATGGGGGATCCCGTACCAATTTCCAGAACACAGAGGCAAGCTCTCTGTTTGGTGTCACTGGTACATTTGGGAACAACAAACAAGGTATCCTCAAAAGGAAGGCTGTAAAGGGTGAAATATCAGAATTTTTTTTGACATAAGGTAATAGAATTTTGGGACATACTGTTCAGAAATTAGTGCTAGGAATTTAAACAGAAGCATCCATACGAGAAGAGCCAAGAAAAAAGCAAGAACAAAATAAAGCAACCCAGTTGTGACAAAAAATAGTTAAAAAAACACATGGACGAAAATAAGGCAAGGGAGTGAAGGGTATGCTTGCAAACACAGAAGAGGAAGCCTTGTGACACCAAGTCGGTTTGTAGGAAGTTTATTCTGATAGCCCAACAAACCAAACAGGTATGTACAAGCAGCAGCCCTCCTGAAATGGGATTAAAGGCCTGAGACCCATGGTTGTCTCAGAAATGGGCTCACTTCCACCCGTTCTAGCATTTGTCAGATTTGCACTAACCTGGCAATCCGGATCCAACAGGAGCGATGAACCCTGAACCAACTGATAACCGAACAAGGCGTACAGTGCTGGTCAGCAGTCGATCTGGGGAAGGAAGAGTTGGACAACCTCCCTCTGCTTGTTCTTACAGCTGGGCTCAACCTGGTCTGCTAAAGCGTTGGTATCTAAAAAGAGAAATAACTGTAAGTATTTAATCTTTTGCATTCCAATTTACTAACCTATTGTGACGTATGATATAGCTTGTGGCATTTTTTGGGGGGGAATTTTATATAGCACGAACTCTACACGGAGGTGTCAGAGTTACTTTACATGAGCACCAGTTGCGATAGAGACAGACACATGTATTTTGTAAGTCACGGGAGGGAGATTAAGTGATTTGCCTAGAATCACAGGATGTTGAGCGTCCCTGCCAAGACTCAAACTTGGTTCCCCAACTTCAAGGTCGACTGCTGTAGCTGTTAGGCCACATCCTCTTCACTTCGAAGTCTCTGTAGGACGTTGAAGCTCTAGGGCTTGCTAGAGTTAAAACATAAATAGACTGCGTATTATAGATGCAAGGGAATACTTGAAAAATAATATTTGTTTCTATAGTGTCAGAAATGGGGGTCTCTAGTTGGCCAGGGTTTGCACATTTGTCCAAATTGAGACCCTTGCTTCTAGACAGGGTAGGGGAGTTATGCACTTAGACAACCCCTGCTCACCCCCATGGGAGCTTGGCACGAGCAGGCAGGCTTATCTCAGAGGCAATGTGTAAAGCATTTGTGCACACATACAGTAACACAGTGAAAACACTACAAATGGACACCACACTAGTTTAGAAAAAATAGGAAATCTTTATCAAAACAAAACGACCAAAACAACAAATATCCACCATACATATGTCAAGATATCATTAAAAATAGGTTATTCATAAAAATAAAGCTCCACCTGCAGCTATTACGACCTCGTGACTGATCAAAATCCCAAAGCATGAAGCTGACCGCGCCATGTGCGGCCGGGCACAGAGTCGCAGGGACCCCTAAGAAAAGTACCTTGGCAAACGATGAAAACAAAGACTGTGCATGGCGTTGGGAAGGTGGTGTGTCATTGGCGCCGGGCGGCGTTGGTTCCTTACGACCACAGGGGAGGTGAGGCGCCGGTTCCTTACTGCGATGCAGGGGAGATGAGGCGTTGGTTCCTTACTGTTTTCGGGGATGTGACTTCGCAATGACGGTAAGGCTCCTTACATTGGTGTGAGGTTGATGGATTTTGGAGGTCAGTTAACTAAAATGGGTGAAGAGGGTCCTCCGGCGCTCATACAAATTTACAACAATAAATCTAATGAGGAACAGTTACACGTATTCTGCGGTGCATTCAAAGAGGGAGAACATCCACCCGAATTCCCCTATTTTTCAATCTAAGATTGAACAAAACATTTTACAATTCCTGAAGCACCACGCAACTTATAATAACATAGCAGTACTATAATATAAAGGAACAAAAAGATTCTGTTTCTTTGGGCTTGTTCGATCCTTTAAGTTCTTGTGTAATAAAGGACTGAACAAGCCCAAAGAAACAGAATCTTTTTGTTCCTTTATATTATTGTACTGCTTTGTTATTATAAGTTGCGTGTGCTTCAGGAATTGTAAAAAGCATTTGGGAGGTCACCCACGCCAGGTATCGGCTCTGCGATGATGAAGTACCGGCGTTGGTGAGATTGGGGCTGCGGTGTGAGCAGGGGCGGTGTGTCATGAGCATCACGAGCGGTGCCCTTTGCTCCGGTATAGTCGATATGGTGCGGTGTCAGCAGGCATCAAGGCTGCGATGCAAGTCAGGGCAGTGCATCGTGCAATTCACGAGTGGTGCCCACCCCTTTGTTGCAGGTTGATGCGTAGCTAGCCAGCGTCAGTGTTGCTTTTTCCCTCTGTGGCAGCTGAAACTGTAATTCCAGGTGCTGGAGGACAGAGGGAATTAAGTCTTTGTGTCCCTGAGGCTGCAGAACAGGAGGCAAGATCTACACCTTGGAGATTTTCTTCAAGCAGGATACAAAGCACAATTCAATCTTTGTCCTCTCCTTGGCAGTAGCAGCCAATGCAGGTCAACCCAGCAACGTATCCACACAGCAATGGGGCAGTACTCTTCTTTACAGCTTCTTCAGCTCTTCTCCTTGGCAGATGTTCCGCTTAAGTTCAGAAGTATTCTAAAGTTGTGGGTCTGGGGCCCAATATTTATACCACCTTTTCCTTTGTTCTCTTGTGGCAAAAGTCTATCAGTTCAGTCCAAACTCGTTCTGTCCTCACTAGTCCAGCTTCTTGGCAGGAGGTGGAGACCGCATTGTGCACAGGAGACAGGGCCTATTCAGGTGCAAGGAAAATTCCTCCCACTACTCTTAATGCAACCCAGGTCTATTTAGCCCAGCTCTGAGTCACGCAGGAAAGGCAGGACTCACCTCAACCCCACCTCCTCCACCCACAATGGCTGTCTACAGTAAATGCACATCCCCAGCTCCTGACACTCCAAAACCAGACAGTCAATACACAACCCAGCAGAGGCACATAGGATGGCTAAGCAAGAAAATGCCAATTTTTCTAAAAGTGGCATTTTCAAACTCACAATTTAAAAACCATCTTTACTAAAAGGGTTATTATATTCTGAGTTCAGAGAACCTAAACTTCCTCTTCATATCTTGTCCTCATTGGAAGTTATACTTGTAAAATGTTATAAAGTATCTCCCATGCTATCCTATGGGATAGATATTCTTTCAATAGTGAAAAACGAAACACACAATATTTCACAATCAGGACATGTCACGAATCCAGTACATATCTTACCTTTCACATACACTGCTCCCTGCCCAGGGGGTACCTTGGGCCTACCTTAGGGGTGACTCACATGTAAGAAAAGACTAGAGAAGGGTAAGGCCTGGCAAGT
The DNA here is from genome assembly GCF_964204655.1 of Triturus cristatus. NCBI lineage: Eukaryota > Metazoa > Chordata > Amphibia > Caudata > Salamandridae > Triturus > Triturus cristatus. The sequence goes on along the minus strand of NC_140581.1, from coordinate 514,063,614 downwards.
GGGTGCACTTGCCAGTACGACATGGCAGTTTAAACTGCGCACAGGCACTGCAGTGGCAGGTCTGAGAACCCTTTGAAAGGCTGCTGATGCGTGTGACACTATAAGTGTTGCCAACCCACTAGCAGCACTTGATTTACAGGCCTTGGGAACACACAGTGCACTGTACTAGGGTCATAGCAGTAAATAAAAAAAGCCAATCATAGAAACGCGAATCCATCAACACAATTTACATGGAGTGCATATGCACTTTAGCTTTGATTGGCAGTGCTAAAGTGCCAAGAGTCCTAAAGCCAACAAAATCAGGTCGGGAAAAATAGGAGGATTAAACAAAACGTTTGGGCATAACCGTGCAAAAAGGGCCATTTTCAACCTATAGCAATAGTTCCTTCCGGTGACTTGTAAAGTAAATCTGTGTTCTGAATGATTCTTATATAGTAAGTTCTTTACCTGAAATATAAGGAATATAAAGTATTATTGAACCTTTCATTGTAACAACTAGCAATGTTGCCAACATTAAGATTAAAGAAAATAAGCACGTCTGTACAAATCATTGAGAAGATAGTGCAGGTTTGAGTTCATATTCTTCTAAAAGGATGACTCCTGAAAACAATCTTCACATATCAAAGTCTAAATCCTTGAATACAACGCTATCACAGAATAATCTCTGAATCCGAAAATCTTTGCTAACTCCAGGCATTATGTTTGTATTCCAAATCTGGCAACAGGAATCCGGGTGCTTTTAAATATAAACAACTTATCCTTTGCGAATCTAGGATGGCCACCACCATTGCAAGTATTTTAAGAGTCTGTTGGTGCACTGTGACTTGCAACATGTTCTGACTCTATACATGTTCCTTGTGTAGTGCATGCAGGGCAAATGCCAAGGCTCTTACTAAGCGACTCCCACACTTTGCACACATCATTGAACTTTCCAACCTCCGAATAATCACGCACCCATGAAGTTCATCGGATTTAGTCTTCTTGTAAGTTATGTCATCACAGGTGATGGCAGTCCACCAAGAAAGTCTCAAGCTTCATAACTGAATCTCTCAGGGCTGTAAACCACCACGTATCTGGGAACACACATGTACTCGTAGCTCATTCCACAAACAATTAAAGAAGAGACAGAAAAGGGGTGCTGCAGGAAAAATGCATTAGAGAAACTATAAAGTACAACCATTAAGTTGTAAACGAAAAGAGAGTAAGATTAGGGTACCAACTAGATTATAATTAACTCAAACAATTTTAGAAATAAAAAAGAGAGAAGAAAGAAAGAAAGAAAGAGAAAGGATAGAAAGAGAGAGAGAGGAATAGTCAAATAAGTATTAGTGTAAAGAGTGGTATGAAGATAGAAAAGTAGTAAAAGGTAACCAAGATTTAATCTTTTGAGGTACAGATGTAGATGAAGCAATAGATATTCTATGTTCATCACAAATAAGATTCCACCATTGTAGTGATGGAGCAGGTAAAACAAAATTTTGTATACCTCCTCTAATTTGCATGAAATTAATTAAGTAATCATTCTAGAATTAATTTGCGTAACGTGTTTGAAGTGGAAGTGGTACTAATCAACATTTACACCTTGATAAACATAAACACACCTGGGACTAAATTGCAAATTGCATGGCAAAGTTAAATAATTAACAATGGTACGCAAACTAACCTTAGATTGTGTTAAAATAGTGAAATTGCATGGTTTATATTGCTTTGTGATTGTATTGTGACCTAAAGTTATCGTATGGTAAGTATTATTGCTTAAAATGTTGCTGCAGCTCGGAAAATACTAATATGAAGTGGGATTAGTGTGGGTTTAAACATTAGAACCTTCATTTCTAAATTTTAATTGCTGTTATGTCTATTTTCGCTTAGTTAACATTCGGGCCTACTAGGCCGCAATACTCAAGATCGTTACAACAAACAAATGATGGACGGAATGCTGACAATGCAGACATTCTCCCCCAGTCAAGAGATCTGGGTTAAATCCATCGTTCTTTTGCCCACTACGCCACCCCAGTTTAGACATGGCCATATGCAAATCAGTCTTGACCCTGTGCCTCATGGGAACAGTCCAGCCCGAACTGCCAAGCCATGTCTTCCCTGGACCGGAATCAAGCATCCTAGGACCGGTTTCTGGCTATCAGCCGTCATCAGCCAGGATAGCTTGACTCCAGTGGCATAGTGAGCACGGGTCCCACGTCTGGGAATACCCATCCCACTTAGGGCGAAAAGCGTTACAACAAACAAATGATGGACGGAATGCTGACAATGCAGACATTCTCCCCCAGTCAAGAGATCTGGGTTAAATCCATCGTTCTTTTGCCCACTACGCCACCCCAGTTTAGACATGGCCATATGCAAATCAGTCTTGACCCTGTGCCTCATGGGAACAGTCCAGCCCAAACTGCCAAGCCATGTCTTCCCTGGACCGGAATCAAGCATCCTAGGACCGGTTTCTGGCTATCAGCCGTCATCAGCCAGGATAGCTTGACTCCAGTGGCGTAGTGAGCACGGGTCCCACGTCTGGGAATACCCATCCCACTTAGGGCGAAAAGCGTTACAACAAACAAAACCGGTCCTAGGATGCTTGATTCCGGTCCAGGGAAGACATGGCTTGGCAGTTCGGGCTGGACTGTTCCCATGAGGCACAGGGTCAAGACTAATTTGCATATGGCCATGTCTGAACTGGGGTGGCGTAGTGGGCAAAAGAACGATGGATTTAACCCAGATCTCTTGACTGGGGGAGAATGTCTGCATTGTCAGCATTCCGTCCATCATTTGTTTGTTGTAATGCTTTTCGCCCTAAGTGGGATGGGTATGCCCAGACGTGGGTCCCGTGCTCACTACGCCACTGGAGTCAAGCTATCCTGGCTGATGACGGCTGATAGCCAGAAACCGGTCCTAGGATGCTTGATTCCGGTCCAGGGAAGACATGGCTTGGCAGTTCGGGCTGGACTGTTCCCATGAGGCACAGGGTCAAGACTGATTTGCATATGGCCATGTCTGAACTGGGGTGGCGTAGTGGGCAAAAGAACGATGGATTTAACCCAGATCTCTTGACTGGGGGAGAATGTCTGCATTGTCAGCATTCCGTCCATCATTTGTTTGTTGTAATGCTTTTCGCCCTAAGTTGGATGGGTATGCCCAGACGTGGGTCCCGTGCTCACTACGCCACTGGAGTCAAGCTATCCTGGCTGATGACGGCTGATAGCCAGAAACCGATCCTAGGATGCTTGATTCCGGTCCAGGGAAGACATGGCTTGGCAGTTCGGGCTGGACTGTTCCCATGAGGCACAGGGTCAAGACTGATTTGCATATGGCCATGTCTGAACTGGGGTGGCGTAGTGGGCAAAAGAACGATGGATTTAACCCAGATCTCTTGACTGGGGGAGAATGCCTGCATTGTCAGCATTCCGTCCATCATTTGTTTGTTGTAATGCAATACTCAAGATGGCGTTCTCTGAAGCAGATGCCACCATGTGCGCGCGATGATTTCTGCGCATGTCCAGATAGCTCTGGAGATCACAAGGTGAAATAAACTCCTGACATCATGTTCCTTGCCAAGGTCGATGTGTTGGGGACTTGACCGCAAGCCAGAGGATGAGCGGATGGGAACCAAGGAAGTGACAAAGAATGAACCTGTCAATAGGACCCTTTTGCCTTGAAAAGATACATTTGCCAGTCCCCGCATTGGGAATCGGAGGACACTATGCAGAACCAGTTTGCACTGGGAAGAGTGCAATGAATTATTGATAACCCCAAACTGTCCAATCAGAACATTTGGTATGCCCCTAAAAGTTGCCATATTTTGTATGAAGTAATACACGAAAAGGGTATAATAACCCTCATCTGTCATTACGGGTGCGGGATTTTAGGGTTGGTTCAGGAGGAGTTCGAAAGTTGCGTTTGAAGTTGCGGTCATGATAGTCTTTGGGTTATTTCTTAGAAAGGAGTTCTGTTGGGTGATTGTTCTTTTTAAATTTCCGATTTTCTAAAATTTCTTTAATTTTAATTTCTATGCGGCCAGTCTGGGTGTGGAGTTAATCCATACTGCGGATTGTTATATAGACTATGCAAAGCTGTGGCATTGTATCCTGTATTTTTGCCTGACGGTTTGATCCCTTGGTGTGGGTCAGACAGCCTGTCTAGGGGAGTTTTACCTGCGAATAACTCCCTGTGTGATCTGAAGCTATCGTCGCCTGTTTCTTGGTACATGATTTACTAAATGTTTCCTAAAATTTATGTTTATATGAAATTTGTAAATGTTTGATGCTCATTAATAAATCTGAATTTCAAATTATGAACTGTAGTAAATAAATGCATGTTTAAAGGGAATGTTTAATAACTTAGATAAACAACATTGAAATAACGAGAAACGAGTTTGTGGTTCTTAAAATTAATCACTGAAGAGATTAATGTTTCCTAGACTTTTATTGTGTTTTAGCTGGTTCTAATTCACCATCAACCAGTTCAACTAGTTGGTCCATCGACCAAACAGTGGAGTGCCTTGATGATTAAGTCAGGATTCTGAAAAGTGTATATAGAATGTATATATAAAGTAGTAAGAAAATGTATCCTGATAGATAATAAGGTACCGACATGTCCAGCAGCCCTTCTCCTGTGTACAGATTCGGGTGAGTTTGTCTGAATGTGAAGTGTGTTGGTGTTATGGGCCCCCCCAATGAATGTATGAATGAACCTTTGTGAATAAGAATCTGTGACATAAGGAGAATATGTAAATTTTGTCCCATTCGCTGGATCAGTAGCATACAGATTTTGGAATTATCCTTCCAGCAGGTAAGAATAACTTTAAATGCATTAGCAATAATAAGGTCACGCAGTTTCAATTTCAACCCTGTGTCATGAAAATCAACTGATAAGGAAATAAGAAACACATTTTGAATTGATAAGGGGATACAAAAGTGAAAAATCTTGGAACATTTAGCCCAGATAAATTTCCGAAATTTTTGGACAGTGGGACAATAGTATATCAAATGAGATAAAGTACCATCGGAGGAAAGGCATGACCAGCAAAGAGGAGAGGAGGAAGGATTGATTTTATGTATAAACACTGGCGTCCTCACAGCTCTCTTGTATACAAAAATAGAGATTGGGTAATGTTAGCAGCTCTAGAGGTGGAGAATTGTTTTTGCCATACCTTATCCCAATTTTTAGATGAGAGAGTGATGAAGAGGTCTAGTTCCCAAGCTAGTTCAATTGGGGACTTTGGTCTATCAGAGATATGAGTGGATCAAAGTTTGTATATAAAGGAGGCTTTAGGGTTAAAATCAGAGGAGATGTGCAAAGGAGTTAAGGGAGTAAATGGGGTACTATTGGTTGGAATGTTTTTGGTTGCGATAAATGATTGAAGTGCCTGTGATAATTGAACATATTGAGAAAAACAAGAAGAGGGTAAATCATAACATTCTCGTAATGTACTGTAAGGTATAACAGAATTATTGGATATAAGTTGGTGGACATATAGAATATTCTTCTCTATCCAATGTTTAAAATGGAAGGATTTGTGGCGGAACTTAATGAATTTATTGTACCAAATAGAAGATGCAAGGAAGGCTTGATAAAAGTTAGAGCCATCTGTAAACAGTGAATGTAGCAAGTGTTGGGAATATTTTAGAATAGAATCCTTAGATATAACGGTGCAATTAGACATAAAACAAATATTGTAAAAAGAGAAGTCATGTAATAGAGAACGTTCGAATTAGTTCCAGCTAGGTATCGGATCATAGTGGTATTGTCGGTTTAGTGCATACACTTGTCTAATTAAAAAAGCAGTGTGAAACAGCTTAAAGTTAGGAAATCGTACACCTCCTTCGTTTTTTGGTTTGACTAATTTAGCCAAAGCAATACAGGCAGGCTTGTTGTCCCAGAGGAATTTAGTACAAATGGAATTGATTTGATTAAAATAATAGTTAGGGATTTTGAAGGGTAACATAGAGAGTAGGAATAGAATAAGTGGTACAATCATCATTTTAATGGTATCCAACCTGCCCCACCAGGAAAAATATAGTGGGGACCATGAGGAAAGTGAATTTTGAGTTTTAAAGCATTAAAATTATGGGATAAAGTTTGATGGATGGTAGTGGAAAACCATACGCCAAGGTACTTAATTTTAGATGGGCACAATTTAAAGTTAGTATCAGAGAACATGAATTGGTAGCATATTGAATTTAAGGGTAAGATTTCAGTTTTAGAAAAATGTAATTTATTGCCAGATATTTTAGAATATAAGTCAATTTCCTGCAGAAAAGGAGGTAAGGAGGTTAAGGGTTTAGAGAGGTAGACAAGGATATCATCTGCATAAGCAGATAGTTTACATTCATGGGAATTGTGGCAGAAGCCAGTAATCGAAGGATTATGTTGAATGCGTTCAAGAAAGGGTTCAAGACATAAAAGAAATAAAATAGGGGAAAGGGGACATCCTTGTCGTGTACCTCTAAATAGGTTGAAGTAAGGGGATAAGAAACCATTAATAGAAACACATGCACGGGGATCAGAGTACAATCATTTGGTGAATGAAATAAATTTGGAGCCAAAGCCAAACCACTGAAGAGTTTTAAACTTAAATTGCCAATTTATGCGATCAAAAGCTTTATCCACATCGAGGGATAATGCAGCTAAACGATCAGGATAACTTTTCCACAAGGCTAGAATATTAGAGAACATTCTGGCATTATCTGAGGAAAGCCTACCCTTAATAAAGCTAGATTGATCGGGTTTAATGAGTAAGAGGATAACACCTTCCAATCTAGAGGCAAGAATTTTTGCAAACATTTTGCAATCAGAATTAATTAGTGAGATTGGGTGGTAGTTTTGACAACGGGAGAGGTCTTTATCAGGTTTAGGGAGAATAACAATGAGAACATCAAGAAAAGAACCTTCAGGTTTGGAATGGAGTAAAAAGGAGGTAAAGAGCTCAAGTAAATGTGGGGCAAAAATATATGAAAAGGAGGATATTAGTTCAATAGATAAGCCATCAGGGCCAGGAGCCTTCGCTCTTTTTAAGGATTTAATTGCATCTGAAATCTCCTGAAGATTTATATCTTTTTCCAGGAGGGCCATGGCATCTGGAATAGGGCAGGGAGAGGGGAGGCCATCAAAGAATAACTGAGTGTCGATTGCAGTAGGATGGGTGTCTTCATATATAATGAGTGGTAAAAAGTCTGAAATGCCGTAACTATATCTGAATCAGAATGTAATAAAGTGTTATTAATGGTATTACGAGTGGGGCCAATGATTTTCCTTTCTGATTTGACTTTTAAATAATTGGCCAACATTCTTCCCGCTTTGTTTTGCCCCCGTGATATTTAGATTTGATTTTAAGTAGAATGTTTCAGGCATCAATTATAACCAATTTGTTCAAATCAGATTTAGCCTTGATTAGGTCACGAAGGTGAACAGGGGATTTGGAAGTATAGTAAGAATGTTCAAGGGTCTTAATATGACTGAGGGAGGAGAGGTACTGTGAGTTCAATAACTTTTTCTTTCTAGCAGTATAGGTGTTGGTAAAAGCTCTCAACGAGGCCATAAAGGCATCCCAGTTGTTATGTATGGAAGTGTCACTTGATTTATTGAAGTGAAAAAATTATTTTATAAAGGAAGTAGTCTTTAAAATATAAGTTTGATCGGATAATAGAGAGGTATTAAATCTCCATCTAGCCTGTTTGGAAGTGGCAAGGGACAAATCAAGAGAAACTGAAACAGGGGCGTGATCAGAAATAAAAATGGAGCCAATCTCAGAAGATTGGAGCGAGGGAAGTAAAGGTTTCGAAATTAAAACCTAGTCAATGCGGGACATAGTGTGATGAACATTAGAAGAGAACGTAAATTCATAATCATCAGGATTACTAGTCTTCCAAGCATTATAGAGTGGACGAGAGGCAATAGCAGATTGAAACGCTTTATGAGATTTATCTGGTTTAAATTTACAATCAGATTTCCTGTCAGAGAAGGGGTCAAGCCAATTATTGAAATCTCCAGCAACAATAATATTAGGGTTGATAATTCAAGGTAATTTTAGTTTAATATTGTTCCAAAAATCCGGGTCAGATTTAACTGGCCCATATATGTTGAAAAAGGTAACAAGTTCATTAAAGGCCGTGGCATGAAGTACTGCCCATCGTCTATTCACATCATTTTCAGTTGATACAATTTGTAAATTCAAAGATTTATGACAAAGGATGGCAAAACCACCTTTACGATTAACAGCTGGGGAAAAAACAATCTGGCCCACCCATTAACGCTTGAGTTTGAGAGATTCAACATCATTACAATGAGTTTCCTTCAAAAAAGCAACCTGAGAATCAAGTTTTGATAGATGAGAAAGTACCTTTGGACGCTTAACAGGATGACCCAAACCATGAACATTCCACGATACAACATTAAACATGGCAATGTTTAAGAAACAGGGGAACAATCACAATGGTGACAAACTGCAAAAATCAACAGTGAAGACAAAAGACGTTGGTCATAAAAGTCAGGTAACAGGATAAAATTAATAAGAAAATATAGAGGCACACGTAATACTCATACAAATATAAGAAGGGGGAAGGGAAAATAAGCGAAAAAGGGGGAAGTGAAAGATAGGGTACAAAACAGGAAGAAATCAAAAAAGAGTCAAAAACGAAAAAGGGAAAAGGGACAGATCAAGGACAGGAAGCCAGATCTGTAATATGAAGGGAAAGAAACAAGAACGTCTCGAATGTCCGCACTCAAGGACAAAAGCGACAACGGAGAAAGATGGAAATGAAGAAGATGAGAAAAATATAGAAAATAAGATAATATAAGATATATACAATGTAAGATAATACAAGAGAAACTATTTAGACTGCATAAGTCACCATAAAAAGATAAGGAATACCAAAGACCAAAACAAGAAGTAATAAGGAAATGTGAAGCATTAACAGACTAATAATATAAGAACATAGAGCATTTTAAGAACACTGAACATTTGTATCCATAGGTATTCTAGTGATAGAGTGCAAAAACTGCTTTAGTTTAAGAGGATCTTCAAATGAATGGGATACACCTTCATGGGTAATTCTGCAAAGATAAGGATGTAAGATGCCATAACGGATGTTCATAGATCTCATTTGTGGACGGAGGGCTAGGAATTCCTTATGTCTAGCATTGGTAGTATTAGAAAGATCCTGTGAGATGAAGATGTTATGGCCCGACCAAACAAGGCAGCGTTTTTCTCTGGCAACTTTCAGAATGCATCAGTACGGTGAATTCAAGAAAAAGCATAATAACGCCACGTGGTTTGTTGGAGTGAGGTTGAGGTCGACCAAGGTGATGAGCTCGTTGGATTTTGAGAGGTGTCGAAGATTGAAGGTTGAGAAGGTCAGGCAAAAATTTCTTTAAAAAAGAAAGAAGATCCAGACCCTCAACATTTTCAGGTAGTCCATACAGCCGAAGATTGTTCCTTCTGTTGTGATTTTCTAAGTCCTCAGTATGGAGTTTAAGCTTATACATTTCTTGTTCCAGCAAGGGTACTTTAGTAGGGACATCTTAACGATTACTTGTACGTTGTTCCATTTTGTACATTTTACCTTCCATATTGATCCATCGGTCTTCAATCAGTTGCAGTTTTTCATTGGTGGTGTTCATGAATGGTTTTAAAGCACGTAGTTCATCCAAGATTGAATCCAAGACCGGATTAGAGGATGACTGGACTGGAGATGGGGGATCATTTTTGGTTCTTTTCGGTTTAGCTCCAGATGAAGATGTCTTTGAGAGAGAAATGGAGTCACTGGCCATCTTGACGAAATAAACTTGACGACGATGATTTTTAGAGGTAGAGATCCTTCCCATAAATAAGTTGCTCAATATTGTAGGACACAACAAGGGTATGTAGATGTTTCACACACAGAATTGATGTAAGTCCCATCCAAAACCAGATGACAGAGACTGTAGAGTATATCAAGCTCACAATCAGTGAATAACCATCTACGACTTCCCAGACTGAGGCCACTTGTGAGAAATTCAAGGTCAGTCAGCATCAGTAGAAACCAGACAGGTAGTAGTGAAGGCAATATGCAGATAAGAATGACAACACCATCCTTGAGTAATTATTGCAACATTAGATACATGCTAAGCCAAGGAAGGATGGGATGATGATATTCCTTGTTCCTTCACACTTTGAATATTTGAACACTGACTCTTGCAAGAGGATCCTCACACTCGAAGTTGTCTACTGGGTCACATAGGCACACTGAAGAAAAGCAGGCTCAATTAGCACTGAAGGAAACAGACTCCGAAGTAAGGGAGGTGCCAGTGAACATTCCCATAAGTGAACAGTACATATGGCAGGATTGAAGTAAAAGCATGAAGAATGCAAGGGCTGGACTTGCTTTAAAATGCTTTTCTTGTTTCAACTTCTCTCTTATCTTCAAGTAATGCGAGGTAGCAATAAATAATATGGTAAGTATGACATTGTTACCGAATAGCCATACTTGGAACAGTGCTCTGCCTCAGACGATATGTGACACTTTTTCCTCAGGAGACGCGCATACAAAATGGCGGCCGCCTGTGTCAGGAAAACGAAGTCGCGGCAAACGCAGCGGAGATACAAGATGAAGATTCAGCCACCACAACAAAAGCGAGCCGCCATATAGCGGAAGGTGTATTCTGCCTGGTGAATGCAGAACAAGGTCTTGAAGCGGTCGAACTCCTCTTCACACACTTCATGAAGCGGCGGAGCTCAACTTAGAGCCGCCATCTTGTCCGATCCACAAAGTCAACCTTCCTGTTTCAAACAAAGATCCATCTCATCTCTTTAAGGTGCAAGGGCATGTTGAGGGTTTCCCTGTAAATCTACCAACAGCTCAGGAAGAATTCAGTGTTTCTAAAGCTACCTTATTATAACATTTGGTAACTGGATAAATGTCCCCTCTCATTCAGGTAGATGCTTGCAGCTCTTCCAGCAAAATGTCCCAATCTGCAGCTATGGGGGCCTTGTGCAGTCCTCGGGTCTCCTCTCGCCTAAGCGCTACAGATTCAGCCCTACCCCACTTAAGTGTCGCTGCGCACCAGTGTCTCAACCTGGGTGATGTGTTGGCTTTCTGGAGCATGGCAATTGACCTACGAACTATAAGCAATGCTAGGTTTATGAAACGGTTTGTGATACTCCCTGCCTTCTTGTGCCTAAACAGTCCCAAGACTCTGCTCGCCATGGTGCAGAGTTCTTCGCACCCATTGGGCCAGCAAGTGCGCCCATGACCTCTCGCCACAACTCAGCTGACGCCGGGCAATTCCAGAATATTCTATGGGTTACAGTTGGTGGGATTCCGTTGTCATGTTAGGCTATGTATGCTATCCTGTTCTTCATGACCTCTCCCAGAAAGACCTTACCAGTATCAGTGACAAAGATCAGAACTGGGGAAGGAATGATGCATGTCAGTAGGGCTACTCTGTGAGAAATTGAACTATCTACCCCACTCTGTATCTTAAAAAACAATCAGAAATCAGCTTTATAGAGTTCTGAGGTAGGATGTGTCCAGGTTGTCTGCTTCCAATACTGGTGATCGTGGGTCAGGCAGCCACCAATGACAATCTAAGGGATTGCCAGGCGCCCAGATTCACACACACTTGTGTTAGTATAGTTGTGATGCAGCATTCCTGGTTACTCACTGCTTTCTATCGGGAGTTCAGGTTGTTGTGTTACCATCTGATTCACATTGTGACCTCCCTTGGTATGGAGATGCTGAAATCCAACCCAAGGGACTCACCAACCAGTGACTCAGAATGGATCTCCTGTCCATCTGTCAGACTCTTAGGTTACACACTGGATCCAAGCCCAGCCCAACCCAGCCCTGAAGGGTCTTCTGCCAGGCACGGTGCCCCAAAAGAAATAAGTGGGGAGTTACAGCCCAATACTTCTTAGAGACTTCCTTATTCTCTAAAAACTCTCTCACGTCAAACTCATCCTAAAGTACATTCTAGCCCTGGCAGACTTTAGAAATGCACATACACATTATGTTACACAGCATTTGCACAGCGCGTGTACACCAAAAAGGTTTCACGGTGCTGAGGAAAAAGAGGAAGCATCTAAGTTGAGAACCTAGCCATAAACTTGTTCAAAAAACAGGTTTTTAGGAGTGTCCTAAATCTGGAGTAAACCATTGTAGTTCGTATGCCAGATGGTAAAGAGTTCCAAAGATGCAGGCGATCACAGAAAATTTCTTCTTTTTAAACTTTGGAACAGCTAGCAGATTATGGTGGCCTGATCAGAGATTGCATTGGGGAATGCAGCTTTGAACTCTGGAGGACACAAAAGTTGGACTTTCCCATTCAGTGACTTCCAAATAATACAGCCAGTTTTAAAGATGGTCTGCTGGGCATATGGGAGTCACTGCAGCTTTCCATCAGAGACTTGGTGTGGCAATATCTCAGCTGGCTCCACACCGGCCTAGCTGCCTGATTTTGTAGTGTTCATGTGGCTTACCACACTCTTACCTTGTGCACATTGGGAAACAGGCTCATGCACTCCATTCACCCGTCCTACTTTTGCAATGTGAATTCCACAGTTTCGGTGCTCACACTAGGCCGAGTGTAACACTGCCAACTAAGAGAGCCATCAGAAGAACTCACACTGGTTGTTCACCTTAATCGGTGCATTCACAAGGGCACTCTGTCTGTAAGGAGGGACCGGAATATTAGAAATGGTTTTGAAAAAATAGAATATGATAGTGTTATAGAGCAAGACTTCATGTTTTCTAAAGGAAGACCCACCTCTGCCACACGTGTACATGTCTAACTCTCTGCTTAATGATGGGCATACAGGTTTGAACTAAATTGAGAATGCACTTAAAATAATTTACCAACCTAATCCTGCACAAAATTTGTACAAGTAGTATCCTCTAAGAGTGGTTATAGGAAGTGGGTAGAAACTTTACCTTACATTTTATACTCAACACTCAACAACTAATTTTTCTTTCTTTAGGTTGGTGTGAAGGTTGCAGTAGAAGATGTGTTTAGCAATGTTCAAAAACTCATTTGTGAAGCTTTCTCTACTTATGTCACAAAACCGGTGTATGGTCAAAAGGTATTTGACTTCAAAATTAAATTACTGTATTAAAATACTGAAGTATTTAAGAATAGAAATAAAATGAACATGTTTGTTTTTAATTTTATTCAAATATTTTAATACTAACATTAATGGTACATGCTATTGATTGATTTATTTAAAATTAATTACTATTAATAAGTGACTTAATCCTACGTTAATTTAATAATTATTCAATTTACTATGGTAACACTAACCCTATTGCTAACGGTAAATGAAACCAAAGTATGTTAGAGTTTTTTAACCTTAGTACCAAATTATGCCTACTGTGAAATGTGTTATCCTGATATTTAGGACAAAGTAATGTTGTAAATATAGCCAAAGTAAAGGTGCTGTTGAATAATTTCTGGGGAGTAAATGTCAGACAAAGTAAAGGGAGTGGAGTAAAGTCGGGACACCATTAGACTTCGAGAGATTTACAATTGTAATGAACCACGGGAATGACGCTTTCTTGATCAACCCCTTCAATAGTCAAATAATTTATGCTGAGAGCAATATCTGCTGGTATGCAAGTGTCCTACTGTAATGGGATTAGGGTTAAGGGTTGGAACAGGAGTAGGGCAGAATGGTGGCCATTACAAATAGTGATAACATTTTGCGTATTCACAAACTTTCATAATGTTTTGCACACCCAGTTTGCAAATGTAAGAACTCTATTCGCAACCTGTGACCAAACACATGAGTAGATTTACAACTTTATCTGGGCTGCATGTGAACCTGCCTCCTGGTATTTGATAGATTGTGAAATTCAGGAATCCAATGATGTGTAATATTGTATTATATTGTAATAGCATTTATATAACGCTTACTACCCCTGACGAGGTGTCGAAGCGCTTTTTCGACGAGTAGCATGCTACTCCGGAACCCATAAAGGATTAGAATCTAATGGTGTCAAATGATTGTGCAGGTAATAACATAATTGCAGGCCAAAAACAGCAAATAGTGTAGCAAAACAAGAAAGCTGGGAATATAATTGGTGTTCGGTTTTACTAATATGCAATGAATGAATTGGGCGAACTGGAATCTGATAGCAGATTGGCTACAATGTGACAAAGAGGCAACGTAATATTCATCTATATGCTGCTGTAAGTGGTCTATTGCAATTATCGGTACTGTAGAAAAGTAATATTTGTAGTGCATTTACTTGTCCTTGTACAGTACAGGCAACATTAAATATTACATTTTGATAAACAGAGAAGGAAAAATGTTAAACGTGATTGGCAATGTGTGCTATCAAAAGAGATTATGATATAGAACCGAAAAGAGAGACCATCATATTGGGGATGAGAACATTGATTCTCAAGTTCCTTCCTCAACCAACCTGGACCAGTGAATCATTTGCTACATCCACAATCCTAATAAGCGTTAACAGTCCTTACCCACACCCTGGCAAACGGAAGCCTCCTGTTTTGACCTTCCAGCTAAGCCTAGAACCTGTGGAATTCTCCTGGCATCCCTCTAGTGGTAATGGTCCCCATATTAGTACACTCAACCCTTCACGGTTAACCAACTCTAAATTGCCACATGGATGGATATCATATAATCCTTAAACATTATAGTCCCGGTCACCAGTTTATTTCACTTTTTGTTACTACTCTCGAGTACACCAATCAATTACTCCTTTGTGACACAGGTAAGTCAGTTTCAAAACACATCATATAGTTTTCTGCGTAATTAGCAAAATACAAGACCCATCTCAAACACAGAAACATCTAAAATAATTTTGCTTTATTATACAAAGTGATTTATTCTTTCTATTGTCCGATAAATTTCATCATAGCAAAACCACATTCAAAAATATGTCATGCCTATTGTACAGATGAAGCCACTCTCCATCCTCATTTATACTACATATACCTTGCTATAAAATATCTCACTAGCGTTTCTGCTCCCAAATCCTAAAATAATTGTTTTTATTGCCATCTCTCTTCAGGCATAGCTTTGGATGAAGGACACCAGTTAAAAATGTCAGTGTAGTGCTTCAGTGAGCAAATGTATTTCTGTCTCCTACAGTTAAAAATCCCTGTATATGGAAGAGGGTGAAATTCATGGAGACCTGTTAGAAACTCACTTGTAGATATTATCAGTTGCTTTGTTTCTACTCGGTCACATCTCAAGTTTTTGGTGACTTCTAAACCTTTGTGATCACTCTTGATGCAATAATATCTATAGTATAAGGAAAAGGGCAAGTTGTTGGAACATTCCTCTCCCTATTACCTCCTATACCTGAATGTTGTCCCACATGGATTTTGCAAAATATGTAGGGTATCTCCACTACTAAGCTGCAGAATCTTTTGCTTTGATCTAAGAAATGCAGTGAAATGCAGTGGGAGGCTCCCTGATACCTTCAGTCTTGGAAAGACATTCATTTATTGTTTCTTTTGTTGAAACCATTGCATGTGGCCCAGGTACCTCACTACTGGCATTGGTGTTTAACATGCACCCATCGTAACTGGCCATTAGCTGCCTTCTCACTGACATGTTACTTTTGATAATGAGATTTTTGGAGTTTGTTGAATTAAACCATAGAAAGTTTGGTGACATCATGGGTACAATTTTTGGCCTCGGCGAGGGAAGGTAGGTCTGAGATCTTTACTGCTAGAGGTTAAATGCTGAGGACGGCACTCAATACAGAGACCATATGTCTGAAGAGAGCTCGTAGGTGTAGTTGTATAGGACATTTTCCACTGCAAAAAAAATCAACCTGCATTTTACTTCCTTTAGTTTTTTAAAACCTGGGATTACATTAATTTCAGACTTGTATGGTTATCTACAATAATTTCAGATTCCTTTATTTTGTTTTTAATAAGAATTGAATCCTGTTTTTTTAATTGGCGAGTAAACCAGGCCATACCCCCATTTAAAAAAAGGAAAAATATGAAGAACATCCCTGAAACCCTATTAGAAAAATTCTACCCTATACACACACCCTAACAAACCTAGTACGCTTACCCAATTCACACCACCTAGCATCCCATACAGAAGTACACCTCCACAAATCCTACCCCTGAACCCTAAAAACACAAATATATATCTATTTTTGGAGTTGGGCGGTTAACATCCCATGAATGCTATAAAAAATGTATCCAGTTAAAAAACCAAACCCCTAAAGAAATCAAAATCTAAACTATTTTACTATTTTAAACACGGCTGTAAAACTTAAGAAATATATATATATGCACTCGAAAAAAATCAAAGGTCAAAGTAGCATTATAGTTAGGTGAAATGTTCAGTAACAACATAACGTTTTAAGCTCTAAAATCTAAAAACCACTGAAAATCACCAGTTATAGTTATCTCTAGTAACTATAACTTATGCCCTACGGTAATTATAACGAGTGCCCCCGACATGTATATTTTCCCCCTCAAAAATGTCACTGCAAATGTTGAAGTGATATTATCAATTATGTCATAGAATATGTCATGAGGGATGTAATGTGTGGGGTAATTACCAGTACATGACTAGAAGTCTGTCCAGCCAGTCGCCATTCACCACCAATGAGTGACTTTTCATCTAAGGCCACTGGTTGAAAAAGAGCTGGACAAACTTGAGAGCCAATGTGTCATTGAAAATGTGTCTGGGCTGATACCATGGGTGTCCCCTATGGTCATCGCAGAGAAGAAGAAACAACAATGAAAAATATGCCTCTGCATCAACATGTGTCTTCCCAATCAGGTCATCAAGTGGGAGAGACACAACGTCCATAATGGATGACATCATAGCAGACCTGAAAGGTTCGAGGTGGATTTCCAAGTTAGACCTTAATGCAGGATATCATCAATTGCTCCTCTCCGAAGAAAGCAGATATATCACCACATTTTTGACACATTTGGGGCTCCACCGCTACAAAAGGCTGAACTTTGGCATGTCTTCTGCAACAGAGGTCTTCAAAGATGTCATTCCAGGGTGTTATGAATGTGATGGACGATATCATGATATCAGTGCTTCAGTTGTAAAATATTAAGTGCCAGGGCCCTAATCAGGAGGCCACTGCAGCCTACACCACTCATTGCCCCTGCTAGTGCTACCAATGACAGTACCAAACCAATTACTAACCATCACATTCCTACAAGTGTGACAGTTCAGACTATACCAGGCCCCCAAAGCTATAAGATTAGCATGGGTGGCACGTTTTAGTCATTTTTAACGAATATTGAATTAGTAAACAACTGTTGTTGTACTCACTCTGAATCAGACCAACAGCCCACCATGTGGCAGACTGTCATAAGTGCTGGTGCTGAGCACCAGAAACCACTGGCTCAAATTAAGCACTGATTGATTTACTACACAACTGTGAAGAAGCACCACAAACACTCTGAAATGCCTGTGGGAGCATGGCTTTACCCTGCACAAGGAAAAGTGTTTCTTCTTCCAGAACTCTGTAGAGTTATTGAGCTATGTGTTCAATCAAGATGGTGTGCAAGTTGATCTTAGGAAGTCTCAGGACATACAACAGGCCTCAGCCCCGACGACCATCTCGGAAGTCTACAATTTCCTAGGGATGGCCACCTACTGTGAAAGGTTTATTCCTAACATGTTCACCATCGCAGAACCTTTGAGAGCCCTGACCAAGACTGAAGTCCTCTGGAGATGTGGCCTCATTGGAGAAGACGCCTTTCAAAAGGTGAAGGCTGCCGATCTGAGCAAGACAACCATGGCCTACTTTGATCAAAGAAAAGAACTGAACTGTTGGTTGATGCCAGCCCAGTAAGCTTGGGATCCGTGCACACCCAGGAAGTGGAGCCAGAGAGGTGGACCCTGTTATCTTTTGCTAGCAAAGCACTGATGCCGCTGGAGACACGCTACTCCCAAATTGAGAGGATGACACTAGCCATTAAGAGGGCCTGTGGACACTCCACCTGTACCTCTGTGAAGACCATTCAGAGTAGTCACCAACCACTTGTCCCTTTATTCCATGGCTCCGCCCACACCCTCCACCACAAATTGAGCTTTGTGCCACCCAACTGCAACACTACCACGTGGAGGTCATCTATTGACTGGGGTTCAAGAACCCAATGGCTTTTCTCTCATGCCATTCACCCCTATCAGCTGGGGGGAGCGATGACAGTGCAGATGCCAACCGAGGTGTAAGTTAGCCTAGTATCCCATGGTGCTTGCCTACAAGCACTTGGTCTACAAGAGATCCTATATGCCACCGCAACTGACCCGGTGCTGGAGAAGGTGATGGGCGCTTTACAAAATGGTTTGTGGCACAACTTCCTGCGAGATGCCAATGGATGGCAGGGGCTGGAGAATGAAAAACGAACGAAAATATGGTGATTGCAGGACAAGCTGAACGCTGCAACAGATAGCCTAATTCCGATATGGCAGCACCTGGTAATCCCAGAGAGACTGCATCACCGAGTGATGGAACGGGCTCATGGTAGACATCAGGAAATAGCACAGATGAAATCTCGCATGAGAGAGAAGGTCTGGTACCAGGTTCTCAAAGCTGCGGTCGACGAGATGGTAAGGCAATGCCCTTAATGCCAGCTTACCAGCTTGCAAAAAGTGCCTGCACCTGTCATGACAGAGGAACCATGCACAGCGCTGTGGGCCTAAGTAAGACTTGACCTAGGGAGTTTTCCTGACGGTAGTACAACTGCAGTCATGGTCAATCGACTCCACGGCCTTCGCTAATGTACCTGTTGTAATCTTGGTATGCTCTGCCCCCCCCCTTTTTTCCCTGCCCGGTTGGTACCTTCCCCTGGTTGGTTATGAACGTTCTATGCAGCCTCCCTGAGGCACTTACTGTGAGAGAAATGTGTGGACCAGTTGGTGATGCGTAATAAACGTTGTTCTCACCTGAGTATATTCTTCATTTCACAACACTGGCGACGAACACTGCGTGGGGGCAGTGCATCACCATCCCCAGCTTGAAGCAATTCTTCGTCCATCCGCTCCTTGCTTTCTGCCTTCTTGATTCTTCTCATCATCTATCAGGACTCAGTCAGTCTGGCGCTATTCAAGTGAGTGTTGGGTTTGGAGGCTGTGTGGCAGCGTACGACTTCCAGGAACTTTTCGCCTCGCCTGTTGTCAAGTAGCAGGAGTGTGTCATCTGGCATTTTTATGCCTGTCTGTACTGCTGGTTGTCCCTTCTACCCCTGCCACTCTCAGCCTTTCATGCCGGCGCTGCCGTTGCTTCCTTCACACTGCGGGGTGGTGTAAGGGTGATCGCTTGTGATATTGCGCTTTACCGTGTTCTATCTGTGTGGCTATTGCGGCTGACTGCGACTTTTCCTCAAACTGTTCACAGCCTTTCAGTCCGGCGCTGCCGCTGCTCTCGCTCCCTCACGCTGCTGTGTGGCGTATGGGTGATTGCTGTGGTGTCCTTCACCGGGTTCCATCAAAGGGCTATCGCGGCTGGCGCCTTACGCCGCTACGCCTCCAGAAATTTTCCTCAGCTTGTTGTCGAAGCGCTCTTGTTCTCCTCAGCGAGGCTGATTTCCGGGGTCTCACGTCGTGTAAGAGAGGATATCGAGTGGTCTGCCGTCCGCGACTCTCCGTATCCTTTGTGTCCTGAGGAGACCTTCGTCAAGTGAGCGCCCCCGGTGGTTTTGCTGTTGATTTCAGCTGTTTCCAGTCAGGAAATAAATTGAGGAAATTACTTCAGTTTCGAGTATTCAGATTCCACATAATTGTGTTTAACGCTGATGGGCACAGCTGTCAGCCTGTCTTTCATCAAGGTGTGCTGGTCTTTTTGGGCGGATTCCAGTCAGAAAGTTTTTTTCAAAAGTATATCTGTTATTCTGTACTTACATTTCTTCAACGCTGATGGGCACAGCTTTCCGCCTGCTTTTATCAAAAGTGCATTCAACGTGCGCTGGTGATCACTCTGTACACTGACAGGCACAGTTTGTTTTTGGTCAACGCTGATGGGCACAGCTTATTAGCCTGTCATGGGATTTTCTTTCTCCGGAATTACATTATATTGTGTTTGCATTACACACTGTCCTTGTATTGCTGATTTATCGCATGTATAATTGCAATCGTTTTCTTTGTGTCATTCCTGCTTATCTAGTGTGTAATTTTCTACGAGTTGTTTTTGTCAATTTTCCACTTTGTGGGTTGGGGTGTTGTCCAGTCAGTAATGGCGGCATTAAACATGGCGTTACCTCCCTCTTTCCTCAATGAAGAAGGGGATCCTGCCATATGTTGGAGAGATTGGAGGGTCATTTTTGAGTCATATCTAGTGGCGATAGGAGGAGAAAAATTTTCTAACTTCAGAAAACAACATATTTTGCTACATAATCTAGGTATAGAGGGGAGGAAGATTTATAATAATCTGGAAGGACCTGATACAGAGGATGAAGGAGGTAGTGAAGGAGATTTCAATGTGTATTTGGCTACCATGAATAAGTTGGAGAAACAATTTGGGAAAGCAATAAATGTGGTATTGGAAAGACATAAATTTTTCTCAAGGGTTCAAGGCAAGAGTGAAAAGGTAAAATCATACATTGCTGCTCTTAAGGGGTTATCCAATACGTGTGAGTTCGAAGGGTTAACTGACTCCCTTATCAGAGACCAGTTGGTCAGGTGTACTAATAACCATAAAATTCAGGAGAAATTGTTGACAGGTAATCCAGATTTGAAACAAGCAGTGGACATAGCATTAAGTATTGAGCACACGGCGGAGTGCATAAAAGAGATTAATGTGGGGGATGATACTAAAACTAAATGTCATGAAGTTAATGCTATTGTCAAGCAAGAGAGGTCTAAAGAAAAGGATGTTAAACTTAAAAATATGAGCACCTCAAGTGTCAAATTTAAGTGTTACAGGTGTGGTAATCCCGCACATTTGGCTAATAGTCCAGCTTGCCCGGCGAGGGGTGCTACATGTCATAACTGTGGCAAGAAAGGACACATAGCCAGAGTGTGTAATAATAATAATTCTATGACAGTCTCCTTAGTGGATTCAGAAAATGTACCAGAGGATGTTAAGTTCACTTTTCAGGTAGTAGACAAGGACAGTACCGTTAACTTTCCGGAATGCACTATCACAGTTGACAATAAGTTGATAAATGTCCTTGCTGATTCATGTTCCCCATATACGTTGTTAGATGGTAAAGTGTTCGAAGGGTTATTTCCTAACAAAGTAGGAACTCTGGAAAAAGCTGACATAAAACTTAGAGGGTATGGGGGAGACCCTATCTCATTGTTAGGTATGACCACCATGAGGATTGAGTATAAAGGTAGAAGCACAGTGGGGAAAATTTATGTATCAGAGAAAGGATCCAACTTAATTGGATGGAGACATCAAAAAGATCTAGGGATGAAGCTTGATCCTAACAGCACTGACCAAGTTCTTTTAGTGGATAGATCGGTGTGTGGTCAATCCATCTGTGAAGAATTTCCAGAGGTGTTCACTAACAAATTGGGCCAACTCAAGAACTACCAACATTGCATAAAATTAAAAGACAAGGCCAAAGCCATTGCACATAAAGTGAGGCCTATCCCTCATTTAATGCATGAACCTTTACAAAAAGAATTAGACAGACTGCTGGGGTTAGGGGTCATAGAACCCATTGAATGTTCCCAATGGTTGTCTCCAATTGTTATCACGTCCAAGGCGGCCAGCAAGGACATTAGGCTTTGCATTGACCTTAGGGACTTAAACAAAGAAATTTGGGTAGATAGGCATCCGCTACCCAGAATACATGAAATTCTAACTTTAATCAAAGACGCCAGTCTGTTTAGTGTCCTTGACTTATCATCAGCATACCACCAGGTTGAGTTACACCCGGAATGCAGACATCTGACCTCGTTTGTAACTCCGTTAGGGGCATTTCAGTACCGCCGCATGCCGTTTGGGCTGGCCTCGGCAGCAGCTGCATTTCAAAGAATCATGCAGCATGTACTCAAGGAGGCCCCTGGCACGATGTGCTTTCAGGACGATATCTTGATATTTGGAAAGGATGAACTTGAACACAATGACAGGTTGAGAAGTACCCTTACCAAATTGAGCCAAGCAGGTCTCACATTAAAAAGAGACAAATGCCAAATAGGGGTAAAGTCCGTAGAGTATTTAGGACACACCATCTCCAATGAAGGTATCAAACCTAAAATGAATTTAGTGGAGGCAATACAGGAAGCTACGGCCCCCACTAACGTTGAAGTAGTAAAGTCCTTTTTAGGGTTAGCTGAGTACTACTCTAAGTTTATTCAAAACTATGCAGGAAGGGTAGAACCGTTAAGGAATCTTCTCAAAAGTAAAGTGCCGTTTATATGGGAGGAGAATTGTAAGCGAGCTTTTGCTGACATAAAAGATTGCATTACCCGAGCTCCTTTCTTGGGTAGATTTGATCCTACTAAAACTACGTACCTTTCCACGGATGCCAGTAATAAAGGGTTGGGAGCCAGCCTTACTCAAAAAACAGGAAATACTGAACAAGTGATAGCATTTGCATCCAGAACACTAAAAGGTGCGGAACAAAACTACTCGGTCATCGAGAAAGAAGCGCTAGCTTGTTATTGGGCTGCTAACCATTTCAAGTTTTTTCTGTGGGGGATACCGTTTACCATCAAAACGGATCACAAGCCACTTATGTATGTATTCACGACCAAGGGGTCTACTAGGCTAACCCCAAGGATAGCTAAGTGGATGATAGGTTTGGAAGGGTTCAACTTCAGGGTAGAGTACGTACCTGGGAGAACAAATGTAATTGCTGACTTCCTGTCTCGTTCCCCTTTACAAGTCAACGATGATGGTAAGGAGGAGGAAAGTGATGTGATTGTATTAGAAGTAACAGGTTTGACTAAGGAAGAATGGGAAGAACAAAATGATCTAGACGAAACTTTGAAAACTGTAAAAGAATGCATCCACAACGGTTGGCCAGAGCAAAAGAGCAGGTTGTCTGACATGGTGGGGAAATTCTGGGAAGTTAGACATGAAATGGTTGAAATCAATGGAACTATACATAGGGGGGAGAAAATTGTACCCCCTGAAGGTATGAGGAGAAAAATTATTTCCCTAGCCCATGTGGGTCATCTAGGGAGGAGTTTAACTAAGAATAGAGTAAGAGAAGGTTACTGGTGGCCCAGCATGGACAAGGAAGTAGAGGAAATTGTGAAAAACTGTGAAGACTGTGCTAGGAGTGACAAGACTCTGTCTGCTAGGAAACCTCCTTTATCACCCGTGGAAGTTCCTGATCGTCCCTGGGCCAAACTGGCATTAGACATTATAGGACCGTTAAACTCAAGACAAGCCTCGGACCGCTTTATACTGGTCCTCATAGACTATCACTCAAGATGGGTGGTAACCAAATGGGTGAATATGATTGATACTAAAGTCTTGATCCAGTTCTTAAAGGACACTTTCTATGAAGAAGGTATTCCGGATGCCATTGTAACTGACAATGGAGTCCAGTTTACCTCAGAGTTGATGAAGGAATTTTTGGCTGGCCTACGCATCAACCATTTGAAAACAGCTTTGTATTGTCCGAGAGCAAATGGTCTTGTGGAGCGTATGAACAGAGTCATCAAAGAATGCATACAAAGAGCAGAGGCCACTGGCATTCCAACCAAACAAGCTCTACAAGAAATGATATGGTCGTACCGGACGGCACCCAACACCATCACTCATGTTTCTCCTTTTGTATCTTTGAAAGGAAGGAAGCCTAAGACCATTCTCACAGCAGGATGGTTGTGTAAGACCTACAACTGCGAGATAGACAGGTCGAACATTGCAAGGCAAATTGAGAAACAACAGGAAAAGTACAAGTTGAGATATGATTTGAAACAAAGCGTCAAAGTACCGTCAATGGTGTCAGGTGATTGGGTTCGGATAGACTTACCACCTGCCAGAAGGAGGAATGCTTCTAGGTTCTCTGAGCCTATCAAAATAGCAAGTGTTGGAAGGAACGTGGTCCATTTGGATAATGGACAAACATGGGGTATGGACAAAGTGGTAAAATGTGGCCCTCCAACAAAAGAAGGAGGTACTCATGCACCGTTGACTAGGAACCACGACCTGGTTCGCAGTTCTACAAGGAACACTACTAGTCCGGTGTGGCACAAAGACTATGTGATTCCTTAGATTTCAGCTCTAATTCTGTTGCTGCATTTATGGTTGCCCAGGGAGATGTGTTGTAATCTTGGTATGCTCTGCCCCCCCCCTTTTTTCCCTGCCCGGTTGGTACCTTCCCCTGGTTGGTTATGAACGTTCTATGCAGCCTCCCTGAGGCACTTACTGTGAGAGAAATGTGTGGACCAGTTGGTGATGCGTAATAAACGTTGTTCTCACCTGAGTATATTCTTCATTTCACAACAGTACCCCTGGTGTTAGAAAGAGCCTTTGCACTCTACGGTCTACCACTAGAAATAAAAATGGATAACATGGAAATGACGCAGCTCTGGAATAATAAATCCAGAGCTGCGTCATTTCCATGTTATTGTAAAACGGCACTTTACCCGGTGCAACCATTCTTTTTCCAATATAGCTTAATTCCCTGATAGGGTTATCCGTTGACTCAGGGGCCCCGTGTGTTTTCAAAAAGTAACCGACCACTCCTTCCAAGGACCTGATTTTCAAGACCTGCTAGAGCACCTAAGGTTACAACCCCACCGAATTACGCCCCAATGGCCGCAAACGAATTGAGAGGCGGAGCGGTTCATGCGGACACTGAATAACGCCCTCAGAGTCGCCGTTGTAGAGGGGACTGACGCCGAAGTCAGCCTCCAAATGTTTTTGAGGGAATACCAAGGAACACCGCATTGCACTGCTCTCCTTAGTCTCTGATGCTCAAAAGGTACCGACGGGATATGATTCCGGTCCATCCAGAGTGGACACTGCCGCAGTATGACCCCGTGTATACCCAGACTCGGTGTACCCAGACCAATGTGCACGCAAGCCTCAAGTGACTAGCCTCTACCCGGGTAATCTCACCGGGTGATAAGGTGTTACTCAGAGACTGCCGGCCGGGGTAGAAATTCCGAACACCTTTCGAGCCAGAAGTATGGACTGCGACTCATGTGAATGAGACTATGGTCACTGCTTGCAAAGGTGGCGAGTTAGTCCCTAGGAACAAATCATGGTTCTGAAAAGTGGATTTCCTAAACTCGTCTGAGCTGGAACAAGAAGAAGATGATGATGCGATGTGGAACAACTCTCATGGACTTGAAAACCAAGAAGAAGCTGGCCCCAGCGACAAGCCCCCTGGTCAAGGCGGAACCAGGACAAATTCTGAGGCCAATTCCTAAGGCAGCTAGGACTCTGAGGAGACTAGAGGGCATTCCTGTTGTCAATGATATCACCTCAGGCCTAACCGGCCACCGAGCCAGAGGCTCTGAGACTTTGCATGCCAAGTGCAACAACAGAGTTCATTGCCAACTTGGGAAGGGATGTAATAGCCACTTAACCCCTCCCACACAGTGGTCGGCTGTCCCAGAACCACACCATGTACATCCTCTGGCCAGGCGTGGCCAGGGAAGCTATATAACAAATGGGAGGGGACCGCTTGTGGTCTTCCGGCCCACACCAAATGCCTAGTGTGTGTGTGTGTGTTATTTGTGTTCTACTCTGACTAGGCCTTTCCGCGTGGGCCCCACACTCACGTGCCGTGGCCCCCGCAACACTGAGGACCTTATGAAGAGGAGAGCAGGCCTTGCTGTGTTTGCACTGAAGTGTGTCAGATATTAAGGAAGTGGTGCATGGCAGGCAGGTCATTGGGATGGGGAAAGGAGGGCAGTGCTGGGGATCTTGCTGCTGTAAGACCCTGCTGGTGAAGGCATTCTTTGCAGCAGTTGCACTCCTATTACACACCAATGCAGGCAAATGCTGGCATGCTCTTAAAAAACAGAATGTCCATCATGGAGCGTGGATCGATTCTCCTGTCGTATACGTCCCTCCCTTTAGCGTTCAGCTTCGCTCTTCGCTGCTGCCAACCCATGAATCTCGATCAAGGGGAGCATCCTGCAAGGACCCCTGTCCTCCTCAGTGACAGTAGCCAATGAACGCACAAATCTTACAGCAGGCTGAGTGGACATGCTTACATGAGGAGCTACTTGCCACAATGCACGGGCATCGAAGCACTATGTTCTGCAGCCCGAAAATGGGAACTTCTTGTACTTTCAGTTTTACATGCTGCAGCTACGGCCCCATTACACCAACACTAAGTATGACAGAAGGCATTGGTGAAATAGAAGATAATTACCATTAGATTGTCATCTACCGACCCTATTTTTCAAGATTCAACACTTTGCTACAAGCTGTGAACATTTGTAGGATTCATTCGGCCCTCCTGTCCATTCATACCCCCTTTCCCTAAATACACAACGAAATGTGTCTCTCCTTCATATAGTGCTGGAAAGCGGACAAAGGAGACTGCTTCTGCCACGAGCTACTACTCAAGCCACGGCTGCCCACAGGGGCCACAAAACCAACCGCATCCCTCCCCTCTGCTGCCATAGAAACAGAAATGATAGGCACTTAGCTGTATGCACTGCACAGGGGCTATTGCTCCAGACTTAAAGCGGCGCATGGAAGATATGGAAGCACTGGCTGTACATACTCCGCCAGGGGTTGCCCCTTCCCAGGGCCTACCTTTGAAGCACAGGAGTTTCCACCCCCACAGCTCAGGACCATTGCACCCGCAGCCACTGTTCTCAGTCCCACATGCGAGGCTCGAATGTGACCGATGTAACTTCTGCAGAGGACTTGACTCCTCTCTTCCGATTGGTTTAATTAATGCCAAGTGCTCCTAAAGTAAACATCCACCGAAGTTACTCTTACTGCTATACAACAGATGCACATGTTATCCAATTGAAAGTTACTCATTGTATTAACATGGCAGGATGAAAGGCTGCGTCGCCCTCCCTGGTTTCAAGCCTATGGCCATGTGCTTAAACGTAGGACCCTTCAGGTCCAATGAGGCATCAGACATGGCCTACGGCTAGTATTGTCGACTACTTTAGATGATTTCTCCCAGTGTTAACTTCACTATTAATCTGGCTTTCCTTTCACATTGGCAATCAGGCACCTAAGTGGGTGCAAGGGGTAACAGACGCTCGTATAGAAATTACAATAATAAATATCAATCTGTCCTAAACAAATAGTATCCTTGTGGTGCATTCAGAAAGGGGAGATGCACCCTGCTTCCCCAACCATCGATCTGAGATTGACAATGACAATTTACAATGTTCGAAGCACACGCATTTCAAGTCCAATCATAAAATAGCATAGTTGAGTAATTTCAAAGCAATAATATAGACTTCCTTTCTTCTTTGGTGTTTTTATTCCATCCACTCCTTTTAGCCAACGCGTTTCGTCACTCAGGGGTAACACTTCTACGACTTCCTCAGGGCTTAGGGTATGAATATGTTCAAAATCATGATCTCTTGATGCATAGAATCTTTGCAAGAGATCGTGTATCCAAATAATATCTGTAAAATCCAAAGGCAAACTTATACTCAATTCAAGAGTTGCCAATAAGTGCCAAATTATCACAACGTAAGTCAGTCAGTATCAAGATCCCTCGGGAGATAATTAAGCTCCCGTAAGTTTAGAGACAGGTCACTGAAGGACGGGGAAAACCTGTTGCCTTCCTATGACCAAACCCAAATACTGGTACCTGTATTCTTGATACCGACTGACCTACGTTGCAAAAATTTGGCACTTGTTGGCAACCCTTGAATTGAGTATAAGTTTGCTTTTGGATTTTACTGATATAAGTTGGATACAAGATCTCTTGCAAAGATTTTAGGCATCAAGAGATCGTGATTTTGAACATATTCATACCCTAAGCCCTGAGGAAGTCGTAGCAACGAAACGCGTTGGCCAAAAGGAGTGGATGGAATAAAAACACCAAAGAAGAAACTTAGTCTATACTATTACTTTGACATTACTCAATTGTGCTATATTATGATTTGACTTGAAATATGTGTGCTTCGCATATTGTAAACAGACACCTAAGTGCACCCACCCTCCCGACCATTGACCGTATTTCTGTACGGCTGTGCTCTCAGACTCATGAGTGTGGGAAGAATCCAGTGCTTCATTTGAGCCAGTGGTTTCAAGTGCTCGGCACCAGCACTTAATTGTCAGCACCGGAGGTTTAGACAGTCTGCCACATGGTGGCGCTGTATATCTCATCTAGAGATCAGGGCAAGAACAGTTATTTATTTGTTCAATATAATGTAAAAATGACTAATACCTGCCGCCCAAGCCATTCTTATAGCATTGGGGGCATGGAATAGACTGAACTGTCACACTTGTAGCCTTGTGGTGGTTAGCAGTTATGTTGGTACTGACATTGGCAATGCTGGCAAGGGCAGTAGGGGTTGAAAGCTGCAGGTGCCTCCTGTCGAACGCCCTGGCACTTATGTTTTTTACAAATTAAGCACTGGGAAAGATACAGACATTTGCCTTCCATTGTCTCACCGACGCAGCTGTTTGATCCCTTGTTGTTGTCTCCTCCAGCACAGAACTCTGAGGCTTCTGTCCGTGACAGCCCGCACTTTACAAACACTTTAAGAAACATAAATCACTGTATAGCTAGAATATTACCGACAAGGCTGCCATGACTGACAGTCACCGGTATCTCTCCTGGTGATAGTGCTTCAAAGATCTCAAGCATGCCAGAGCCTTCAGTCTCCAGCGTGCTGTCATACTTTTCAAGTCTCACTTCTTATGCTTGGTATTGCCATGACCCTTCCTTTCTCCACTCTGTGGCCTCTTTCCAAGTACTGAGGACATGGTGGCCCTTCATGGAAGCTCCTCCCACCATGATGGCCAAAGAGAAATCTCCCTGAGTAATGTTGTGTCTGGAAGCATCTCTAAACCCTCAGGTCCACTCAGTTGATGGTGCTTGCTTCTTCATCTTTGATCTGGTTAGAGCTGTTAGAAAGAATCAGTGGCGGCTGGTATTTGAAGGTGGTGGGGGGGTCGGGTCGTGGAGGTAGGATGAGGGAATGAAATTTATAAAAATGAAATACACACTTACCTGCCTGCCGCTGCATCCCGCTGTCGCCGCTGCCTCTTCTTGGTCCTCTTCCCTGCTTCCAGTGTAGGAAGCAGGCTGCACCCGGCTTCCAGCCTCCCGATAGACAATCACAATGCTGCATTGCAGCGTTGTGATTGGTCTGAGTGGCGTGGATTGGCGCTCAGCCAGAAACTGGGAGGCTGGGCATGTTCTCCATGCAGATTGTAATGCAGCCTTCATGGAGAACATGCAAAGGGAGGGCATTCCACTCCTCCCCTCCCCTGCCAGCAGAGAAGCCCTGCCCTGTACAGCCCCCAAAGCTGCCGCAACAAGGTAAAAATAAATGATAATAACTTGGAGTTATCATTTTATTTTTCCTTTAGTGACACTGCTTAAAAGCAGTGGGGCGGCACTCCTCCGCCTTAGTGGAGGAGCCACCACTGCAAAGATTCCTCTTTACCGTCCCAGAGGAAGCAAACTCCTGCGAAAGTATGTCCCTGGCATGACACTTGGTCTGAAAACCTGAACCAACTTTGCATTCCTGGCGTCCTCCCATGCAAGGGGCAGATCTTTAGCTAACAAGTCTCTAAAGTATGGAAAGTGTCCCCCTCAGTTCAATGGGGATTGACTATCTGGACCCTGGCGTTCCCTGGAAGCATATCTTTTCTTTTGGAGTCTGTCGGCTATAACCAGCATTTGGATGTTCATAGTCTGTCTTGTGGTCTTAGAGCAAAGGTGCTTCTCAGGCACTCATACACTTCATGATAAATAAATGAAAAAATAAATCCCGGTTCTTGAGCAAACTACTTTTTGTAACGGGTTTCTCGGTTTTGCAGTATTTATGGCATTCCAAAATTTCCCCTGTGCAGATTTTACCAGGAAAAACCTGGCAAAATTGCAAGGAAAACCTGCTGAAACTGGTTGAAAATCGTCGGAAAAACAGTGAACAAAACTTGTAAGCGAGCTGGGAAATTGAATCCTGAATCTTGATGCCTGTAATTAATAGTTGCAGTACAGACAGACCCATTTCCTCACTTCTCAGAGCAGGTGTTGGCAAAGCAAACGGGTTTAGCTCTCGTGTGTCAACACATGTTCACTAATTCTATTTAGAAGCCTTCCATGCAGAAATGCTGTTTATCACACTAAAGCCTGCCTTATCGGCTTTTCCAGTGGTGGAAAAAACGTAGCAAAAGGGATTTCTACCTATATAGAATGCATATATGTCCTAATGAATTTAATGTCACAGGCTGCCTGACCAGTCAGTGTACTTTTCCGATGAAAAATAGTCCATCGCATATTCCAATGGAGGTTCTTCCTTGATAGTGGAATATAACACCAAGTAACCAATAGCTTGAGGTGAGCAAGCCGAAGCCCCCCTTTGTACGCTCTTAGGAGCTGGTAACAATAGTCTTGCAGACAGCTGCGCTGATCAGTAGGGCTCACGTGTTCTAACGCCCCTACTGGAGTGTGCAAAAGGGAAGTAAAGATGAAGGTGGGGGGGAACAGAGATATGCATCCGCACAGGGCTGTAAGCAATGTTTGTTAGGGCAGCAGGGAGGTTAGAAGGCCCACACCTGCTGGGGTTGGCCCTTGGCAGGGAAGGTTCCAGAACAGCTATTCTGCAACCAATGCGGGCGGCAGCCTAAACCCTACTTGCAGTCACTGTGGTGTGTGACCCAAGCACCAGCGGGGTTACTACCGGCCGCGCTGCATAATGATTAACTGGCACGACCTCACTTGGCAGATACCCACAACAGCAGTGCAACG
Source organism: Triturus cristatus (assembly GCF_964204655.1). Lineage (NCBI taxonomy): Eukaryota > Metazoa > Chordata > Amphibia > Caudata > Salamandridae > Triturus > Triturus cristatus. The sequence goes on along the minus strand of NC_140581.1, from coordinate 514,032,849 downwards.
ACGTAAGCTCAAAATCCACCTCGCGCCAGGCAATGACAGGCCATGTCCTCGCGCTTCACTCGTCTCGAGGGCTCAGGTTTGCGGACACACAATGAAGGTGCCTCTGGGAACCCGCGGGCTGACCTGAGGAAAGCGCACAGCAGACGCATAATATTACCACTCGGCTGAACCTCAGTGGGTGCATGGTGATTCACGGCGGTGCCAGGCCACCTGCCCAGGCGGACTGAGTGTGGACAAACTTTGCTCAATTGTGCGTTCCTGTTGAGTAATGGGATGGACTTGATCTCCGGTTGTAAAGTCGAACGTCAGGGAGACGAGCAATCCCTGTAACCTGCCGAGTGTGTCGGAGGTAACAACACACATTACACAACAGATTCCTTTGTGGGTTTTGACCTTTGACATTATGTAATCACCTTTCAGATATGGGTGAAAGGGCATCGGGGCCGCAAGAGACAGTGAAGCATCCAAGAGAGAACACGTTTTAAACCTAGATTTAGAAGTAGGTGTTTTTACAACTGCCTACCGGAAGTCATATGTGAAGGAGTTCTTGTACCCACTCTTTGCTTCGGGGTGTTACCATGCGGTAATGCCACCTGGGGACATAATGAATTAGTGCCGTGCGTTTTTCCCCGGTGTGGTATTACTCGCACACCCAGAGCAATGTTTATGACCTCGCAATATTCATATCAATAAGTAGCAACACCTACAATCACACCAACATTAACTAACACCTACTCAGACCCATAAATAATACTATATTCAAAGTTGTCCCATGGATGGTGTTAATGATAATTTGATGTGTAATCTCACCGGACGGGTCATTTATGACATTCCTAATTGCTCTGTGACATCAAAGGCAGTGTCACGAGCACAGCATTTGGTGTGTGAAATATGATTTGCGTGGCTGTTGTGCAAGTTATGGATTGTGGATCTAACCATAACCTGGTCATTTCAGTGGCTTTTCCGTTAGCCATTTTTTAAAACTTTAAAAAAATATATTTTGGGGGGATTTTACTAGTCTATAACCGTAACTTTCCCTACTTTTCCTGCCCCAGTGTTAGAAGTACAAACATACTTTAATTTCTTTCCTGTAACTCACATTATATAGCTCCACTGTGAACACATTGCTTCTTGTCGTAGTGGTCATATGACAGGTTCACCGAGGGCCGGTCTCGGGTGAGTAAAACAAGTTTCTATCCTCTGTTCTCCAAGTGCCCAGGGCTGCCTCAGCTCTGCATTTGTACCAGTAAGTCTTATGTCGATTTCTTCTGCCAGAGTACATTGATCAACAACTTTGACCTAGTGTTCATATGTAGGTGTTCTAGGGCTCGGGCAGTAACTGCAATTTATCTCGGTCTATAACAGGGTAAATTATACACATTTTGGCTTGATTTTACTTTTTGAGGTAACAGGCATGTTTTCGGCAGCAACCAGAGTTTGTTTTAAATGCATAGCATATCTTTCTATCTACTGCTATTATTTAAATTGATCATCTATTATAATTCCATTCCAAACTAAGTGAAAATATGTAACACCCCTCTCAATTAGGGCAGGAAGTTTCTCTTACGAAATTAATTCTATGAAGCATTGCTGGGTTCATACATGTCCTATGTATAAAACTGAAATGTAGCAGGCAGAATCTACCCTTTACCAGATGCTTCACTTACAAGAGTTCCTTTCAATAGTTTGTCTGTCTAATGCACCCCATAATCCGCCTTCCACTGTGCTTGTGTCTTCAACTGTTGTCATCTCCTCTAATGGCGAAAAAGTCTGGTAATGACGTCACATCCTTGATCTACCCGACCAACAACCCTAATGCTCCCGATGCTCACAGGATTTCCTCTATGTTACCCCATATTTGTTTCACAATCCTGCAAATAGCATGATTGAAAAATCCTCATGGCTCTATCTAGTTAATCCACAGCACCTGATTCAGATAGGTCCCCAATCTCATCCCGTTGCTCTCTGTTTAGACATATCTAATCTCTTATTCAATTGTTCGAGCTCCTGGAACTGGCAATGTGGTAGATTCTGTGTATGCGGCATCTGCTTGTATCACCTTAATCAGAACATCATCCAAACAAGAACCATGGGCCAGATGTATTAAACACTGGTCGCAAAATGCAACCTGTATTTTTGTGACTAGTGTGGTATTTTGCGAACCGATCTATGTACTAATAGGTCAGTTTGCAAAGTACCGAATCATAGTGGACTGTGTATGAATATTATTGAGAGGTTACAAATTGTGACCCACTTTGATTTGCTGCCATCACAGTCAATCAATAAGTCATTTGTAAAGCACAGCACTGTCACCCTGGGGGTATCTGGGTGCTGTTTCGCCATCGAAGAGCCAGGTCTTGGGTCGTTTTCTAAAGTCTGCCAGTGAGGAGACTGTACAGAGTTGGAGGGGAAGGTTGTTCCATAACTTGGCAGCGATGAAGGAGAAGGAGTGGCCACTGCTGCGGATGTGACGGATGCAGGGAGTGTGTTCGAGGGCAAGTGAAGAGGAGTGAAGGTGTCTGGAGGGCCGATGGAAGTTGGGCGTTGGTTGATGTAGGCAGGTCCTAGGTCATGCAGGGCTTTGTAGGAGCGCTTGAGGATCTTGAATTGGCATCTATTCTGGATTGGGAGCCAGTGGAGGTCTCTCAGGTGGGGGGTGATGTGGGTTTGTTTGGGGAGGTCCGGGATAATTCTGGCTGCATTGTTCTGTATGGTCTGGAGTCTTCTGAGGAGCTGGGTAGAGATGCCAGCGCGGAGGGCGTTGCCATAATCGAGACGGCTGGTGACGGGGGCCTGAGTGACGGTCTTTCTGATGTTGGTTGGGATCCATCTGAAGATTCTGTGGAGAATGCGGAGTGTGTGGAAGCAGGAAGAGGCAACTGCATTGACTTGCCGTTTCATGTTTAGTTGGTCATCGAGGATGATGCTGATGTTGCATGCATGGATGGTAGATGTGGGAGTGGTTCAGAGCTCTGAATGCCACCAGCTGTGCTCCCACTCGGAGGTGTTCTTCCCGAAGATCAGTACTTCAGTTTTGTCGGAGCTGGGTTGGAGGCAGTTGTCTGTCATCCATTTTGCTACGTTAGTCATGGCGTTGCAGAAGTTGGTTTTGGTGTTGGAGATGGTGTCGAACGCCACAGAAAGGTCAAGGAGGATCAGGGCCACAATTTCTCTGCAGTCGAGGTGTGTTCTGATGTCATCTGTGGTGGCAATCAGTGCATTCTCAGTGCTGTGGTTGGCACAGAATCTAGATTGTGCGACGCCCAGGAATTTGGTGGGCTGCTGGTTGATGGCACAGTTGGTGTGTCTGCGCGTGCGCGCGCGTGTGTGTGTGTGTGTGTGTGTGTGTGTGTGTGTGTATATATATATATATATATATATTCAGTGAAAAAACCATAGGTTTCACACATGTTATAGTTAGCTGGACATTTTACTGATAAAAAACCAATGAAATTTCCCCGTTATAGTTAGTGCAGGCAACTATAACTCACGCGACCGCAATCCTCTGCTGATGCTAATACTGTATTTAGACACTTATTTGCCCATGTCTTCTTCCATTAAATTTTAGCTATACATATATTACAAATATTTTTTTTTCATAAAGACACATATGTCATCAGCAGAGGATTGCGGTCGCGTGAGTTATAGTTGCCTGCACTAACTATAACGAGAGAATTTCATTGGTTTTTTATCAGTAAAATGTCCAGCTAACTATAACATGTGTGAAACCTATGGTTTTTTCACTGAATTTGCAAGGTTTTTTAAATGCTAATTCCTAACTATAACGTGTGTGAAACCTATGGTTTTTTCAGTGAATTTGTACGTTTTTTTAAATGCTAAGTTACTTTACGCCATTCGTGGCGTGCGCGCCCACTTAACGCAGTTCGTTCCGTGCGCGCACGGTGCGCTTCGCGCACCGTGCGCGCACAGTGAGCACGCGGTGCGCGAAGTGCCGTGCACGCACGGTGGGCATGCGGTGCGCTACGCGCACCGCGTGCCCACGTTACGCTAGATGGGCCATGTACGCACGATGCGCTTCGCGCACCGTGCGCACATGGAGGACATATGATGCGCTTCGTTGTGAAAGGTAATATTTTAATTTTTCACTGAGATGTCATATGCCATGCCCAAATGGTGCCCGACGGGCACCATTTGCAAATGGGGTGGGGAGAGTATGGATATTTTTTTAATATTTAATATTTTAATTTTTCACTGATGTTTCATATGCCATGAACACATATGGTGCCCTTTGGGCATCAATTGCACATGGGGTGGGGAGAGTATGGATATTATTTTTTTAAAAATAATATTTACCGTACGCGTACGGTAAGCGTAATCGGCGAAATTATCGAAAAAATTAAAATTCCGTTTTTGGCCTTGGGGGATCTTTGGGGACTCCCTCAACATGGCTAGGTGCTTAGGAGCTGTCTAAACAGCCCCTTTACATGTTTTTGGCCTTTGTTTTTTAACCCCCTCTCAGAGTGCGAGAGAGAAAATGGCGGCCGCCACTTCCTGGTTTCGACCGATTCGAATGTTTACTAAGATCTAACAGCCAATCAGATTTGAGCTCGCGCACGCCACCGTACGCGTACGGTAAGCGCACGGTAAGCGCACGGAGCGCTGCCACAGATATATATATTGATTTAAATGCTTTTTTCTCAGGAACTACTGCACAGATTTACACCAGACCTACAAAAGGCACTTCCTTGACCTGAGGACTACCTCTCTGCCAAATTTCAAGTAACTCTGTTCAGCCGTTCGGGCTGTAGCTGTGTCTAAAGGTCCTATGGGAAAATGCATGGGGAAAACGCGTTTTGGGACCCCCCTTTTTTCTCAGCCCCCGCTTGACGAATCCCCCCGAGACTTTCAGGGTAGGAGCGGAGCGTAGCGCCCCACCTATTTTGAAAATTTCGTGAGGATTCGTCGACCGGCGCCAAAGGTTTTCAAAATAGAATGTTGCGGATTTCCTATGGAAACAGGGTCCTAACTATAACTACCTACTGGCGACCGCCAGTAGGTAATATAATATATATATATATATATATATATATATATATATATATATAATCCGACACGCCCTCTCGATCAGGAAGCACCGCGTTAGCCAGCAACCTTTGGACTTGTGTTTAAATGCATAACGCGGCGCCCCCCTGTGCGGATCTAAACATCACAGAGTGAAGACACTACTGCGTGGGGAGAGAGGAGCAGCACTGACTGCAGGGAGCATCGAGGGGTCTCAGTGAGGACATCTATTCAACGGAAAGCTGTGGTTGGGTGTAGTCCGGAGGCCACATTGATTGGATGCCACTTGGTGTTTTCGGATTTCCCACTTACTTAAGGGGGATCCGCATATGGACTACGACTACCAGCATGCAGCAGTCCGTTTCAACAGCGCGAATTGCAATATCCCTTTAAAGGTAAAGGAGGAGCCTCAAGCAAAACTTCAGGAGTGGTCAAGTGAATATTCAAATATCCACCAGGTGCAAGACTCTTTGTTTGTTTGTTTGTTTGTAACAGGCACTGAAGAAAGCAAAATTGCTGAAACGCATCTGCCACATTGTTACCCAGTTTGCGCTGTGAATTTACTTTGAATTAAATCCTCCCGTATGTATCCTGGCGGTGTCGGACCCTTCTTTCATTGTTTGAGTGGGGATTTGGACTCATATATATATATATATATATATATATATATATATATATATATATATACACACATATATAACACCTGCCATTTGGCGCCGTTTGATGAATCTTCGCAAATTTTTAAAAACTAATGGCCCACTAACTTTAGCTATTGTCTTGAAAATTTCAGGGTGATCCCTCAAGTGGGGGCAGAGAAAAAGGGGGGGGGGGTCCCAAAACACCTTTTCTCCATGTTAATTTCCAAAGGAAATTGTTGGCGCAGCTACAGCCTGAACTGCTGAACGGAACTGCACCAAATTTGGCATAAAGGTAGCTCTTGGTCCAGAGTGCACTCTTTTTGTTAAATTGATGTAAATCCGTTCAGTAGTTCTTGAGAAATTCAAACATTTCTCAGATATACAAATATGGCTGCAAAGGATCTGTGAACCCTCCCAATCTCATGCCTGAGATCTGATTGGCTGCCAGCACTTCATACCAGGAAGTGTTGGCAGCCATCTTGGGACTTGGTTGAACCGAGTCACAAGAAAAAAGGTCAAAAAAGGCACAGGGAACACCCTACCTCCTAGTCCTGCTCAGGGGGTCCACAGGGAGCCCCAGGGACCAAAATAAAAGCATAGTGTTTTTTACATGCGGGGCTTTACTTTTTTAAATAAAGGCATTGGGGGCTCCTGACCCCCCACGCAGCCCTAAGGACCGCCATCTCCCTGGGGCTAATTTTGTTAAATGTAGGGGCACGTGCCCTCCCACACATCATTGTGAAGAACCCAGTGTCGGATCTGCAGGTAGCGATATCGCTCCGTTTTGGGGAGGCCTTGATCACTACGGAGGGCAGAAAAAGAGCAGGGTCCCGAAAGATTAAAAAGATGACCTATGGAGGGGCGAGCCTCTTTAGTCCAGTGGTGAAACCCCCCGGAGTCAAGACCAGGTGTGAAGTCAGGGTTTTGTGCTATTGGCGTGATCGCGGACGGGAGCGTCGTAAGCCCTCTAGAAATCGCATTCTTGTCTCAGGCCAACAGAATGGGACGAGTCACCTCAGAAAGGTACAAATTGTGGTCGCCCCGCGTGAGAAAGGGGACCCCCCCAAAGGCTGGCCAGCAAGGGGCCTATCCATATATAACTAGTGTTTCACAGATTCCGAGCGGGACCACTCCACCAGCGCTCTCATTTGAGCTGCCTGCCAATAAGCTAGGCGGTCAGGGACTCCCAACCCCCCTACACCGGGTCTCTATAGGTAAGTACCCGACGCAGCCAAGCTCTCTGATCTCGATGGACAGAGTTCTATGTCTCGTTGCAACGAACGTATGACCCCTGTCGGCGGCACCAGTGGAAGCGTGTGGAAAAGGTAGAGAATTTGGGGTAGTATCACCATTTTCACAGCCGCTATACGGCCCAACCATGAAAAAGAATGTGGCCTCCATTTCCTAAGGGAATCAGTGACTTGTCGCAGGATTGCCTTGTAGTTTGTCGTTCTGATGGATTTGATAGTAGCGGAGACTTGCAAACCTAGGTAGGAAATAGAATCGCGGGCCCACTGGATTGGGTAGGAGCGCTGTAGCAACCCCAGTGTCTCAGACCCTAAAGAAAGATCCAGGGCTTGCGACTTGTGCACATTAATCTTAAAGCCCGAGGCAAGGGCGAACCTGTCCAGTTTGTCCAAGAAAGCTGGTAAGGATTCCCTAGGGTGCTCCAATGTAGCTACTACATCATCTGTGTTCCGACCCCCCGAAACGTGCCCCTCTAATGCCGGTATCATCTCCAACCCTTTGAGCCATGGGCTCCATATAAAGGGCAAACAGGAGTGGCAACAGCGGGCACCACTGCCTTGTCCCCCTACATATAGGAAAGGCCGCTAAAGCCATCCCATTCACCCGCACTGTGGCCGTAGGGTTTTTGTAGTCTTCAAATACCCAATCAATGAACCGTCTTTGAAGGCCTAAGTGGGCCAGGCTCGCCCGAAGGTACGACCTGTGGACCCTATCCACAGGAGAAGTTGTTTGGTATTGTCGGAGCACTGGCGTCCGTGGACAAACTCGGACTGATCTGGGTCAATCAGCCGGGAGAGATGACAAGAGAGTCTGGTCGCCAGGATACTAGTAAAGATCTTTAAATCCACGTTAAAAAGGGATATAGGGCGATAGAAACCACAAAGGCGCTTATCCTTACCGGGTTTAGGAATCACTGTTATCAACGCTTCTAGTATGGAGGGCAGGAGAGGGAAAGCCGGGGTAGACCCGATCAAATTAAAAACCTGTACCAGAAGTGGGGCTAGCACTGCGCAAAACGTTTAATAAAAAACGGAGGAGAACCCGTCCGGGCCTGGCGACTTATTGAGTTTCAAATGGGAGATTGCAGAGATGACCTCCTCCAACTGGATGGGGGCCTCAAGCTCTTCCGCCTGGTTTGGTAAAAGTTTAGCCATGGCGACTCCCTGAAGATATTAGGCTGGGCCACTCTCGGGCAGGGATTGGGCCGCATAGAGGGTCTCGTAGAATTGCCGGAACGCATCTACGATCCCTGGATCGGTATCACAGTCCCTTCCTTGCTGGTCTCGTATCGCAGCCACTCGGGACGCTTGTCGCTGTGCCCAGAGTCGATTAGCGAGAAGGCGCCCGCATCTATCAACCCCCAAATAGAATACATGTTTCAGACGGAGGGCTGCATACTCAGCCCGGTTCAACGTCCAGTCCTGCCAGCTTTGCCCTGGCTGCCTTAAGTAATTTCCAAACTCTGGGCGCCCCGTCCTCTGGTGAATGCGCTCCAACTCGTCCACCTCCCCCGTTAGATGCTCCCGTTTCTCTCTCCTGTCTTTGTTATCGGCCGCCGCAATGCCGAGAAACTCCCACCGAACCACCGCTTTCAATGCTTCCCATAAAGTCGTCGTAGGAATGGCAGGGGAGTCGTTAAGGTCTAAGTAATCAGTCATGCACTTTTGGATTTGCTGTATTACCGAGGGGTACTGCAACATGGTCTCACGTAGTCGCCAGAATCGGCGAGTAAGTTGCCGGTGGTGTAAAGACAGGGATATCCTCACCGCCGAATGGTCAGATAAGGGGCAGGGAAGCATCTCTATGTCCCGTGTCTGTTGCATCAGGGACTCAGAGGTGAGGACATAGTCAATTCTGGCGTATGTCTTGTGAGGATGTGTGTAAAAGGTGTATTCCTTGGACCCTGGATGACGCAATCTCCAAATGTCAGTGAGTCCCGCCTCTGCCAGAAGCCGCTTCCCATCCCCAGAGAGGGCCCCATCCTGTCCCCATCGCTGCCATGACCGGTCCGTCGCTCCATCAAAGGCCAAGTTAAAATCCCCCCCTAGGAGCACAGCTTTGTCTGGGAGACCAGCGAGCTCATGTATTAACCCCCTAATAAAGCTCTCTTGCCCTCCACTGGGAACGTACACTGTAGCAATCGTGAATGTGTGGGTGTCCAGGGTAAACGTTTGTGCCAGGGGTCTCCCCCTAATCTCGGCCTGTTAGCCACCTATTTGGCCCGGGAATTTAGCTGAGACCAGAATCGCCATCCCCGCCGTCTTGGAGCTATTAGAGGAGAACATCTGATAAGGAAATGCCCTGGATCTCAGTTTGTGCGTATCAGTGGATAGTAGATGCGTTTCTTGAAGCAGGCAGATATGAGCATCCAACTTCTCGAGATAAGACAAGACGGCTCACCGTTTGGTAGGATTGTTCAGCCCCTTGACGTTAAGGGACACAATATGAATGTCAGAAACCATAAAAGAGAGTCCCTGTGTGTGCTACAGAGGAGTGCCCCCCGATATGTAAAAGCGGAAAGAAGATGAGAGTAGTGAGTATCATCAGCCCCGCGGAATTAGGAGAAGGAGGAGAGAATTCAAAGACCCGCAACAAAAAACTAACAACAGGAAACATTTACTTGCAAAGTCCACAAATGTCCCGGGCAACCTGCCCTGTGGAGAGGCGTAAGATAGATAGCAGGAGCTCCCCGCCTCTCCCCCCCTCACAGGGCCCAGCCAAAGAAATCAAAATGAATCCCAGTAAGGTTGCGAATGACATCACCTCAGCTAATGTGTTTCAGTCTGCGTCGTTCACATTTTCTGACAAGGATTGCAGGGCAGTCGTGCGTTCTTTGGCAATGGTCTCCGAGTCCGGACGTAGACCCAGAGGAGAGTTTCCAACCTGTTGCCATCGTGTGGGATCAGCTGTTAGCCCAGTGGAGGAAGCTCTCTCCGGAGTAGTGCGGTCGTCTCCCGGAAGAGAAAGAGGCGACGAGGCCTCCTTAAAATAGCGGACCTGGCGGAGCTTGCCCTCCCATTTAAAAATAAGTCTAAACGGGTGGCCCCAGGGGTAGAAGATGTCCTTTGAGCGTAAGAACGCTGTGACGGGACGAAACTCCCACTTTTTCTGCAGAGGAGAAGTCGCTAGATCCTGAAAGAGAAGGGGCCTGCAGGAGCGGAATTCATAGGATGTTTGGCCCGCGCCTCCCTTAAGATGCGTTCTTTAAGGTTAAAGTCATGTACACATGTTAAAATGTCGGGAGGGGGAGCGGTCGCTGGTCTTCTGAGTCCCACACGATGTGTCCGGTCGAGTTGGATCTCTTGGTCTGGAGGACCTCCTAGGATATTGGGGAACAGATCCACGACAAAGATCTCATTGTCCTCATCTTCTGTCCCCTGAGGCACCGCTCGGATCCTTATGTTGTTCCGGTGGGAACGGTTCTCAAGATCCTCTGCGTGAGCTTAGATATCTAGGTGCTGGTCCCGAAGACGCAGGACCTCTTGTTGAAGCTGGGACACCTCCTCATCTCGGGCGGCCGTTTGGTTCTCCAGCTCGTCGACCCTCCTCCCCACCGAGTCAATATCTCTGCGTATCTCACGGCTCTCCGCAGTCAAGTCCTTTTTCAAGGCGTGGAATTCTCTCATGAGATCTGCAAAGAGAGATTCCATGACACTAGGCGTGACTGGCCCCTCCGTGTCATCCGAGCCACGTCGCGTTGTCGTGTCACTCAGCGCTGGCATTGCCTCAGCACCTCCAGCCCTGGCCTTGAGCAGAAGGTCCTTAACTGATCTGTCTTTTCTAGATTTGTTGGTGGCCATCTTGAGGCGGCTGCCTCCCTGCGCTGACAGTTAAGAAGCGACGGGGCGTCTGATGGGGGCACACACCCAAGTAGTCGATGAGTCTCCCCTCCGAGTAGATCTCCCGTTCGTCGCCACCAGGTGTGCTCTACAGGCCCAGGGACTGGCATCTTGATGGGCTGGCAATAGTGGCTGGTCCACCGGATTATCAGCTCGGACAATCTGTGCTTCCCCGGCCTAGCAGTGCACCACTTCCAGCTTCTCCCAAGGGGGCCCAAGGGGTGCCTCTGTAGTATCGCCCTCTAACCTCAAGTTCCCTCTGGTGTGGCAGCAGTGGGAGATGTGCTGGGCTATGTGTGTGTTGGTTCTCCCAACCACGCCCCTTCTTCTGGAGTGCAGAGGCCCTGTTCGACTCTGCCCCCAGGTATGGACGCGGTGCAAGCAGTCCTCGCGTTGTGGTGTGGCGCTGAGGGGAGAGGACACGGTGCTACAGGTGCGCCTTGGGGCTTGGGGTCGCTGCTGAGGGGCTCACCTTCGTGGGTTGTAGGATTGACGCCGCCGCCGGCCTCAGGCCCATGTCGCCATCCCGCTGCTGCTTCCGGAGTTGCGCACCATCGCTCCCAGACTCCCTCCGGTAGCGGGACACTGGATACTCACAATCCCCCTGTCTCAGTTACCAGCGTTTGGGGGGGTTTCCGGCGGGTGTCATACTGAAGTACAGTCGCTCTCGCACTCATCTATATCCGTGAGGCCGTGAAGTAGGTCGCGGAACACGCCCGGCCTGACGCGGTGCCGATCTTTGGAGCAAGGCGGCGGTACCGTGCCGATTTCAGGGCAACAGCGCCGCAGCTAGTCCCGGGCTCAAACGGGGTCCAAAACTGCATCTGGGGATCCGCTAAATGCAGCTATGTAGGCAGGGCCCAGGCCAGGGGTCGGAGCGACGAGCAGGCACGTCCTACTCGGTCGCCATCTTGGCAACGCCCCCCCACTGAAATATTTTTAAAAAACAACGCTTTTTTGTTTTCTTTAAGCACCTGGGTGGGCCAGGTCCAGGGGGCAATCATAAAAATACATGCGGGGGCCCATGTCGGCCCCCACAGCCCTGGGTACCACTACCTCCCCGGGGCTAACTTAAAAAATGAAGTGTGGGGGGCTTGAGGCCCCCCACACAGCCCCGGGGACCACCACCTCCCCGGGGCTGGTGAGACAAGAGATAGCGTGCTGACCTTTTATAATAGGCATGTAAACTTGCCGAGAAGCCCCGCCCGTTTGCCCAGCCCAATATACATTAGCGGGATTCAGCGTCTTCCCGCCCTTTTCCCAGGATGATGGACAGCTTACTGAAAGCTCCCCAGAGCGTATCCCGCTCGGTGACAAAGTTACACATACACAAGGTCACTGGAGACATTTCTTCGGGTCCTTCACGCAGGTGTAGTGTAGGAGATGCACTATATGTATACCCAATGAGAGAGCACTTACTGATTAGCCAGTAGAAAGTACTCCAGTCGAGTACAGGTATTGCTCAAAACGGTGGCCTTCTCTTGGCCAAATATGCAGGGCAGGATTCATAATGGCACGATGCTCGTGTCATAAAAATAAAACCTCAAGAGGAAGCACTGACAGATATAAAGAAAGTAGTTGCCCTAGTTGAAGCTCAGCTTCTGTAACACATTTATCAGCCTAACTTCATGAGTGTGGTCATGACTAAGAAGGTGTGCTTTCTCCTCATTTCCACTGTGAATAGATCGCTGTAATCCTTGATGGAGATTGTTGCATCCTTGCTTTTCTCAAGCACAAAACCTCATGCAGTTCCTGTGACCAGGAGGATCTTTCTTGTCATTTTCTGCTGAGACAAGAAGTAGTGTGCTGACCTATTATAACAGGCATGTAAACTTGCAGAGAAGCCCCGCCCGCTTGGCTCCGTCCCATATACATTAGCCATCACCACTCTGCAAATGCGCCTCCTGGCATGCTTTTGGTTGGGGCATGAAGTCCCTTTGCCTTTTGAGGGTCACTGGGGGCCAACTAGCCCTCCTGTTGCCTCCAGTAATCCCCACACAACTAGATTGCTGAGAGGTGGTTGGAGGTCCAGACCCCTTTCTCCACCACTCTGCAAATGTGACTGCTAGTTAAAAATCCTTAGAAATTCACTGAAAAAGCCACAGGATTCGGGGGCGTTTATAGTTAGAAATTAGCATTTAAAAAACCTTAGAAATTCACTGAAAAAACCAAAGGTTAGAGGGACATTAAAGTTAGGCTGAAATTTGCCAAGTTGACATGGCAGTTAACAAACTGCACACAGACACTGCAGTGGAGGGTCTGAGATACCTTTTCAGGGCTACTTATGTGGGTGGCACAATCAGGTTGCAGGCCCACTAGTACCATTTTATTTACAGGCCCTGGCACACTTCAGCACACTTTACTAGGGACTTATCAGTAAATTAAATATGCTAATAAGAGAGTACCAATTGTAATCACAATTAACACAGGGAGCACTTGCACTTTGAGACTGATCAGCAGTAGTTAAGTGCTCAAAGCATCTAAGCCAATAAAAACGAAATCAAGCACAGCATCAAAAATACAGGAGGTAGAGGCAAAAAGTCAGGGTTAATCATGCCAAGGATGCCAAGTCTAACAGGCGTGAAGACCCATCTCCAGCAACAACTGCAATCCCTATTAGTGTGAACCACACAGGTCACTAAATTAACCTGTACTGAACCCTTTGGTAGCTTGGCACAAAATAAGTCAGGCTTAATTTAGAGGCACTGTGTAAAGTATTTATGCAGTGCATAAACAATAATAAAATGAAAACCCCACACTAGAAATATCCCACACCAATTTAGAAAAATAGAGTACATTTTTATGACTGAATTGACAGCAAAACTAATTCAATCCAATCATTAGAACCCAAGTTATGATTTTTAAAAAAGTTTTAAGTGAAAAATAGCACTTAAAAGATCAAACTACTGCAGGTATTTGGCCATGGAAGTGGATTGGGCCTGGTCTCAGCTTACTTTCGGACTTAGAAGAAATGTTGATGAAAAGTTCTTGAGAAGGTAAAGTTCAGCAGGGCAAGGCAGCCAGTGGTGTTTGAGGAGGTGGTGTCATCGGGGACTGCTGGACGGAGTCGCAGTGAAGATTCCCGTTTTGGGACTTTCTCACTTTTTTTGAAGTAGAAAATGTGCAGTGGGAGGAAGGTGCAGGCTGAAGCCGATGAGGGCACCACAAGGCCGGATACTGTTGCTTGGAGGTCTGGCTGAACAGAATTTGCTACTGTGGAAACGAGCGTAGCAGTAGCTACCATGCAGTCAGGTCAGCCGGCGATGCGCCTCGCGCGACTCAGCAAACAGGAAGGTCTCTGTCTCCTGTCAGTTCTCAGGCCACGTTTTGGTGAAAAGTTTCAGGTTTTGACTGGAGAAGCACCTTTAGCACCACTTGCAACAGTCCAGGACTGGTTGGCACCACTTGGTGGATGTGGGGGGGTCATCAATACACATAGGCCAACTATTCAGTCATGTGACCCAGGACACAAGACACGGGCTGCAGGCACGAAATAGTTGGGACAAGAAAATGCAAAATTTCTAAATTGCCATTTTCTGAAGTGACTTAAAATCCAACTTTAGCCTTGAAGATTTTAACTTATAATTCATTTGAGACCAAACATGTCCCCAATCAAAATTTAGCACTGATTAAATGTACCAGGGTAACCCAATGTTATCCTATGGAAGAGGTCGGCATAACAGTAGGGAAAACACATTTGGTAGTTTTTAGCTACAAGGATATGTAAAACATAAACACATGTTCTACCTTTTAAATACAATGCACCCTGCCCTATTGGCTGTTAAGGGCTTAAAATAGGCGTGACTTATAAGTATTAAAAAGGGATGCTTAGGCCTGGCAAAAAGTTTCTTTTGCAAGGTCGAATTTGCAGTTTAAATCTGCACACAGGCTGCAATGGCAGGCCTGAGACATGTTTTAAAGGGCTACATAAGTGGGTGGCACAATACGTGCTGCAGGCCCACTAGTAACATTTAATTTACAGGTTCTGGACACATGTAGAACCACTTTACTAGGGACTTATCAGTAAATTAAATATGCTAATAAGAGAGTACCAATTGTAATCACAATTAACACAGGGAGCACTTGCACTTTGAGACTGATCAGCAGTAGTTAAGTGCTCAAAGCATCTAAGCCAATAAAAACGAAATCAAGCACAGCATCAAAAATACAGGAGGTAGAGGCAAAAAGTCAGGGTTAACCATGCCAAGGATGCCAAGTCTAACAGGCGTGAAGACCCATCTCCAGCAACAACTGCAATCCCTATCAGTGTGAACCACACAGGTCACTAAATTAACCTGTACTGAACCCTTTGGTAGCTTGGCACAAAATAAGTCGGGCTTAATTTAGAGGCACTGTGTAAAGTATTTATGCAGTGCATAAACAATAATAAAATGAAAACCCCACACTAGAAATATCCCACACCAATTTAGAAAAATAGAGTACATTTTTATGACTGAATTGACAGCAAAACTAATTCAATCCAATCATTAGAACCCGAGTTATGATTTTTAAAAAAGTTTTAAGTGAAAAATAGCACTTAAAAGATCAAACTACTGCAGGTATTTGGCCATGGAAGTGGATTGGGCCTGGTCTCAGCTTACTTTCGGACTTAGAAGAAATGTTGATGAAAAGTTCTTGAGAAGGTAAAGTTCAGCAGGGCAAGGCAGCCAGTGGTGTTTGAGGAGGTGGTGTCATCGGGGACTGCTGGACGGAGTCGCAGTGAAGATTCCCGTTTTGGGACTTTCTCACTTTTTTTGAAGTAGAAAATGTGCAGTGGGAGGAAGGTGCAGGCTGAAGCCGACGAGGGCACCACAAGGCCGGATACTGTTGCTTGGAGGTCTGGCTGAACAGAATTTGCTACTGTGGAAATGAGCGTAGCAGTAGCTACCATGCAGTCAGGTCAGCCGGCGATGCGCCTCGCGCGACTCAGCAAACAGGAAGGTCTCTGTCTCCTGTCAGTTCTCAGGCCACGTTTTGGTGAAAAGTTTCAGGTTTTGACTGGAGAAGCACCTTTAGCACCACTTGCAACAGTCCAGGACTGGTTGGCACCACTTGGTGGATGTGGGGGGGGGTCATCAATACACATAGGCCAACTATTCAGTCATGTGACCCAGGACACAAGACACGGGCTGCAGGCACGAAATAGTTGGGACAAGAAAATGCAAAATTTCTAAATTGCCATTTTCTGAAGTGACTTAAAATCCAACTTTAGCCTTGAAGATTTTAACTTATAATTCATTTGAGACCAAACATGTCCCCAATCAAAATTTAGCACTGATTAAATGTACCAGGGTAACCCAATGTTATCCTATGGAAGAGGTCGGCATAACAGTAGGGAAAACACATTTGGTAGTTTTTAGCTACAAGGATATGTAAAACATAAACACATGTTCTACCTTTTAAATACAATGCACCCTGCCCTATTGGCTGTTAAGGGCTTAAAATAGGCGTGACTTATAAGTATTAAAAAGGGATGCTTAGGCCTGGCAAAAAGTTTCTTTTGCAAGGTCGAATTTGCAGTTTAAATCTGCACACAGGCTGCAATGGCAGGCCTGAGACATGTTTTAAAGGGCTACATAAGTGGGTGGCACAATACGTGCTGCAGGCCCACTAGTAACATTTAATTTACAGATCTGGACACATGTAGAACCACTTTACTAGGGACTTATAAGTAAATTAAATGTGCCAGTTGCGTGTAATACAATTTTACAATGTTTAAAGGATAGAGCACACGCACTTTAGCACTGGTTAGCAGTGTTAAAGTACACAGAGTCCGAATGCCCAAAAAAAACGAATTTCAGAAAACAGGAAGGGAGTAGGCAAAAGTTTGGGGGAAGACCACACCAAAGGCTGTTGGGTCTAACATGGACTGTCTGGTGATATCTTTTTTTTTGAGCAAGTGTGTTATCAGTTTGTCTCTTGACTGAAACACACCTCACATTTCTTTCTCTATGCTATTCTCTTGTCCAAACCAGCTCTCCACAAATTGTAATTGGACAGCCAAATAATTGGACTTCAGATCTGGTACACGCAGCTCACCATCTTTGTATGTGCATACCAAGGTTTCCAACTTTACTCTACTCTTCTTCCCCCCCCCCCCAGATTAAAGTATTTAGTACCGATCTCTGTTACTTGAGGAACGTCCTTGGTATGATATACTGCATTGAAACAAGTATAAACACCTGGGCTACAGGCAGAGTATTGATACCTTGGGATACTGCCATCAGTGATGCCATCTAGTGAAATCATCAGTGATGTTATTTAACATGTCATGCGTGATGTAATATGTTAAATTCATAAGCAGTGAATGACAGTGGTGCAAGTTATGGATAGTTTACCTAACTATACCTCACGTTGGCAATCATCCCTGCATCCGTCAGTGCCTCTGTGGAGGTCGTTCCTTCTACCTAGCCGCCAAGTCCTGGATCGACCTCCTCCTCCACTTGTGAACCGCCCCCTCACTGGAAGACGTCAGGAAGACGCTCAAGACATGGCTGTTTACCTAAAGCTCGCAAAACCCCAGCGCCTGGAGACCCCCCGGGGTGACAAGTCATGCTACACAAGAACTGATTGATTCATTGACTGATAAAGTGTACATTTCATTGTTTTTTAGGTTTTGTTTTGAACCTTAACTGTACTTTAACCCTGTTTTCTTTTTCTACTGAATTTCTATTTATTTAAAAAAAGAATATATAAGTGTACCAATTCCCGGTGCAGCCTGTGGCCAGTCTACTTGCCCAGCCCAGCCCAGAACTGGTGGCCAACTACAGACGGCCAACCCTCGCTGAGCACAGTGGCCGTACGCCGCAGGGCTTGGCCTGCTGCCATGCTCTGCGCCCAGTCTACCACTTTGGCCCACACTCACATGGGACGATTGGTGAAGCGTAGGTGTAGTACACTGTCCATCTTTCTTTCTTTCTTTCTTTGTTTCTTTCTTTCTTTCTTTCTTTCTTTCTTTCTTTCTTTCTTTCTTTCTTTCCAAATTGTTAGCCCCAAAGGAGTTTCCAGGATCTGCAGATCCGATAAAGGATTCTTAAATGCTGCTTTTTTAAATATTTCTTTTATTTTGAGTGGGTCCCTTTGGGGCAACACACATGTTGTCAGGGTACGCTTACCATGTCCGCTTATGCCCCTTGTCTTTTTCTTTTCACCAATTTAGTGCTTGGTGCATTGTGTTAGGTAATGACTGTGGCAATAGAAATTTTTCTGTAATGGCAAACTAGTCATAGCGCGGTGATTTCAATAATCTGCATCCAGATTAAAAAATCCACCATGCTCGACATGAGAAAAAGAATGCTCATCTAATGTTGTGCCTACATTATTTGAACAGGATTTGTGAATCTGCAGATGATCCACAATATAATAGTTCAGTTATCTCTGAAATTGAATTTCACTTTTTAAATGCTATTTTTTGGAAAACTATTGATCAGTTTTCACAAGCAAAGAATCCTATACCGTTTCAGTTGACTAGGTTATGAGGCAAGAAAAGGCAAATTATGCACCATAATGTGGCACATTTTGCATGTGGCACATTTTGTAATTGTATTTCTTCATTATTTTGTCATTTTTACACTTGTTAACATTTGTCTGTGAATTATTTGCATGTTATTAGTACCAGTTTAATACACAAATACAGCAAAAAGCAACAGAAAAGTGACCAGTCAACCTTTGCGAAGGGCCTTCCAGTGTGCGACAAGACATGGTACTGCACTTTTAGTAACTAGTAACCCGTTTAAGCTAGAAATAATTTTTTTGTTAAAATCTGCCGTTTATGCAGCAGATAATTGATAATGTAGCAAATGTATTAAATCTATAATTTTGTGAAAATCGCCACGGCTGCACAGTTGCATAATTCCAGTGGCCCTGACTATAGTGGTCAGTCATGCTCAGACAGAATGGTGACGGACCACAAATTGGCGTGCTGAAGTATTGATTTTGGATTATCTGCCACAGCGCGTTTCGGCCCCCCTCGGCCTTGATCACATGATATATACTAAAAACAGCATTGAAATTCATAAGTTGTAGTTCTCTAGTAACTATATCTTGTGCCCTAAAGTGTATATATATATATATATATGGAGTGAGAGGATAATAAACATCTTACCTGCCATCATTATCTGGGTCAGAGGATAATAAACATCTTACCTGCCATCATTATCTGGGTCAGATATATATATTACCTATCGGCGGTTGCCAGTAGGTAGTTATAGTTAGGACCTATTTTCCATAGGAAAAGCGTTTTTTGATTTGCCAATATCTTTGGCGTCGTTTGACGAATCTTCGTGAAATTTTCCAATAAATAGGGCCGGACCGCTCAGTTTGTGTGTTGAAAGTTTCAGGGTGATTCATCTAGCAGGGGCCGATAAAAAAGGGGGGGTCCCAAAACACATTTTCTCCATGTTATTTTCCATAGGAACTTTATTACAGGCTACAGACTGACCTGCTGAACGACATTACACCAAGTTTGGCAAAAAGGTAGGTTTTGGTTTAGAGTGCGCCCTTTTTGTTAAAATGGTGTAAATCCGTTCAGTAGTTCCTGAGAGATTTAAAAAAGAAAAATATCGATATCTGAGCACCGAGGAGAGCTCGTGAACCCCCCCCCCCCCCGAGCACGAGCTTCACTCTAATTGGCTGCCAACACTCCAAACCAGGAAGTGTTGGCAGCCATCTTGTGACTCAGTAACCGAGTCACAAGAAAAAAGTAAATAAAAAGGAGAAAAACAAGAAAAGGGGGCAGGGTACAAACACCCTGACCGCCTAGGCCTGCTCAGGGGGTCCCACAAGGACCCCCAGGACCCAAAAGAGCATTACAAAGAAAACGGGCTTTGTTGTATTTAAGCCCCCGGGTGGGCCAGGTCCCCAGGGCATGCCTAATTATGTTCTCTACCCCCACACTAGTGATGCATTTTTTGTGAGCGTGCCTTGTAGCCGGGCTGGCTTCCCCCTGGTGCTTGCAGGTGATATGATCTGCCAGTGGGCGTGTAATGTCCAGCAGGCTGCAAACGTTGTCAAGGTAGCATCGCTGCAGTCGCACAATATCATCCCACAGGGAGACACAGAGGATCATAGGACCTGTTGAATGGAGAACACAGGCCCGGACAATACACTACAAGGTCATCTTATCGCAGACAAAGAGCCGCCTCCGGCCAATTGTGTCTGAATTAGCACTACTGGGAAAGCGAGCCTGGTGGGGCACATTGACATAAACACGTCCCCCCTGCAGAATCTGAAAACAGCCTGCAACAGCGGCCTTTGAACTGCCTATGTCTGGGGTCGGCAGCGTGGGAAGGCAGGACTGGCTTCTATGGAAAACATATTCCATCACAGCGGCCCCTTCAGCAACAGCGTACGATTCCACTGAGCGCCGGAGCTCCCAGTATCCGTCTACCGGCGCCTCCTCGTCAAAGCGCCCCGACCTGGAAGTACAGCGAGTCTAACCTCCTGACTTCCAGGGCGCTTCTCCATCTGCCCCAGCAGGGCCCTTATCAAGTGTAATTGGTCCATCTCAACAGGAAAGTTTGAGTGGAAGTTGGGACAGTCCGCCCACACATATTCTCAGCTGTCCCTGTGACCCGGGCAGAAGGACCGGACTTCAGGGTTTTCTTTGAAGAGCGCCTCCCTTTTCCGGCCGGCACAGAGGGTGGGGGGGTCAACAGGTGGGTATCGAAGTAAGAAGAGGACAGTGACAGATGAAGGGATGTCGGACAAGAGGGCCACCAAGGGCACATTAACATCATAAACGGCCTGGCACCTGCTAGGAGCGGGGCGGCTAAGTTCCAGGGCCCACTACCAACAATGCCTACTCCGCCTTTTAACATTAGGATGGGGAAAATCAGAAATGTCACCTGCAGGGCCCTGGCCGTTCTCCAAGCGATCTCAGGAGGACCCCAGTCCAACCAGAGTAGTGAATCTAGTCACGTTTTTTTTCATTTTCTAGTCGGATACTTCTATTTTTGTTTGTCAGATAACATCATTATATTGTCACTAAACGCCACGGTCTTTGTGCATTCATTAATCTTGTGCTGACAGAAAAACTGCCATGGTCGCCGAATGCGCCACGTCCATCTTCTCTGACTCAGAGTTACCGAGAGGTGCTCGCGCTTGTCTTTTGTTGTGTGGGCAGCAGCCTCTTTCCTCTCAGACTTTTCTATAAAGATGACCTACTACCGAAAAACAAATTACATCAAGCATGCCACCTATCGCAGTCGCCACAGCCCCATCTGCCCTTGTATAGGTTTTTCAAAAACGTGCAATTTGTATTTAGCTGGGAGTAGCTCTGTGTGCTACCGCACCTGCTGCCGGGAGGTCAAGTAGCAGGTCAAAGGTAGTAAGAAACCCTGAAGGGGCCCATTCAGAATGTCACCCTTCCAAGATCGATACAACTCAGAACTTTGGATGTGGGTTAATACTCTGAACTCTGTTCCCTGAAGCTATCTTGTTTGGCGCTATATTTAACTGTGTGCTTTGCCCTTTTTATTAAGGAACGAAGCTCGCACCGCTTTACTGCTCCGCAAGGTGTGGAACTCAGAAAGTATTGGTGTTGTCGGAGCAAAGCAGAGAGTGCTCCTCCTGTGCCCAACGGAAATGTGTTTCTAATGTAAAGAGAAGCGCTATATACCCAAAAATTCCGCTCAAATGGTGCAGACGGCGCTGCCTCGAGCGTCCTCATTTACTGAGCAAGTCGAAAATGCTGCGCACCTGTGAAGTACACTGGGCACACGCTAACCCATACACTGGACTGTAGCTACGCCCTCTATACAAACCTCATCAATCAATGAAAACATATTTAGCTGGATAAAGTTGTTGAAAATATTATGTTGAACAGTACAGTAAAGTATTTGGTAGAATGTCGCCTGCAGCAAACTGAATGTAAACTAGTGACTTAACTCTGCGCATTATTTTGTGCCAAAGATTTTTGTCTTCAAATAGCCATTTTAAAAGTGCGCTAATCTGCAAGATTGGGGATTTTGAAAAGCGGCTCAATTAAATGTTTATCTAATAGTCGAACCTGCTGTTATTAGTTGACATTGAAATATCGCTAGCATTGTGTAATTTCAATCAATTTTCCAAGAAATAAATCAAGAATTTAAAGTGAAAGTAACCGGAAGTAAAACATTGCGCCTAGATTCCTGAATGTCTATAATCTATGAGCATCGAGGTCTCGGTTTGCACAAATTGGGCTATAGCCATGTATTTTCATTCACTTGGCTTAACCTAGAATTAATATTCTTCTGCGGCACATTCGGAAATGGACTGATAGAGATGTTTGTTTTTTCAAAGTAAGGATGTGCCGCATTTGCCATATAATCCAACATCTGCTGCACGCTTTGCAGATTTTAACAAAAAAGAATGAGTCACTCTTGCGCTGTCCCTGTCTCCAGACCCAGGGTGGGACCAGTACCAGGCCCGTAGTGCTGCTCCCCCCACCCTTAGGGTTGGCCCAGTGCCAGGGCTGTGGTGGTATTTCCTCCAGCCCCCGAGCCCCAGCGAATACCATTTGTATGAGTGGGGTGTCCCTCCTTCAGCCCAAAGGATATGCCCAATGCCAGTTTTTCAAGGTCCCTGTCTTCAGCTGCTTTCGGAAACAACTTTCCAGGCTTTCATTTCCTTTCCCTGTGCACTGGATGGGCCCAGTGACGAACTTGTAGTGTCCATCCCGGCAAACCAGAGAGTGGATCACCAGCCACGCTTTTGTGCCCTCCCACCCCCAACTCACAGGGTAGGAGACCTGTGCTACTTGCACTGCCCCCTCTTCACCCCCAGGCTCAGCCCAGTGCCAGACTTGCAGCGCCCCCAGCAGTCGGGGCCTGTCACTCCCGCCCCCAACGTAGACAGTGTATAAGACCTATTGAGTCCTTTGCTCAGACCTTGCACCCTCTAACAGGCCTGCAGTGCTCCGTACCCCCTCAAGGGATGTTCCTGTGCCAGCCCTGCAGCCCCTCCTGCCAGAGTCGCAGTGGCCCTCACTACAGTCCCCACGTCAGGTAGGTCAGGATTTCCTAGTGCCTTGGGTTATCTTTTCTTACCCGTGCATCCCCCAGTTGCCAGCGCCGTGGGCTTCCTCATCCATTCATAGGTTTGTTGCCCCTGTCTGTGCCCCTCTGGCGATTCCTGCTGGTGCTGGAGGTGCCCGGGCAGCACCCCGGGAAAGGGCAGCCCAGAGTGGTACTCTAATGCGGCAGGCTGTAGACCCAGGCTGCCCCCGGGGGATGGGTTCAGGTAGGCCGGGTGACTCCATTCTTCCGTCAGAGGGGCGCTTTCTGCACTTTTCTTGCCTTTTTCTGCACCTCTCTTCCCATTTTTCTGCACGTCTGTTGCCTCTTTCTGCACCTTATTTGCTTCTTTCTGCATCCCTGTTGTCTCTTTCTGCATTCTTCTTCCCTCTTTCTGTACCTTTTCTGCCTTTTTTTTGCATCTCACTTGCCTCTTTCTGCACTTTTCTCGCTTCTTTCTACACCTCTGTTGCTTCTTTCAGCAATTCTCTTGCCTCTTTGTGCACTTCTCTTGCCAGTTTCTATACCTCTCTCGACTCTTTTTGCATCTCTGTTGGCTCTTTCTGCACCTTGCTACACTTCTCTTGCCTCTTTCTGCACCTCTCTTGCTTCATTCTGCACTTTTCATGCTTCTTTCTGCACCTGTCTTGCTTCTTTCTGCACCCCTATTGTCTCTTGATGTACCTCTTTTGCCTCTTTCTGCACTTTTCTTGCCTTTTTCTGCACCTCTCTTCCCTCTTTCTGCACATCTGTTGCCTCTTTCTGCACCGTATTTGCTTCTTTCTGCATCCCTGTTGTCTCTTTCTGCACTTGTCTTCCCTCTTTCTGTACCTTTCCTGCCTGTGTTTGCATCTCACTTGCCTCTTTCTGCACTTTTCTTGCTTCTTTCTACACCTCTGTTGCTTCTTTCAGCAATTCTCTTGCCTCTTTGTGCACTTCTCTTGCCTGTTTCTGTACCTCTCTTGCCTCTTTTTGCACCTCTGTTGGCTCTTTCTGTACCTCACTTGCTCCTTTCTATACTTTTCTTGCCTCTTTCTGCACCCCTGTTCCTTCATTCTGCACTTTCCATGCTTTCTGCACCTGTCTTGCTTCTTTCTGCACCCCTGTTGTCTCTTTATGTACCTCTCTTGCCTCTTTGTGCACCCCTCCTACCTTTTTCTGCACCCCTCTTGCCTCTCTCTCTACCCTCTTCCCTAATTCTGCACTGCTCTTGCTTGTTTCTGCACCTTACTTGCCTCTTTCTGCACTTCTCTTGCTTCTTTCTACACCTCTGTTGCTTCTTTCAGAAATTCTCTTGCTTCTTTCTGCACTTCTCTAACTTCTTTCGGCACCCCTCCTGCCTCTTTCTGTACCACTCTTGCCTCTTTGTTCACCTCTCCTACCCCTTTCTGCACCTCTTTTGCCTCTTTTTACAGCTCTGTTAGTTCTTTCTGCACTGCTCTTGCTTCTTTCTGCACCTCACTTGCTTCTTTCTGCACTTCACTTGCTTTTTTCTGTACCTCTCTTGCCTCCTTCTGCACCTCTTAGTTAGAGGTAGTTTTAACCCCCCTGCCCTATTATGTACCAGGGCTATACAGGGGAGGTCATGCCAATCACAGGCGTACCCCAACCCATAGTGTATTCTAGTGTATGTAGGAGTTTTCACTGTATTCTAAGTGTCTTTCAGCATAGCACTGGCTCCGGGTCTGGTTAGTCAGAGTCAGTTACCACCAGCACCGTCAGCAAAAAGTTGAGGGCACAGGATGACTTTGCAACAAGGCTTCTTTCTGCTTCTCTGTTGGCTCTTTGTGCACATCTCTTGCTTCTTTCTGCACCTTTCTTTGTCTTTCTGGACTTCTGTTGCCTCTTTCTGCATTTCTGTTGCTTTTTTCTGCACCTTTCTTCCTCTTTCTGCACATGTCCTACCTCTGTAGGCATAGTTAGAAATTAGCATTTAAAACCCTTTGAACTTCACTGAAAAAACCACAGGTTTCAGGGACGTTATAGTTAGAAATTAGCATTTAAAAATCCTTAGAAATTCACTGACAAAACCACAGGTTTCAGAGACGTTATAGTTAGTTGGACATTTCACTCCTACAAAACCAGAGAAATTTGGCTGTTACAGTTAGTTCAGCTAACTATAACTCGCTCCCCCGCAATGCACTGCTGATGACATCACATATTACATCATCCATGGCATGGTCAGTGAAATCACTGATGACATCACTGATGACATCTCAAATGATATCACTGATGACATAATCCATGTGATAATCTGATGCACCTCCTCATACCCTAATATAACCTTTGATACATCCACTCTAAAATACAGACTACCATTTTCGAAACCATAGACACACCAATACCAGTTAGTACATACCCACTTACTGATTCCTAGGTCTACACACATTCACTCATACATGCAGTCAACCATTAATATGGCACTATCATATGCACATATCTATACAGACACTCACACACCACCACTCATCCATAGAGTTACTCACACCTAGTCAGTCATGCAAATAATCAATCACACTCCCATTTACTCACCCATACAGTTATACACACACTACCTTGCTTATTCAAACATGTACTAACACATACTTACACTCCTATACAATAATTAATACAAGCACACACTCATCCATACAGCCACTCTCACAACCACTCACATATAGTCATTTATATACTCCAACACTCACATATACTGCCTTTCACATATGCAGTTACTCACACATGTACCACTGAGACATCTATTCACTCACCAGCACACCCATACACACACTCACACCACCCAAACAGCACTTAACAGATGCACTCTTGAACCCATACACCCAGTGAATCACCCACTCACACATCTATGCACAGAGTCACTCACCCACACAGACACTCAGGCACCCATACAGGTACTCAGACAACCAATCAATAACCCATATAGACACTCATGTAGCTACTCACCAACCCATGCAGCCCCTTACACACCAGCTGACAGACTGATACAGACATGTACACAGTTGTCACTAACCCATGCATTCAGTCAGACATGTTTAATCACTCACTTATACAGTCAGTCTCACACCTACTAAATCATAGACTCAGACACTTCTACACCCACTCATTCTTCAATACACCTTGGCATATATATATATATATATATATATATATATATATATATATATATATATATATATATATTACCTACTGGCGGTCGCCAGTAGGTAGTTATAGTTAGGACCACGTTTCCATAGGAAATCCGCAACATTCTATTTTGAATAACTTTGGCGCCGGTCGACGAATCCTCGCGAAGTTTTCAAAATAGGTGGGGCGCTACGCTCTACTCCTACCCTGAAAGTCTCGGGGGGATTCGTCAAGCGGGGGCTGAGATAAAAGGGGGGTCCCAAAACGCGTTTTTCCCATGCATTTTTCCATAGGACCTTTAGACACAGCTACAGCCCGAACGGCTGAACAGAATTACTTAAAATTTGGCAGAGAGGTAGTCCTCAGGTCAAGGAAGTGCCTTTTGTAGGTTTGGTATAAATCTGTTCAGTAGATTCAGAGAAAATAGCCTTTAAATCAATATATATATCTGAGCCAGCTTACGGTGCGCTTACGGTGCGCTTACCGTACGCGTACGGTGGCGTGCGCGAGCGCGATTTTGATTGGCTGTTAGATCTTAGTAAACATTTGAATCGGTCGAAACCAGGAAGCGGCGGCCGCCATTTTCTCTCTCGCTCTCTGAGTTGGGCAGCAAAAACGATGCCAAAAAATGTCTAAAGAGGCAGTTTCTTGAGATCCTAACCACCCAGCATTGATATAGGGGTCCCCAAACAACCCCCAAGCCCAAAAAAAATTTTTTTTTTTTCCGTAAAATCGCCGATTACGCTTACCGTACGCGTACGGTAAAAAAAAAAAAAAAAAAAAAAATTATCCACACCCTCCCCACCCCGTGTGCAAATGGTGCCCGATGGGCACCATTTGTGCATGGCTTATTACAGGTAAGAAATAAACAAAGAATACATTTCACAAAGATGCGCATAATATGTCCCCCATGTGCGCACGGTGCGCGAAGCGCATCGTGCGTACATGGCCCATCCCGCATAACGTGGGCACGTGGTGCGCGCAGCGCACCGCGTGACCACCGTGCGTGCACGACACTAACTGCGTAAAGTGGGCGCGCGGTGCGCGAAGCGCACCGCGTGCTCACTGTGCGCGCACGGAACGAACTGCGTTAACTGGGCGCGCACGCCACGAATGGCGTAAAGTAACTTAGCATTTAAAAAAACGTACAAATTCACTGAAAAAACCATAGGTTTCACACACGTTATAGTTAGGAATTAGCATTTAAAAAACCTTGCAAATTCACTGAAAAAACCATAGGTTTCACACATGTTATAGTTATTTGGACATTTTATTGATAAAAAACCAATGAAATTCCCCCGTTATAGTTAGTGCAGGCAACTATAACTCACGCGACCGCAATCTTCTGCTGATGACATATGTGTCTTTATGAAAAAAAAATATTTGTAATATATGTATAGATAAAATTTAATGGAAGAAGACATGGGCAAATAAGTGTCTAAATACAGTATTAGCATCAGCAGAGGATTGCGGTCGCGTGAGTTATAGTTGCCTGCACTAACTATAACGGGGGAATTTCATTGGTTTTTTATCAATAAAATGTCCAACTAACTATAACATGTGTGAAACCTATGGTTTTTTCAGTGAATATATATATATATATATATATATATATATATATTTACACTTTACAGAAACACACAGTCACTGGATGATGTCATCAGTGATGTCACTGACCATGTCATGAATGATGTAATATGTGATGTCATCCGCAGTGCATTGCGGAGGCGCGAGTTATAGTTAGCTGAACCAACTATAATGGCCGAATTTCTCTGGTTTTGTACAAGTGAAATGTCCAACTAACTATAACGTCCCTGAAACCTGTGGTTTTTTTCAGTGAAAATATATATATATATATATATATATATATATATATATATATATATATATATATATATATATATATATATATATGTTATCTACTGGCGGTTGCCAGTAGATAGTTATAGTTAGGACCTATTTTCCATAGGAAATCCGCAACATTCTATTCCCAATAAGTCTGGCGCCGGTTGACAAATCTTCGCGAAATTTTCCAAACTTTTGGCCAGCTCCGCTCCACTCCTACACTGAAAGTTTCGTGGTGATTCGTCAAGTGGGGGCGAAAAAAAAAGGGGGGTCCCAAAACGCGTTTTCCCCATGCAATTTGCCATTGGATCTGTTGTCGCAGCTACAGCCCGAACCGCATAAATGGTGTCAATCTGTTCAGTAGTTCCTGAGAAAATTAGGGTAAAAAAGTTAGTGATATCTATGGCCGGGGAGGATCTCCGCACCCTACCCGCACCGTAAGCGCACCCTCCCCGAACTGAGCGCGCACCCTCCCGATCGCGCACTGAATGCTAATTGGCTGTCGAGTGTCTGTCTACATTCGAAAGCAGGAACTGTTGGCGGCCATTTTCTGCCTCGGTAGAAGTGAGGCTGAAGAAGCAAGGGGAATAAGTGTGTAAAACATATAAAGGGGGCAGAGTGGAAATACCCTGACCCTCTAGAGGTGTTTAGGGTGTCCCAGAAGGACCCCCTGGGCCCCCTTTTTAAAAAATAAAAAAAAACGGCAAAATGCACGCAGGGTGCGCGCATCCTAACGCGTTGGGTGCACGGATTCTCTTGTGTTGGGTGCGCGGATCCAAGGAAAAAAAATTGAAATTTTGGGGAGATAAAGATCAAGCTTAAGTGTTTTGTTCTTGAGTGGCTCTAAAAAGCGCCATTGTGTTCATTGAGATTTTTGGTACTTATAAGTAAGTACCTATACAGAGTCTAAAGTTGTTGAGGAAGACTCTGTTTCCTTCATCAGTAAAGTATACACCATCTCTCCTATACATCTCTTGCATATGAAAGCGCAGATTGTTATTGTACATGGACCCCATTCTATAGTCTCGGAGAAAAGCAGAAACAGATTTATTCACATGTTTCCTAGTTTTCTCAATTTGTGGACAAAAATGATCGGACCAGTTCCATTTCTGCCTTTGGCATATGTTAGAATACACAAAGGCAGTTTTGGGGAAAAGTGAAATCAGGTCTGCAAAGGTGTCCTTCATAAGGATTTCCAGACCTACCCCAGTCAAAGTGCCTAGGTCATTGCCACCCCAGTGCACTATTATGAGGTCAGGGTGTTGGATATGCATGAAGGATTTCACCAATAGCATCAATTGGTGCCCCTTTAACCCTCTCTGTCCAATCCATTTAATGTCTACATTTGGCAAACCTAGGTCTTTGTGAATGCCTTTGTTTTCTGCATACCTTTGGCTCCTGAAAATATACCTGTGTCCCACAGTCCACACTCTAAGCATCTTGAAAGGAGGTCTGGATGCACTCAGATTGTTTCTGTAAATGAAATGGCAGTTTGGAAAGTAAGATGTTTCTAAAATGGTGGCTAAGATGCAGTTTTGAAAAAAGACAAGAAATCATTGGTTGTTTGACAACCTTCTACACTGAAAGGTAGGGTGCATGTTTCTGTTTTTTAAACGCATGATTCTTATTGGTTAACAAAAACTGATTGAAAGGAACATTATATATGATAAGCTGATATGTTGAAAAGTCAAGCACACTTGCTGTCTTGATTAGCAACATTGTGTGCTGAACTTGTGACCTGTGTGCTCAGTACAGTGTTCCATGATCTGTTTCTATGGTAACGGCAGAAGGCAGATTGGGGGAAGGGTTGAAATTTATGTCATTTGGAAAGGGTTGAAATGTTTAACCAATAGAAATGTGTGTTTGCTTTTGAATTTATGTGGGAAGGAATGTGATTTGATGTTTACATGTATATGTGTGGGAAATGAGAGGGAAACTTTGCCATTTTTTGGTTCTGCTGAGAGGTGCACAGTGCAGAGATTCTGTATAAGAAAATCTGGTGTGTGACTGACATACTTCTTAATCTACAAAACAACTTGAAAGGTGAGTTTTTTAATTGTGAGGGGATGTATGTGGTCTATTTTGATTTTAATCAGACTAATGTGTTTCTCCTGCTAAAGTGCAGGGAGTACTTTTTTTGGTCTAGAATCTTATTGTAAGTGTGTGTGCATTTAGAAACCATTCTGTGATAAGCATTTGTGTTTTTCATGTGTTTGCAGACAGATAACTGTGCTGTTTTCATGTTTTGGTAGAATTAGAAACCAGTCATTGTTTATGTATTTGCAAAATTAGTCACGTTTCTACACTAAAATGCAGTACTCCTTCTAGATTATGAAATGTGTTTTGGTACAGTGCAAGGGATAGTGTTGTTTGTCTAGAATCACACAGTGAGTCTGTGTGCATTTAGGAATCATTTTGAGAAACATTTTGGTACTAATGTGTAGTCGAAAATGTTCTGTAATGTGTGCAATCACCTTACATCTTGTAGACTAGTAAATGTATTTTGTACAAGGGATATTTGTTTGTCTGCAATCACACTGTGAGTCTGTGTGGATTTGGGCAACTATTGTGAGAAAAGCATTTGGTAATATCATGTATTTGCTGGCAGATAACTGCTTTAATGCTACTAAAACTTGACAACATGACAGGTTTTAAAACAGTTATCTGTCAGCAAATACACAATGTTACCAAATGCTTCTCTCACAGTGGTGCCCAAATGCACACAGACTCAGTGTGAATCTAGACAAGCAACACTATCCCTTGGACTTTACCAAAACTCATTCACTACTCTGGAAGGGTAAGGTGACTGCACACAATCTACATATTTCAGTACTACACTTTAGTGTCAAAGCCTGACTCATTTTATGAATGCATAAGCAATGACTGGCTTCTAATGCAACTACAACTTAACATGACAGGTTTTAAAACAGTTATCTGTGAGCAAATACACAATGTTTCCAAATGCTTCTCTCACAATGCTTACCCAAATGCAGACAGACTCACAGTGTGATTCTAGACAACAACCACTGTCCCCTGTACTTTACCAAAACACGTTCACTACTCTGGAAGAGGTAAAGTAACTGCACACATTCTACATATTTCACTACTGCACTTTAGTGTCAAAGCTTGACTCATTTTCCGAATACATAAGCAATAACTGGCTTCTAATTCTACCAAAACTTGAGAACAGGAAAGGTTTTTAAGCAGTTATGTGTATGCAAAGATATAAAGTACCCAAATGCTTCTCTCACAGTGGTTCCCAAATGCACACAGACTCACAGTGTGATTCTAGACAAGCAACACTCTTCCTTGTACTTTACCAAGACACAATCACTAGTCTAGAAGGGGTAAGGTGACTGCACACATTCTACATATTTCAGTACTGCAAACTACTGTGAAAGTCTGACTCATTTTGTAATTGCATAAGCAATGATTGGCCTCTAATGCTACTAAAACTTGAAAACAAAACAGGTTTTAGAGGCCAATCATTGCTTATGCAATTACAAAATGAGTCAGACTTTCACAGTAGTTTGCATTACTGAAATATGTAGAATGTGTGCAGTCACCTTACCCCTTCTAGACTAGTGATTGTGTCTTGGTAAAGTACAAGGAAGAGTGTTGCTTGTCTAGAATCACACTGTGAGTCTGTGTGCATTTGGGAACCACTGTGAGAGAAGCATTTGGGTACTTTATATCTTTGCATACACATAACTGCTTAAAAACCTTTCCTGTTCTCAAGTTTTGGTAGAATTAGAAGCCAGTTATTGCTTATGTATTCGGAAAATGAGTCAAGCTTTGACACTAAAGTGCAGTAGTGAAATATGTAGAATGTGTGCAGTTACTTTACCTCTTCCAGAGTAGTGAACGTGTTTTGGTAAAGTACAGGGGACAGTGGTTGTTGTCTAGAATCACACTGTGAGTCTGTCTGCATTTGGGTAAGCATTGTGAGAGAAGCATTTGGAAACATTGCGTATTTGCTCACAGATAACTGTTTTAAAACCTGTCATGTTAAGTTGTAGTTGCATTAGAAGCCAGTCATTGCTTATGCATTCATAAAATGAGTCAGGCTTTGACACTAAAGTGTAGTACTGAAATATGTAGATTGTGTGCAGTCACCTTACCCTTCCAGAGTAGTGAATGAGTTTTGGTAAAGTCCAAGGGATAGTGTTGCTTGTCTAGATTCACACTGTGAGTCTGTGTGCATTTGGGCACCACTCTGAGTCTGTGTGCATTTGGGCACCACTGTGAGAGAAGCATTTGGTAACATTTGGTAACATTGTGTATTTGCTGACAGATAACTGTTTTAAAACCAGTCTTTGCTTATGCATTGATAAAATGAGTCATGCTTTGACACTAATGTGCTGTACCTTAATATGTAGATTGTGTGTAGTCTCCTTACCCCTTGCACAGTAGTGAATGAGTTTTGGTAAGCTGCTAGGGATTGTGTTGCTTGTCTAAAATCACACTGTGAGTCTGTGTACTTTTGGGAACCACTGTGAGAGAAGCATTTGGTAACATTGTGTATTTGCTGACAGATAACTGTTTTAAAACCTGTCTTGTTGTCAAGTTTTAGTAGCATTAGAAGGCAGTTTTTGCTTATGCTTTGATTAAATGAGTTAGGCTTTGACACAAAAGTGCAGTCCTGAAATATGTAGATTGTGTGCAGTTCCCTTACCACTTCCACAGTAGTGAATGAGTTTTGGTAAACTCCTAGGGATAGTGGTGCTTGTCTAGAATCACACTGTGAGTCTGTGTGCATTTTGGAACCACTGTGAGAGAAGTATTTGGTAACATCGTTTATTTTCTGACAGATAACTCTTTTAAAACCTGTCATGTTGTCAAGTTTTAGTAGCATTAGAAGCCAGTCTTTGGTTATGCGTTGATTAAATGAGTCAGGCTTTGACACAAAAGTGCAGTCCTGAAATATGTAGATTGTGTGCAGTTCCCTTACCACTTCCACAGTAGTGAATGAGTTTTGGTAAACTCCTAGGGATAGTGGTTGTTGTCTAGAATAACACTGTGAGCCTGTGTGCATTTGGGAACCACTGTAAGAGAAGCATTTGGTAACATCGTGTATTTGCTGACAGATAACAGTTTTAAAACCTGTCATGTTGTCAAGTTTTAGTAGCATTAGAAGCCAGTCTTTGCTTATGCATTGATAAAATGAGTCATGCTTTGACACTAATGTGCTGTACTTTAATATGTAGATTGTGTGTAGTCTCCTTACCCCTTGTGCAGTAGTGAATGAGTTTTGGCAAGCTGCTAGGGATAGTGTTGCTTGTCTAGAATCACACTGTGAGTCTGTGTGCATTTGGGAACCACTGTGAGAGAAGCATTTGATAACATTGTGTATTTGCTGAGAGATAACTGTTTTACAACCTGTCTTGTTGTCAAGTTTTAGAAGCATTAGAAGGCAGTTTTTGCTTATGGTTTGATTAAATGAGTCAGGCTTTGACACAAAAGTGCAGTCCTGAAATATGTAGATTGTGTGCAGTTCCCTTACCACTTCCTCTGTAGTGAATGAGTTTTGGTAAACTCCTAGGGATGGTGGTGCTTGTCTAGAATCTCACTGTGAGTCTGTGTGCATTTGGGAACCACTGTGAGAGAAGCATTTGGTAACATTGTGTATTTGCTGACAGATAACTCTTTTAAAACCTGTCATGTTGTCAAGTTTTAGTAGCATTAGAAGCCAGTGTTTTCTTATGCGTTGATTAAATGAGTTAGGCTTTGACACAAAAGTGCAGTCCTGAAATATGTAGATTGTGTGCAGTTCCCTTATCACTTCCACAGTAGTGAATGAGTTTTGGTAAACTCCTAGGTATAGTGGTTGTTGTCTAGAATCACACTGTGAGTCTGTGTGCATTTGGGAACCACTGTGAGAGAAGCATTTGGTAACATCGTGTATTTGCTGACAGATAACTGTTTTAAAACCAGTGATGTTGTCAAGTTTTAGTAGCATTAGAAGCTAGTCTTTGCTTATGCATTGATAAAATGAGTCAGGGTTTGACACTAAAGTGCAGTACCATGTACTATTCTCTTCACTGCGCCAGAACTGAAAATTTAAAAGTTTTACCCAGGCACTGTCCTAGCAGTAGTCTGATGATTTAGTCAGTTTCCAAGTACTCATGTCGTGAACAATACATTACCACATAGACTGCTTCAAATGTCTATGCAGTATGCATGCAGTCTTCTAACATACTATACACTTGTCTTTCACACCTTCAGTATCCATACAGTCCAGCAAACATCCTGTCACTCCCTTTGCACTCCTCTAGTGACCCATTCAGTACCAAGTACTAATCCATTCATAGTGCCAAAAGCCAACCACTTATAAATTCACCCATCCTTGCTGTACTCTAATCATTCAGTCAGTACCCAAGTACTCATGCAGTGAGCCAGGCCTTAGCACATGGACTGCTTCAAACGCCTATCCACTATGTATGCAGTCCTCTTAACCACCTACACAGTTGTCTTTCACACCTTCAATTCCCCAGTCAGTATTCATACACTTCTAGCAAACACCCTGTTACTCACCCAGTGTGTCTCCTTATAGTACTGTAATCATTCAGTCAGTTAGCATGTAGTCTTTTAGTGAGGTAGGTTTCAGGGCATGAACTGCTTCAAAGTAGTATGCACTATGCATGTAGTGTTTTAACCATCGTCACACTTGTGGTTCAGGGCTATAGTTTCTTGGTCAGTTTTTATATAAAATGCGTTTGCACAGTAATGGAATAGTATAAATGTGAAAGTTATTAATATACATTTATTTGTGATTCTTTTTTACAGATACTGTTTTTCAACGTTAAAATAGAGAAATCATGGCAGAAAAAAAAAGAAAAAGAAAAGAAACTCAGAAAGGCGCAGGAGCAGGAGTGTCTCTCATCCGTCGGCATTCTTCTCGTGCAAGATTGTTCGGAAGAAGGGTCCTTAGGTGTTTCATCATACTTGCCGTGCCGCACGAGTATTTCTTGTTAGGATCCCCTCGCGACAGCACTCTTTTGCAAATCTTGCACGTGACCAAGGTGGCATTAGTCTTTGTTTGCCCCTCGGGAAAAGTAAACAATTTCCACACCACTGAAGAAAAACGTTGTGGGCATGGTGCCTCCTCCAAAAATTCATCCTTAGATTCGGTGAATATTTTTAAGCGACAACATTTACAGTTTTTGTAAGTTAAACTTATAAAATGTTATTATCCATAAGCATTTTATATATGTGTGATTTGTATCTTGTGGTATTTTACTGAGAATAGCATGTTGTTTTTTTTTTAACAATCTTTGTGTTTGTTTTTTTTTGCCCGCTGTTAAGTGATGAGTACAATTGAAATCCCTATTTCTAGTGAAATTCAATATATTCTGAGAACAGCAAAAAAGGCAAACAAATTACTTTGTGGAAATTATGCTGTGTTGTAAAAAATGTATTATTACATGTTATATATATTTTTTTCTTTTCTATCACAGATCCAAATTTTAAAATAAGCAATTTATATGAATTTAGATTGCAATGAAAATCTGAAAAAAATCTATACCATTTTTTATTCCTATTATTGTGAAGGTAAGTTTAACTAAGTCTCAATATGCAGACTGAGGAGGTCTGCAAGAAGCTACAAAGTTGAAACACGTTTCTAAAAACACTCTGTTTATACCTATGTAGATTTAAAATCTGACCATAGTCAGATATCATGTGACCTGCAAAAAAAGAGATTTGAGGGGTTCATAATATTTCCCATTGTAGCTATTGAAGGACCGCAATCATTTCAATCATTCCTCTTTGAACATCTTTGCAGACAAAACTCTGTGCTTACCTTCTATCATTCGCAAGGAATTTTAAAACCGGAAATATGTCACTTTTTGTAACATAGTTATTGCGCAAGACACTCTTTCATATTTACAAAGAGAGGAAAAGGCACACTGTGCACTTTTTATACTCCATGTAAATACAACCTCATTATGCACACCACTTTGCGTTGAAAGGGTGTTCTATAAGTGTTGTTGTGCATGATTGCACTGAATACTCATAGAACAAGACACATGTCTAGATTTATCAGAAATCATAAATCTCGATGTGTGTGTGAATGCTGCACCATTCTAAAATTGGTGTAGGAAAGCACAACAAGGAGAATTGTTTTCATTTCTCCACATTTTTATATCTTCAATGCATGCTGAAATGTTCAGCATACATTGAAGGAGAAAAATGCATTTTCTCATTGTTTTTGTGCAGGAAGGTGTGTCTTCCTGCAGAAAGACAAACAGCACATGACACAGATATCCTTGCACTATGGTGCATGGGTGCCTGTGTCACCACATGGCTGCAGTTTAAGCAGCCGTGCAGAGAGAAGCATAGATTTGCAACATATTTATGTACATATGTTGCATCCCTGTGCTTCGGAAGTACTACAGCACACTGCAGTTAAAGAGGTTACTGTGGGATGCTGCAGCACTTCCTCATAGGTCTGCACTTATACATTCACCATACGCTACTAATGCATTCATTCAGTCAATTACATACTACACATACATTCATCTAAACTTTCACACACTAACAAAGACATTTAGCTCTTTTTTTAAACCAGGAAAGTTTGTTCTTAGAAGAACTTTTTTTTTCTTCTTTCATATTTTTTTGGGGGGTTTTCTAACAATTTTGTGATTGTTTTGGTTTTTCTGGAAAAAAACCCCCAAAAAACCATGAGGAACCAAACAATGAACTTCAGGGAACAAAAAAAAAAAAGAAAAACCTAGCAATTGTGACTTTTTTGCCGGCGGCAGATCAGATCGATTGACTGCTCACCGTAGCACAAAGTCGCATTGCACTTAGTGCAGAGCACTTTTAAAAATTGAAATTGAGGACGGATGTCCAAATTTTGGGCTTATGGATGCACTCTTTAAGTTCTCGGCTGCGATGAGGTGGAAGGCGCAGGAGCAGGAGTGTCTCTCATCCGTTGGCATTCTTCTCGTGCAAGATTGTTCGGATGAAGGGTCCTCAGGTGCTTCATCATACTTGCCGTGCCGCACGAGTATTTCTTGTTAGGATCCCCTCGCGACAGCACTCTTTTGCAAATCTTGCACGTGACCATGGTGGCATTGGTCTTCGTTTGCCCCTCTGGAAAAGTAAAAAATGTCCACACCACAGATGAAAAACGTAGTGTGCGTGGTGTCTCCTCCAAAAATTCATCCTCAGATGTATGAGGAGATGCAGGTGATGCCTGCTGCCCTAAAGCCATTTTTGGTTGAAAAAAGTTAGAGCTAATTGAAATCTTAGTCCCAAAAATCTTCTTCTCTGCAAAGAGATGCTCCTCCAAAGAAGGTGAGAGAAGAATGATTGAATTGGGTGGGGTCTTTCAATAGTTAGAACACTTGGGTGGGGTCTTTCAATAGTTAGAACACGAAGTGTAATGAACCAATCAAATCTCTTTTTTTGCAGGTCTCATGGGATCCGCACACCCTGCACTTACGCATCACGCACCCAGCGCGAATCCGCGAAATTGAATAAAAAAAAAATATAGGATTAGATGTAAAAATATATTACTTTTAAGACTAGTTTAGAGTTTGTCTTCAGTTAATATTCACATGAAATACATATATATGTCTTTTTAAATGTTAAATATTTCGCGGGATCCGTGCACCTACCGCGTCATAGACGCAGATGACGCATCGCGGAAGCGCGTAAACGTCGCGTTACGTACTTCGAACATGTCGCGTATAGGCTGGGAGTCGCGTACCGGTCGCATTGTGATTGTGCACTAAACACGTACCCAACGCATACCATGCGCGGATGCTATCGCGTAGGGATCGAGAACGGTGCGCATAGGGTGCGCGGATCCAAAAAAACATGGAATAAAAATATATAAAATAAAGTTTTGTATAGTTAAAAAATATTTAAAAAAATATAAAAAAAATATGTTTGAAAAACCCAATAAAAACAAATATTTTTTAATTTTTAAAAGAATTAATTGGAAAAATAAGTTTAAAAAATGGTGATAAAAAAACATAATTAATGAAATTGACCCACTGAATTTGAAAAATGTAGAAATCCAATGAAAATCTTTAAACATGATATCTTTAGAGATAAGTTATAGATAGGAATTAGCATTTAAAAAACCTTTGAAATTCACTAAAAAAAACATAGTTTTCATGCACGTTATAGTTAGGAATTGGCATTTAAAAAACCTTTGAAATTCACTGAAAAAACCAAAGGTTTCAGGGGCGTTAAAGTTAGGAATTAGCATTTAAAAAACCTTAGAAATTCACTGAAAAAACCATAGGTTTCAGGGCCGTTATAGTTAGCTGGACATTTCCCTCGTACAAAACCCTAGAAATTCCCCTGTTATAGTTAGTTCAGCTAACTATAACTCGCGCCCCCGCAATGCACTGCTGATGACGTCACATATTACATCACTCATGACATGGTCAGTGACATCACTGATGACATCTCAAATGGCATCACTGATGACGTCACTGATGACGTCATCCATGTGATAAATTAGTGCATCTTCTCACCCTAATATAACCTTTGATACACCTGCTCAAAATTTCAGACGGCCATTTTGAAAACCATAGATACTCCAATACCAATAACTACATACCCATTCATTGACTCTTAGGTCTACATACATCTCCACAGTCACTCATACTTACTCATACTTACAGTCACTCCGTACAAGACTATCATATGCATTTATACACCTATATAGACACTCACACACCGCCAATCATCCATTGAGGTACTGACACACCTAGTCAGTCATGCAAATAATTAAATACAGTCCAATTTACTCACCTATACAGTTAAACACACTCAAGTTCACTTACTCATAAAAATACTAACAAATTCTGACGCTCTTATAAAATTACTAATACAAGCACACACTCATCCATACAGCCACTCCCGCAATCACAAACTCTCACATATAGATAGTTATATACTCTTACACACATATACACTGCGTTTCACATATGTAGTTACTTACACATGTACAACTGAGATATACATTCAATCACTAACACACCCATACATACACTCACCCAACCATACAGTCCATCACAGTTGCACTCTTAAAACCATGCACCCATAGAATCACCCATTCACACATCTATGCACAGAGTCACACACACCCTACCCACACAAACACCCAGGCACCCATACAGATACTCAGACAAGCAATCAATAACCCATATAGACACTCATATAGCTATTCACAAAACCATGCAGCCACTTATACACCAACACACAGACACATACAGACATTCATACAGTTTAGTCACTAGTCTGCAGTAAGATGCATTTAATGACTCACTTATAGAGTCAGTTACGCACCTAGAAAATCATCCATTCACACACTTGTACACCCACTCATTCTTCAACAGGCCTTTCCCTATATATATAAAATATATTAAAACTGTACAGAAACACATACTCACTGGATGATGTCATCAGTGATGTCATCAGTGATGTCATTTGAGATGTCATCAGTGATGTCACTGACCATGTCATGAGTGATGTAATATGTGACGTCATCAGCAGTGCATTGCGGGGGCGCGAGTTATAGTTAGCTGAACTAACTATAACAGGGGAATTTCTAGGGTTTTGTACGAGGGAAATGTCCAGCTAACTATAACGCCCCTGAAACCTATGGTTTTTTCAGTGAATATATATATATAATATATATACATGTATATATGTGTGTGTATATATATATATATATATATATATATATATATATATATATATATATATATATATATATATATATATATATATATATATATATATATATATATATATATATATATATATACCACTATACATACTAAAAACAACACTGAAATTCATCAGTTATTGTTCTCTAGTAACTATATCTTGTGCCCTAAAGTAGCTATAACTTGTGCCCACCGCAATGTACAGTCTTGTCATCAATGAGGTAATTTTAGATGTTGTAGTGATGTTATCAGTAATGTCATGGATCATGTCATGAGTGATTTAATGTGTGTGGTAATTAGCAGTGCATGGTGAGGGCACGAGTTATAGTTATTTTAGGGCACTAGTTATAGAAACTAGAGATAACTATAACTGGTGAATTTCAGTGTTTTTTTTGTATAAAATGTTGTGTTTTCACTGAAATTTTCACCTAACTATATTAAATGGCCCCCCGGCCCCAGCCAGCTCTCCAGTCAGATCACTACTAGGTGCTGGTGGAAGCCGGGCACCTTTCTTTTGCTCCTGTCTGAGCTTAAGCAGCATTTTATATAGTGCTCCCACTGGCTTAGAGCAAAGTTGAGTTCCGTGCCGTTGTCTCCCAGGCATGCAACCAGTGTCCCTGGACACTATCAAGTGTTGCACCCCAGAGGATGGGGTCCGATGGAGTGGGAGTGCGGCGCATGGCCCCCTCCTCTTCTTTTGGAAATTTAGCCCTGAAGGATGCTATCCCTGGGGCCCAAAAGTGACTCATGAAGAGGGGCCACATGCCCCCACACATTATTTAGTAACCGGCCGTTCGATATACTCAAGTAACACCCCTGTAAGTGCGACGCGACCACAAGAATAGCCGACAATGCCGATAAGACACGCCAGAATGCTGCGACAGCCGTCCGAAGTCTCGTGCCTGAGCCTGACCATAAGCAACACGTGCTTGTAAACAAGCGGAGAGGGACGATGGCGGAACGGCGTGACACCTGGATTCCTGCGAAGATGTTGATTGGCGTGTAAGAAAATTGCCACAACACCTTTGGAAGTCAGCCACCAACACGTGGCGCCGTAAATGCTCTGAAGACGTGCTGGATAGCAGTGATATCGGCTGGAAGAAGGCAAGTGCTGAGCGACGAAGTGGCGTGAGGAGTGGCTGCGAACAGTGCGCTGTGCGCGGGAACAATCTCCCAAGACGAATCAGAAAGTATGTCAAAAACGGAGCGCATGCATTGCCGCAACTAAATCACCCACCACTCTCCAATAACTGCATTACGCTCACCGTTCAAAGGGGCTGGATCCGCTTGGGAGATCTTTACTGTCGCGCCCAGATGCCATGCTGGGAACCATTGTGTGGGAAATAGCCCAGGCTGCGATAACAAACGCAGACCGCGGCGGGGACAGAACTTAAGTAAAATAAATACTTATAAA
Source organism: Triturus cristatus (assembly GCF_964204655.1). NCBI lineage: Eukaryota > Metazoa > Chordata > Amphibia > Caudata > Salamandridae > Triturus > Triturus cristatus. The sequence continues at coordinate 513,992,037 of NC_140581.1, read as the reverse complement.
CTAGCGAGCTCAGCGCTCATATAGCTGATAAACGGCGGACCTAACTCTGGCTGTGCCAAGAGTAACTGGTATACATGCATAGACTGAATAAAATACTTAAGGAAGTACACAACTTGAATGCGCCAAGTCTAAGAATCTGAAGTTGCACAGCCTTGCACAGAGCAATATATTCTACAAAGAAACACTGCACAGGTGCTAAAACAGAAACGCTCATTGAGAAATGCAAAAGTACGATAATGGGCAAAACTGACAAACAGCAATCAAGATTAACGTTTTAGGCCCGCCGAACACCTAGATCGACAATAGCGCATTCGGATACCGAACTTGAAACGGAACAGGCCAGTGGGTCGAATGTGGAAGCTGCACTACATGCTATCCAACAAAGCCTGAATGCAATTGATGGGAAAATAGATACCCTTACACTTAAGAGTTAACAATATGGCTGCCAAATTAGACAAACAGGGGGAACGCTTAGAAGCCGTGGAACTGAGAATTTCAGCAGTCAAAGATGAATCTGGCGCCACGGTCCAAAAATGCAACAACATGGAAAAACTACTCAAAGCGATTAAAAACAAGAATGAAGATTTTGACGCGAGATCCCACCGTAATAATGTGCGCATTATGGGTATTCCAGAAAGTGCAAACAGGTGACGCCTAGAAACTTACGTCGAGGACATGCTGCGAGAGGTGTTTGGCGCTGACAAATTCTCCCCATGCTCCTCATCGAAAGGGCACATAGATCACTTGCTCAAAGACCACCACCAGGTGCCCCACCGCGGCCAATTATTTCCCGCGTTCTGAACTACCAAGATCGAGACACGATACTGAGATTAGCGCTGGAGCGACAACAGATCAACTATCAGGGTAACAGCATTTCCTTCTATCCCGACTTTACGATAGTGGTGCAAACAGCTCAGAAGGAATTTGCCCCTGCGAAGAAGAAATGGGCATAATGTATGCAATGTTGTACCCTGCAAGATCACGAATTACTCATGACGGCCAGACGAAAATACTTACTACACCGAAAGCGGCACAGGACTTCCTGAAACAAATGACTGTCAAAAGAAGGAATACAGAGCGAACATTGTCTCCAACACACTCAGAATAGGATAGAGGGTATGTTACTTATTTAATTGCACTAAACTATAGGAAACGAATATATTAAATGTGTATGGCTGGAAGCAGGCAGAAGATATGCTATAGGTTGTAAATGAGCTATGCCCAGTAAAGCTGCCACTGTATAAAGAATGTAGGCAATATGGAACTCGGACCATAGGTCACCGCACACTGCCTTGAGAAAAGGCAGTAATGGGCCGCATTGCAAGACATAAGTACCACTGTGCTACCAAAGACCAAAAGTTATAACTACTCTTACAACTGCCTATATAAACCTAGCCAGAAACACCCTTGCCTATGCACCATACCATAGAACACTGTACTGCAGCTGTGGTGCAAGGGATCAGTAAGGGTGTCAAGGACGGTATGATAGCACTACACCCTGGTTGTATTAAGGCGATACAGATAGGTGCATATATTATAAGCCATCTAATTATGATCACTCAGACCACATCCACTCGGCGGATGAGAATACGGCCACCTAGCGGCACCCTGAGGGTGTTCCCCAGCAAAGTTGAAATGTTATTTATGCTGTTATTGTGGGTATGTCTTTGGAATGATTAGGATGCTAAAGTGGGTTGGGGGCTTATGGGGTTGAATGTTATATCAGGCATATACGAATGGTGCACAGTACTACAAGAAGCTCTCATGCATAAGTTATGCATGAACAATATGCATAGATTCCAACTACAAGACATATACACAAGAGTGTGCGTGATGCATTCTGTACAAATATACAACATGTACCTACATGGACAGCAGGAAAGGCACATCATTGACTCAATTACTGACTTGGAACGTCCGGGGCACCAACAACCCCAGGAAAATACGACAGGTGTTCACATATTTAGACAGACACCACATAGAAATAGCTATGCTGCAATAGACACACCTGGCGAAATCCAACTCGTGTAGCTTGGGTGGCAAATGGGCTGAAACCATTATAGCATCCTCCTATTCATCATATTCAAGAGGCGTTCTAATCCTTGTTAAAAAAGGGATACAATTCACAATAGACTACACAATTACAGACGAACAGGGGAGATACATCACTGTTACTGGACATCTAAGAGGAACACAAATAGGGCTTGATAATGTCTATGGCCCGATCATAGAAACCCAGACTTCTTTCTGAATATATAGAGAAAATTGAGAGACCTACCAGATATGGAAATCCTGTGGGGAGGGGATCTAAATATCTCGCTTAGAGATGATCAGGACAGATCAGGCACAACAACAGAGACCCATAAACGAGCAGTAAAGACAGTGGTAGATGGCATGGCCGAGTTCAAGGTGGTAGATGTCTGGCGGTTGCGCAGTCGGCAAACCTTAGAAAGCACACGCACATCAACAACACACAACAGCTGGTCACTTATTGACTACTTGCTGGCAATGGAAGAGGCTAGCACATCGACACGGGATGTACAGCACCTCCAAAAGACGCTGTCGGATCATAAGCCAGTATTGCATCCCCTTGAACTCCTAACTTACATACCTTCACCTTACATATGGAGATTTAATGCCAAAGCGCTGATGGACCTACTTTATAATACCACAATTAGAGATGCAATAGAAGAATACTGCCAATTAAATAGAAATTCTGTAGACGGTGCAAGTTTGCTTTGGGAAGCATTTAAAGCCACTATACGTGGAATTTGCATCAGCACAAATGCGGGGCTACTACAAGATATACGTGCTCAATTGACTAGATGTGAGAACACTCTAAAAAAACTAGAAGAGGAATATGAACGAACACATAAAGCTGATATTCTAGGAAGCATTAGAGACACGCTGACTGAATATCACGACTTTGCTGACAACAAGCTTAAATATATAACTAAGCGGCAGGCAGCTCGGACATATGGTGAGGGTGGCAGGTCAGGCTGAGTGCTGGCACAGAAAATATGCAGTCAGCGTAAAACACAAACGGTCATAAAAATGAAAGATGCACACGGAAGGCCGCATTACGACACTGCAGGCATACTAGAAGCATTTATGGCAATGTATAGCGACCTCTATGCTGCACGACCCACAGCAAGGGCACAAGTAGTCATGGACTATTTAGAGGACATAGCCCTAGCATGGCTATCTGATAACCAAAGAGAATACTTGGACCAACTGATTACAATAGAAGAGGTTAAAGACTCCATCAAAACACTACCCAATGGCAAAGCCCCGGGACCAGATGGATTAACAGGGGAATTCTATAAAGAAATGTATGGAGATGCCCACCGTAAACAAACTCTCCCACCAAAATTATGGGAAGCGTTAATAATAGCTCTCCTGAAATCCGACGAGGATTCGGAGATTTGCAAATTATATAGGCCACTATTTCTCATTAATACAGACGCAAAAATATTAGCCAAAATTATAGCCACACGACTACAACCGCTTATGCAAAATCTCATATTACCAGATCAGTCTGGTTTCATACCTGCTAGATTTACGGCACATGATATACGCACTGTTTTTGCACTATCACATCAGCAAAACACAGAACTAGAGGCGGCGGCAGTTCTATTGGACGCAGCCAAAGCTTTTGGTTCTGTCGAATGGGTGTACTTATTCACAGTCCTAAAAAGGATGGGTATGCCCAATACCCTGTTGCAATGGATCAAGATTTTATATACCAAACCAATGGCGCATATAAAAGTAAATAAGCATATATCAGGCACGTTACCAAAACAACGACATACAGCTACTGCGTTGAAGTTCATCCAGCGCCCCATAAGTATTTTCTTATATGTGGACGACATTGTACTGTATGTGCGAGAGCCTCGAATCAACCTATCTCCCTTATTGCGGGAATATATTAAATGTGGCAGGCACTCTGGCCTCCAAATCAATTGGAGAAAATCCACGATCCTCCCATTAATGGAAAAAACCCAGCCACATCACGTGGAATTCCCCCTAGCATGGCAAGTTGAGCCAGTCACAGGGACTCAGCGACAGTCATAAAAGCAAACTATGGAAGAGCGATAGTTAAACTAGAAACACAAATTGAACGATAGATCCGTTTACCATTATCACTGGCACATAGAATGGCCATCATAAAAATGGTTATCCTCCCCAAATTCCTCTATTTATTTAACAACATTCCAATACCACCACCAGCCCCAGTTTTCCAGATGCTAAACACAAATATAACAAGACTAATATGGGCAGAGAAACAAGTGTGCATTGAAATGCGAACATTAACGCTGCCATACATTAAAGGGGGATTTGCACTACCAGACCTCTTACTATATTACTTATGCGCACAAGTGCAATATGCGCACTTCTGGTTCCGCCCAATACGGTATATGCCGCACGTGGCAGTCGAAGACGGAGATGCCCACCCCATCCCACTTCGATGCATATTACCACACCAGCGTGCACATGTGGCCAAAACTGAAATAAACACAATCCAATCCACAACTCTAGCATGGCATATGAGGAAACTAGCACGTAAGCTACCGCTGTATGCACCAGCAATGCCGCTACAGCAGCACCCTTCACTATCTGTGACGCAGGATAGAAGTAGTATGGAGTTGCTACAGCAAGCCGAAATAGGCACAATGGGTGACCTCTATAAAGAAGGCAGATTCATTGACCACAATGATTGAAGCTACATCATTATTGTTTAAATTTGCATACCACAGGCTAATCGGCGCAATAAAGACATCATATCCCACCTCCCCTGATGAACCACCAACACTGAAACCACTACAAATGATCATTACTAACTCAAACAATTCTCATATGGTAACAAAACTGTACAGGTTATTACAAGACGACATAGCTTGTGTCGCTAGTAAATCACGAGAGAGATGGAACGCTCAACTAGAATCTCCTCTCAGTGAGGAGGACTGGCAACGCTGCCGCGTACTAACAGAAATGCTAACCCCTAACGGAAATTTACGCATAATACACTATAAATATTTACACCAAATATACCACACTCCACTTAAATTACAGAAATATGGGCTTCGGGCAGATGCCAGATGCCGAAGATGTGGGGAAGACAGTGCTGACTTTATACATCTGGCGTGGCAATGCGCCAAGATCAGAGCTTACTGGGAGGAAATCACTGTAATAGTGGGTTTCATACTAGAAACCAAAATAGAATGTTCAATACGAGTATGCTTGTTGGGCCTGGTGAAACATCTGCGCTCTGTAAAGCATAAACTTTGTGCAATAGCACTATTATTGGCAAATAGAGAGATATCAATGAACTGGGACTGGGACTAGCAGCAAACGTTGGTTAATGGACATGGTGTATTGTAGGGACACCCTGAAAACATATGAAGAAGAACTCCCAACCAAGGCAAAGCCAAAAGATTAATGGGCACCACTAACAGACTATTTGAGAACTAAACCAGATATGATGGCTATACCTGCTGTATAAATGAATGGAGGACGTTGGAAATAATATTGTAGTGTACCACATATCATTGCTATATATGTAAGTTGCACTGTTGCGACAAGCAGAGATGAAGCCTCAGATGTTTGTTGTATATGGTTTTAAGAATATAATAAAAAGCTAATAAAAAAACAAAACAGAATGCGGGAGACATTTCCAATTTTGTTATCTGGACGATTGCGGCATAATTGTTATTTTTTTCATCATTATTTTGGCCCCGGGGTTTGGGGGTTCCTCTGGTATACAAATATCTTTTTGAGCCTTACTTTCACAAAAATTACAGAACAGATTTACAACAGATCACAAAAAGAATGCTTTCTGGACCAAGATCTATCTCCCTTCCATATTTGAACAGGGCCTCCTCCAAGCAAAGCCTCCTCCAGAGTTAGGGCCGTGCCCGGCATTTCAACCTCTTGACTCCCCGCAACTGAACCAGCCAGAGAGGGGGCAGTCACACACAACCACACCTCCGCAATCACCTGTGCCCTTTCCTTGGCAGCCTATTCCTTTATTGGGCCAACCGGATAGTGTTTGTTGCGGGATCTGCTGCGTCGTCGTACCTTCCACTCCATGGGAAAGTCCGATGACTCTGGTGGTGGGGCTGTGATGCCCTTGCATTCCAGCCGGGACCATGCATCCTCCGGGCTGGTGCAATAGGTGGGGCTCTCACCCTACATGATCTGGAGCGTTGCAGGAATTTGAAGGGCATATTTGATGTCATGCTCACGGAGGCATTGTTTCCCAGCCAGAAAGGAGGACCTTCGCCATTGCACCTCCAGGGTGTATTCTTGGAAGATATTAACTTGAGAGTTCCCTACCTTCCATGGGCATATGGTGCAGGTGACCTGCAAGGTGTGATCCCCATCTCTGTGGTTGAATAGGCGGGTTATTAATACAAAAAAGTACACAGTTCCTCTTAGTCGAGAAAAAGAGGAAGGGGGGAGGGAAGGGGAAGGATACACAGAGATGTATTGTCAAGTGTCATGGGGAATGAGGCCTGGTCACGAGTAGTGCAGGTCAAGAAAGTAGAAGGGGGGGGGGAACCCTTATTAGAACTAGGGCTCTCACACACCCAGCAAGCTAGGTGTCATGCTTCATCATTTGAGCCTGCCCCTCGTCAGGTCGGCGCTGCAATTCCTGACGGGCTCCCAATATTGGGGCTCTTTAGCGGGGATCTTTTGTTCCTGCCGAAGGGTGCCGTGGGGGTAAGGGGCCCTAGGAAGTGTAGATGTAAATGAATGTATAAAATAGGTACTGTTAGTCCACACGTAAATTTTATTGAAGTGGTAAACAGCCTAATTAAAAACAATGAAAGTTGAGGTGGGTATAGACACTAGTGATTATGTAGCTAGTTATGCTTACCCTACTCTCAAGAAGATCGACATGTTTCGTGCTTTGTTAGCCAAAATGGTCAGAGCACTTCCTCAGGATCAGATAATAAGAACTATCTACAAAAAAGGTAAGTGACTAATCTACATACCTAGCAGGTGCAACAAGGTAACCTGCAAGGGAAGATAAAAGACAACAACGTGACAATAAACAACAAAAAACAACACATTGAAATGCACTCACAAGATGAGACTGTAGTCAATGGGAGGCTCTAAGTGTCAATGGGAATACACACGGGTGCAGGGAAGTGGCAGTCACCCAGGTGGAAGGTATAAAATAATTTTATTCACAAATTGTGAAAAAAACAATGTGTGCAGTAAACGGAAAAAACTAAAAATTATATCCAATCAAGGCAGTGCAGGCAAAAAACTCACCTAAGCTGCGATCAAGCCAATCTTGCAACAGTGACCGGCGGGTATAGAGGACTCCAATGTGGGTCCTACGGATTGTTGCCGGAAGGGTGAAAAAAAGGATTAACATAAATGTAAAACCCCCATAGTACCGGGAACGGTACTGGAAGGAGTATGGAGGATCAAACCATGGTGCCCACGTTGGTGAGGGAGACCAAGGACAGTCAGGGCGGCCCATCGCCTCGTCGTAAACTCGCACGGGCGGTAAGGTGTGCAGCCATGGTGACCCAGCAAAGCAAGGGGCAGTCGGCGCGGAGGCCAGGAACAATAAGGGGGTATGCCGCCACACGCCCACGCTGTCAACCTGGTGTCAGGGACAAGTGCCGCCACCCCTCCTTGCAAGCGGGCCAGATCACGGACGGTGGCGCCCATGAAGTTACAACAATGGAGTTGGTTGCCAAAACCGCTCCGTGATGAAAACTCACCTCAATGAGGGTCTGGACCACGGAGGAGGATACAAATATTACTTACCGTGTCGAAAGGCGCCTGTGTTCCTTAACCTACCCCTGCCGCCGGCCCTGGGATGGTTACTAGTGGGTCTGGGTACGAGCCTGATATGCTGCGTGAGGATGACGTGTATCGCGTCATGTGACCACTAACGTGGGACCCCAATGGTGGAGTTAGTAATGCCCGGGTTACCACCAGGCGCGCAGGAGCCCCTGGAGGGAGCGGTCTGCCTAGTACCCTATTGGTGAGTTCGACAGAGAAGAAAGTGGAGTGTTTGCCCAGCAAGATGGTCGTCGAGAACTGGTCTACAAGGTGGAGTTCCATAGTGGGACCCTCTGCATGTTCCAGATGGCCCCCAATCCGTTCATTGTTGTGATGGGATCTGCTCACCTGATTATTTGTGCAAATTCAGAGAAATGCTAATTCTGCCTGCAGGGCATAAATGTGTGTTCCAGCATCAGAGATCGATGGGTTGTGGGATGCCAGAGCAGATTCTGTGGACTCCACATGTTCTTTCAACTTCTTGTGGTCTGCCCTCATGAGGCCCATGTCGATTCGCAGAGCGTCGATCTTTGGTTCCAGGGTGGTTTTGATGTCCAGCACGGCGGTGAGGATCTCATCGAATATGAGTGCTCTGCCAGTGTGTTTCCCAGTGACTCATCTGGGCCGGCGCCGGACACCACCGTAGTCATTCTGTCTTGCTAAGGGCAGACCATGGTGGCAGTTAGCTGCGCCATTGGGCAAAACCATGGGGTAGCCTCAGAAGATCACTGCTCATGAGGAACTGCGGGCTGGAAATACTTCACAGTCCAAGGTGTGTTGCAGCAATCAAGTCTTAGGAGTCTTGGGAGGGGGGAGAAAATAAGGTGCGGTGAATGTGGCGCAGTGGAAGCACTCACCCTGCGGCCCCATTGTGGCATTCCAAAGGGCCAAGTGCGCAGGTTCAGTGGAAATTATTGGGTGCAGCGGCGCAGCAACAGCTCTCGGTGTCTTCCTGGTTTATGGCCTTGGTATTAGAGCGCCAGCGTTTGGCCCGCAGATATGAGGAGGGGAAGGGACTCCACCTTGCCACTGTTGAGTTGCTAGTGATTGGGTGGGGCCCCATTATTGTGGGTGCCCCAGAGATTCACAGCCCGAGGCAGTCAGCGTGCGTCTCCATCATAGGGTAAAAGAGGGGAGAGCTCACCGAAGTGGCCACCTGCTAGCAAGTGTCTCAGACCGCATTGGGGTTGAATCTCGCCCACATTGACCTCTGCTTTGATCCCTGGGGGGGAAGGTCCTCAGATTCACCCCCCCCCCCCCCACAGCAAGGGACTTCACGTTACCCTTAACGTACTCCCTCATGTGTTTTGTCAGCCGCAACATTTCTCTTCATGTTGCCGCTAGCCAATCACAGCTCTCCAGCTAATCAGTATGCCTCATTTACCATTTATCACCTAGATACTCCCTCAGTAATACTGCGTCACTAGACATCAGGGCTCTACATAGTAAAAGTAGAGCCCTGAGCTAAATAAACAAGCTAATGAAGCATTACTGAGTGCAGCGTTATCCTTGTTTATAAAACTTCAAATTGGGTCATTGGTTTGGCCTCACGTCGGCACCCACTATTGTGCGCACTGGTTGGAACCACTTTGAAGTATATATATATAAAATATTATTTTTTAGTGGTTCTCACCTTTTGCTTCTGTTTTGGGGGAACCCCCAACCTCTGTTTTTTTATCCCCTTACTCCTCCTTAACTTCTACCCATGCCTATATTCACCCTTACCTCTAATACTGCTACCTACCCCTTAACCCTAAAACCACCCTTACCTCCTTTACCTCTACCCATCCCTGAACTCTAAAATCACCCTTACCTCCCTTAGACATCCACCCACCCCTTAACCCCATTTACCTCTTTGCACCCCTTTACCCTAAAATCACCCTTCCCACTATTATCTCGACCTGCACTTTAAACTCCCTTTTAAAAAAAAAAATAACATTACAATAATGTTATTTAAAAAAATACAAACCTGTGTAGTAAAGTACTACTTGGTAAAGGATGTGTGCTTTTTGGTAATACCCATTAAAGCCATTTACCTGCGTGGTAAGGCCCGTGCGGGTAAAGACTGCAGGGTAAATGTTATATACCATCATGAGCATCACATCCATACAAAAGTCCATAATCGTCATCAACTGTGTGAACTTTCAGTTCTTGACCATATACAATCCATATGGGTACTTTTGGTAAGTTACAAAATATACTTGGATGCCATCTTTTGTATTGTTCTCTTTTTATCACAGCAACATGTTTCCAGTAGATGTTACTGACAAAATTTTTTTATAATTCCATATTACTACCATATTGTTCTTCAGTACATCTAGCAACGCAATATGTGAGATCAGTGTTGCTGACAATTTGTAAATCATCCCAAATTTTCTTGTACAGGACTTTTGACATATAACAATTTACATGGACATTTCATGACATAAACCCAAAAAGTCAGATGAACATAAAAAAAAAATCAGAGTCCATCTTGTGTACTGAACAAGAAGCATATATTTGGCGTAACTAGTAATGAATTAACACTGGTTTCCACCTCTGCTAAACCCTTATTTTGGTTTTACCATATATCATTCTTGTGTATCATCAGATAAAATATGCTAGAATGTCCCTTAGTGTGATTGGGATTGGCGGTCTCAATTTCTTCCCAATAACAGTGTTAGATCTTGAAATACTCCAATGTCTAGTTAAAATAGATCGGACTATCACTCTGAGTGGACACACCAGCAATACATATTGTATAACTACTAGAACCCACCTAAGAGAAGCATGTCTGAGCAAACAGTGAGTGAGCACAGAAACCCTCCCCCACCACCTCCCCACCCCACTGCACCACCCTTCCACTCCCCCACCCCCTCCAGGGTCCCTGTGGCCAGAAAGAAAAAGTCTCATTTAACTCCCCCGAAAAATCAAGACAAGTGGAATTGGAGACTGGAATGTCCAATGAATCACATCCCACAGTTGAAGACATATTGGGAAAAATCCTACAGGTGATAGCAGCCATCAGGGAAGCGCTGGAAACACAAAATTATTCTGTAGTGGTTAATGTGATCCTTCATCAAGAAGACTATGATCTATTGGGTTGTTGTTTGACTGGGGTGTGACTGGGTCAGCAACTACAATCCTTGTCTGGGTGAGGCACCGGACAACCCTAAATTAACATGTGCTCAACCCTTGGCACAGAACAGTGAGGATTAATTCACAGGCAATCTGTAAATTATTTCTGCAACACTTCAATCTATAATTAAGTGAAAAATACCACACATAAAGGATCTCACACCATATTAGATAAAAAGAGTTATTTTTAATAAATAAAACAAGACCAAAACAACACAACGCAATTAGTAGATCCAGAGATATGCAACTTTGTTTCAGAGAAAATAGCGCTAAAAAACACAGAGCATGAACTATGGATATCTGGTCGACCTCAGGCCGGGACAAAATCCCAAATAATATCCCCAAAAATTTCGCAAGAAGGGTACATTTTTATGTCTAAGAAGCGAGATGTTAGGCTTGTGCTTGTGCCGTCACTAAACATTGTAAGATATACCATTTCCCAATATAGATCTTTCAGCTTTGCCTTCGTAGGAAAGCAGGTTACGTCTTTGGTGTCCCATAGATGATTCAAGTTCAATTTTATAAGGAGTCCCCGGAGCTCCCTTAGCCATGGGATAGTATGGAAACGGTCGAATTTAATAACGTCCGTCAGTGCCGCCGCATAATGGCTTAATTCTGGGGTCACCATAATCCGTCTCCAATATAGAAGAGGGCGTAGCCTCGCTATGTCCTCTATTCCTTTTCTTCCCATATCCAATTTTAGTGGGATTGTGGGTGTCCTTTGGGGGACCATCACAATCCCTCGTAAAAACCTGTTTTCTGCTCGGCCCAGTTCTCTCAAATTAGAAAACCCCCATAATTCAGAGCCATATAAGCAAGCCCCCAGTACTTTCATAGAATATATTTCCAACACACAATTTACTGGCTTTGTCAGCGAGGAGCGATGTTTTAGGGTAATTGCGCCTGCTAGCTGCCTAAACTTTAGTAAAGTTGTGGTTATGTGTGGTTTCCAACTCATTTTTCCTTGTAGAGTGATACCTAGGTAAGAGAAAGAGTCCACCCTTTCTAAGGGTGTACCTTTATATTTTATTACACCTTTGAAGGTGTACTGCTGGTTGAGGCACATGAATTTTGTTTTGGAGGTGTTCAGTTCAAGGCCCCTCTCGTCACAAAATATACCAAAGGCATCAACCACTTTTTGAAGCCCACTGGGGGTGCGGGAAAGTAAGAGCGTGTCATCCGCGAACATGAGGACAGGTACACGAGAGCCTGCGATTACTGGGGCGTCACTAGCAATCTTCTCTAGATGCTCAACGATGCCATTTATATAAATTGAGAAGAGAGTCGGTGCTAGGACACACCCTTGCCTCACCCCACGTTCTACCGGAAAGGGATCAGTTACTTCTCCTTGCTTGCCCCACCTTATTCTTGCGAAATTATTTTCGTGGAGACGAACAAGGACTGTAAGCAATTCCTGGCTTAAGCCCACGTCCGCCAAGGTCTGCCAGAGTTTTTCTCTGGGGACCAAGTCGAAAGCGGCTTTTAGGTCCACAAAAACTGCATACAATGTCCCCTTCTTTAGAGTAACGTTTCTCCAGTAGATGGTTAAAAAGTGGAGGACTTGATCAACGCTGCTAGTTAGAGGGCGAAATCCAGCTTGATAAGATGACAAGATATTATTTTCGTTGATCCATTGCTGCAGTTTATTTTGGACTAATCGGCCCATTAGTTTTTGTGCTGTATCAATCAGACTAATGGGTCTATAATTTTTGGCCAGGGTTCTATCACCTTTCTTGAATATGGGAATAATTTCGGCTCCCTTCCATGAGGCAGGCACTTTCCCTCCCATTGCCACCGCATTAGCCAGCATTGCAAAATAGGTACACCAGGAATTACGATCCGATAAAAATATATCAGCCGGAATTCCATCCATGCCTGGAGCTTTGCCCCCAGCCACACAATCCAGTACAATACTCACATCCTTTTCAACAAATATTGGAGATTTGTAGAAGACTTGTGGAGGCGGACAACCAATGATAAATATGGGATTACGAGCATACTGTGGTTGGAAGTATTCCACCCAATTACTTTTCGAAACATGGTTCGTAGGATGGAGTGCTGTGCCACCCTTTTCCCATTTTACTGTGGTCCAGAAGCGCTTAGAATCCTTGGAGGCACACGCCTCCTTGAGTTCGCGCCAACATTCCTCATCCCAACGCTTCTTTGCCAGTTTTTGGACCTGTCTATACTGGTTTCTCGCCAACCTTACTGCTGTTGCATTTCCTGTTCTCAGTTCCACGCTAAGGTTATCTCGTGCTATACTGCAACTCCTGTCATACCACCCTTTACTCTCTTGGACTTTTTTCTTTTTATTTGAGGCTACTGTTTTGACAAAGAAACTTTGAATTTTCGAAAATAGTTTCTCGTGGGCAGCCATCATGTAGTCTGTAAAATCAGTCCTCCCATAATGGCACTTAATCTTGAATACCTCGGTCACCACTAATTCCTTTAGAGTCTCTAGATTGACAACATCTTCTAAGAGCATACTCCACTTCAGGTGGCGAAGATTGTTTGAGCTTACAAGATCTTGCGTCACCATTTGGTTCCCTCTTGGAAGATCGGACATTTCATGGTAGGGATGGAGTGTCAGGCACAGTGGATTGTGATCACTTTCTATTTTGTCTTTCACTTCCATATCCACCAATTTATCCCAAGCCCTTACGTCCAGTAGTATATAATCTATTCTGCTGGCTGCTCGACCGTTATCGAATGTATTTTTCCCCATTAAATCAGAGGATGCCCGTCCATTTACTGCTCTGAGCCCTCTTGATAGACAAAGACTCTTCAGTTGGATTGCTACTGTGCTCTATTTTCTAATTGCTGGGATATCCAGTTGGGGAATTCTCCACTTGGTATCCTCATCTTCGGCCAGGGTCCTATCCTCTTCGCCCAAAGGTTCGAAGGTGGTGTTAAAATCCCCGCCTATTATTACATGGGATAGCACTGGTAGCATTTCAATATAGTGCTCGAGGGTCGTTAGAGTCTCTGATGGTTTACCCCTACCAACTCCCCTGGAATAGAGATTGAACAGGGCTAGTTGTTGACCATTTTGCCAACTAATGTCAAGAGCTATAATATCATTAGAGGGTATAGACCTTTGTTTAACTGAGCAATTCAATGTTTGACGTACCCAAATTAACAGGCCCCCAGAGTGTCGACCCACTCGGTTTCTTATGGCTGGGACATGAAAGTTCAAATACCCTTGCCGGAAAATTGGGGTGAGCGCCCAAGTTTCTTGCAACATTATTATATCGTGAAGGTCGATAAAATCGACCCAATCTGGGATGTTTAGCTTGTTTGTAATGCCAGCTATATTCCAAGAAATAATAGATAATGGCAATATGTCCAGTTGGTGCTGAATCTGATCAATATCAGAAGTGTATATTCGATCTTCGAGTTCTATACCTGGCGCTAAGTCACCATTCAATATTGGTGGATTCTCAATTACCTCTAGTGTTCTTTTTTGCCCCATCCAAACTCTACTTAGATCCTCTGGGGAGGGAGTGGGGGATGCCTTAGAGACCGGGGTCAATTTATCTAATACAGGCTCATTAGAAATAAGAGTCCTATCATGTCCCTGGTGCAGCTGGATTTCAGGAGCGACAGGAAAAGCACATGCGAGTCAATCACACTCGTTTAGGTCAGATAGCGCGGAGTAGTGGTTATCCAACCTTAACCCCCATTCGTATAATGGGTCAGTCCTGGCCCTTCTATTTCCCACAACTGTCCACTTTGTTCTCAATATGCTAGGTTTAGCTACTAGTCCTCTTCTACTATAGAAGAAATCCAGTGTCAGTGGTATTATTTCTGCTGTTCTAAGTTGTGGAGGGAAGATGTTCCGTAGGACATCAGATAAAACTTCAGGGCCCTTAAAATTCAAAACCACACAATCCCCTTGAAATTTCTTTGCCTTAGTGCCTATCCACTTAACCCTTCTTGCTATGAGCAGATCATCAGATAATTTTTCCTTACCCCAGGGGGATATGTGCATGTTATTGCTAAGCCACTGCAAAGCCTTATTTCGTAAGGAGTCCGAAGACTCGATCTGCCCTATTTTCAGCGTTGGTGTGTTTGCAAGTACTAGAATCAAGGGGGAAGCTTCAACGATTAATTCAACTGGGCCAGTTTCTGGATTAAGAGTCTCAGAGGCAGTATTGCCTACTGGTTGTACTGTTTCTAATGTTGAGGCGGTATTAGGAGTCTCACCCTGTCCAGAGCAGGCTTGATGAATATGGTCAGGTGGAATTTGTAGGCCTGTATTTATAATTCCCCCAAGTGTTTTCCCTGCAGCCTCTATATGTTCAGATTTGGTTATTATTAGGTTTGATATTTCCCCCACCCCCTCATTGGTTTTTCTTAGGAGGGTCTCTAATTTATTAACTTTATTAGCTAATTGGTCTACTTTTGATATAAGAGGTTTCATTAACCCTGATAATTTGGACTCCAGTGTTCCCATGAGCTTATTTAAAAAGGTATCCTCCCAATCTACACTTTCGTTCTCTTCTTTCCTTATCCCTTCTTCCACCCTTTTCTTTGCTCTTCTTGGTGGGGTTACAGATTTAGTTTTACAGGAACGTAGGCCACCTCTTCTAGGAGGTACCTTAGTAATCCCTTTTTTAGCTCTTGGTGCAGGGACAGGAGTGGGAGGAGTGTTGCTCTCTGGATCTAGCTCCACAATTGTGTCAGATTTATTTGGCTCTTCTAGGATGAGTAGATCAACAAAGGGATCAAGTTGTTGGACAATAGAAGCCGTGGATACATTTATTGTGGAAGAATCATAGGGGTCCTCAATCGGGTCGATGGTGGTGATTTCATCTCTAGCAGACTGGAATATCCCTGATTGGTTAATTTGGGCACAAGGTGGGGAATCCATAAGTCCCAGGGAAGACCTCCGATCATTATTAATCTTTGCCACTACCTGGACCAAATAATTGTCCATTGTGTTTGCCAGGGTGACAGGTGTTTTTTGTCTCGACATTATGATCAGTCAAACCTGAGCAGAAATGCCCTGATGGTAAATATAATAAGTCAATTACACTTTGAATATGAATATATATCGTCTTACCACAGGTGAATTTGAGGTTAGGGGACAAAGGGCTGGCCCAGTCCAGTCTCTCACAGTCTAGAACGGGCTAAAACGGGCCCGCCCTTGGCCCGGGCTTCGCCCGGCGTCCCGCTCGCGTCCCGCGAGACGGGGGTGACAACAATTTTATGCGCCTCCTGGCGCTCGATTGACGCGGTCAGCGTCGCCGGGAATACTGGGAAATGTAGTTTTGGCAAGCCGCAGCACCGCGCTCCGCTCAGCGGTCCGACCCACAGATGGAACAAGGGTCAGGCGGCGGGAGACGGGTGGGCGAAGACTCGGCTTCCTCAGATGCTTGTTCTAGGCAGCAGGAGTACTTTAGCAGCAGATAGGTTTCTGAAAGGTTCCCCACTCGACCGGGGTGACAACAATTTTATGCGCCTCCTGGCGCTCGATTGACGCGGTCAGCGTCGCCGGGAATCCTGGGAAATGTAGTTTTGGCAAGCCGCAGCACCGCGCTCCGCTCAGCGGTCCTACCCACAGATGGAACAAGGGTCAGGCGGCGGGAGACGGGTGGGCGAAGACTCGGCTTCCTCAGATGCTTGTTCTAGGCAGCAGGAGTACTTTAGCAGCAGATAGGTTTCTGAAAGGTTTTACACCCCACCAACATGCAAGTGCCTCTTTTCCAATGGTGGAATACGTGACTCAGCACCCTTAAATGTGCAAGAAGCAAATGCTACAACTCTTTCTCGTGTTTACTATCTTGCATTAAGCACCTAATCCATATGGAGTAGCATCCATGAACATAATCGTTTCATCATTAGGATCATAAGGGTTCAACATTAAAGCCTCACTGATCGACCTTATCACCAATTCAAAAGCTTCCTTCACTGGTACTGAAGACCTTTCTTCATTAAAGCCCGTAAAACATTCACCCTGTTTGCAAAATTCTTAACAAATTTAGAATAATATTTTGACAATCCCAGAAAAGATCGTGTTAGACCTGGCACCATTGGCGTGGGTCTCCCTTCCATTTTTTCGCTGTTGTCTGCTGTGTTTTAGCTATGTTTTTGTTGGTCTAGATGCTTTGGGCTGGTTGGCTTGCAGCACTGGTTGTGCCACCCACAGAAGCAGCTTATAAAGTGTGGCTCAGGCCTGCCATTGCAGAGCCTGTGTGCAGTCTTGGACTGCCATGTTGACTTGGCAAGTGCACCCACTTACCAGTCCCTAAACCTTCCCTTTTCTACATGTTAGTCACCCCTAAGGTAGGCCCAAGGTACTCCTGTGGGCAGGGTGCATTGTATGTGAAAGGAAGGCAATTGCCTGATGTGTGTGGCATGTCCTGATAGTGAATTACAGACAATTTCGTTTTTCACTATTGCAAGGCTATCTGTTCCCATAGGTCAGAATAGGCAGTTTGATTATAACATCTTATAATCATAGCCGACCCAGGGAACAAGATAGGAAAATAAAGTTTAGTTTGCCTGAACTCAGAATATTAAATTACATCTTTAAGTGTGGATGATTTTTAGATTCTGTGTTTGAAACTACCCCTTTTAGAAAGTAGGTATTTTCTTGCCTAACCAACCAGTATGCCTCTGCTAGGTTTGTGTATTCTATGTCTGGTTTGTGAGTGACAGGGGGCTGGAGAGGGCCTTGGCTCCAGCAGTCTAATGGGTCAGGGCTGTGCTGAATAGGACCTGCATTGAATAGAGAGTTGGGGAAGGAGTTTTCCCTTCACTTGCCTGAGCCTTCATAGAATAGAGAGTAGGGGGAGGAGATTTCTTTTCAGCTACCTGGGCCAGGTCTGCTTTCAACAATGCTGTCTCCACCTCCTGCCGGGAAGCTGCACCATGGAGGACAGAACTGGTTTTGACTAAGTACCGACACTCTCTGCCTTCAGAGAACAAAGGATTTAGTAGTATAAATATTGGGGCCCAAACCGCAGAACTTTAGATCCCTTCTGGGAATCAAGACAAACCTTTGCCAAGGAGAGAAACCAAGGAAGCTGAAGGAGGAGACTGCCCCTGTGCTGTTTGCTGATTGGGGTTGGCCTGCAGTGGTTACTCATTACCAAGGAAAGAAGGAAAGGAAATGTGTGTGTACTTTAACTATCTTGAGGAAGATCTCCAAGGGCTTGAAGTTGAGCTTACCTCCTGTTCTGAAGTCTCAGGGACACAAATACTTCACCACCGGCCCCCCCTGAATTTCCTTGCTGGGAATTCTACCTTCAGAGAAGTGCCTGCTGTTGGTTTGGGCCTAGAGACTGTGTGTCGCTGGAAGTGCTACGCAATGAGGAAGAAGCATGCCGCCGCCGCAGTAGTTGCTGTCACATCACTGAGGAAGCGTGTCGCCGCTGCAGCTGTTCGCCATCGGATCGCCGAAGAAGTGTGTCGCCTCACCGGAGAAGCGTGTCGCCGCCGCATCACCAGAGAAGCGTGTCGCAGAGCCTGTCGCGGCTCAAGAAACCATCAATTTTGCCGCACGGCCATAGGTCATGCACGCATCGCATCCACGTTGTCGCATCGCATCAAAGACGCCATTTTGTCGCATCGCACCGGATCGTCGCATCGCATCGATGCGCCATCTTGACGCATCGCACCGGATCACAGTAAGAAACAGACGCTTCGCCTCCTCTCCGGTAAGGAACAGACTCATCGCCTCCCCTGCACTGCAGTAAGGAACAGGCGCGCCGCCTCCCCTGAAGCAAGGAACTGATGCATCGCCTTCCCTGTGACCCTTTTGTTTGTTTTGCGTGACGCATCCAAGGTACTTTGGGAGTAAGTGCCGCACTTACCATCTTCATTGAACTAAGCTACTTCTACCATCTGAAAGTCATATTCTTGATATTGTATTGTGGATTTTTGTCGTTTGGTCTTGTTTTAAGTCTAGATAAAGATTACTTATTTTTCTAAATTGGTGTGGTGTCCATTTGTAGTGTTTTAACTGTATTACTGTATGTGTTCACAAATGCTTTACACACTGCCTCTGAGATAAGCCTGCCTGCTCGTGCCAAGCTACCAAGGGGGTGAGCAGGGGTTATCTCCACTAACTTCACTGTGGGTTTCACCCCTTCATATGACAATGTATAGCCTAAATACTCAACTTCATCTATCTCAAATTTGCACTTTTCCAACGCAATGGTGAGACCAGCTTGTTCCAGTCTTGACAACACATCCTTCAACTTTGCATCATGTTGTCCCTTGTTGCTAACCCACACCAATATGTTGTCTTGGAAAATCAAGTCGTTGGACAAGCCACACAAACCATTTTGCATAACCCTCTGGAACACAGGATGCCAAACCAAATGGCATTTGTGCAAATTGATATGCCCCTTCAGGAGTGATGATTGATGATAAATGTTTGGAAACTTGATGCAGGTGTATCTGATGATATGTGCTAGATAAATCTAGCGTGGTATATCATTTGGCCTGTCTTATGTTCATGAGCATTTTGTTGATATGAGGAAGTGAATGGTGATCCACCTATATCCGCTCATTCAAAACCCTCAAGTCAACACACATGCGTAATTTTCCATTAGCCTTTTTTGCTAGAATAATTGGGCTCAGCCACTGATGATTCAATAGGTTCAAAGACCACAGCTCTGCACAAACTGTCCAATTCAGCCTTCAATTTTCGCGCAAAGCCAAGGGAACATTACAGATCTTGTGTACTGTGGACAAAGCATTTTATTTCAAGATTATGCAGTGTTCAAATATTCTCAGACACCCTAAGTTTTCCAGAAATAAGTTGGGAAATTGAAAACTCCACTTTTCCACTGACCTTTGTGCAGTTAATAGTACTTGGTCGGGATGATTGGAATCCAGTATTATTCCTAGTGAATGTTGTTCTCTCCATCCCAACAAAGTGTTTCCCTTTTCTGCCACAAACACCTTACAAAATGCTTTTCTACATCCGTATTTTAACTCAAACATGAAATACTCCAGAATCAGCAATTTGACCCCACAGTATCCCTCTATTTCTATATCAGTAGGGGTTAATTCCGAACCATTGACTTTCTTCCATGAAGACTTGTCCTCACCATCCATGTTAGAGTTAGCATAGTCATCTCATGTCTTTCGTTCATTCAACAAACACATTTAGACTTCTTCCCTACCATTGCCCATCTCTACATGTCCTTTTTTCTGCATCTAATATATTTTGCTTTTACAGCAGAGCAAGCATTAGATTCAGCCAAATGTTTTGTGCTTCCACATCTAAAGCACTGCTTTGCATTAAACCCTGTACGACATTCACCCCCTCTGAGTGGTGGCTGGTACGGTATGGGGGTGGCGGGGATAGGTGGTGGTGGGGGATGCGGGGTGGGAGGTTAAAAAAAATCACTTACCTGATCACTGCGTCTCTTTTCTGTCTCTCCCACATCGTCTCTCCGCTCCGGCCGGAATGAGAAAGCCCCCAGGCTCTCCTGAGCCAATCACAATGCTGCAATGCAGTGTTGTGATTGGCCTGAGCACTTCTATTTGGCGCTCAGACAGGGAATGGGACCCTGAGCATGTTGTCCACCCTTGGCTGTAATGCAGCCTGGGTGGAAAACATGCAAAGTGCGCATGGCGGTTTGGACAGGTCAAGAAGGCCGGCCAAACCATCATGTGCACTTTAGAGTGCAGCAACCACTCCTCCTCCCTTTTCACAGGAGCCCGGCCCTGCCTCTCCAAACCTGGTGGATTCTAAAAATAAATTGATACTAACTTTTGTTATTATTATTTTCTTTTTTCTTTTACACTGCTCCGTGAGCAGCGGGGCGACACTCCTCGGCCTTAGTGGAGAAGCCGCTACTGCCCCCTCTCTCATTTCTGATAGTTCTGTTTTTCCTCGCCTCCAAACTCAGATCTTTGCCACAATACTTATTGACGTCCCAAGTGAGGGATCTTTTAGACCTAATAACTTTTATTTTAATCTTAATATTACTGGTCCTATTTTTCACTTGGTCTCTTATAATCTCATCATGTAAATCTTTGAACTTACATGATGCAGCCAGTGCTCTTAAGACCGACACATATTGTACCATGGTCTCACTGAGTGATTTTGCTTGTGAAAGAGAAATTGTGTCATTCCAGTACAATGCTTGTTTTCTTACCAAAGTTTTCTTCTAAGGCCTACATTGCCTACACATACTCATCATCACCCATATTTTCTTCTGCATTAGTTACCTCATTCCTTATTCCCCATCACCCGGCACAGGTAACGTTTTTAGAAACTTCTTACCCTCCACCCCTATTCCACAGCTGCTCAGAAGAGTGTCCCAGCGCATCAAAAGGCCTTGCCTGCAACCACATACACTACCCCAAATACAAATGAGAAAGAAAATAAAAAGCAGCTAACGAACACTCAATTATTGATTAAAAAGCCACGTTTTGAGGAGCTTCCTGAAAGTTACTAAATCCGTCACAACTCGCAATGACGATGGAAACGCGTTCTAGGCCTGTGCTCCGAGGAACCTAAAAGAAGTGCCGCCTGAGCGGGCATGCAATATTCTGGGGACTGCCGCTAGATTCATAGAGGAGGACCTCAAAGTTCTAGATGGAACGTAGTGGGTAATCCTTCTGCAAAGGTACCTTGCACCCCTCCCATGAAAGACCTTAAAGAATAACACCAGGGCTTTGAATCTGATCCTCTTTTTATACTGGGAGCCAATGGAGAGCTCTGAGATGAGTAGAAATATGAGTCCTAGATTTCAACATGAGAATGGCTCTGGCTGCATCATTTTGGGCCACCTGCAGGCGCTTAAGTAGGAATTCCGGGAGGCCGAGGTAAAGCACATTCACATAGTCTGAGCTGGATGTAATCAATGCCTGGACCACAGATTTCCTGCAGTCCAAAGACAGGAGTGGAAGGAACTTCCTCAGCATCCTAAGGGGGCCAAAGCATGTTCCCACCACCGATTGGACTTGGGCTTTCATAGATAGGCAGTTGTCTATCATGATGCCCAAGTTCTTTACCGTTTGTTGTGCGGTGAGAGGAGGTGACATGTCTTCAGGCCAGCAAAGTCTCCACTCATCTGACGGAGGGGCGGCAGTTATCGGAGCGCTTTACATGAGCATAAGTTTCGTTACAGATGGACACATTCAGTTTTGTTAGGCATGGGGAGATTAAGTGATTTGCCCAGAATTACAGGCTGTTGAGCGTCGAAGCAGAGGATTGAACCCAGTTCCCCAGCTTCGAGGTCGACCGTTCTAGCTGTAAGGCTACATAATCTCCCCAAGTTGTGCTTAATAATGACTAACTTTCTTTTTGCTACAAAAAAATCACCCCCCATGGCCTCGCAAAAGATACCTTCCAATCCTCCATGCCTAATTGGTAACCCTGGTTCTCGCAAGAACTTGGGAGGGGTAAAAATGAATTGGACAATCAACTAAATTGCCAAGCAGTTTCAGAAAACAGGAAAAGCAGTCAACACTATCTCCTCCTCCTCCTCTTCCGCCTTCTCCGCCTCCTCCTGTTCCTATTCCTCTTCCTCCTCCTTTTCCTCCTTCTCATCACTGTCTAGGCAAGTGACTTCCTTGACAGGCAGGTAAAAGCGAATCCTCACCACGGTTTCTCTGACCACAATCACATTAACTGTGTGCTAAACCAGTATACTTTTCTGTCGTGTTTCCATATTGATTGCTGGTTTCCAATCCAGTCTCCTTTCACAAGTGATTGTTGGTATACAATAGTTAGTGCTTTAACTTCAACCAATAGCGTTATCCCAATGAATCTGCAGCTCCCCTTGCCTGGACACTCTTCCCCTGACCAGGACCATGTGAACCAGCACGCTGCACACTGACGCTGACACAGGTAAGATTCTTCCAACAATAGAGCACAAGGCGAGTGTATATGTCACTCCACAGATTGGCTCTGCCACACTGAATCCTCCACTGTGAGTCCACTGCACAACAGCTCCCTGAACACTGATCCTCACCTGCGCGCATACCTCGGTGCACAACACCTGTGGCTAACTTCCTCCCAGCATGCGATCTCTGCAGTCTCTGTGTGCATGCCAGTGAGACACGGCCCACTTAACTTCTAAACCACATGATGGGTCAGGGTAATGGATGTGGGATGAAATCGTAATTTCCCACTTTTTACCCAAAATAACATCCCTACCATATAGTGGTAGCCAGCACTTTCCTCTTCTCTTAGCTAGAGATCTTCTATGATCCTTGTAGCAGTTAACTGCTGTCGCGTAGGAGCTGTTCATATATAACACCCAGGGGTTGCAGTCAGGAGCCTCCACGGTGACTCCAAAATGACAGAACACCATCTCATCCCATCTTCGTCACCAATTTTTCGAAGTAGACTCTTTCTTAATTTAAATAATAAGAGCTTTATTGGAAACCAAGTCTACACGAAACAACCCCTGGCAGGACTGCCCGTTCTCTATCACATTCCAGAATCCCAACCGAAACGTTCCCCAGCCTCATAGCAACAATCACTATGAATAACATAGCATATGCCATTACAACAGTCTCTTCTCTAAGCATGGTAATATTGGCTTAAACCTAATTGGCATATTTAATTTACTTATAGGTCTCTAGTAATGTGGTACTATATGTGCCCAGGGCCTGTAAATTAACTACTGGGCCAGCCAAAAAATTGTGGATTTAAGCCAAGATCTCTGTACTTGTGGTGAATGTTTGACATTGTTTAAGCATTCCATCCATCAATTGTTCTTTTTGTATTTGTCGCCCCAAGTGGGATGGGTATGCCCAGACGTGGATCCCGTGCTCACCATGCCACTAGAGTCAAGCTACCCTGGCTGATGAGGGCTGATATCCTGAAACCAGTCCCAGGATGCTTGTTTCCCGTCCAGGGAGGACCTGGCCTGGCAGTTCGGGCTGGACTTTTTCCATAGCGATCAGGGTCAAGACTGATTTGCATATGGCTGGGTCTAACTGTAATGGCATGGTGTGCAAATAAAAAGGTGGATTTAGGCCCAGATCTCTGTACTGGGGTGAATGTTATGTTATGTTATGTTATGTTAAATCGACTTGATATAGCGTCAACTCACCCTAGAGCATCTCGCCGATGTTTGCGGCTCAAAGACAGAAATACACGCGGGTGTTATTAAAATAGATGCGCTTTCAGTTGTTTCCTGAATTTACAGTAACTAGGACAGCAACGTACGTGGAGAGGGACCTTGTTCCAGTACATGGGACAGAGATAGGAGAAAGTCTTACTGCCACTGCGTGTTAAACGGATGCGGGGGATCCACAGCAGGGCTTTCGAGCTGGATCTTAGATTGTGGTAGGGGGCATACGCTTTTATTAGTTTTTGCTGAAAAAGTGGGCCTTTTCCCTTCAAGGCATTATAAGTAAGGCAACAGATTTTGAAAAAAACGTGTTTCTTCACCGGCTGCCAGTGGAGTTCTTTCAGCAACGGAGCAGAGGAGGTGCCCGTCGGGTAGTTGATCACAAGCCTTGCAGCAGTGTTTTGAACAACTTGAAGCTTAGAAATAAGTGTTTCACTGACATCGGCCAACAGGGCGTTGCCATAGTCCAGTCTGCTTATTACTAAGGCCTGAACCAGCGTTCTTCGGGCATTGGTAGGAAGGTAAGGTAAGATTCTAAGCAGAAGGCGTAGATAATGGTAGCAAGAGCCAGTGTTGGCCAGGATATGCTCTCTCATGGTTAGGGCTTGGTCCAGTTTTATCCCCAGATTATTTACTGCATGATTGGATACAGGGGAAGCGCCGAGTTGCTGAGACCACCAGTCATCAGTCCAGATGGCAGGGGCTTTGCCGAACATCATAATCTCCGTCTTGTTAGCATTCAGCTGGAGATAGTTCTTATTCATCCAATCCGAGATGGCTAACATGCCTGAGGAGAACCGTTCTTTTTCTGCCTTCAGGTCCTGGCCAAGGGTGAACAACAGCTGAGTATCGTCTGTGTAAGAGACTATAACAAATCCAAAACGCTCGGTGATCTCCGCCAGTGGGGCCATGTAAATATTAAACAAAGTAGGACTCAGGCATGAGCCCTGTGGCTCGCCCTTGTCTGGGATTGTTTTGGGTAAGGAATAAGGGCCCATGATGACAGTTTGGTGTCTGTCATTCAAAAAATGTTGAAGCCATTTTAGTGCCAGACCCTGAAAGCCAATTACTTGTAGCCTCTCCATCAGCCTCCTATGTGAGATGGTATCAAAGGCTGAGGCGAGGTCCAATAATACAAGTATCATAGGATTTCCTGCAACCACTCCCAAGCGTAGGGAATCCGTCACTGCCAACAGCACTGTCTAGGTGCTATGGCTAGGGCGGAAGTCAAATCGGAAGGGGTCAAGGATCTGGTTAGTTTCCAGATATGAGCTGAGTTGCTTATTGACAAGACTCTCAAGCTGTTTGCCCAAAAGAGGTAGTAAAGATATAGGGTGATAGTTGCCCAGCACTTTATAGTCCAGAGAAGGTGTTTTTTTAGAATGGGACGTACACAGACAGTCTTCCATTCTGACGGAATGGTACCTGGTTTAATTGAGCGGTTAAAGATCTTTAAGATTCCTAGGGCACAGAGTGTGGCCAGCAGGGACATTGTTTTAGGTGGACAGGTATACAACGGCGAACCTGACATTGCATGCACAAAGAAGCTATGGATTTCTTCCAGTGAGAAAGATTCAAAACTCTCTAAAATGTAAGGGATGAATTTTGGCTGCTTAGGTTTGGGCGTAGAAATGTCAGGGTCTTGATTAGGAACGTTGTCTAATTTAAAGTAAATGGAGATCTTATCATGGAAAAAATTAGCCAGGGAGTCGCAGAAATACTGGGACTCGGGCAAAGCTTGAGAGCACGCAGTGGGAGTGATAAAATGATGGACTATGTTAAAAACGGTTTTGGACGAGTTACCCGCCTGACAAATTGGGTTAACGATATAGCTACGCCTAGCTAATTTGACGTTGTGGTGGTAACAGGTCAGCACTTGTCTGTACAAGTTCTTGTCTTGGGAGCATTTGCTCTTTCGTCTGCGTCACTCTAAGTTCTTACATTTTGCTTTTTCAGTTTTTAACTCTGGGGTATACCAGGGGGCCGAGGGTCGGTGATAGGTGACCCTGCATGGTTTAAGAGGGACAGCTGAGTCCAATGCCGTAATAACGGCAGAGTTAAAAGATTCCAGCAACTAAGAGACCATTTGATTATTTTGAGGCGTGTTCAGAAAAAAGACTTCCTGAAAGGATTCTGCAGTAAGTTTGTGCCAAGACCTGGGGGTATCACCTACTTGTCTGCCATTCCTGATGTTAGGATGGGGAAATGCTGACTGTACCTCGAAGGGAATTAAATGATGCTCTGTCCATGTGAGGGAAATCGGGGCCCCACTAAAGTCCACGTAGTCTGCAATAGAGAATAGAAGGTCAAGTGTGTGGCCTGCGGTATGAGTGGGACCTCTAATTCTTTGGGAGAGTCCCAGGGTGTCTAAATCAGTTAATAATTTCGTAACCTTCACGTTGGCGATGTCTTACCCATGGAAATTAAAATCACAGAGGAGAAGGAATTTCTTTGAAGCTAGAACATAGGTGGCTATTTTTTCCACCAGCTGTTGGCTGAAATCGGTCTTGGGGCCAGGCGTGCGATATATTAAGGCTCCATTCCAACTATCTGTTGCGGTGACTATTATTTAAAAAATACCCAGTTCCATAGAATCGGTAAGAGAGGAAGTAATCCAAGTGACATTAATAGTGTTTTTAAAAACTACAGCAATACCCCTGCCCATTTTAAGGCCTCGATCAAGTTTAATGAGTTTGTAATTCTCTGGGATTGCTAGGGCAATAGCTGAGAGATTGGAGGAATTTAGCCATGTTTCTGTTAGGAAACACATGTCCGGGGACCGAGGGGTGATTGTATCCCATATTTCCGATGCATGTTTAGGTAAGGACCTTATGTTACAGAGGAAGCTTTTTAGCACATACTCAGTAGTGTTACGGGGGGGCGTTTCCCAGGACAATGCCCAAAATCATAGTTGCTTTGGAAGTGAAAATTATAGCAAGCCACAGGGCCTTCTAGTAAGTGTGGATAGCTATTCATGCATAGGAGATGTACTGGGGGGCTGGTCTTGTGTTTGGCTCGTAATTGGAGTAGGGAGGCTGCTGACTAACAATGGCGCTGGATGGAAAATGTTTGACATTGTATCAGCATTCCGTCCAGCTATTGTTCTTTTTACACTAGTGGGCCTGCAGCACTGATTGTGCCACAATGTCCCAGGCCTGTCATTGCAGAGCCTGTGTATGCAGTTTTAAACTGCCATTTCGACCTGGCAAAATAAACCTTTTGCCAGGTCCAAACCTTCCTTTTTACTACATATACGTCACCACTAGGGAAGGCCCTGGACATCCCAGAGGGCAGGGTACAATGTATTTAAAAAATTGGACATGTACTTTTATGTTTTACATGTCCTGGTAGTGTAAAGTGGCTTCGTAAGGCAATGGCTCGACGCCGTCTCTTTGCTTATTGAGCCTAAATGTTAGGTCTCTGGTCCAACATCATCTAGCCTTTTTCGATCTTATACAGGAAGAGTCTCCTGACATATTTGCGATCACGGAAACGTGGCTGCAGGAATACGATACAGCCATTATCAACTTGGCTTTCCCCCCTGAATATTCCGTTTTTACTCTTAATCGGTTATCTAGAGGAGGAGGCATCACTCTTGCCGTCAAATCAAGTTTCCCCTGCAGTTGGAAGGTCTTAAACATTGTTGGGTGTGAAAGCGCCTTTTTTAATGTCTCGATCAGCCCTCAGTTTTCTATCTCGGGGATGGTGGTTTACCGGCCCCCTGGCAGTGACGTGGCATTTAGAGAAGCTTTCCCCGATGCTGTTAGCTCCTTGTCCATTGGTTGTGCTAATTTCTCCATTTTGGGAGATCTTAATCTCCACTTTGAGAACCGGAGTATGCCGGCTGTTAACAATATCTTAGCTGACCTTGAGGCCCTCCAATTGGATCAAAAGGTAGCTCAACCCACTCATGTGGGAGGTCATACGCTTGATCCTTTTTTTACCAATCTCCCGGAAGCTACCATCTCTGCTATAACACCAGTGGGGTGGTCGGATCATTTCTTAGTGGCCATCCGAGCTCTGTTGCCTGACATCCCCTCCATCCCCCCCAGATCAATTTTCAGAAGGCACTGGAATAAACTTAGATTAGAGGACTTCCATGAGGTGTTGGCCGCAGATCCGCTGGGTCCCTTGGATAGTGTGGAACTGGGTTATGATTTATTCTGCAAGTGGATCACTAGGGCACTCGACTTTTTGATCCCTCTTATGGCAAGTAAGTCACGCTCTAGAGAATCGAGCCCTTGGTATAATAGCGCCCTTCGGGCGTTAAAGGGCACTTGTAGGCGGGCTGAGAGAGAGTGGCGGAGACATTACGATGCAGCAAAAAAATGCTGTATCTGAACTCCGTCAAGGCTTACCATCGTGCCATTTGTAGAACGCGTGCGGCGTTCTACTCGGAAGACTTCCACAACAGCCCTAACCCTTCCAAATCAATATTTAAGGCCCTTAAAGATCTCCTGGCCAAAAGAACCTCTTCCCCTGTATTGGCCTCCATCACTCATTGCGAGGCTTTGGCATCCTTCTTTTTGGAGAAGGTGCAAGCCATTTACCGGTCATTTTCCTCTACGGGCCCGTCATTGGGACTTCCGGTGATGACCCCGTGCCGCCCCACTATGGAGTCCCTTCCTCTGCTTTCTTCTGAGGATTTTGATAGAGTGACCCAAAAAATTAAGTCTGGTTCACCCTTGGATCCATTAAAGTCTACCTTCTTTAGAGATCAGTCCTTTGTAGGACGCCCTATATTGCGATTTTTCATTAATACCTCGCTGGCGACGGGCATGGTCCCAGCTGAATGGAAGCGGGCTGTGGTCTCTCCTATTTTGAAGAAGCCTTCTTTGGATCCCTCGAAACCGGAGAATTACCGGCCTATTTCTTTACTTCCTTGGCCGGCAAAAGTCATGGAGGCCCATGTTAATCAGGCCCTTTCTGATCACCTCACCCGCGCCAATATCCTGGATGATACCCAGCACGGGTTCTGTGCTGGGCATAGTACCGAGGCTGCTCTTCTCGCAATGGTTGAGCATCTACGTGGAATGTTGGATGCGGGGCAGACGGCGGCGCTAATACTTTTAGATCTAAGCGCCGCCTTTGATACTGTCTCTCACCCTATTCTTTTACGTCGCTTGGAGGAAATGGGCATTGGTGGTGTAGCCTTACAGTGGTTCCGCTCCTTTCTTGACGATCGTTCCTTCTGCATTGCCATACCTCCTCATCAGTCCAAATTCCATCCTCTGGGCCTGGGGGTGCCCCAAGGATCCTCGCTGAGTCCTACGCTTTTCAATCTCTATGTGAGGCCGCTGGCTGATGTTGTCAAGCAGTGGGACCTGACGATGGTCTCTTATGCTGACGACACTCAGCTAGCGGTCACTATCAGCGGGGATGCTGAGTGTGATGCCCCCAGGTTCCAGAATGGACTGAGAGCGGTGGCGAGCTGGCTGAATGTCAACTGTCTCCAGCTCAACGCGAAGAAAACTGAGGTGATGGTTGTCGGGAAGGGGCGAGAGCTTTGGGGAGACAGATGGTGGCCACCCGAACTTGGGCCAGCTCCAACTCCAGTTTTGGAGCTGAGAAATCTGGGAGTGTGGCTGGAGCCCGCCCTCAGCTTTGTGGGGCATTCCAAGAAGACTGCGGCTTGCTGTTTTGGGGTCCTTCGAGGCCTGAGATCCGTCTTGAAGTTTTTTGACCCCCCCACGAGGCAGCTGGTGGTTCAGGCAACGGTAATCTCTCGCTTGGACTATGCCAGCTCGCTCCTGGTGGGGGCAAACTTGGCGGAAATTAATCGCTTCCAACGCGTCCAAAATGCAGCAGCCAGAGCCATAGTTGGTCTGCCCAGGTCCTGCTCTGTCTCCAGTACTCTTCGATCTCTACACTGGCTGCCGGTGAAAACTAGAATTGACTTTAAAGTTCTTTGTCTGGCTTTTAAGATCCTGAAGGGTTTAGCTCCTCGGATTCTGTCGAATCTCCTGTCTTTTTATATACCTTCTCGCTCTCTGAGATCGATGGGCCAAGCGCTTGCGGTGGTCCCGAGATTTAAGTTGAGCCGTATGGGAGGTCGTTCTTTCCGGGTAAAAGCAGCTATCCTGTGGAATTCTATCCCGTTGGAGATTCGCCTTTTGGATGATCTCCTCTTATTTCGCAAAGCTTTAAAGACGGTGTTATTCTAAATCCCTTCCTCTCTGCGCTGTCTGTTTGTTCATTTCGCTGTTCTGTTAGGTGCGGCTATGTCTACCTTGTCAGGCGCCAGGACGCCCCTTAGCTGGGGCAGCTGTGCGCATTACAAATGCCCCTAACATAACATAACATAACATAAAGCTCTTAAATTCTTATTTCACTACTGCAAGGCCTATCTCTCCCATTGGATGACATTGGAGTTGCCTTATTACATTTTATAAGTGCCATTTCCAAATGGGAAGAGATAATTGGCTTCTGTGTGGTGTCTCTAAAATCCTAATTAAAAACCCTAATTTATGGTGAAGTTGGATTTTATATTGCAACTCTGTAAATGCCACGTTTTGAAAGTTGCAAAAAGAACGATTGATGGAAAGAATGCAGAACAATGTCATACATTCACCCCAGTACAGAGATCTGGGCCTAAATCCATCGTTTTTTTGCTCACCATGCCATTCCAGTTTGGACCCAGCCATATGCAAATCAGTCTTGACCCTGTGCCCAATGGGAACAGTCCAGCCCGAACTGCCAGGCCAGGTCCTTCCTGGACTGGAAACAAGAATCCTAGGACCGGTTTCAGGGTTTCACCCCTCTTCAGCCAGGATAGTTTGATTCCAGTGGCATGGAGAGCACGGGACTCACGTCTAAGCATACTCGTCCCACTCGGGGTGACAAATGTAAAAAGAACTATTGATGGACAGAATACAGAACAATGTCATACATTAGCCCTAGTACAGAGATCTGGGTCTAAATCCATCGTTTTCTTGCTCACCATGCCATTTCAGATTGGACCCAGCCATATGCAAATCAGTCTTGACCCTGTTGCCAATGGGAACAGTCCAGCCCGAACTGCCAGGCCAGGTCCTTCCTGGACTGGAAACAAGCATCCTAGGACCGGTTTCGGGGTTTCACCCCTCTTCAGCCAAGATAGCTTGATTCCAGTGGCATGGAGAGCACGGGACTCACGTCTGAGCATACCCGTCCCACTTGGGGTGATAAATGCAAAAAGAACTATTGATGGACAGAATGCAGAACAATGTCATACATTCACCCCAGTACAGAGATCTGGGCCTAAATCCATCGTTTTTTTGCTCACCATGCCATTCCAGTTTGGACACAGCCATATGCAAATCAGTCTTGACCCTGTGCCCAATGGGAATAGTCCAGCTCGAACTGCCAGGCCAGGTCCTTCCTGGACTGGAAACAAGCATCCTAGGACTGGTTTCGGGGTGTCACCCCTCTTCAGCCAGGATAGCTT
This sequence comes from Triturus cristatus, assembly GCF_964204655.1. Classification (NCBI taxonomy): domain Eukaryota; kingdom Metazoa; phylum Chordata; class Amphibia; order Caudata; family Salamandridae; genus Triturus; species Triturus cristatus. The sequence continues at coordinate 513,960,633 of NC_140581.1, read as the reverse complement.
AATTCCAGTGGCATGGAGAGCACAGGACTCACGTCTGAGCATACCCGTCTCACTCGGGGTGATAAATGCAAAAAGAACTATTGATGGACAGAATGCAGAACAATGTCATACATTCACCCCAGTACAGAGATCTGGGCCTAAATCCATCGTTTTTTTGCTCACCATGCCATTCCAGTTTGGACACAGCCATATGCAAATCAGCCTTGACCCTGTGCCCAATGGGAACAGTCCAGCTCAAACTGCCAGGCCAGGTCCTTCCTGGACTGGAAACAAGCATCCTAGGACCGGTTTCGGTGTTTCACCCCTCTTCAGCCAGGATAGCTTGATTGCAGTGGCATGGAGAGCAGGGAGGACCTGGCTTGGCAGTTCGGGTGGACTGTTTCCATGAGGCACAGGGTCAAGACTGATTTGCATATGGCCAGGTCTAAACTGGGGTGGCATGGTGAGCAAAAGAATGATGGATTTAACCCAGATCTCTTGACTGGGGGTGAATGTTTTGATTTGTTCTGCATTCCGTCCATCAATTGTGTGTCTTTTGCTTTCCCGCCCAGAGTGTGCCAGGTATGCCCAGACGTGGGTCCTGGGCTCACTGTGCCACTGGAGTCAAGCTATCCTGGCTGAGGAGGGGTGAAACCCCGAAACCAGTCCTAGGATGCTTGTTTCCGGTCCAGGGAGGACCTGGCTTGGCAGTTCGGGCTGGACTGTTCCCATGAGGCACAGGGTCAAGACTGACTTGCATATGGCCAGGTCTAAACTGGGGTGGCATGGTGAGCAAGAGAATGATGGATTTAACCCAGATCTCTTGACTGGGGGTGAATGTTTTGATTTGTTCTGCATTCTGTACATCAATTGTGTGTCTTTTGCTTTCTCGCCCTAAGTGCGCCAGGTATGCCCAGACGTGGGTCCTGGGCTCACTGTGCCACTGGAGTCAAGCTATCCTGGCTGAGGAGGGGTGAAACCCCGAAACCGGTCCTAGGATGCTTGTTTCCGGTCGAGGGAGGACCTGGCTTGGCAGTTCGGGCTGGACTGTTCCCATGAGGCACAGGGTCAAGACTGATTTGCATATGGCCAGGTCTAAACTGGGGTAGCATGGTGAGCAAAACAATAATGGATTTAACCCAGATCTCGTGACTGGGGTGAATGTTTTGATTTGTTCTGCATTCCGTCCATCAATTGTGTGTCTTTTGCTTTCTCGCCCTAAGTGCGCCAGGTATGCCCAGACGTGGGTCATGGGCTCACTGTGCCACTGGAGTCAAGCTATCCTGGCTGAGGAGGGGTGAAACCCCGAAACCGGTCCTAGGAGGCTTGTTTCCGGTCCAGGGAGGTCCTGGCTTGGCAGTTCGGGCTGGACTGTTCCCATGAGGCACAGGGTCAAGACTGATTAGCATATGGCCAGGTCAAAACTGGGGTGGCATGGTGAGCAAAAAAATGATTGATTTAACGCAGATCTCTTGACTGGGGGTGAACGTTTTGACTTGTTCTGCATTCCATCCATCAATTGTGTGTCTTTTACGTTTTGAAAGTTTACAGTTTCTTGCCTTAGCCATTTGGTGCCTTCAGCCTGTTTCTTATCTCATGGCTGGGTTTAGTTGGCAGTTGGGCTATGTGTATTCCTCCTAGACAGTTACACACAAAGGGAGCTTAGGTGTGACTGGATGGGCCATCACTGGGAAGATGGATGGAAGGGAGGGCCTGGGCCCAGTCTCACTTACACCTGTATAGGATGTAAACGGCTAAAGAGGTTCCCTTTTGTTTCTATCACTTTTTGGGCCATTGCACCTGGGCTAAAACAGTCGTTCATCTTCGCGTTCCGCTCTCTAAAGCTCCATTGTTCAACGGTCACTAACCTTTGTTTCTCTAGCCAACCCTTCAAGTTAACCAGTATGGCTTTAGAGAAAGTCTTATACCTGCATCAGCAAGCTTATGAGGTGGTCCTTTTTGAGATTGGCAATAGTCGTCTCTTTTTAGTATTTGCCGTATTATGGCGATTTTCCAGCTACTGGAACTGAATAAATGATTTAAAAGCTATACTAAAAAACCTAACCCAGCACTCAATATTAGTTTTCATTATAATTTCCGGCAGGTTATTTGGGCTCGCTGCCCTTGTCAAGTTAAGTGTAGAGATTCTATTTTGATGGCTTTCCTGACAGATGGGACAATACATCCTCATTGGGCTGGACTCCTTCCTCACTCAGGTTCACATATTAATTTCGAAACAGTGCTGACAGATAATGGACAGTCATCTTCAGTGACAATTGCAATTTGGGCTTTATCATTTTTATATGACCTTCTTTGCACAAGTATCCAAACCTTTTTCATATCTTTCGAAGTCAATACCGATAGTATTTTCCTCCCAGTTTGCATTATAAAGGAGTCTCTCATTTCTTTGAGTTAGTGCAACATATTCTTCCTTGGTTTCTCTGAATACCTGGGCCCAGTCTTAATTCCTCATTTGCCCTTTGTGTTATCTTGGCTTTCTCAATGTATCTTTAAATCCTGACACTGGGAATTAAATCAACCTGCTGACTTTGACCTGTTTGCACTTGCTTGTGTCTTACTACTGACATTATTTCTAATACCTACTTGCAAGCAGTTAGCAGCTCTTTTTATTATAGTGGAATACCAATCTATTTATTAAAACGTGTTTTTCCTTTTATGCTTCAAAGTCATCATGCAGATCATCAAAAGCAGCAGCCCCCATGGAGCCCTTTTACCCCCTCCCCCCGTACACATAGGGTGTTGACATATAATTGTTACAATAGCCCTCTGGAGTTTGATAGGTTGCCCTCTACTCGAAATACCAATCTATTGACCCATAGTTCCCGCCCCCCAAGTCCGTTGAGAGCTGAAATTGGTCCAGCTATGCCAACTGCTTTTCATCAATACAAGTTACCTGTTGTTTGGGAAAATTTGTTTTCGAAGGTATAGATAGATCTCGGACCATCATTTTCGTATGTAATCTCATAGTTGGGGGCCACTTATCACTACCTCTTAACTATAGCATCCAGAAGTTTTTCCACATCTCTAAATTCCATTATTTGATGAATATATATCTGATTGTTCCTTTCTGGTTGGTTACCTTAAAGGAATGTTTGTTTTGCTGGCCTGTTGGACCCCCGCATTAGTTCTCTTTTCCCTTCTGAAGGTTATTCATGAAAAGTGTTAGTTCATGCTGCAGACTTCCGTCTCATCTTCAGTCAGATATTCTCAAGCTCTGCCTCTGCTTCTAGGGGTTGCAGTGCTGGCAGAAGGAGAAGAGCGGTGTTCAGCAGCCTTACTTCTGCAGCAGCAGCTCCTGAGCGGTCAGGGCTACAGCAACTGCCTCACTTGAAACTTGGAGACTTCAGGGTTTCAGTGTGACAACTTCCTCAGTAGCTCTTAGGTACTGCAGGTGTGGCCTCTAGTCCAGTCTCAACCTTGTGGATGATTTCGACATTTGCTGCCTCTGGGCCAATCAGGAGGTTCACTGTGCATTGACAGATTATTCCTAGAACTGCGTTGTCAGCAGTGACAGCACCAGCCTTCCAGCCATAGTGGAATTCCCTATCACTCTCGATACTTTATTGTTGTAGCAGGCTTGATGCATTTCCTGACCAGAAATGTTTAGGGGAGACCTACGCCACATCCGGGCCCCTGCTAAGTCCGCTTGCTCTCTCGATTTTCCCCATACCGGAAACATACTGGCTTCTTCTTCTAGATAGGCCTGCAGAGATAGATTAATCCTTCCCTTTCAGCAGGCATGCTGGCTTCTGGTTTTTAGGCAGGCCCTTAGCTTCTCCAGCAAAAAGTGCAGACTTCAGGTGATGGCCACTCACCTTGGAAGACCGGCAATCCTGCAGATGCCAGTGCTGGTCATACAGCAGTCTTTCAAGTCCTCCCTTCCTTTGCCATGAAGAACTTGAAAATGGGACAAAGTGGGGTGGTTTGGATTTCACCGTTACCAAAATTTTCAGACAGGGGATGTGGATCTACTGTCTAAGGTTTTAGAATTGGTTTGGGTTGCTTCTCTTCCAAATGTGATTTTTCTGGCTGCTCATCAGAAACAACCTTTGTGCGAGGTAATGACTCAGAGGTACCAATGATGCTGGCTTTAAGCGGTGTATCCGAAACAAGGACAAAATGAAGTGTTTGATCTCTGCACCTGAATGGTCTCAACCTTCTTGAAATCTGGGACAAACCCTGCCTAGAAATGTCCTTGCCTTAAATAACAGAATCTGTAGTCCCACCCCTCACTCCTACTATCAACTAAATGTAGTGCTCACAAAGAACTAATCAGCCGCGCTTTGTGTTACAATCAAGGATAGGTACTTGTAGGTTATAAAAGAAGTAGGTTTATTAGCTTAGTTGTAGGTTACAGATAAAGCCACACCAGGAGCAGCATTCTGCTGTTCAGCCCCTCTCACTTTAACTGTCCTCTCATCCAAACACAAACACTCTCAACATTCCAACCATACAATGACCTCACTCACTGGCTGAGCAGTAGGGAACATTAATGCTGTGGAGAGAAGGCATAAGATAGCAAGAGGCCACAACACATCTCCCCCCTTATGAAAACAATGACAAAATTCAACAGGACGAAGAATGGGAAAACGACCCCCCCCCCCCAAAAAAAAAACCAATCCAACAAAACTATAAATATCACCCCAATGAAATATACAGACACTCAATCCATAACTTCAATGCTCCATGGGGTGTAAGGTGGTAAATTCCACAGGCAATCTATACCAGTGTACAGATAACCCAAAATATTTCTGCTCATTCATCGGGGAACACCAACTACCCGTATCCCTCCACAACACATATACTCTAACAGGACCAGGCCGTTGCTCTCCACAATGCAACACTCAAACAGGACTAGGGCTTCTTCCACACTCTAGTGCATTGGAGTGTAACCACGTACCCCCATCACCATACACTTAAATACAACCAGGGTTTCACCTACCCTCTTCTACATTGGGGTGTAACGGTGGACCCCCTGAACATTGGGTTTAACACACTGCCCCGACATCCTTACCCCCTTAGGAAGGAGGGTAATTCTGCCCTCTGGGCTTAACACATTGCCCTACATCCTAAACTCCTTAGGAAGGATGGTCAAAAACATGGTCCCAATTAAACACCAGTAAACTCTTTTAGCCCTTCTTGACTGTATTCTTGCCTTTGACCCCGTACAATGCTCTGTTGCATTGTTTGCCATGCTCGCGCTACACAAATATATACATACATTCACCCAAGTTATGGATTTTAGTCTTACACCTACGATGAGTGTAATCTTTGTCCACCCCTACAGTTCACTGAACTGGTTGTAGACCTCGCATTACCAGAGACTGCCCTGGTCCTCTTAGCATAATGGGAGGGTCAACTAAAATGTCATGATACCAGTTTCACATATAGTTGGGTACAACCCTAAAGGTAACACATCCATTTACCATGCAGGGAACATTCCAATCCTAAACGACACTCCACATTTAAGCACCGCAAGAAATCCCTGCTCATGCCAATGACTTATCTCTGTACAGTTGAAAAGAAAATGGGTTGATTCACAAAAGCATTTATGTGCATGGGAAGGAGTACAACAAGAGTACACTCTTTTATGTACTCTTACTTGCCTTTAGGAGTCAGCCGTGTAATGTCCAACTCCCTGTTAGAAGTGCATAGAAGGTATAGTCCGTTCTATTTGTACTAATAGAATATGCATATTACCTAAATTCTCCATTTTATTCCAATGTTCGATGTCTTGGTGAAAATTCACATAGTCATATAAGAATATGTAAAAATAGTTCTAGAGAAGGACTGCTTACATACACCAAAATGCCATTGTAAATGGGCATCTTCCAAGTACTAAAATGTTGTCACCTTTAATTTAAATGAGCATCGGCATGTTCCGGTCGGGCACATGGTCAAACCCCAAAATACCTGCAGTATTGATTGCAGGTCCTGTTCAAGAACCTAATATGATCCCCTAAGGCTGATGGGCTTTTTTGTTGTTGTTGCACATACCTAGTGCAATATTCAATCCCACCAGATAGCGAGATTGCAGTGACCAATGAAAAGACTGATCTGCTTCATTCAGCAGCAGAGTCTCTGTAAGGTTCTTGTGGATCAATTAGCCGTGAAAGAGTGACAAGGTGTTTTTTTAGCCAGATGTAAAAGGATGATCACTGAACAATCCTGTACAATGTGTATGTCGTAGATCTTTAAAGGCAGTTCTTGCAACTCGGAACACAAGCTAGCATATAACTAGTTTGCTGGCAATTTTAGTTTATTATTAAATGATTTAATAAGCATTTTATTGTGCACATTTGTTTGTAATACATGAAAAATTATGTAAAAGGAATTTCATCTTTCCTTTTGAGAAAACATACTTGTGTAACCCAGTCTGATAAATGATGTGTTTGGATTTGCACATGTGTGTGAATTACTTATTTTGCTAAATGTCTACCCATAATATTTCAGGCCAGGTATTGCCTCTTAGAATTATGGGAAATATTGCCAATAGGAGTATTCATGCACCCTAAAATCCATTTAATACCTACATAGAAAATCCAATGAACATACAAAACACCTTACAGATTGACTCTGTTCTAGCTTGCGACTGATCATCACTGCATCGCTTTCTCCCTAAACTAAAAGGCAGACTTTTAAGGGACAACCAATGAAAGCCAGACACTGGGTCAGTGACACCCCTAACATTAACACAAGCACCTCATCGGCTATTTGTAACTACATCCTAATCCCACCCTCCTCCATGAACAATGCCCAGGATCTCACTGATCACAACTTTTATTCCATGTCCAAAATCATGGCCTCACTTGCCCCCAAACAACTAAAAATAATCCCCTCAAAAAGATCCAAACCCTGGTTCAACCTTTACCTTAATGAAGAACGTTGTCACTCCAGACTAGTAGAAAGATCATGGAGACACTCCCCCCTCCCTGGCCAACCTCAAACTATTGCATCAAAGATGCAGCACCTACAATAGGCACTTTAGGAACTCCAAAGCAGTCTTCTTCCAAAATCAACTAGACTTCTACAAACCGACACAAAATACGGTTTGAAATTATCAAAAACCAATGTCCCCCAAAACTGACCCCCCCTCCACCGACAAAAAATTACTACCCACCTGCGCAACCTTTGCCTCCTTTACTACTGAGAAAACCATGCAAATCACTAACGAGATCCAGATCGCTAGCAAACTACTCCCTCATGTACCCTCCCCAGTCCACACACCACTTGATCCTCAATTATGCCTGAAACATCTTCCCATTCCACCGAAAAATAATGCCACTTGGTCAAGCATCAAAACCCTCTGAGAACAGCCTCCATAATCTTTTGTCCTCCTTGAAATTTTCCAACCACTTCTACGATCCCATCCTTTCCGAACTCCTGAAGATGACCATCCACCTCGTTCTCCTTCTATGGACTAGGATAATCAATGCTTCACTCACCCAAGGCTCCATCCCTGACTGCCTTAAAATTGGCCAGGTCACCCCTATCCTAAAGAAACCAAACTCCAACCAATCGAACCCCAACAATTACCCCTCCATCTCCAACATCCCTGTGTTACTCTTAGAAAAAAAATGTGCACAGTTACACAATCACATCGAGCAATTCCAACTCCTTGGCCATTGTCAATCTGGCTTCAATTCCGGTCATAGCACCGGAGCGGCAATGGCTCACATTGTCTACAATGCCCTACGCTCTCTTCACCAGATCAAGTCTTGCCTCCTGATCCTTTTGGACCTGTCAGTGGTCTTTGATACCATCATCCATGCTACCCTTTTAAACCTTATAGAACACAGGATGGACCTCTCCGGCACCGTATTGAACTAGTTCTCCTCCTTTCTTCACAACAGATCCTAGCACCTTTTAATCAATCACACACTTTTCCGATCCTTCCCCATTGTCACTGGACTTTCCCCAAGGCTCTTTTCTCTCCCGACACTGTTTAACCTATAAATGGATCTCCTAACTGAACTCCTCAAATTCTCCAACATCTTCTACCACATGTATGCCTACGATGCCCAATTCTACATGAAAATCACCTCCTTTGATGATATCCACTCCCTCAACAACACCCTGACAAAGACACAACAGTAGCTGACTCTCAATCACTTCAAACTCAATGCCGTGAAGACTGAATTCGTGCTAATCGCACAGCCCACCTCCACCCCTAACGTCAAAGAATGGCTCCCTTTTCATACTGCCCTGAACTGCACACCACACATCATTGACTCTGCCAAAACCCTAGGTATAACCCTGGACAAAGACCTTCCCATGTAAAAACACCATCACTAGAAAAGTTAACTATCAGTTGTATATTCATAGGAAACTTAAATTTTTCCTCCCCGTGGCAGACTTCACAACTGCTGTACATGCACTTGTGCTATCGAAATTGGATTATGGTAGCACTACCCTGTTGAGCCTCCTGAAAACCTCACTTGCAACTCTGAAGGCTACACTAAATCTTTCAAATGCAGATGATACACAGATCATCTTTTCTTTATCATCGGCACAGAACCATGACCTGTCTTTGTTGAACCTGGGAATGGTGAAAATCTCCTCATGTATGAATAAAAATTCACTCAAGCTTAATGGTGACAAGACAGGTCATGGTTCTGAGGAACAACGCTTCTCTCTGCGGAACAAGACACTGGCCGGAATCCTTAGGGACTTTGCCCATCCTGTCCACCAAAATGAAAAATCTGAGTTTTCCTACTGATGAAAAGCTTTCTATGAAATCACGGGTGACTAAAGTAACTGCGACCTATTTTGCAGTCCTTAAATGGTTGAAAAAGATTATTTGGTTAATTCCCTTAGCTGTCCAAAGAACTTTAATTCAGGCACTAGTCATATCCAGATTCGATTATGGTAATGTGCCATACCTGGGTGCTGATAAGACCTCAATCTATCGTTTGCAGATTGCTCAAAATGCAGCTGCAAGGATACTCTTCCATTTACCGAAATCTGCTTCAGTTTCTCACTTGCTTCAGGAACTGCATTGGCGTAAGGTTTCTAAGCTTATTGAGTTTAAAGCACTGCGTTATATATTTAAGGCCAACACGGATTAGGGCCATGCTATATCCAGAAACTGGTAGTTCCTTACCTGCCTATTAGGTCTATGAGATCCTTGAATCAAGCTCTGTTTGCTGTACCGAGGTTTCGTCTAACCTGTATTAAGGGCCCCTCTTTTGCTTACCTAGGTCCAAAACTGAGTAATTATCTGCCTGTTGCTCTTAGAAACGGCAATGCTTTACTTACTTATTGCAAAAGCCTGAAGACCTGTCTTTTTTACGTTAACACTCTGGGACATCCTACCCATGTCTGTCTTGCACCAGGAAACCCCTTGGGTTAGCTGTGTGCATTACAAGTTGTATAAATAAAGTAAAAGCAGTAGCTAGGCTCATTACGGGTTAAAAAAACATGCTCATATCACCCCGATCAGTCTCTAAAATGGCTATCCTACGAGCCCAGGATCCAGCTCAGAATTGCCTGTATGACCCACAAAGCTTTATACCACAATACGCCCTTCTACCAGGCCCAGAATTGACCCCATCGGGTAGTAACAGACCCACCAGAAGCCCTAACTCCTTACTTTTTAAACCTCCAAAAGAAAAAAAGAAAAAGAAAACCTATCACTGATCCTTCTCTGGAATTGCCCCAAACATTTGGATATCTCTCCCTACTGAAATCAGATGCAACCCTTCCACATCCACTTTCAAGAAAGAAGTAAATATCTTTCTATCCAACAAGCTCCTCTCATACTGAGAACTCGCCCCATCTCCCCCATATCGATTCCTTCCTCCTACTCACCCGAAATCTCTTTCTCGCCATTTTATGCTACTTTGCCACTGGATTCAAGATAGCCTGGCTGGTGAGGGTTATGAACCCGAAACCGGTCCCAGGATGCTTGTTTCCGGTCCAGGGAAGACATGGCTTGGCAGTTCGGGCTGGACTGTTCCCATGAGGCACAGGGTCAGACTAATTTTCACATGGCCATGTCTGAACTGGGGTGGTGGAGTGAGCTAAAGAATGATGATGGATTAAACCCAGATCAGTTGACTGGGGGTGAGTGTTTGATTTGCTCAAACGCTCCGTCCATCATCCCCTTTGGTATCATCTTATGCTCTAGGCCTGGACGTTTGTTATCCATGAGTATCTATCTATATTTTGCAGATTTACTTAATGTTCTATTTCCTTATGTTGTATTCCTTTCTTTGTAAACTACGATAAAGGGCTTAGGGTCTTGTTCGTGCTATATAAAACTCCAAATAAATAAATAAAGTTATTCCCTTTATAATTTATTTTGCTGTGGTTAACAGGATTAGCAGCTTCCATACATTGATAGATATTCATGAATATATTTTGCCTGTAATGTGCAAGTTCTTTATAACTGTGCTTTCATTACTTTTCCGTTGCACAGATGATATAACAGGGCAACAGTTTTTTCAGCTAAATTGTGGTTTGGTGTTTTTTTAGGTCAAGTTAAAACCAGTTCAACTTCAATCAGCACAGGATTGTCTAGAATACAACCTTGCGGCAGAACGTAGGCGAATCCGACTGGATCACGAAGATGCCTTCAAGAACTTACTGGAAGAGATTGACATGCCCAAAGGTGAGTAGAGCCTAAATAGTTCCTTGCAATTGGGAACAAAGATTGATTTGTTAACTAACCAATGCACCTGGGTATCTGCTTACCCCTCACTGTTCTGGCCATTCCTCAGTTCACAGAAGCATCTGTGCTCTTGGCCAAGAGACTGAGACAGGTTGAGGAGAGGGTGCTGAGGTGGTGAGTTGGAGAAAGAGAGTGCTGATCTCTGGTTCAAATGAATGTACAGGTCCCCTCCCCCCGGCCTGCTCTGTTGCCTAGCCCGTGGTAGCCTGCAAATGCATTTTGCAGATTTCTGGGTAGATTTATGCATTATATGGAATTCTTAAAATACCGAGGCTTATGCTCCGAAATATGCCCAAATCATTTATTTCCAGACATACTCCTATTTCTCATCGCTGTAATCCGCTAGACTGTCCATAGACTAACACTTCGCATGTTTACAGTGAATGGTAAATGTGCAACTTTTTTTTCTGATTTTTTTCTCACATGGAAAAGATATTTACAAACGGAGAAAGCCGGTTACCTGAAATATTAGTGTGTTTCGGGAACTTTATCACCCTTATTGCACAGTTACTGCCCCATCCCCAACCCTTTTTTAAATGCTAAAGCTAATTTCTCAATTCTAGCGTGAAAAGTCTTTAGAAATATGTTGAATGTTTATTTTGTGGGCTTTGGCAAAATTTTCAAGGAATTTTTTAAAAGTGTGTGTGGTACACTGTTTACACCACACCTCTTTCGGTTTGCAGCATCCCTGTTCAATGGGGTGATGAGTGCACTGACGTGCAGTTAGCACCCGGGCAACTGCCTTTGTGTAAATGATTCTATTCGAAACGGCCCCTCCTAGACACTTCCCTGAGAGATTACATTTCCCAAAGCTTGGTTAAGTTTTCGATTGCATAAAATACTGCCACATGGTAGATTTCTTGCACATGTTAGTTTCATCTGTGCCATAAATGTCCACAGACCTTGTTTCTATGAATTATGACCTATCACTTGTAGGCACAGGCACACAGCTGACTTTTACTTCGGTGTGCCAATATTTTTGGGGCTATGGCATTCCGTCTCCTGTAGTGCCTCATGGATATTCCTGCTAACCATGAAAAACTGTGAGCCCTCAGGCACCACAGAGAGCAGCAGAGAGTTGGATCATCTGCAGACCGCCTGCTAGGGTGTCCTTTGCTGGGGAGAAGGGAACCTCGCTAAGGGAACTTCGCTGTCCTGGAAACAGCCTCAGCATGGAGCTCTTGGTCCACTTGGGCTCATGCTGATGTCTCCGGTGACTATCCATTTATTCATATACTAGTCAGTCAGAAGATTAGTGCAGTTCAGCTTCACGTGCTGCATGAAGGGCTATTGTTTGAGCCTGTTCTTTAGTTTATTTTAATGTGACCTCATGGTCCTGACCTGGTACCCAGCCTAATAGTTTTAGACTGAGTTAGCATGTGTTTTGTGTACTTTGCAGTTAGTAAGACAGTAGGTCAATTTTTTAAAAATTGAAATTACTCTATGTGCAGAAAGAGATGGTAGGGTGAAAATAAGCACCAAAGTAACTGCGTACAATTTACTAATCTTGGTAGAGGAAGGGTAGATAACAATTCCGTTCCAAGGCGGCTTGTCAACTGTGGGCATACAGACAACAGCAGATCACACTTAAGAATACCATCCAGAAGAAATCCAACCTATCAGTCTCCCTAGTGTATTCTTCTGCTTTCAACCTGATAAAAAGGGAGAAAGCATGGTCTAAGCCGGAGAATACACCAGTCAAGTGACACGCGGCAGCAATAGTAGTTTGCAGAGTTTACACTATCCCCAGCATGCAAGTGCAATATGGATCGCATGGAGCACTATCCTAGGAAATCCCAACCAGGTGTAGAATGAAGCAGGGATGCCTCATGGCTTCACTTCTGTTCAATTAATTTGTGAATGACAAATATTTTACATTGAAAACCCTTTAAAAAATTGCCCAGACCAAAACAGCAATCTTGATATACTCTGCTTAATCTGTTCTGGTCCAAAAACCAAGGAATCGGTACAGTAATTGCTCACAAAAGCAGAGGAACACTGTAAAAATAATTAAATCCAAATCAATCACAAAAAATCTAATGTGATAGCATGAGGTTATGAGACTAAGAAATCAAAACAAACAAATGTTTGCATAGGGAAGTATCACTTGGAGAAAGTCACTTCCTATACATTTTTAGGGACTACTGTTTTTGAGAGCAACTGAAAAAGTCCACTACGTGGAGGCTTCAAAAAAGGTCGAATTAGCATTAGCAATCTTACCAGATTCTCACAATCGTTTGATGCAGGATTATTTATGTACCTTTTAGTAATCTCAGAATCAAAAATGGATTCAAAACTTAATGTGGAGCTGAGCTATTGGTGCGTGCAGGTGAAACTAGAATCCTCAGACAAAGTCAGAGAAAGTAATGGAGAAAATATCTCGAAGCACCCCATGCTTCCCCAGTGCAATTCTAGACGCAAATTGTGCGAATCCTGATATTGAATCCGGGCCAAGAAAAGCAACTCTCATGTGTGCTGCAAAAAGAAATGCATCAGCTACTCAAAGTTTGGTAGCCCTTCCTTAAATAATTAATGGGTCTTTGATGGTCTCAGGTCTTTGATGACCTGAGTGAGGAAGAAACTTTCAGCCAACTGAAAAATTTCTTTGCAACAGATGCAGGCCTGCTGAATATACCAGTGGAAAGAGTATGGTCAATGCAAAGATGCTCATGCCATCCTAGAAACAAAGGCCTTTCTCAATAAAGGATTACAAAGTATGTTTTGGACAACAAACATGGAAACCCTGAACAGCATCCCAGGGATAGAGATTTTTGAAACTGATAGCAGTCCACTAAATTTGTGGCGATATGAGCAGAAAAGGCCATTTGTGTTGGTCAAAGCCAAAACGAATACGAGAAACAATGCATGGGCTCGTGGTCTTCGGAGTTATGCTAATGCAGTAACCCAGAAGCTGAGACTCTGTACCAAATTCTGGCAACCTGTTCGGTAGGAAGAGATGAAAAGTAAAGAGACTCTCAAAAGTCTTGAGCCAGTACAAGAGGACCAGCTGTTGGCCTACTTATTAGCTGACTAGCAGCAGAGCCCAACCCTTAAGGTGCCACCTTTTCTGTATACTGTGAATGGAAGGGAGATCTAAGACTCACAACCAGTAAATGACTAGAGCTCATGACCCTATTCTACAAGCAGAAGACTTCGAAAAAATGAATAATCACTTATATCTAACAATCTACGCAACAAGTCATGAACTTATAACATGACAGTTCCAGTTCTAACATGGATTGCTCTAGTGCTCTAGTCCATTTCATACCTTGTGTATCTTTATGTAAAAGAGTTTGCCTGTGTAAGGGCTTACCATGAATGACAGACAATGTCACACAAACAACTGTGATGATAGGCTGGGGCTATAAGCACCTTCTTTGACATGTTAAATAAGATACTAGTGCTCTCAGATCCATGCTCTCAGGGCCCACACATGCCACTGCCCTGCCTCAAAACATTTCTTCTCTTTTTCCAGATCCCCTCAGATTAAAGTTGATTCCCACATGCTATCATGATTTTTTTTAATGTTCCTATTATATTTTCAATTCCTTTATTTTGGCTATGTTTGTATCTATCTTTTGTACCACTTTGTTCGCAAAGACCAATGCGTTCAAATGCAGTAGGAAAGAAAGGAACACTAATAGAATTGTAACAAAATTCTGTGACAAAATGTCATATTGATTTAAATGTTTCTGTTACTTGAGGTATAATTTCTCCCAACAACTTCTAAAACTTCCTTTTTCCACAAGGACTGCCTTATATATGGGATACCAACATAGCAGACTTTGATGCAATTTACATGCAAATGACATATGAACACTTCATATCAATTTCTAATATAGGGCACTGATTTAGCCCTAGGAAAGCAAGAATGCATAATGTATTGTTCATGTGTGTTTATCAAGAAGAGGCATGTTCTAGTGTCTAAACTGCATACCACAGTGCCACAAGCCTGGGCTTTAATATTGATTTTTACCACAAACAAAAAATAAACAACAATCCTGCAGGTGATTCATATGTTTCAGCAAGATATTAGTAATATCATATAGCAATCTGCAGAAGTAGCAAAAAAACTAAGACAAGTATAGTCACGGCAGCTCCTTCGTGACAGCTCCCCCTTTGCTGCTTCCCTGCCTCTTTGGTCGCTGAGTTGTTTGCCTGTGCTCTTCTTTGTTTGACTTATCTTGTTTATTTTGTCCAGCTTGTTCATTTTTGGATTCCCTTTCTTTCTCCTAACATAATTTCTGTTGTTTTTCTGCCCACTCGCTTTCCTGCCTTGTTTCCCAACATTTCGCTGGTTGTTGAGTTGTTTGCTTGTGCTCATCTTTGTTTGACTCATCTTTGTGTTATTTTGTCCAACTTGTTTAGTTTTGTGCTGCCTTTGTTTCTCCTGTCTTAATTTATGTTGTTTTTCCGCCCACTTGCCGTTTTCCCCACTGTTTCTCACTCCTGCTTCCCGCCCTCGCTGGCCCCGTCCACCGCCTCCCAGCATCCCTCCCCCTACCAGGACTTACTTAATGGAGGCCGAGCCACATTCAAGACATCCCTCAACCAATAGCAGCAACTCTTGAAAAAAACAAAATGGAGCACCCTTGCCGACCACATCGAAGTCAGTTCCAACCACAGCAAAGAACTCTTCCAACATCATCAGAGAGTTCTCTAACCCCTCAGTCACCAAAGACATCATCATCCTTTCCCAGGAACTCTGTGACACCCTGGCAGACTTCTTCGACAACAAGATCTCAATCATCTACGAGAACTCCAAACCCCAAACCTCAGCCTCCTTGCCCACACAGATGCATACCCCGACCACCTGCTCACCACATGCGACCAGCTCACCACTCAAAACACCACAGCCATCATGAACTCCGTCCACTCAGGAACACCGACAAACCCCTGTCCCCACCACATCTTCAAGATCAGGAGTAAGATGATTAGCAACAAACTCACCGCCATTTTCAGTGCATTAATCACCACAGCCACCTTCCCCGAAGAATGGAAACACATAGAGGTCAAACCCCTTCTCAAGAAACTGTCAGCCGACCCCAGCAAACTCAAGAACTACCATCCCATCTCTCTGCACCCCTTTCCTGCCAAAGTTCACAAAAAAGCCATCAACCACCCATTCACAGAACACCTGGAGAACAAGAATCTTCCGGTCACCTCCCAATGCGGATTCTGCACCAAACATACAGCACCAAAACCGCCCTGATCACTGCCACGACAACATCTGATCCCTCATTGACTGGGGAGAAACGACGGCCCTGATCCTCTTCAACCTCTCTGCAGCATTTGACACTGTATCCCACTACACCCTTATGAAGAGGCTTCAACGCAATGGTATACAAGGAAACACCCTCAAATGGATCTACTCCTTCCTCATCGGAAGAGCCTAGAGAATCAGATGACCATATTTCACCTTTGAAAATAAGAACATCATCTGCAACGTCCCTCAGCTCTACACTGTTCAACACCTACATGATTCCCTTGGGCAACATTGCCAGACCCCATGGACTAAACATCATATCCTACGCCGATAACACTCAGCTCATCCTCTTGCTGTCAAAAGATCCCTCCACCTTGATGGCCAGCTTCCGCAGGTGCATGACGGGCATCGTCGACTGGATGAAAGACAACTGCCTAAAACTCAACACAGACAAAATACGAACTCCAACAGACAATGCCCATAACCTTGGCATCATTCTAGACCGCAAGCTCTCCATGAAAAGCCAGATCAACTCTGTCTCCTCTGCTTGCTTCCTCACTCTTAATATTCTTCATAAGATCTTCAAATGGCTCCCTGTCAACACCAGATAAACCGTCGCTCAAGCCCTGGTAACCAGCTGGCTGGATACAGCAACACACTCTATGTAGGAATCACCTCACACCTCCTGGAGAGACTGCAGACCATACAGAATTCATGGTGAGACTCGTCCTGGACCTCCCAAAGGGAACCCACATCACCCCACACCTCAGGAAGCTCCACTGGCTCCCCATTCAGAAGATATGTCAAACCAAGATGCTGGTCCACACCTACAAAGCCCTACACAACCAAGGACCAGCAAACCTCAACCATTGCCTGAACTTCCACCAACCTTCCAGACACCTGCGCTCCGCCTCCCTCTCCCTTGCTCACACTCTGTGCATCCGCTGAAGCAACAGTGGAGGATGCTCCTTCTCCCACTTGGCTGCACAGTCCTGGAACGACCTTCCACTTCACCTCCAGACCTCATCCTCTCTGTTGGTATTCAGGTAAGGACTCGAGAACCAGCTGTTCAACTGATCCCTCCCTAGCAGCAGGGTTCTCAGCACCTGGATACCCTCACAGGTGATTAGCCGTGCTTTATAAGTCCTGTTTGATTGATTGATACAGCTGCACAGGAGGTTATGAAAACTGGGCACACCCCCACCATGCCCCTCAGCTTTAGTGTAATAATCTATTCCCCTAGTCCACTCGCTGGGTGGAGGGGAACTTCACTCGCTGAGTGGAGGGAGACTGCTCGTCTAATGGCATGTGATGCCATGATTTGCAACCAAATACCCTATCCCTACCAGGGAACTGGCTGACCTGGGACTGCCCAGCCCCTCATCACTCCAGGGTAGGGCCATCTCGGGGTATGAAGGGATGGGCCTCCAAAGTACTTGGCCCAATATTGTATGAATCTGCTGCCATTTTTTTATGGAAATTGTGGCACTCCCACACAGTGTGATAAAATGCTCCGTGGCTACGCGTTAGCAGATGCAGGCCAGGCTTGGGGCTTTGCCCATTTTCCTCAGCAGTTTAAGGTTGTAGTACCTGTAGTTAAATTAGAAGATTCTGAGTCTAGAAGAGATGGCTACGGAAAGGGTTGTCATTGTTGCCTCTTGCCATTCAGCGTCCTCCATTTCACTGATATCTTTTTCCCAACTGCCCCTTGTCCTACCTAATGCGTGAGAAGTGTTGAGGACCAGGAACATATCTATCCTAGAGATGCCTTTACAAAGTACTGTTGACATTGCTATTTTGGTTCTAGGGTTTGGACTCCAGATCCTCTGTCATGGCTGCATCATGTGATTCTAGAGCATAGCATAGTTGAAAGTATCTAAAGACCTGTGCATGATGCAGCTCATACTCCTCAGATTACTGCTGAATGGATTTGTGTGAGTGCCAGCCCATACATCCCTAGCTTTGATGTTTCAATCAGGTCCCATGCGGTGGATCTTTGTTACCTATACCAAACATGTCTCGTTCCACAAAGGGGTCTCTTTGGTCAATTTATCCATCCATTTGAGGTGTTTCAAATCTTTGTGCCAGGATAAAAAGGGCAATTCAGTGATCTGTGGCATTAAAAGAGGGCTGCTTTCCTGATATATTAATGAAAGTATCCCAGGGTTCTCCTACAGATTTGGCTCTATCCGTATCGTTGGGTCTTGTCTGTCGCTAAGCAGCTAATCATTTATGGGAGGCAGCTGAAAGGTGAAATAGAATATGTCAATATCCACAGTGTCTAGCCTTCCCTCATATGGAGTGTGAGTGCATTTCACAAATGAGATTCTAGGTTTCTTATCCACCCATAAAAATTGTGAGACCATGGATTGTAATTCCGTTAAAAAAATGTTGCCATGGACCATACATAGGATTAGTTTTGTAATGTGTAGAGAAATTGTGGGAGGGACACTTTGTAAATAGAACAGACATACTTATCATAGATATAAGGAGAAAGGACCGTCCCTCCAGTTCTTTCTATGTGCAGTAAATCAAAGGCACAATGTTCAAATTCTTCTTCTCTAAAGTTAAGTTGATGCCTGAGATGATCCCCCAGCTATTTGTAATTGAGTGTGTGTCAGACAGTGCATAGGAGCGCCGGTGTCTTACTCCTTGGTTTACTTTTGCCATTTAACCTACCGTTCAGATGTCTTCCCATATTTCTGTAGCATCTGTGTCAGCCAAGGCAGGGTGTATTCCGGCGCTGAAGTTAATGTCGTCGGCATATAATGAAACCCTGTCTTCAGCTGCATCTTCCAAAAAGCTGTGAATTGGATAGGAATATTTTTCCTGATCCGTTCCTCTAGTGGCTCTATGACTAGGGCGAAAAATAAGGGAGAAAGCAAGCATCCTTGTAATGTACCTCTCCCCATAGGAATGAGGGTGAAAGCACACCACTTGCACTGGAGTACCTGGTGTGTTGTATAGTGTGGCTCACAGTTGAGGAAGAGGGGGCCCAAGTTCAAATTTAATAGTCTCTTGGCTAACAGCAACATCACTCCTGTGTTCATTAATTCATATCACATATAAGTGCATTTTATGAAATGAGAACACAGAATACAGTTAACAAGTGCAGCCCTCTTTATTCATCTATCACAGGAAAAAAGGGTGATGCTTTGCCCTTGTGGAAGGCAAGAGGTGACTGGCACCAAAAATGTTAACTGTCTAAGATGTACTAAAACCTCATGATGTGCCTGGGAAGGGCACTGCTGTGGTTATTGCACAAGCTTCAACAGTTTTAGTGTTTTTTAATAGCATTAAGAACGTCATGTTTTTATTGAAGGTAATCAAACCTATTTTGTCAGATGTTTGCGATCAGATCATTACCAGCTGTCAGGTAGGTTTGTTTCCAGTTTTTGTCGTTATATTTTGTGTATTTTGGTCTTTTTGAGTTAAGTCAAGAGTGAAGTCGATGCAAAGAACAAGCAAAAGTAAATAGGAGCTTCACAAGTGCAAGACAATTGTTTTCTAAATCATGTCGGTGATAAGTATCTCTGGTTTGTAGCGTTTGAAATCGAACGCTTTAATGGAGGAGGTATTTGTAAACGAAAGAAACAAAACAACTTGAAAGCACCTCAAAGAGGTGCTGAAATAGTTGTGTGAGTAAGTGCAGTGAGGGGAAAATGTGGAATTGTGGCCTGTGTAATGCTAAAAACAAATGCACAACTTCAATTCATTAGGTGTTCACTTTTAAAGGGCCCATCCTGTCAATGATGCAACAATATACCTCAAAACATAAGCCCCCATCAACAAACAAAGGAAAAGTCGAGAATGCATATTGTTGATTGTTGGTGTTGTGGGACTGGGTAAAGAGAACTACTCTAGTCTCTTCTCTGGATGGCCCATTTTATAAAATGCATGTACTTGCTTTATCTGCACAGGGTAGCATGAATTTAGAGGATTCCAAAAGAGTTTTTGTCCCTTGAGCTGGATTATGATGCAAGCGGATATGTTCTAAAGCAGGGGTCTCCAACCTTTTCTGTAGTGAGAGCTACTTCTGACCAGTGAAAATTATTGTGAGCTACTGAAGGCTAAGCAACTTACGTATTGCTACCAGACAGCCTCCCGCCCAGCTCCATTGACTTTAAGCCTAATGTCCATAGAGCCAGATACTATGGTTTGAACAAAATACTTTGACGAGGGGCACTATGACAGGACTACCATGTGTGTCAGTGAGAGTGTGGTCTTTGAAGATGTATGAACATGTGTGCCTATGAATGGCATGCACGGGTATGGGTGACTGAGAGCCAATGTCGTATGTACTTGTCGCACTGGAATGCCTTTAGTTATATGTGGCACCGTTGCATGTATAATAAAAACAAATACCCATTTTTTCAAATGGAAGAAATGTAAAGTGCAGAAAACGTTCTGCAAAAATGTACATGATATGAAACATTTTTCTGCACTTTAAATTTCTCCCACTTAAAAAAATAATTGTATTTTTCAGATATAACTATGGCACCGTGTCTACCAGCCACTGGGCGCAAGATGCCTGCTGTGTGTAAAGGTGACACTGAAATGGGAGGAAATTAAAATGAAGAGCTAACTTTGTTTATATGGATTCGATAAAACTTGTCATTTAAATTGAATCCCATTTCCAAGTGTCACATTTACAAACACCAGGCATCTTTCTCCCAGGGACCTGTAGACAAGATGCCATATTTATAACAGGAAAATACAGCCATTTGTTTTATTGGGAGGAATTTAAAGTGAAGAAACATGGTTCATAAGACATTAAGACGTAATTGGCTTAATTGAAAGTGGAGAAAAATATTAAGACTTAGGGGCCTATTATCATGGCGGGCGGATCGCCACTGCCCGACCGGCAGTGGCGATCCGCCCGCAAAAACACCCCGCCGGACGGCCATTTACCCCCCGCCACGTTAGCATGGTGGGGGGTACCATGGCAGACGGAAAGACCGTCCACTGCTTTTCCGCCGGCAGGCAATCGTCACCATTGCCTGCCGGGCGGAAAAGGCCCATAATATGGTGGCACCGCCATCCATATTATGATGGGTGCGGTGTGCATGCCTTTCCATGAAGGAGACTCTGCCATGGAAAGGCATGTGGAGTTTACTTTGGGGGCCCGTTGCAGGCCCCTGGGGGGTGGGGAGCTGCACTTGGGGGGTACCCATGGTACCCCCTACATTCAAATTCACAAGGTGGCAGGCACCGCGCGGTGCCTGTCACGTTGTGCATGCCAATACACACCATGCATCTTTTACATTGCAGCAGGTGCTGCTTACAGCACCGCCCGCCGCAATGTAAAGCATGCGGGATGTGACCACCAGGGTGGAGGTCGCATTCTAATGGGCCTGGTGGGACCGCCACACCTCTGGCGGTCGGTTCCGTTTACCGTTACGGTGGTGGGCTGACAAAGTCCGCCTGCCATCATAAGGGGCCCTTTAATGTTTCATAGAAATACTTTTCTTCACTTTAAATGTCTCCCATTTAAAAAAGAGGACTCTTTTTCCATTATAAATATGGCCACAGGCTACTGGGAGCAAAAGGCCTGCCGTTTGTAAATGTGACACTTTGAAATGGGAGAAAATTAAAATGAAGAGTTAACTTAATCATTAAGGTAGATTTTCAGTTTAATTTTCTACCATTTAATAGCATTGATAAACATCATTTTGTTCACACACCCCAATATTGAGCTGACAAGGACTTATTTAAGAGTTTGTTGCAGAGATTCAGCTCATGCACAGAACTATGCACAGGAAACCAGGACCTCAGTGAATTGCGGTGTACCAAAAACTCACCTCAGTACCCAGAACCACTATCCGACTAGCATCAGTGTCTCATTTGTTCTCCGTATCATCTCGAAGCTGCTGATTAGACAACCCAGAACAAGCGACTTTAGAGTACTCTCAGGAATGGTGGGAATCAGAAACACCTTTTCGTTATTATTTTCATATCAGTCCACAACAAATATTTTTAACTATGTGCTCTAAGATGCAGTACTTTGGCTAACATAAGCAGACAAATGATTAAAAACAAAACCATCAGCATTGCTACAATACCATAGAAAATGAAGGGAGAAATCATATTACAAATGATAGTGGAAAACAACCACCCTCCCTTCGCTAATAAGCTAGTATTATGAAACTAATAGAAGGCCTCTAGGCTTGAATGGGGAACCCCATACCGTAAATATCAGCTTAGGTGAATAACATCACATGATCAGCTCTGCTCTGTGTCTGGAAAAGGTTTTCTCCAAGTGTCTGAATCATGCATGCAAATGCAATATTAAAGGCACCAGCGTTTCAGATATTTGCAGCTGTGTGCGTGTTATGGCTAGAGCGTGGGCCAATCAACCTGAATTCAAAAGCATACATTGTTATTTGACCTTGACGGCCACTGCACACAGTGTTCAGACTAAGGTCGCGGTGCACGTCTAGGGATGTGAACAACAGACCGTTCTCATGTGAAGAAAAAGAAAGCAAGCAGTTTTTCTTGTAATAACAGCTACCTGCAGTGTCGTGTGCAAAAGCAGCAAAGTGGCAAGATGGCGTTTTACATCTAAAGCGCTTATGCTAACATAGCAATGTGTGCACATAGAACGCCGTCTCCACTACACCCTCCCTTGATCGGACCACGAACAAAATAGGGAAGCAAAGTAGGAACGCAGAGTTCAAGTTCGATTGAGACAGAACCAAGTTCATGTATTGCCAATCCATATAATTGGTAGTGACAGTTCGAAAAACTTGTTCGAAAAAGTAAAACATTAAACCGTCTCACAGAGGTGTGACAGAGCCTAATGTGGAGTAAAAAAGAAAAAATCTGGGTTTGGACTTGCGGAAGATGGACAACTTCCAAGTTAGACCATCAACGTGTAGGCACAATAAGTAGCAACTGCCTCCAAGAGGAAGTCATTATAATGTTCTGTAAAAGATTCAGCCATCCAGTCAAGTAAAGTAAATGAACATACAAGTTCTTTGATAACTGGAGCCTCTAGCACAATCAGAGGACAACTTGCGTGTTCTTCAAGATAACTTCTCGCCAAGAAGTCATATAGTGCCACATATATGTCCCAATTCCCTAGGACTCCATGTGCCGCTCCACAGGCCATAATCCCGATGCCAGAACAGTCCAACTCATGAGCCACCAAGGGACTCATTAGTCGATCATAATCCGGGGCAGGAGACACCGTGTTCGAGAGGCACAAATCCAGAGCCCATTTGAATGGACAATCTATGTAATGGAAAACAGGTTGCACGCAAGTAAAGTAAGAGAACCGGAAGGATAATCCATAGGTCACGCTTAAAGTGGCCAGCGGTAATGTTCCATAGTATTCACGCATCCGGTCGCGCAGCTGAAACAGCCACGGCGGGTTGTCGTGTGATACTGATCGGGCAGCTATTGCGGAGCAAACAAACCAACAGGAGCACACCAGCAGTCAGGGCGAGAATCAATGGTAGCCCGCCGAAGACACTGGAAAAAATAGAATGAAAAAATGCCGGTATCACACCAAATATTATTTGGAAGGAGGTTACAAGGCTGGAGCCCACAACTTTTAAAAAATGCACCAAGCCAGTTGTTGACGAGGCATTGAATATAGTATGAATCAGAGCACCGAAATGAAGGGGGAGATCAGTATTTAAAAGCGCATGCACCTCAGTGCGGGTGATTGCCGCGTGAAGGACGAATGTTTCACGGGAGGAAGTCAGAGCGACTTCTTTTTGAGACAATAGAGCCCTTATTCTGCTCATCTTGTTGAACTCTGCTTTCAAGGTTGGGATGGAAGGCCAGATGGATACATCCAGTCTCCCATGCGGGGGCAGGAAAAGGAAATTTTTACGCGTTGTGAGACAGTTACAATGTACGGAATCCCCACTAGCATCCTGCACCATGCCTCATTATTTAAAAGCAAATAGCTACCGTTAGCTAATAATGTAAAAGTCGGTGTAATTGCTGGCACAGGATTTCCCTTCAGAATGCAAGCTAAATTCGGTGCCTGAACATTGCAGGCGCCATGCAATTGGATGTTCCTACAGACTACTGAGTGATCAGGTGTGGAAGTGCATTCCTCTCCTTTTAAAAAAACTTCTTTACCCTCTCTCATGCACCTGTATGTAAATGGGTGCGACCAAACTTCATGCAGGAAAGCAGTACCCAATGGTTCATATCTGCCTAGGGCATAATGTTTCATACATGAACTGAACTTAATGGAAACGGCAAGGTGATTAAACCGTGGATAAACCACATAGCTGAGTTCGATTCGGCCACAGAGAAAGGTAAAGGTTCCAACTTTTCAATATGCAATAAAGAGTGTGTTGCATCTTTCATGGACATGAACTGTTCTTTTGCAGTCAGATTAAACGGCAGGAATAAAGATTATGTATTCATATAGTCCCAAGGAACTTTCCAAGCCTTCAATGTTTGTAAAGTCCATGCAAACTGCATTATAGAACGCAATTGATTTTGACCATGGTATAAAACAGTCATATCATCCTGTACAATATCCACAACAGATGAAACAATATTATCCAATGTGTAAATTCTGGAAGAAATGGTGTTAATGCTATTATCGATTACAGCTAGCACTTTTTCCAAATTTGCTTGATCAATAGCCCTTAATCTGGACGCAGCTTCAATTTGAGATAATTTCAAAACTTCATTATGAACAGCATACACCCATCTTTTGGACCTGCCACCCACAGGACCCTTAACAAAATCATTTAAATCCACTTTGTTATTCAATTTTGATAAATTAAGTTTAACCGATGCCAAGGTGGAATGTTGCAGCCAGTTCTGACATAACTTCCCTACAGAATAAGTAGTAACAGAATGGGAAGATTCAAATTGGGGGTCCACTCTAACCTGTGTATAGCCCGGGTATAGACCCAGAAAATGATGATTACAGGAATCTGAGCTCTTCTGCCATATCAACCACCCTTCAGGGTCTTGGTTGAAAATGTTGAAGGATGTATTAGTAATGAATGACTGCAACGCAACAAGGGTCAGATCTGTGTGATTATTCCATTTTGGATAAGCACCCAGATCAGGATTAGAGGGGGAATTCATCTTTTTAGAAGTAGCCAATCCAAAGCAGGTGGTTTGAAAAATGGTAGAATTCAAAAACAACATGTGGTTTGGGATAAGGCAAGCACGATGCAGAGCTTCTGTACCTTGTACCTGCCAGGCTTTAGAACCCCAAACAGATTTAAGATCAATGGTATCTTTCCACAGCTCATAGCCCCCTATAGCCAAATCATCCATAAAGGACTTGGAATACAATAATTTAGTGTGGTTCAGTCTAACTTTGGAAGCTGACTCAGCAGCCACTCTAAAATAAAAGGCTTCAGGTTCAGATACACTGACATCAGTAAAATATGTACATTTGTTCACCAGAGTTTTGGAGCTGCCTTAACTGGGTACTGGGAAATGTTCCCATTGCGTATATTTGACAACATTTCTAAATGTATTCGCTTTATGCAGGAAATGATTGCCATAGTGTTGGTAGCAAAACAACTCCCATAATTAGCCGTGTCTAAATACAAATCTTCAGCATCAAAAGCAGCATAATATTTCAAATCAGAAAAAAGAGCCTCTACAGCTTGGACATCCCAATCATCAGAGCGAACGTTTTGTTTAACAACATCCCCCATAGAAACACGAAGTACATTGGGGACATTAATCACCTCTGTTGGACCATGAATTTAAAATTTAACAGCATCCCATACAATCCCATCCAACACAGGCCAGGCAGTAATATTCACAAAAGTCTGGTCCCTTTTCATTATGTGCGATGAGGAGTGGGGGGGCCAAAGTTCCATCAATTATTCTAACTGTAGATCTTTCTGTGAGATAGTGTCCATTTACTAGACGAAAAAATACGACCACAAATCCAATTGACGTAAACAAAAAAATAGTTATAAGCACCAGCCAAATGTAAGTCCAAGGGGGAATAAAAAAATTCTTTTAAACCAAGCAGCAAAAATAGAAATTTTCGATGGGGCGTTTGAAGTCACAGAGTTAGTGTCAAATGAAAAATGTGACTGGTCAACTGCACTTGAATGTAAACCAGGCAACAACACATCTGTGGGATAAGTATACTCAGTATACTCAGTATCTTCAACTGGACCACCAGCCGGTGGAGGCAGTAAAGGATTAGTAACTGTATGCATCTCGATGGCAATGTCAGGCCTGTTGGTAGTTGCCGGAGCCCAAACAGAATTTCTCAGCATTGCTGGACAAGAGACCGCTGGAGTCATACTAAGAAGAATCGGCCACTCGCTGTAGTTTGACATTGTCAATAGAGATGTACCTGTTATCCTTGCGACCGGGAAGTGGAGGTAAAATGACTGTTCTTGTACCCTGCACGTCAAGCACTGGTACTGGAGCACGATAAGAGGGGCCGAACTCCTTCTTGTTCTCCACCTTCTCATGGACCAGGTCACCAACTCGAGGTAGCCAGCCAACTACCGGAATCTGAAGCGCAGCATCAGTTGTGGAGGGCAAGTGTTCCTTTGCAAGACGGTCTCTGGGCTCTTGTAGATTCTGTAATACAGCACAGTGCTCATCTACGTCAGAGGGTGCGGCTGACGCCGCCATGTCTAGACCATCAAGGTCCGGGACAAACATCTTTATGACAAAGAGCAGTTCGTATGGCGTCTGCCCACCCAGAGACCTTCTAGGGAGATTATTAAGTGCACGTTGAACGCTATACAGATGGGCCAACCAGTTCCTGCCAGTACCTAAAACCCTAGCTGTCAGGAATTGCCCTCGTTGTCATGGACAAAACATTTTACGACCGCAAGGTGGAGGAACACGTACTAGACACCAATACTTACATTTTATTGACATCGGACCCTACGAAAGAATTTGCAAAAACACTAGAGTGCATTTTAAATCATGCATTAGACATGGGGGTGATAAAAGACAATATAAAACAATATCTCACTGTTTCAAACCCTCAGGTACCGCACCTTTATATGCTACCTAAGATGCACAAAAATGCAATAGACCCTCCTTTTCGCCCCATCGTTGCAGGATGCGGCTCTATTCATGAACCTATTGGTCGATTTGTTGACTTTTACTTACAACCCCTAGTCCAAACCTGGGCCACATACGTGAAAGACACCACAGACTGTTTAATCAAATTACAAAGTATCCAACATCAATTCAACAAAGACATCTCGTTATGTACCATTGACGTGGTATCCTTATATACTTCAATCCCACACGGTGAAGGATTAGAAGCAGTGGAATGGAGGATTCTTAATAGCGATCTGGAACAGAATTTTGGAGTATTTTTGTTGGAACTGTTATCGTCTACATCACAGTTATTTCTCATGGGATGGCAAATTTTTTCAACAACGGACTGGAACATCAATGGGCTTTCCCGCGGCCCCCTCGTATGCAAATACTTTCATGGCAGCTTTTGAAGAAAAACATATTCTACATAATCATCTTTGGAAACAACATCTCATCATGTACATGAGATACATTGATGACATTTTGATTATTTGGCATGGTAATCAATTACAATTGGAAAGCAACATTGCTGAGCTCAATTTACGCAATCCACACATACAATTCACATTTCACATCGATGCAAATAAAATTCAATTTCTAGACATAGAGATCAGGAACACAGCCAAAGGATTGGAAACCTCAGTATATCGTAAACCCACAGATAAAAACAATGCTTTACATTTCTCCAGTTTTCACCCGTTTACATTGAAAAAACATCTACCGGTTTCCCAATTAACTCGCATCAAAAGGATTGCTTCAAATGTGGAGGAATCTGAAGTACTGATGTGTGATCAGTTGGAAAAATATCGTCAACGTGGTTATCCATCGAAAACTCTTGACGATGCAAAAAGCACAGTACACAACAAGAGCCGTGGGGATTTATTGAATAACTCATCAAGGCCAGCAAACAAGCGAGAAGTGTTTGTTCTAAAATATTGAACGCAATCAGCAAAAATGAAAAGCATCATAAAGAAAAGATGAGAGATCATCACACAGGAACCAGATTTCCAGAATGTATTCATGGGACAACCTCTGTTTGCTCACACACGATCGCAAAACTTAAGGGAAATACTGAAGCCCAGGAAAAAGCAACTGCTCCATACAATGAAAGGCATGAAAAAATGCTTTAACTGCGGACAGTGTGGCGATCTTATAGTGGATAACATCTTTTATCATCCGCACACAAGCAAGCCGGTAAAATTAAAATACAATGGAGATTGCAACACAGAATGTGTAAAATATGCTATACAATGTCCATGCGGACTTGTTTACGTACGAAGAACAGCACGTAAAATCAAAACACGAATCATCGAGCATAAAAGCAGGATACGCAATCTCAGTCAACACTCATGTTTAGCCACACATTGGGCAGATGCCAAGCACAGTATTCCACAACTCAGGTTTACTATTTTAGAACACATCACGCAAACAGGAATTGTAGACATCACCACAAAGTTAGCTCAGAGGGAGACATTTTGGATTAAATACCTGAATACCATTATTCTCAAAGGGTTGAATGATCATTACGAAATGCTGCGTTTCTTATAATTTCATTTTGGCCATATCAATTAGAGATGGATTATGGATTTCTCTTTGTGATACTCTCGATGGTATTCTGTGGCTATATTTACCATTATAATGCAGACTGCAATTCTGTCGTTTTACTCACGTTTGTAAGCTTGTACTTGCCCCCAATTTCTGTGCACATCTTTTGTTCTATTCACATTTAGTCACACCTTTTTTTACTTTTCCGTAAGATTCTTAAATTGTTGATATTTGACGCAGTGCTCATTTAATAACTACAATGCATTGCGTGTTTTATGTGCTTTTTACTCAGTTTTTTTTGGACCATATCCTCTAGCTTTAGCTGAATTCGCATGTTAGCGTGTTCAATTTTGTAAGCACTGATAAAGTTTCATTATAGCCCTTGTTTTGGGGTTGTCATGTGACTAATAGACCTCATGGACACGTTACACAGTTCATAATTCTCACGCACGCCACCTCACCGTCGTCATCTCTGATTTCAAACACACCGCGGACACGTCCACGTACAGCGCGTTAACATCGGTTGCTCATCCACTTTTTGGTAAGTGTATAGGATACTTACATACCACACTTTTTTGACATTTTTACTCGCTCAGACATTTTTACTCGCTCAGACCATTAACCGTACGCATTGGTTTTTATTACAGCATATTCTTGATTCAATGCTTCACCATTTTTTCGGCTGTTGCTTTGAAACTTCAAGCTCCGAGACTTCTCGGTAAGCGCATATTATCGGGTGACGGCTTTCTCAGCACATGGGCACACTCTTTTCAGTCTTGTGGTTCTTATTACAGCATATTCTTGATTTAACGCTTCGTCATTTTTGGCTGAAACCTTCAGCTCCGAGACATCGCGGTGAGCGTATATTATATGGTGATGGTTTTTAGCACATGAGTATACTCACTTTAATTTTGTATAACTGACACAGCATTATCTGGCATTTACAGATTTGATCTATTGTTAGAAGTCAGTTGATGTTGTCACCATTGCTCAGGTCATTGCAATGACCTCTATTTTTGATTCGGGAAACATCCTTTCTCGGTCGTTAAGGAGAAAAGGTATACGTTTCTTCTTTGTTGCCCTTTTTTTGTAGTTTTTTTTCAACAACATTAGGTGTTTCACCTGTCACTGTTTAAGTACCTATCGCATCAGGTCTCAGTGCACTCCTTTTTCTCAAACTTGGAATCTGACGTTGATTCCATTGTTCACTGGATCTGTCGGCACTGAGCAATCGCACCAGGGTGATGATCGTACTGTTATTCTATTTCTATTCTCTTGGTCCTATTTTTCACTGGCACTCTGTCTTTTGTTTTCCTTGTTCACCACATACATTGGTAGCAAGTACAAACCATTGAAGTGTTCACAAACACACTCATTGTATACTATGAAGCATTGTACACTATGAAGCAATATCGTTCGCATGTTACCTACAGTTCACTCACTGTGAGTTCCATTGTTTACTGTTCCAGCAATTGGTTATGAATATGAACTGGAAGTGCAGAACATATTGTGAAATTTAACAACAAGCCCCTGAAGAAGGGAATTATCTCGAAATGCATCGGGCATTTTTCATTCTTTATTTTCTGTTTTCTTCATTTGTGATTGGCTTATAATTGTTGATATAACATTGGTGATGCAGCAGATATAGCATATGATGTAAATATGTTTATGGTTCAAATTCCTGCTTGAACGTCATAACGTTTTTTTCCATAATAATTGTTTGAGTTCATCATTAAAAATGTGTTGAAGTAAATGACATAAAGACAAAAGAGTGTTTATATGCTTCATTCTCAAATAAGACTGTTTGAAACCTTCGGGACTAAAAAAACGTTGCGTTGAGTAAGGGAAGTGGACGTTTCTACCTCTTTTCTTAATCACAGGGATTGCTTTAAGTCACGGTTCATTTGCTCCACAACACTATTGCCCTCAGGCCGGTATGGAGACGAAAATTTGACTTGGATCTCATGGCATCTTTGTACGCCTTAGAGGCGAACGCAGGACCTTGGTCAGAATGAAGGGTACCACATGCAAAAAATTCCCACAAAGACACCAAATCCCTGATGACAGTTCGAGCATCAGCACTCCGTTGTGGCCAGACCCAAAGAAAACGTGTGCACGGATCCACTGCAACTAAGATATACTTATACGCAGTATCAGAAGAGAAAGGACCGCAGTGATCTAAATAAACGCACCCAAGCAGTTTATTAGATATGTACAACTGTGTTAGAGGTGGGCGGGCAGCAGTTGAAGGTTTTATCTGCTGGCAGATGTCACAATTAAGAACATAAGCACAAGTCTGTTTATACAATCCGTGCCACCAGTAACGTTGTTGTAAGAGAGTAACAGTCGCCGAAATGCCGGCATGGGCAGAAGCCATACCTTCGTGAGCTGCTGTTATCAAGGAAAGTCAGCAGTCCGCGTTGGGAATCAATCTGTCACCAACGTCGTTAATTCTCACATAGGGAACTTTATCAGGACATAAATGATGAGTATTTAGAAGGGAAACCTCTAGGGTAATCACTTCCCTTCTCTGTTGCAGCAATAGCTGCCAAGATGTCATCATCAATCTTACTTTTGGATCTAGTAACTGCTGCTACTAGATATGTTGCCACTGCTGTTTTCGCTGCTTCGTCAGCTAAGCTGTTTCCAACAGCGTGGACACCCACTCGCTGGTGCCCAAGAGTATGAATTACATTCACGAGCGGCAGACGTTGTTTAAGGTCTATGACTCGAACCCAAAGCATTTTATGCTTGATTGTGCTACCTTTGGAATCACGATACTCATTTTAAGACCAAAAGAATAAATTGTTGTTGAAAGACTGAACACAGTAAAAAAGAGTCACTCACTATAAGAGTAGTAACTTGAGAATCAGCAAACTCCAGTGCAAGCACCAGAGCACGAAGCCCTGCCAACTGGGTGGTACAATCACCCAACGTCTGTGTGTGCATGACATCAGATTTGAATTCACCATTCACGAGAGTACCATCCACTATTGCGCAGGCCGCTGAATAAGCATGCTTAGATTCCGTCGCCGGTTGCGCCGAACCATCAGTGTAAATGACACAATGGTAATCCTCAAGCGGGCGCAAGGACAGAGTAGCTGGATGAACATATTCATACTGCAAGTACTCCTGAGTCTGCAATGAGGCATCGAAGATGTAAGTGACATCCGGCGATGTCAAAGCAGTGGCCCATTGTATCCAGCGTGGATGCAAAGCTTTAGAAATAGGTACACTGGCTTTCGTTACTGGCCCTAGGGCAGGATACGGTGTGACAACCAACATGCGTTTCCCTTGCGACAGCGCTCTCTCCTTCAGAATCGCCAACTGCACTGCAGTCAAAACTTTTTCGACAGTGGAAAAGCGCATTTCAGCCGATGTGTACAAGTGCGATTTGTAAGCAATAGGGACTGTGTCGCCCTCATTGAACGTCAAGTACGTGAAACCCACCGCGCCAGGCACAATTCTTATTACCAGATTAGTGTGGTTATCACGCGTCAGTAAGTATTTTGAAGCAAGAAGATCAGCCTGCAAAGACTGCAGGATAGCTGAATGTTCTGGCAGCCAGCTCGAAATTGGAAAGAGTAGGTTGTACCAAGGCATATAGCGGCTAGATACTCTGGGCATAATCGGGAATGTAAGTACGCCCGAAATTTAAAAAAACCAGCAAAGATTGTAGTTTTTTCAGTGTTGTTGGCGCACGCAAACATGCACACTTCTCCAGGAAGTGAGGTGCTAAACCTCACCCTTTGTTGTTGAGTTCATAGCCCAAAAACAACACTGTATACTCTGCAATGTGTGATTTTGCAAAGTTGAATTTATAACCGAAGTCCGCAAACATGACAATGATGCGGTCAACGCAACACAGATGTGGCCATAATTCGTTGTCTGCGAGATAGATATCATCAACATACGAGTACGCATCAGGGTCAGTGTTCTCTAACAGAGCGATAACACGAGCGGCAAAGACGCCTGGACTGTTTTTGTAGCGCATGGCCAATCTTTTAAACTGTTTTTGCTTGCCGCCAAAAGTAAAGGCTGTCCATTGACTACTAATCGAGGATAGATTATGTCTATAAAAGCCATTGGAGATGTCAAGTGTGGTCTTAAACCTTTTTCTCACGAGACTATCAACGAGGGCAGAACTGTGGGTATTCTGTACAGCACAGGTCCGACAATGAGAGTTCAAATGCTGGTAATCCAAAACTAGGCGGTACGACCCATCAGGTTTAGTTACAGTGAATAGAGGATTATTCATGGGTGACACACATGTTGCAATAACACCTTGATATTCTAATTGTTCAAGGATTTCTGCGACGTGAGATCTAGCTTCGTGGCGCATGGGATATTGGGGTTGCAGCTGGGACATAGACCGTAATGGAATCTCATGGCTTAGCGACAACTTATCCCACCCAACCGGAGTACGGTACAACGCCGGAGCAAGTACCTGAGCCCACTCTTCTGCAAAGTTCTGAGCCTGATCCTTCGGCACAGTGTGCGCAAAAGATGGGAGGATTACCTCCTCCCCTCTGGGAGCGGCCAAAACGAAAGCTGGGGGCCAGTCTGCCTCTGCTAACAGAATGTCATATGTAGAGGTCAGATTTTCCCCAAAAATCCCTTTTATGGTACGTTGTATGTCACCTTCTATTAAAAGTACTATGTCATATAGTCTGTCAGGGGGAGCCACTCTAGTATGAGCAGTTTCTACAGTAATGAATGTGTCAGTTGCTGTCGCCTTCAGATATGGACGCAGTGCTTGCCGCACTACTGTAACCTCCGCTGCACTGTCTGGCAGCGTTAGTGCCCATGTCAGGTTCCGAAGCTGCGTTCTCACTATCTGTGGCATACCTCACTGTTAGTGCAGCAACTTTCTTCTTTTGAAACGGGGGTCATTGTCGTGCACATTCGTCCTGCTTGCCTTTACCGTCAGCCTGGCGGTGGTGCTCACATCCTTGTTGGGCACCCCGACCCATGCCACGTTCTCCTCCACCGGACTGTGAGACCGATGTTTCCTGTGAAGAACGAGGGGAACGTTGTTCAGGAACCTGAAATCTATCAGGAGACCTAATCATAGTGCGATCACGCAAATCATATGTGCGTTCAGTAGTCGCTTGGATCGGCGATGCGGGACGAGACCCCAGTTTCTGTTGCTGCTTCCCCTGTTTTTTAGCTTTCCAATTCTGTTTAGGAAAAGCTGGACGGTCGTCTTTAGAAGACGTCCCTGTCTTAGTTTGCGGTTGCGTAGTTGTTGTCTGAACAAAAGGCTTAACCCCTAAACTATTGCGGCCAATGGTCTAATAAGCCTCCGCAATAATCTTTGGTAACTGTCGGGGTTTATCGACGTCGGCGACGAGGCGCAGCTCATTCGACACTTGAAAGTTAACCGCATCTCCCTTGACGTTAGCAAGGATGAGCGTGGCAAGTACGTTGAACACGCCGACAAGACTCATCCCTGACTCGACCGCCACCTCCGGACCGTGTTGAACCTGAACACGTTTGATCACGGAGGGCACTACAGCCATAGACGGGGTGCTGAAGCACTTCGAGTAGACTGCTGCAAACACTTTACCCCAGTTATCACTATCAGCTACCTCTGGGACCAAGTCTTTCTGCAAACTAATGGTGAGGATGCTGTGATTTTCCACAGGAGTAGAATTCGGAAAAACTGCTTCCAGCTGGTCAGATTTCTCAGCAAGCCAATAAGGCATATCGTCCTTATTTTGGGGGTGCTTGCCCATTACCGAATTAACCATTACGGGACTAATAGTAATCCCGACCGGGCCAGCTGGTTGCACCGCAACCCCAGGTGCCCCCACCTGGACATTGCGCGAAACGTATTGCACTAAAGCCCTATGCACTGTAATTAGGGCGGTATGGAGTTGACGTAACTCATCCACCGTGGCTTGCAAATAACGTGGATGTGGTGTAAACCCGACCAAGACTGGCCAAGTGGCCCCTGGAATGGACAAGAGACCCAAACAAACCGGTGTAACCATGTGGGGGAGGGCGCCATTGAACCACATACGATGCTGCCAAGCAGAAATTGGAATTTCCTGCATCCTATATGGCGTGTAATTAGCTGGGACTGCCATAGGAGTGTATGAGTGAAACGTATTATCATCCGCATTCACCGCCGGCAAAGTAACCCAAGAGTAAAACAGCTCATAGGGATGCAATGCATCGGTACTCACTACAAAAATAACAGACATCCCATCGTCAGGCTCCCCGAACTGCGTCAAATGATGCCGGAGAGGTGCGCGACTATGCGCTGCAATAGCGACTTCAGCCATAAGGACACAGAGAAGGAAAAACAATCTATATGAATAGTAGCACAAAAAGGGTATAAGATAAAACGAAACCTTTTTATTTGTGAAGCTTGAGAGAACCTATATATTAACTATTTAGGTAGGTTTAAACCGTCACTACTGTCAACCGGAAACAAGAGTGAGGGTATTGTGGACTAATATAAGCGCTACTAAGGCGTCTCAATCATAAGACCAAAATGTTGGGTGCGCCATGTTGCAGGGATTGTGCTCATGCACAGAACTATGCGCAGGAAACCAGGACCTCAGTGAATTGCGGTGTACCAAAAACTCACCTCAGTACCCAGAACCCCTATCCGACTAGCATCAGTGTCTCATTTGTTCTCCGTATCATCACGAAGCTGACAATGATTAGACAACCCAGAACAAGCGACTTTAGAGTACTCTCAGGAATGGTGGGAATCAGAAACACCTTTTCGTTATTATTCTCATATCAGTCCACAACAAGGGAATCAGAAACACGGTAAAGTTTAAAATGTTTATTTTTAACTACGTGCTCTAAGGTGCAGTACTTTGGCTAACATAAGCAGACAAATGATTAAAAACAAAACCATCAGTGTTGTTACAATACCATAGAAAATGAAGGGAGAAATCATATTACAAATGATAGTGGAAAACAACCACCCTCCCTTCGCTATTAAGCTAGTATTATGAAACTAATAGAAGGTCTCTAGGCTTGAATGGGGAACCCCATACCGTAAATATCAGCTTAGGTGAATCATATCACAGGATCAGCTCTGCTCTGTGTCTGGAAAAGGTTTTCTCCAAGTGTCTGAATCATGCATGCAAATGCAATATTAAAGGCACCCGAGTTTCAGATATTTGCAGCTGTGTGCGTGTTATGGCTAGAGCGTGGGCCGATCAACCTGAATTCAAAAGCATACATTGTTATTTGACCTTGATGGCTTCTGCACAAAGTGTTCAGACTAAGGTCGCGGTGTACGTCTAGGGATGTGAACAACAGACCGTTCTCATGTGAAGAAAAAGCAAGCAAACAGTTTTTCTTGTAATAACAGCTACCTGCAGTTTTGTGTGCAAAAGCAGCAAAGTGGCAAGATGGCGTTTTACATCTAAAGCGCTTATGCTAACACAGCAATGTGTGCACATAGAACCCCGTCTCCACTACAAGTTATATGTGCCTTGGGTCATAAATCTAACTCAAGAACTGGTCATTATCAGGCCCTGCTATCTGCAGCCTGAAGAAAATAATGGTAAATAAACACAGCCTAAATCACAACTTTAAAAGACAAAATGTGACTGTGCTTTTTTTAAATGACCTTAAAGCTGTGAGCTACTCTGATGGTGTCAATGATGAATCAACTGGTTGGAGAAACCTAAGAGTATACATTGAGCTAATGGTAAGGAAAACCCACCATACAAATGTGTGTTATGCAGGCAGGCTTAGTAACACACGAGTTGCTGGAGTGCATTTTAAAAATGTGTTCAGCTTTTTATTACTATTATAAAACATGGGATTATGCAATCCCTGTATAAAAAAAAAGTCTCTAATTTCTTTACAAAAGCCGGGTTGTGACATCTCTAGTCGCCTTTTATAAGAAATGAGGTAGCCACTCATCTGTAATAAATTATTACAGTTGAGTTCGTAGACACAATGCCTATTGCCAGCAGCCAGGGAAAGGCAGGTGAGGTCATGGAGCATAATTAAAGCAGCTTATTGAAGAAGGAAACAAAACAGGGCTTTCCTTTTTTCTGCTCTGTTTTTCAAGTTGTGCAGTGACAAGCAGAAAGACATTCATCGCAACATGGTTACTTTTTTGCACTCTTTAGGTTGTTATAGAAAAGTTAGAATCATTCTGCAGGTTTCTACACATTTTGAGCTACTGCACCTTAATTCCACAAAAAAATACTTTTATTGAACGGATTGTAATATCTTTTTGCAGCAAAAATCTAACAGCTTTTTAGCTTTTTTATGTGTTTAATTTTATACTAGAGATTCTATTTTTATTCTTCATGTTTCCATATATTGTCTATCCTTGATATGAAGAAGCTAAGGGCTAGATGTCTGACCCTTTTTTGCGGCCGCAAACGGGAGATTCTCCTGTTTGCGACTGCAAAAAAGGTTAATGGCATGTACAAATGCTATTTTGCGAATTACTGACTCGCAAAATAGCATTTGCTACTTTCGCTATCAGGAAGGGGCGTCCCTTCCTAATAGCGAGTCACCATGCCATGTACTATTGTTTTTCGACCGCATTTGTGGCCCAAAACACTCGCAGTTTACCACCTACTTCAAGTAGGTGGTAAACCACTCGCAAACGGGAAGGGGTCCCAATGGGACCCCTTCCCCTTTGTGAGTATGTGCATATGACTGCCCTTAAAAAATTAAACTGAAAAGTTTCATTTTTCTTTTTTAAATGCATCCCATTTTCCTTTAAGGACAACTGGATGCATTAAAAAAAAACTGTTTTATTTAGAAGCCATTCCTAATGGGGTCGCAAGTTGCACCTGCCTCATTAATATTAATGAGGCATGCAATATGGGCCCCCCTTAAGGAATTCCAAACAGTGTCTGAGACACTGTTGTGCATCCCAATTTGCGAGTCGGAAATTGCGAGTCGCATATTGGTGGGTCGTACATCTGGCCCTAAGCATCAAAGATTTAAGTGCTTTGCGAGGAAGATGATGGTGTGACTATGTATTGTAAGGAATAAAGTACCCCTTGCCGTAAGTCGGAAGGATATTGCAAGTCGCCTCTGAGTTCCATAACCTTCCAAAGGAACAAGGCCTTCGCCCTCATTCCTCTGTATGACCAGGGACCTCCTTGGTTACTTGCAATATCCTTCTAAAGTATGGCAGTGGGTACTTTATCTGTTATCCAGTATAATATCTCCGGAAATAATTTTTGGTGATTATTCATTTACTCCCAGTAGAGGATATGGTAGTTATGTATCACTCTCACACCTCTGCCACTTGTGCTCCTGCAGATAGTTAGGCACATCACAAACGTTTAGTAAATTGACTTCAGGCAGGAATGGCGAGCTGTGGTGTAAGGTTGTATTATATGAGCAGGTTACATACCAAGTACTACTTTGAGCGGTTAATTAACTTTCTTCAGTTTGACAGGCTACTCTCATGAGAAGCAAAACAGAGTGAACTTATGCAAAAAAAAAAAGTCTGGCAGAGAACAGGGGGACAGTAGTATTGAGTCTTTAGGAACAACACTGTACACCATGCGTAGTCTTGTGTGCCACCAGTGTTCATTTTAGCCCATAAGACAAGACTCAACCTGCAAAATATTAAAGAACACGAAAGGGAAAGAGCAGGGTGTTCCTAATGGATTGTAATTTTCATGAATCTTGAAGTATGGATACATGGGAGATTAAATAACAACCTAATTAATGGTCACCATTTCGATAATGTTAAAGACTACCCTTGTACCTTTTTGTAAATAATATTTAGGACATAATATTTTTGTCAAACTATATTTTCGCTAATGATATTGTGACATTCAACTGCTACATATTTACAAAATATATTGATTCCATCTTGTCACACACGGCATACGCGATCATGCCCTTATGAATAGAAACTCTGCGATTAAGCGGATCATTTGCCTGGGTTAAGACTATCCCGGCTCCAGGATTGTTTTAATGCTGGGAAATGTTTTGATTCCTCTGGTTTGGGCAGTAACTAAGGGCCTTTTAAATCTTTAATGATTCACCGGCTGGAGAGGCGGAAGTAGTCCATTTGAATCTTTACCCTAAAATTCCATATGGTGTTGGTTAGGATGCCTTTATCTTTTCTCTCTTGTTAGGTCTGGCGTTAACCAAGACCTTTACAGTTTACTAAAATTATTTGTAGAATATATTAATTTATAGGGGCTTTCAGCCAGCCCTCTTCATCCATAAGTCTGTTATTGTGCCATTCACATTTTTCTGCCCACTGAAACATACAGCATGGGGCAGTGGGTCAGCCCACTTCAGCCATTGATTTACTTCACTGTGAGTAACCGCATTCTGCCCTTTCAGAAGGAGCAGATCAACATATAACGTAGTTCCTACAGTGCAAGGAACTACTCAATCAATCAATCAATCAATCATGAACATTTATAGAGCGCGCTACTCACCCGTGAGGGTCTCAAGGCGCTGGGAGGGGGGGGGGAGCTGCTACTGCTCGAAGAGCCAGGTCTTGGGGTGCGACGTCTTTCATTCCTTCCCGGAGGCTGGTTTTGGCGGTGGCGGGGTCTTTGGTGAGGGAGAGGATCAGCTGGGTGTCGTCAGCGTAGGAGATGATGTTGAGGTCGTGGTTGTGTGCGATGGCTGCGAGGGGGCTCATGTAGACGTTGAAGAGGGTCGGGCTGAGTGAGGAACCTTGGGGTACGCCGCAGATGATCTACTGTGGCAATGTGCGCCTTTAAAGACTACAAATATTTGTTCCCTTTAGTCCCTTGTTTTTTTTAATCTTAAGAGGACCAGCAGCTTCCCCAACAATAAACTTTTACGAATACCATGACACAACAAACTAAGAAAAAGGATGGGAGTCAATGGCAGATCTATTTCAGGCAAACTATTTTATCTATTTAAGAGTTTTATATAGCGCTAGCCAGACCCGAAGGTATCGGAGCGCTTTACAGCATGAACACTTTTAAGATACATAAACATATAAGTATGCACAATGTCTCAAGACGTATCACAGGAAATCCGCGTGGCGCGCACAATGTCAATCGTAGGGTAAATTATCACAATAGTATATACAAGGCCTTATTGTCAAAGAGATAATTACGACACGTGACGTGATTTGGCCGGGGGGGTACAGGAGATAGTCTTGGGGCAATAGAGGTAGAGTTCTTAATGTCATGAGGTAGAGTTCTTAGTGCCAAAGTGATTGTGTGCTGCTGTGGGCATGCTTCGAATGTTAGGTTGCAGCTATCCATGTGGGAGACATCTGTTGAGGAGGAGGTCTTTGAGCTGCTTTTTGAATTGTAAGTAGGAGGGGTTTGTCCTGATTTAGACTGGTGTGGAATTCCAGATTTTGAGTGCATTACCTGTGAAGGATCGGGATGCGGTTCTTTGTTTGCAAGTTCTCGGATGGATAAGGAGTAGGGTGTTGGTGCTCCTCAGGCTTCTCGTCAGGCCGGCCTTCTGGAGTTTTGCGGCCAGGTATGCAGGTTTCCCAGTGTGCAGTGCTTTGTGCGTGAGGCAGGCAGTTCTGAAGTTGGCCCGCATTTCAATCGGGAGCCATTTTAGCTCCTTGAGTGCAGGGGAGATGTGATCATATTTCTTAACTCCTGTGACCATTCTGGCTGCATCGTTCAGAGTTGATCTGAGGGGAGCTAGGTGAGATTTAGCTGATCCTATGAGGGTTGCAATCCCGTAATCCAGTCTGGACAACACTAGGGATTTAGTAGCTTGTTTGAGGTCGTTCTGAGGGATGAAGGGTTTTATTTTGTTTAGTAGTTTTAGGTTGAGGAAGGAGTTCTTTGCAGTGTTCTTGATGTGTTTGCTCATGTCTAATTTGGGGTCCAGGGATATTCCCAATGATTTTGCAGAGTCGGCTAAGGT
Source organism: Triturus cristatus (assembly GCF_964204655.1). Lineage (NCBI taxonomy): Eukaryota > Metazoa > Chordata > Amphibia > Caudata > Salamandridae > Triturus > Triturus cristatus. The sequence goes on along the minus strand of NC_140581.1, from coordinate 513,920,347 downwards.
GGGGTTGTAGTTGAGCGCATCATTCGCTTTTAGCCATTCTGAGATTTGGGGGTTATCCTCAGTGTTGGAGATTAGGAGGATTTCAGTCTTGTCTTGATTGAGTTTTAGGTGGTTGTGTGAAAGCCAAAGTTGGACTTCTTTAAGAGTGTCGTTCAGTCTCCTAATGTCATCAAGGAAGGAGGTTTCCAGGTAGATTTGGGTGCCATCTGCATAGAGGTGGAAGGGAATGCTGGATTTGTTGAGTATGGTGGTGAGGGGATCCATGTAGATGTTGAACAGTTGCGGGGAGAGTAATGATCCTTGGGGGAGACCTCGTCTAACGGGGAGTGCGTTCGATGAGAAGTTTTTGATTTTTATACTTTGGGTGAGGTTCTGTAGAAAGGAGGTGAACCACTGTAGTACCACCTCTTCTGCTCCAGCTCTTTTTTGGAGTGCTTTAATGAGTAGATTATGGTCGGCCGTGTCAAAGGCGGACAATAAGTCCAGGAGTATGAGTAGGCAGCATTGGCCTGTATCAAGAGATTTGTGCATATCATCTATTACATTTAGGATTGCTGTCTCTGTACTACATCCATTTCTGAAGCCTGATTGGTGAGGGTCTAGGAGGTTTAATGCTGTCTAGATGTTGGGTGAGTTGGAGGAGAACACATCTTTCCAGGACTTTAGCTAGGAGAGGGAGGTTGGAGATAGGTCTGAAGTTGTTTAGATCTTTTGTGTCAGCGCCCATTTTTTTCAGTAGAGGTGTGACTTGGCCGGTTTTGGGACAGTCCGGCATGACTCCGGTACTCAGAGAGCTGTTTATGATCTTGTTCCAGTGTGGGGCTAAGGATAGTTTGAGTTTTATGGCCAGGTGGGCAGGTATGGGATCCAGTATGTGTGCTGAGGGTTTCCTGGTGGCAATCATTTTGACGATCTCTGCTTCGGAGATGGGGTTGAAGGAGTTCCATAAGTTAGGTGGGTGCTTAAGTGTGGTAGCTCCATCTGTCTCTGTGGGCGCTTTGCTGTCTGGGGAACTGCTTTGCACGTCCAGGGAGAGTTCTATATTTGTGATTTTGTCGTTGAAGAAATTGGCAAAATTGTCACACATGTCTTTGGAGGCCACGACTGGGGTCGACGGGGGTTTGGACGTTTGTTGTCTGATGAGGTTAAAGAGTTCTCTAGGTCTGATTTTTGCGTTGTCAGGGGCATTGCAAAAGAAGGACGCTTTCTCCATCTTTATGTGATTCTTGCATTTCTTTCGGGTTGATTTGAGTTTAGCTCGCAGGATTGAGGATTTTTTTTTTGCCAGAGTCTTTCTACTGCTCTTAGTTCACGTCTTTGGGAGTTTATGTCTGTGTTGAACCAAGATCTAGATGGTAAGTTTCTGACTCTTTTTAGTTTCATAGGGGCTATTTGGTCCATAATGGAAGTCATGGTAGTGTTGTAGTGGAAGGTGAGTTCTGTAGTTGAGAGCTCGTCAGAGTTGCTGGGGAGGAGGGAGCTTATCCTTGCCTCCAGGTCTGTGAGGGGAATCTGACTTAGATTTCTCGCCCGGCAGGGGGGTCCTTCGTGTGAGGCTTGGCTTGGATCTTTTGGTTTAGGTGGAACAGAATGATATGGTGGACAGACCAGTCAACAGGCAGGGTGTGGTCGATGGAGAATATGTCTGCTTGAGTGATAATGGTATCGAGTATAGAGCCTTTGTTGTGGGGTTTTTCTGTGCAGTGTTGTGTAAGGTTGCTGTTGCTTAGTAGGTCGTTTAAGGTTCTGATTAGCGTGTTGTTTTCATAATTCCAGTGGAGATTGAGGTCACCTAGGATGATGTTGTTGAAGTCGTGGAGTGAGCATTGAGTGATCAGGTTGAAGAGGTGTTCCCAGAAAGTGGAGGTGTTTCCTGGTGAGTGGTATAAGAGGTGGCAGAGCAAAGGTCTGTTGTCATTCATACTGATAGTGGCAGTGAGACATTCGAAAGAGTTATATTTGGGGGCGTCCCTTTCCCTCACGGAGATGTTTTTCTTATATATGATTGCTATACCCCCTCCTCGTTTGATTTTTCTGTCTTTGTGGATGATTGTGAAACCTGGGGGCACAAGCATGCCCATATCTGGGGGAGAGAAATCGTTCAGCCAGGTTTCGGTGATGAATGTGATGTCTATGTCGTATGAAAGGATGGTCTCTGCCAGTTCTGTTGCATGTTTGATAGCCGACCTGCAGTTAATGAGCATGCAGTTGTTGTTGGATCCTTTATTCTTGAGATTCTCACTTGGCTGGGCCCTTGGGATATTGGTGAGAGAGGCTGGGGGTCTGGCTGATCTGGGGGGGAAGCTGTCTCTTCTAAATCCGGTGATGACCTGGATCTTGGAGTAGGAGGTGGCCGAGGTGGAAGTGTCATATGAGGCAGCAAGATCCAATACTTCACTGGAGGACATAGCGTCTCTGGTTCTTTTGGGTCTGTGCATCTGGTTCGAGAGGGGGTTTGTGTCCCATCTGGGCCATTTGGTCTTATAGGGTCGTGGGTGATTCGAGTCGGTGACTGAGGGTGTCGGTAATGAGTGTTGAATGGGCTTTCGGGGTGTGGAGAGGTTCATTAGAATTTCTGAGAGGCCCCGTATTATCGTTTCCAGCTTACTTTCCATCAGAACGAGTCGCTGGGACGTCTCTCTGTTGGAGTGGGTAAGGGCGTCCTGGGAGGACGTTGCGGTTCTTGTATTATTGGGTCTCTGTGTCTGGTTCCATATGGGGGTAGTGGTCGAGCTAGCCCGTTGAGTCTTGGGAGGCCTAGTGTGATTGGTGTCAGTGGTTGATGGGTAAGGGTGTATTCCGGGATCTCTCTTGGCAAACGTCTTGCACTTGCTTTGTGAGATCTCATGGGGGTGTGGTCTATTGTGGGATAGGGAGTCGGGTGAGCGAGAGTTGTGCAGGTGTGCTGGGGCATCGCGGAGCGATGGAAAGATGGAGTCAAAGGCTTACAGGTTGTCGTTACTGGCTTGGATCATGACAGTGCCATTGGTGAAGATGGTCACTGAGGTGTAACCGTTATGTTTAGGGTGGTTTGGGAGTGTGATCGCTAGTTTGCAGCTGTACGGAGTGTTGGTTGTTTTAGATATGCTCATGCGGGTTTTAAGGATGTTGTTCCAATTGGCAGGTTTTAAGGTGTGGAAGATGAGGTCTGTTTTTAGCTGACCTTTGGAGGAGCAGTGGTATATGTCCACGAATAGAGTTTCTGGGTGCTGTCTAATCACTCTATGCTTGTGGTTTCTTTTTGCTTTTGGAGTGAGGTTGGGGGGAAAGTGATGGAGAAGGAGTTCGGGCCATGTGGTTTCTTTCCATTAAGTGTGGGTGGGCGGAGGGGGGTTGAGGTGGAAGGAGACATTGTATCCTGAAAGGGAGGGTGCAGGGTTCTGCAGAGCTGTGTTCAGTCTATATAACGGGGGGTAAGAGAGAAGGGGTTTAGGGTAGGTGTCCTTCTCTGTGTTTGGGTAAGGAGGGAGGGGTAACGTTCTAATATAGCTGGATTGCTTAAACTTTGGTCTGTGCTGTGATTGAGGGAGTGGGGACTGCCTTTCTGTTTCCTCTTCTATCTTAAGGTAGGGTCCGGTATCAGGTGGGAAGCCTCTTGACCCTATAGCGAGGTTAGGTAGGTGGGGGCAGTCATTGGGGGAGTAGAGGGAAAGGGGTGGTGAGGCTAGTCTAGTTTCCTCTCAAGCTAGTGGTATAGGTGTAGTTGTGCGGGGTAAAGAGCCGTTTTGGCTGGAATGAATTTAAGCTGCTGTATGTCTTTCTCATTGGGTCAGAGGGGAAAGGGGTGGAGAGGCTAGTCTAGTATCCTCTCAAGCTTGTGGAATAGGTGTAGTTGCGTGGGGTAAATAGCTGTTTTGACTGGAATTAATTAAAGCTGCCGAATGTCATTGACTTGGGTCAGACAGTTGTTTCTACTGTCTGAAACACGGATTTGGGGCGGGGGGTCGCTGTTATTGGGCCAGACGTCTGGATTATGCGAGGTGGGGGGAGGTATCATACTTTTCTGTGGCCAGAGAGTCAGATTGAAATGTTACTGTGGGCTCTGAGGGAGATTCCTTAGGATAGGTTAGAGGCTGTGTTGGCACGGTGGATTAGGGGCGGGTAATCTCCATCTTTGGTGCAGGCATTGTCTCTATGCTGCCTCCATCTTGGGGTCAGGCAGGGGCTGGTGTGCCTTCTTTTTCCCAGGCTTGGATCTCTTGTCCGCTTGAGTATCTCTTCCCTGCCTTCTGTGTTCCGGTGATTATTTAGTTGACCGCGGGTGGGAATATGCTACGTAGTTGTGAGACGGGTTAAACTGATTGTTGCCGCCATTTTAGGGTCAGGCAGGGAATGGCATGCCTTAAATCTGCCAATCCTGTGCATTCGGGATTTAGTATGCCACTTCGCACCATTCCGGGTGCAGTGAGGAGTCTTGACGCGGAGTGGAGAGATTATCTCCGTTTGCTCCGTAGGTGGGAGTAAGGTTAACTCTTGGCTGCCGCCATCTTGGGGTCAGGCCGGGGGTGGCGTACCTTCAGTCTCCCTATCCTTGAGTGTTTCGGCAGATTCTGTTTCTGTGCCACTTTGCACCGTTTCGAGTTCCGGGTCCGGGTGCGGTGAGGAGTCTCATCGCGGTGTGGTGAGATTTTCTGGGTCCGGGTGCGGTGAGGAGTCTCGTTGCGGTGTGCGTTCAATTTCCGTTTCAGTATCCTCCATTGTTCCCGCTTTGCATTGGAGGTATAGATATTGTTTTCATTATCCTGTGGTCAGCGATTCTGACTCCTTGCGGGTCCAAGTGTGAGTGTCCGAAGGCTCATCATCCAGAGTTGTAGAGTCCACTGGCTGCCAGTCCTCATCAGGGCGGGGGCAGCTGGTCTCCGGTCTTGTCGGGGGACCCACTATGTATGATAGCTTATGCTAGACTCTGGTATGAATGGCCACCATTTATATACTGTGCCATAATTGCTGCATGTTCAAGAAGCAACCTATCTCTTCTCTGTTTCAGATGCTACTGGCTGTAACGAAGAGGCAGTCATTTTGACAGACCGCACCCACGTGCAGAGCATTGAACTAGTCCTCCCACCACATGGGAACCATCAAGGAAACACATTTGGTGGCCAGATCATGGCATGGATGGAGACAGCAGCTACCATTTCTGCAAGGTTTATCGAAGCTTCTTAATTTCTGAATACATGCAAAAATAATCATGCACTTGAATTAAAATCATATGAACGTAATCTTGCATTTATGGAGATATATTTGAGAAGGGAAGGGTTTTCTTGTGCATGTGATGTAGTCCTTAAATTTGAAATCCAATATTGCTTAACAAAGAATATCCTTAAGATTACCCTAGTTAGCACAAGGGAAGCTGCTATTATGTCATCCTGATACCCTAAGACCAAATGTCAAAAGCATGTTTTGGGGCTTGAATCTATACTTGACGGCATTGATTGATGTCACACCCTAGTAGACCTTTACCAAAAGCGTCGGTACAGTTCCTGCCACCATTAGGCCAACTCATGGTTACTAGAGCCATTGTGCCTTCAGGCTGAACTGCGCTAACAAACAATACCATGGCGCCAGAAATGTATTCTGTAATACCTTGGCCGAGTTTAGAATTCTGCAGCCTATAATGCATCAATGCCAAGGTTGCATATTTCTGGAATTTTTAAATAACTGCGTTGAATTTAATAATGCAGTTAAAAGTTATGCATGCTTCATAAATCTTCCCTCAGTATTGGTCCACCTTCCTGATTTCCCAGTTTAAGTAGGACTCTCGCACTCATGATCTATGCTTTGCAGATTCACACACAAACTGATTAAGACTGATGGGCGCGCCTTTCTAGGTCTGGCTGAAGATAGCTCAAATTGGCTGCCGGAGCTAACACAACACACAGATACAATATATAAGGAGGTGCTTTGGGTCACCCACCTTCATTTGCTTGTTTCAGTGAATGCCTTCAGCTATTTCTTCAATGGTGTGTCCATCACATTGTGTTATCCGTCCACACATCTTGCAGGTGTTTTTTTCTGTTTTCATTGGTTATCGCCTAAAGAGTAGCTTATTCAGGCGCCTTAGCAGCAAAAGCACTTCCCAGCTTCTGCACCGCTTCATGAAGCATCCTGGCTCTCTATGGAGGCTACAGGGATCCACACAGAGGTGAATTATGATTGTGACAATGACTTATCTGGATACTACTGATCCCAGCTGTACTTACTCTTCAGAGTCAGTGAGTGGCAGTCTGAGCTCTCCTACCTAATCTCTGTTTTCAGGGCCTTTTTTATACTTTTATTAATGCAGCTATGAAATACAAAAACTTCAGTAAAGTCTGTCAGCCAGGCCTCGTTCCCTGGTTCATAATTAATAACTTCTTGTTGGAATTGAGAAAAAATATGCTGTGGAGGCGGAGGAAGATACTGTGGTGAGAAGTAAACATAGTAAGAGCAGACACCCAGCATGAGATGCGTGCAGTAAGAGAAGTGATAACAGCCTGGTTGAGAGAAATGTACAGAGATCTGGTGCAGAAATGCCACCGGCAAACAAAGTAGCCTCCATGGGTCAGACAACTGCACAGAATGTAGACTCCAGTGGTGAAACACGCACAGAGAGCAAAAGCTGAGACTATGGGTCGTTCATCAACAAGGATCATACCCATCCCCCCACACCAAGACATTTATCCATCAACCCACACAGAGACATTCATCCATCCACCCACACCAAGACATTCATCCATCCACCCACAACCAAGCATTTGTGCACCCACGCACACTTGCATGCATCTATGCGACTTCACCCATCCATCTTACTCGGCCACAATAGTATGAAGCACAGCTATTTAAACATCTATTCTTCCTCGCATAGAACCAGGCATCCATCTCTCCATCCATGGGTCCAACCAGCATCCGCGTGTCTCTGCACATGCTTATACGTGTGCTGTCTTACTCTGTCCATGTGTGTGCACATATTCTGTTATTTCTCCACATGGTTGCCTCTGTATGTGTTTTTTGCTGTTCATCTAAATCACATCAACATATAGTCATTACAACGAAGAATACATACAGATAAAATAAGCCGGACAAATATTGACTTTGCCAGTGGTTGTTGAAAGTTAATTCTACTCTCTGGATCACCTTACAGCATGCTCAGTACTCTTAGGTCTGTTTTGTCAATGGAAGTTATTCATCTGTGATTGAATTTCTTTAATCTTTTGTTGCAGCATATCATATCTATCTATCTATCTGTCTATCTATCATTTAAATAATCTACAAGAAGTATGGAGGGCATTCATTTTAATTCATGCTTTTCATCCGAGCCAACCCACATTCAGTTTTTACATAAGTCTTTATATAATAAAGGGGAAAGTAGAGACTGTACATTCTGCTTGTATAGAGTTGAGTAATTGGATGTGATATGACCCTCCTGATTTTATGCTGCGGCCAGTTGAAGGTGGATGTAACTTTAAACGCTGTGATGGTCACTGCTAATACGTTGACGCTTAGACATCTGTAGAATTCTGTTGCCCCGTAGGCGTACAATGCTGTCCGCACATCATTAGAGTTTGGATTGTTGCCTTTCTGTCTAAAGTCCTTCAATGAGAGGATGATGCCACATTTCGAGGATGAAGGGCTCCCTCATAGATGCAAATACCAGAGGAGAGATCAGTCATCCGTGTCTAATATCTCATATCGGTGTCATTTTTTGCGACAGATTTTTGTCAAGATTTGAGATTTGACTAATATCCATTTGGGGAAGAGTGGACCAAATGTGAATCTGTGTAAGGTTTGACCCAAGACGTGCTACTCAACCCTGTTGAATGCCTTCTCGGCATTCAATAACAACAGAGCAAGGGACACCAGTTGTCTTGGACTGTCCTACACGCTAGCGACTTCAGTCATGTTGGTAAATGCTCATCTGGTTTAGATGAAACCGTTGTGGTCTGTGTGTGTCCTGGTGGACAAAACAAGTTTCAAGAGTGATTCCATGATCCTGAAATAGATCTTTGCATCAGAGTGCAATAACATAATCTATTTATATAAAGAGTACAGAGAAGGCTGTGGGGTAATAAAATGAAAAGTATGAATCAAATGATTCTGTGTTGAGGTAAGACAGCTCACTCAAGAAAAAAATTCCATGTTATCCTCAGGAGGTGAAATGCTTGGTAAAGGAGGACAGGACATGCCCAGAGCCTGGAGTCATTGGATGGGTGGCTTGACCTCCTCTACACTGGTCAGTACTTCTAGCTCCGCTTCTAACTTCGTAAGGGAGCCCACTATGGAGATATGTATTTTGCGCGGTATCATCGAAGTGTTCTCATACGAAGAGGCTGAAGGAAGAAATCACAAATTTATTTTCATGTACTGCGAGGTCCACGAAAGTCGTGGTATTGATCATAACATGGGTAATGCACAGTATGTGGACCAGAATGCGGGCAGTGTTATTGTCTTTGTAATATAGTAAAGTGTTGTGTATAGCCGGCTACGCTTCGCCTTGCCGGGCGCCACGAGTTGAGCTGAGCTCTGCCACTGTGCGAGCGCCTGTATGTCTTCTGAGTCCCAATGCTTTTCATCGAGTGACTCAAGCAAGGCAGATGTTTTGTTTGAGACTGGCGCTTTCTACTAAAACTGACTCCCTATACCTAAGATGAAAGTACTACAGGGTCCCCGACGAACCCCCCCCCCCCCCCCCCCGCTCCACCACCAATAACTACTTTAGCTGCTTCACCACTATTGGATGTGAAAATAAACGAAATTATTCTGGTCTCTTTTCAAACTGTTGATCAAACTGAAAATGTAATATGTTGATCTAACTGAAAATGTAATACACGAAAAAAACAAATCGCTGGGAAGAACAATGTAGAAAACTCTTTCTCATTCAGTCACCGTTCAGAATTAGAAGCCCGGAGAGCACCGCAGTCTTTCTATCCTGACCCATTCTACAAGGCCTGGCGCTCACAGCGAGTTGGCTGTTGCTAGGTTTCCACGCGCACTCTTTTAACCCTATTAGCATTTGAATGGAGCATAGGAAGCTCAGGACATGCAGTTTGCATTTAAATAAGTTGAGAGATTTTCTACAGTGTACTTTTCAGTAAAAGTTACCATTCTCTGTACTTTTACATTCAGTAGAAGCTACAGAGTAGATTCGCCTTGATGCTGGCATAGATAATGTGCTAGCTGTGAAACAAAGGTCAAGTAAGGGCAGGTTTTGGAACAGTTTGGTATGCAATTTTTTGGAACCCAATTTCACAATTTGAATTCATTCTGGGAGCAATCCTCACAAAATAGAAGCCGGTGATTTCCACGGTCTGGGGCTCTAATGCAAGCTTTGAAAATGGGCCTGACGACCCCCGGTGTTTTTAAAAGATACCCCTAGGGACCAGATGAATTAAGACGGCATTTTTTCATTTCGTAAATACCTATTCCATAGGAATTGCTATTTAGAAAATGCTAAATGACATGTACTAATTTTGCAGTTTCCTAATAGCGAATCTTACAAAGTAGGAATCGGTTTTAGGGAATCGTAAATAGGAACTGCCATTACATTCCCACCTATGGGTAAAATAGGAAATGGTTTGCATTTCTTAAATTGCGAATCCAAATTAGGAAATTGCAATTTAGGAAATCCAAACCCAAGCGTGCCTCTGGCCTTAAGGCCCTCAAAAGGCATCCCGAAATACTTCGTGCACATGTATATGCGTGCTTCCTGTCACGTTATAAAATGCATTTTTTAATTTCGCACATGGTTAAAATCGACTTCAAGTCGATGGCAAAGCCAAATTCGCATTTAGGAAAAGCTATGTACATGTGCTTTAGGAATCGCAAATAGGGAATCCCTATTTGAGATTCCTAAAGCGCGATTGCAATTTGCGATTTGTACCGTGTCGTAATTGCAAATTTTGACCGTGAACTGGCCTTTCTACATCTGAAAAGGCCATTTAGCATGTCTTAACGGGCCGAAATAGTGATTCGTCCCGTTAGGAAATGCTGAATAGCTGTGTTTGTCTGGCCCTAAATAATTCGGGTAGTGGCCTCTCATTTTTCTTTACACCTGTGCTGCTGCACCTGCTGCACTGATACAGATATGCCTGAGTCTGGGTCTTCTACTTATGGTTTATTTATGGGTTTCTTAATTGTTTGGTAACCAAGGGCAAACTTATAGGGCAGTCTTGGCAAAATAATGCAGCAAGAATAAGCAACTTTTGTGGCCTAATGCAGCACAAACAACACGGGCTGCTTTATCATTATTAATTTTTTTTTTCCATTTTGGAATGGAGTTACAAGGAAAGTGGTGTGCTGCCCCTTGCAGGATCAACATCACTAATATTTATTTTTATTTTGTCAAAACTCCTTTTTAATATTATTTAATTTAATTGTACATGGTCATAACCTATACAGAAAACGGCCAGCAGGTACATAAGCATGCAACGGTACAATCTTCGAGAACAGGTCAGTCTGCGCGTCATATCACCCATCAGATATTCATTACACAATAATAGCGCACAGGTTTATATCCTCATAACATATATATTGGACAAGCAAAGGACGCAGAATTAGAAATATCACTGTCCCATATTGTCTCTCAGAGCTGAATTCCCCCCCCCCTTCTTATGGAGTATATTTTTTCAAGTTCTATTATGGCAACATATTCTAATAGGGGTCCCCAGACGTCTTTTGGCCTAGAGGCCTGTGGCAGAGTGTCTGCATATAGCTCCGACAGCTATATATTTAATTCAGTGACTTCTTGTGACACCCTACTTTGCAATTCGACTTGTTGGTACATAGGTTGGTTTGCAAAATCTGATTCGATTCAGTCAGTGCACATTTTGGGACCGCTTATTGATAATCAAATTTTAGCACTTTTAGAACTGTAATAAAAAACTGACAGTGAAGTAACTGTCAGCATCTTAAAGCAATGCAATTGGTCTCGCCTTTGGGACCTTTTATGTATTTAGCTATGCAGCAAATTAGCCTGGGTGCTGAAACATCTACTGTTCTTTAACATGGAGGGAAAGTAAGCACCAAACTGCGTGACATGCCAGGTATGGGAATACATGGAGAGAAATATTGCCTTTCAGTGGGAAATGGTATAGTCCAAAACTCTGTTTTTAATATAAAATCAGGGCCTGCGGTGGTCATATCACTGAAAATACAAGATTTAAAAAAAGATTATTGTCTTCGGGTGCTCATGGAACACCATTTCTGTGGACTGGAATCTATAGAATGCTAAAGTAATTTTAGTATTTTATTGACCTCTGTTGGTCGTTTTCTCTCAAGAAAGTTAAATAGAGGCAGTTGTCAGACAAAAAAAAAAAAAGTCCCTCAGCAGAAAGCAATTCTGGTATTTTACTGACCTCTACTGGTCGATTTCTATCAAGACAGTTAAATAGAGGCAATTGAACAAGCAGGAAGCAATTCTGGTATTTTACTGACCTCTACTAGTCGTTTTCTATCAAGACAGTAAAATAGAGGCAGTTGAACAGAAAAAAAAAGTCTCTAAGCGGAAGCAGACAAGTCCCAGTGCTGATCTCCAGAGCCCAAAAAGTACATACACATATAAGCATATACTAAAGTATATACAAGAGGTCTCGAATGCTTGACCTAAAAACAGAGCCAGGATTTCACAGAGTTGGTAAGTACTAACCAATCCTAGTGCATCTTATGACACAAAACATATTGAGAGTTTAGTAAAGCTGAGTAAAGAAGTAGCCACATTATTTTACGGAGGCAGCTATCAAGATCAAAATTAGTAAAGAATTGCTGTTGTAGCCACAGAAATAATGATTTTGCAGAGGTAAAACAGTTTCACATAAAGATGCAAGTGCTGCTAGAAGTACTGACAGGTTAAGTACAAGCACAGGTTCCCTGCTTCAGCTGGTTAATCTTCATTACGCCGTCTCATCCTTTTTTAACTATATCAGCCATCTATATGCACAACTACTCACCTCGCAGTCACGAGTGACCGTATGGAAATACACTCTAAGATCTCAAATCTGCGTTTTTCTGTTTTTATAAATACAGATAAGTTGGGTTTTACTTAAGACCGATGAATTTAAAAAGACTTATTGAAATCATCTATTCTAATTCTGCCCCACTCTCATAGCTGCATTCATCAGCAGTATGCCTCTTTATGGCATCTGCCACCATATTGAACAGGGACGCAATGGGCGTGTAATCACACTTTCTGCTCACTTGAGGCACTTTGGTATCACATATGAGGCTGCAGAAGCTTGTGCATCCCTTTGCCTTGTTATAGATGCAAGCACAGAAGCAAAGGAGATGTTTGTGTGCTGCAAAGAGTTGGCACACGATCAGTGCTCCTCCAAGGGTGACCTTTGAAAGAGAGCAGTGCAGACATCCTCCTACAGGTGGGAGCAGTCACTGACGTGTCCAGGCCATGTTGCCTCCTGAAAAGTGAATGACAGAGCGGCTGCTTCAAACAACAGAGGGAACTGCATGTTAGCAGCTCCCCTTAGCCTAAAAGCAATGTCGGATCCCGCAGGATGGGGAGGGAACCAGAGGCCCACCCTCTTTCTGCAGCACTCTCCAATCACACCTCGTGGCGCCCTGCTGGTTGGGAGAATGAAGTCCCCTTGGCTGCTGAGGGTCCTTAGATGCCAATAAGACCTCCTGTTAATAAAGGGCAGGCCCCGGGGGATGGGGTGCCCGGGTCCAAAATCAGCCCAGGGAAGGGAGGCCACCCGCCCCCTCCCTTGTTTTATAAAATGTTAATTGAAAAGAAATAGAGGGCAGGCCTGAGGAATGGGGAACCCAGGGCCAAATACAGCCCAAGGAAAGGGGGGGGGGGGGGAACAGCCCCCCTTCCATTATAACAAAAAAAAAAATGCTACTGGCAGGATGCCGGAGTCCCTGCCCTCTTTCTGCAGCACTCTGCAATCGCGCCTCCTGGCCAGCTATGTGGGTCCTACCAGAGGTAACAGGAGGGATTGTTGGGCCCCAAGGACCTTCAATAACCAAGAAGACTTCATCCCCCTACTAGTAGTGCGCCAGGAGGACGTCCTTGGGGGCCAACGACCCCTCCTGTTACTGCCAGCAAGTCCCACACAGCTAGATTGCTAAGAGGTCTTCAGAGGCCACGCCCCCTTTCTCCACCCCTCTGCAAATGCGCTTTCTGGTGCACTGCTGATTGGGGGATGAAGTCCACTTTACTCCTGAGGGACCTTGGGTGCCAAGAAGCCTCCTGGTACCTCCTGCAAATCCTACACAGCGGGATTCCTGAGAGCTGGTGTGCCCCCTTTCTCCACCACTCTGCAAATGCAACTACTACTTAAAAAACCTTAGAAATTAACTGAAAAAAACAAAGGTTACAGGGACATTATAGTTAGGAATTAGCATTAAAAAACCTTAGAAATGTACTGAAAAAAACAAAAGTTGCAGGGATGTTATAGAAAGGCTCAGATTAGGCTCGTAGAAAACCAGTGAAATTCAGCAGTTATAGTTAGCTAAGCTTACTATAACTCATGCCTTCCCAATGCATTGCTTATGACCTTACGTATTACATCACTCATGACATGGTCAGTGACATCACTGATGATATCTCAAATGACATCACTGATGACATTATCCACAGAATCACTGATGCACCCACTCACACCTCCACAGAACCTTTCGTACACCCACTCCCACATAACAATTCACATGCCCATTCACAGACACATAGCAGTACTTACATACCTACTCACTGATTCATAGATCTACACACATAACCACTTGCTCACCAATACACCCACTCACTATTACAGCCACTGACCTATCCACTCATACACTCAGCTTCTCACATACTGAGTCAGTCACCCATAGAGCTGCTCACACACCTACTCACTCACCCATACAATCAATCACACAGCCACTTACTCACACATACAGTTACATACACACCCACTCACTCATACAAATAATTTGTAACAAATGGGAGAGAGGCAGTGCGGCTGCCCTCCTGGGCCATATATGACCCCAGGGGACCACCAACTCCCCAGGGCTGGCCTTTGAGCAACAAAGTAGGGGGGCAGCACTGCCCCCCTCCTGGAGTCATATTTAACCCTGGGAAACCGCCACCAACATGGCCGGTTCCTGCTATGTCCCGGGGTGCCCACTCCCTAAACATAACTGTTTGCTTTTGCTTGGTGGTAGCTGACAGCGGTGAAACGCGTTGACGCTCTTTTATCGTTCACTGGCTATGTTGGGATAAAAACTGAACTTGAAATTTAGCTCCCAGGAGTGCCGTTCCTTCCTTAAAGCTTGGGTCGGAAGCATTGAGTGATTCAAACACGCCCGGGTGCAGGGATTTCCTGGCACCCCCATCGATCTGGCTGCACGCCGTATGTATGCAGTATGTATATATATATATATATATATCACCAAAACCCCTCCTAAAACAAAAGGGAAGAAGCCCACGGGGAAATTCAATTCATCTTGAAAGCACTTTATTGGACCTCTTGCTGGGCATAATGCATTTCGGCTGTAAATAGCCTTCCTCAGATGCCGCTAGAGTCCGGACGCTGACACACCAACGTTTAAATTAGTCCCCTTGCACTCTGATTGGTGCAAGCACTGTTCTCCCCAGGTCATGTGATTGCCCATCGGTTTGCTGCCTGGTACTGACTACAACTCCCACAGTTCACATTGGAAAGATGTTGTGCGGGTAACCTGTGGAGGAATCCTCGTCTCAGTGGACTGGTGCTGTGTGGGACTCGACGTGATGTGCCAAAATAGAGGGTGTCCGGTCAGGTAAGTGTCCTTATGGCTTTCTCGAGTCCCCGCATAACGTTTCAGCCCCAAAAGCAGGCGTCCGTCGGGCCAAGAGATGGAAATCAGTAAAACCAACTCCTCGTCAATGACGATCTACACCTGGCAGGAGTCCTTACTTTGCTTGCTTTGTGAGGGGGGCCAGAGCTCATCCAATAACTTGGCGAAAAGAAACCGCTGCAGAAGCAGATTCCAGTAAGGCTCCAGCCTACTTATGAAACGGGCCTCTTAACACACCTCTGGATGGCGTGAAAATATCACCAAAACCGCTCCTGAAACAAAAGGGAAGAAGCCCACGGGGAAATTAATCTTGAAAGCACTTTATTGGACCTCTTGCTGGGCATAATGCATTTCGGCTGTAAATAGCATTCCACAGATGCCGCTAGATATATATATACTGCTGCCAGACTGCATACTCACAAAAAAACCCAAAGGTTACGGGGACGTTATAGTTAGGTTCAGATTTTACATATATAAAACCATAGAAATTCAGCAGTTATTGTTATCTCAAAAAATTATAACTCATGCCCTAAAGTGTGCCCCGGCATTGCACAGATTTCTCATCAATAATTTAATGCAAATGTTGCAGTGATAGTATCAATGATGTCATAGAAGATGTCATGACTGATGTAATTTGTGGGGTAATTAGCAGTGCATGGCGAGGGCATATTTATATAGTTATAGTTACCTTCGGGCATAAGTTATAGTTTCTGGAGATAAACCATAGAAATTTAGCAGTTATAGTTATAGTCATATGGCTTGCGGCCAAGGCCTGTGGCCAGCCCTCCACATGCAGCCAACCCCACGCTGCGCAAGTTCTCTGGCCAACCCCCAAAGGCAACCGTCCCGTGAGGCCTTGGCTGTGTGTGGCTGTGTAGGTCTTTAAGTGGGTGTGCCACTAGATGTTTGTGTGTGTATGTGAGTGTATGGGTGAGAGTGCCTGTGTAGGTCTGTGAGTGGATTAATTAGTGGTGCTCTGGTGGTGGATTTGTGAGTGGCTGGATGAGTGTGTAAATGGGTGTGTGAGTGGTTTCTGGGTCTCTGACTGGCTGTGTGAATTGCTGTATGGGTTTCTGAGTGGGCGTGTGAGTGACTGTATAGGTGTGTGAGTTGGGGGGAGTGTCTGTATGGATGTGTGAGTTGCTGTATGGGTGTGTGTTGCTGTATGGGTGTGTGTGGTTGTAAGTGGGCGTGTGAGTATGTCGTGGGTGGGTCATGAGTGCGTGTAAGTGGCCATGTGGGTCTGTGAGTGGGTGTGTGAGCGGGTCTGTGTAGATATGTGAGTGACTGTACGGGTGTGCAAGTGGGTGTATGGATGTGTGAGTGGGTATGTCCCGATTCACAAGATGGAGGCTGGAATTTTTCTCTCAGGTTGTGGCCAGCCAATCATGGCATTGCTGTTGGCACATTAATCCGCAGATCCTCCACAGTGGATCCACATAGGATTTGTGTCTCTAGATATACACAAATCTTTTCTTCTTTAATAGCTCCAAAAGTATTTAACAGATTTACACCCATTTACAAAAAGCACTCTTTCTGGACGAAGATCTAGCTTTCTGCCAAATTTGGTGTAAAACCGTTCAGCGGTTTGGGCTGTATTCGTGTCTAAAATCCATTTAGGAAATTGCATAGTGAAAATGTACTTTGGGACATCCCCTTTTTCTCTGCCTCCGCGTGACGAATCACCCCGAAACTTTTCAGACAGCAGCTAAAGTGCCTGGCAAATTTGTTTTTAAAATTTTGGGACGATTCGTCAAACAACACCAAAGTTATTAGCAAAACAAAAAATATATTTCCCTGAAAACTAGGTCCTAACTATAACTACCTACTGGCGGACACCAGTAGGTAATATGTATGCACATCCACCTTTGATCAGCTGCCAGCCGCTGACAAAGAGGGAGTCTTTCTGCCCCCCTTAGGCAGCTGTAAATCTGTTTTTATTTTGCTTTGCACAATGTAACGCTCCCCAGAACTATATTCTGATTATATATATATATATATATATATATATATATATATATATATATATATATATATATATATATATATATATATATATATATATATATATATATATATATATATATTTTTATATATATATATATATATATATATATATATATAGAGAGAGAGAGAGAGAGAAAGAGAGAGAGAGAGCATGCTGGGACTTGCAGTTTACTATTGGGATTGCAGGTCTGTGTGTGACTTTTAACTGGCCTATCAGGAGAGCCACTAATGGCGGCACGACTGGAGGAATTTAAACGGAACTGTGGTTGATCGGGGGAGGAGCGGGCATTTGAGAAAGGCAATGTCCGAAACGCATCATGCCCATGCTCTTTGAAATAAATACCCTGTTTGAAGTACCCCATGGTGTCCCTCTGGTTCTTTCAAGCAAAAGGATCTCTTCGTGGCATATGTTGTGTGCAAGTCCTGGGCGCACATGGAGGAGACCCGTCTCAACAAGAGGACAGAGTCATCTGGGGCAGCTTCGGCACTTTCTTTGTATTCATGGTAATGGATAGGCTCTGACCCACCACACCCGCCCGTGGTATCTGTGCCACTGTTAACTTCAGTTTGTGACTCCACAAAGGAATCCGGATCACTGTATCTGCGTTTTCCAGGCCACCCAAGGAGCGGATCAGTGTGGTTTGAGGCGTTTTGGGGACTCGGGAGGAGGAGTATTTGTTTTAAACTGCCTCGACTACCACAGCCCTGAACAGCGTTCTTAATGTTATCCTGATGGTTTTGTTTTACAGACATTGCCGGCTGAAGTCACTTGCCTAGCATGCGGTGAGAGAGCATGCTGGGACTTGCAGTTTACTACTGGGATTGCAGGTCTGTGTGTGACTTTTAACTGGCCTATCAGGAGAGCCACTAATGGTGGAACGACTGGAGGAATTTAAACGGAACTGTGGTTGTTCGGGGGAGGAGCGGGCATTTGAGAAATACAATGTCCGAAACGCATCATGCCCATGCTCTTTGAAATAAATGCCCTGTTTGAAGTACCCCATGGTGTCCCTCTGGTTCTTTCAAGCAAAAGGATCTCTTCGTGTCATATGTTGTGTGCAAGTCCTGGGCGCACATGGAGGAGACCCATCTCAACAAGAGGACAGAGTCATCCGGGGCAGCTTCGGCACTTTCTTTGTATTCATGGTAATGGATAGGCTCTGACCCACCACACCCGCCCGCGGTATCTGTGCCGCTGTTAACTTCAGTTTATGACTCCACGAAGGAATCCGGATCACTGTATCTGCGTTTTCCAGGCCACCCAAGGAGCGGATCAGTGTGGTTTGAGGCGTTTTGGGGACTCGGGAGGAGTATTTGTTTTAAACTGCCTCGACTACCACAGCCGTGATCAGCGTTCTTAATGTTATCCTGATGGTTTTGTTTTACAGACCTTGCTGGCTGAAGTCACTTGCCTAGCATGTGGTGAGAGAGCATGCTGGGACTTGCAGTTTACTACTGGGATTGCAGGTCTGTGTGTGACTTTTAACTGTCCTATCAGGAGAGCCACTAATGGTGGAACGACTGGAGGAATTTAAACTGAACTGTGGTTGATCGGGGGAGGAGCAGGCATTTGAGAAAGGCAATGTCTGAAACGCGTCATGCCCATGCTCTTTGAAATAAATCCCCTGTTTGAAGTACCCCATGGTGTCCCTCTGGTTCTTTCAAGCAAAAGGATCTCTTTGTGGCATGTATATATATATATATATATTGGCTGGTGTTGTCTTCAAAAGAATTAAAGAATATCCAATACCTCTGAAGATTTTGATTGGTCTCACTGTCTCCACTACAGCATTGACTGGATTTACTTATATGTGTGCACAGGATTTCTTTGCATTGCTTTGTTGTTGGGCTCGTCCCAACACACATTTAGGGGTTCCAAGGGTCTCCTCTACCTGTTCAAGCACCATATTCATTTTATGCCCGATACGTACACTTGCTGAGCGCCACTACTTCCTATTTATTTAATACCAATTTCGCTATTGTGTGGACTCGTGTGATATCCTTTTCGCCGGATTTCTCTTGTGGGAATATATATATATTTTATATATATATATATATATATATATATATATATTCACTGAAAAAAACATAGGTTTCAGGGGCGTTATAGTTAGCTGGACTTTTCACTCGTACACAACCATTGAAATTCCCCCATTATAGTTAGTTCAGCTAACTATAACTCGCGCGCCCGCAATGCACTGCTGATGACGTCACATATTACATCACTCATGACATGGTCAGTGACATCACTCACAACATCACTGATGACATCTCAAATGATATCACTGATGACATCATCCAGTGAATGTGTGTTTTTCTGAAAATTACATATGTTTTATATATGTATATCTCAAGGTCGATGGAAGAATAAATGGGTACATAAGTGTCTAAATGGATGATTTGTTTTTGAAAAATTGATTGTATAACTGACTGATTAAGTGTATCTTAGTGAATACATGGCTTAGTGAGTAATGTTTAAATGTGTAAATATCTGTATCAGTCTCTCACTTTGTGTATAAGTGGCTGCATGGGTTGGTGAGTAGCTACATGAGTGTCTATATAGGTTATTAGTTGGTTTTTGAGTATCAGTATGAGTGTCTGAGTGTCTGTATGGTTCGGTGGGGGGTATTACGTAGTGCATAGGTGCATGAATGAGTGACTCACTGTTTGTATATGTTGAAGACAGCATGTGTGCAGGACTGTATGGGTGGATGAGTGTGTGCATGGGTGTGTTAGTGAGTGATAGACTGTCTCAATAGTGTCTTTAAGAGTAACTACATATGTTTTAAACTAGTATATGTGACTATTGGTGTATATAAGTGAGTATATGTGAGAGTGAGAGATTGAAAGAGTTCCCGTATGAATAAGTATGTGTTTCTATAAGTGATTGTTTAAAAGACTAAGTATGTGTAAGTTTCTGTAGAAGTAAGTGTGGTGGTGTGTGTATAACTGTATATGCAAGTAAATGGATGTTTGATTCTTTCTTAGCATGAGTGACTATGTGTGTGAGTAACTCTATGGATGAGTTGCGTTGTGTAACAGGATGTATAGGTGTGTGAGTACATATGATGAGTGAGTACATGTATGAGTGACTGTATAGGACTGTTGGTGAATGAGTGGATGTGTATGTGGATCTTAGAATTACTAAATAGGTTGTTGTAACTGGTATTGGTATGTCCATTGTTTTGAACTTTGTAGTTTCTATTTTTGAATGTGTGTATCAAAGGTTATATTAGGGGAAGAGGAGGTCTGCCACTCTATCACAAGGATGATGTCATCAGTGATGTCATTAGTGATGTCATTTGAGATGTCATGAGTGATGTCACTGACCATGTCATGAGTGATGTAATATGTGACGTCATCAGCAGTGCATTGCGGGCGCGCGAGTTATAGTTAGCTGAACTAACTATAACGGGGGAATTTCAATGGTTTTGTACGAGTGAAAAGTCCAGCTAACTATAACGCCCCTGAAACCTATGGTTTTTTTCAGTGAATTTCTAAGGTTTTTTAAATGCTAATTCCTAACTATAACGTGCCTGAAACCTATGGTTTTTTCAGTGAATTTCAAAGGTTTTTTAAATGCTAATTTCTAACTATGCCTACAGAGATAGGACATGTGAAGAAAGAAGAAAAAACGTACAGAAAGAAAAAAAAGAAATGCAGAAAGAAGCAACAGAAGTCCTCAAAGACGAAGAAAAGTGCAGGAAGAAGGATAACGTGCAGAAAGAACAAACAGAAGAGCAGAAAGAAGCCTTGTTGCAAAATCATCCTGTACCCTCAACTTTTTCAGACGGATACTGGTGGTAACTGAGTCAGACTAACCAGTCCTAGAGCCAGTGCTATGTTAAAAGACACTCAGAATACAGTGAAAACACCTACATACACTAGGGAACACTATGCGTTGGGGTCCACCTGTGATCAGCATGACCTCCTCTGTAAGCCCCTAGTATATAATAGGGCAGGGGATTAAAACTACCTCTTAAAACGCGCCACAGGGCGTGTTTGCACCCGTCACCTCAGGCCCCGTCCCCTCACTTCCCCACTGTGTAAACACGCCCTGTGGCCGTTTTAAGTTGGGAGATTAAGTCCCCTTGAATACTGAGGGTCCCTAGGGTCCAAGTAGACCACTAGGTACCTCCAGTAAGCGCCACAGAGCTGCGTTGCAGAGAGATGTAAAAAGGGGCACGGCCTAGACCACCTCTCTGCAACGCAGCGGAGTGATGCTTACTGGAAGCACCTGGTGGGCTAGTTGGCCCCCAGGGTCCCTCAGGATTGAAGGGGAATTATTTCCCCAACTTAAAACGCGCCACAGGGCTTGTTTGCACACGTTAACTCAGGCCCCGTCCCCTCCCTTCACCACTGTGTAAACACGCCCTGTGGCCATTTTTAGTTGGGAGATTAAGTTCATTTGAATCCTGAGGGTCCCTAGGGTCCAACTAGCCCACCAGGTACCTCCAGTATGCGCCACAGAGCTGCGTTGCAGAGAGGTGTAAAAAGTGGCACGGCCTGGACCACCTCTCTGCAACGCAGCTCTGTGCCGCTTACTGGAAGCACCTGGTGGACTAGTTAGCCACCAGGGGCCCTCAGGATTGAAGGGGAATTATTTCCCCAACTTAAAACGCACCACAGGGCTTGTTTGCACACGTTAACTCAGGCCCTGTCCCCTCCCTTCACCACTGTGTAAACAAGCCCTGTGGCCATTTTTAGTTGGGAGATTAAGTTAATTTGAATCCTGAGGGTCCCTAGGGTCCAACTAGCCCACTAGGTACCTCCAGTATGCGCCACAGAGCTGCGTTGCAGAGAGGTGTAAAAAGTGGCACGGCCTGGACCACCTCTCTGCAACGCAGCTCAGTGGCGCTTACTGGAAGCACCTGGTGGGCTAGTTAGCCCCCAGGGCCCCTCAGGATTGAAGGGGAATTATTTCCCCAACTTAAAACGCGCCATAGGGCGTGTTTGCACACGTCACCTCAGGCCCCGTCCCCTTCCTTCCCCACTGTGTAAACATGCCCTGTGGCCGTTTTTTAAGTTGGGAGATTAAGTCCCCTTGAATCCTGAGGATCCCTAGGGGCAAAATAGCACACTAGGTACGTCCAGTAAGCGCCATTGCAGAGAAGTGTAAAAAGGGGCACGGCCTGCACCACTTCTGTGCAACGCAGAGCAGTGGCACTTACTGGAAGCACCTGGCGGGCTAGTTGGCCCCCAGGGTCCCTCAGGATTGAAAGGGAATTATTTCCCCAACTTAAAACGCGCCACAGGGCGTGTTTGCACACGTCACCTCAGGCCCGTCCCCTCCCTTCACCACTGTGTAAACGCGCCCTGTGGCCGTTCTAAGTTGAGAGATTAAGTCCCCTTGAATCCTAAGGGTCCCTAGGGTCAAACTAGCCCACTAGGTACCTCCAGTAAGCGCCACAGAGCTGCGTTGCATAGAGGTGTAAAAAGGGGCGTGGCCTCAGAACACCTGTCTGCAACGCAGCTCCCTGGCGCACACTGGAGATACCTGTTGGGCTAGTTGGCCCTCAGGGACCCTCAGTATTGAAGGGGAATTAATTCCCCATATTACAACTGGCCAGGGGGCACGTTTGCAGTGTGCTGCAAGGTGGGGGCGTGGCCTCCAGCGTGATGCCGGTCTTTTATTTATTTTATTTTTTTAAGAAGGAGGGCTGTGTGGCCCCCCTTCTTTTTCTAATTTACTAGCCCTGGGGACCCCATCCCCCAGGGCCTGCACCCTAATTTTTTTTGTTGAAAAAAATTAATTTGGTCCTCCCAAGGCCTTAATCGGCCCCGGGGACCCCAACCCCCGGGTCATGGCCTTTTTTTAATTTAAATTCTTTAGGAGGGGGCTGCGTTGCCCCCCTCCTCAGGCCACTTATGGCTCCAGGGACCCCCTCCCCGGGACCGGCCTTTGTTTTTTATTATTTTAATAATATATACATTTATAGAAACACCTAGGACATGCTGGACAAACCGTATATACCTATCACCATGACGATTTGCGTGATATTCATTAAAAGGCGACTATGCATAGAATGAATCCACATGGAATGTATTTACACCGCTAGTGAAGCTCTGATGTGTCTGACGCCCTACCGTGCCTAATCCCGGCGCCCCCGCCGGTGGGTACTCTCCAAGTAGACACCCTTGTCATTTATTTATACAAACATGGGTAGCTATTGACGGGCACATTTAATATACACGCACACCAAGCCATTCAAAGGGGATTCGACAAAAATTCGACCAAACTATGCAAGAAACCCCCCTCACGGTTAATAAAAAACATATCCACCGCCGGATGTGTAATACTTATTATTTTACTCTCTGGAAAGGAGACGAACCTCACTTGAGAGTCACAGCGTGCTCCTGGCTGAGCCCAATGCTGTGTTACACCCACCAGTGCCCGCCGATTACCTCACACCTCTGTGTTGTATTCCACCAGCTAGTGCGTATGCTATGACACTCTCTAGCCCATGTGCACTGTAACACCACCCCGTGAATATGTCATGCCACACTTGCCTTCGCACGGGTTATATTGCCCCATCTAACGTCCCTTATTCGATGTGTGTGTTATAACGCACAACGCTATGCCATACATATTATAATCTGGGATCCATATCTTTGTCACAGTGCATATGCAACGTTACACTCCCCAGCACATATTTTATATTACAACTTTAGAGACTAGTTATGTTACACAACACTGCCCTGTGCATATTACACTCCAAGGCGCATATCGCATAGCACGCGCTAGTGCCTGTGCTATCTCGCGCTCTCCAATGAATCTGTCATTGCGCACAATGTATTGCATATTATATTTCACGCCCCGGTTCATCTTATATCACACTTTTTGGTGCATAGTTTATACAATATACTACATCAAGTTTTCATTTTCAATCGTGCTCTCAGGACTATGTTCGATATAACACTGCGTCCACCTACCCTTTTCACGGGCATTACATTTTGCGATGGGGGTGGGGGCTCAGGGGGTGTTTCTGCCAAGTGAGCCCGGAGTCACAGTCACAAACGTCCTCTTCTTCCTGAATAAAAGTGAGATTATGCTGCATACTTGTTCATATTTTAAGTAGTTCGCACAGACACACATTTTAAAAACAATAAAGTTCCTAATACCCACCTTCTCTGAACAGTTAGCTTGCTCCCCATCCACCTCCTCCCTATCCTCTGTTGTCTGAATCCATGGACTAGCCTCCTCCCTCCTGCCATGCATGGTCGGATGTGCTGCCACTGCCCACCATTTAGCATGATGTACCAGTCCACTCCTCCTGCCCTACTTTGCCCAATTCTATGGCCCATCATTGACCTCCTGCTTAGCCTCTGTGTTTAGCTTGCTGTCCCTATTCTCCTTCCCCCTGCCCTCCGATGTCTTTGTGCATGCCCCTGCTCCATCCTTTTTGCCCACTATGTTCCATGGACCTGCCACTCCTATCTACTCTGAGCGTTCTGTTGAACTGCCACTCCCCTCCCACCTGCCTAGCATTGTCAAATGACTGTAACCTGTCCCTGCCACCTCCACCCTGCCTGTCCACATGCCATGCCCCTAGCCCCTTCCTCCTGATCTGTTGTGCTGCAACTGCTCCTCCTGCCTGCCCCGCGCGGTCTGTTGTGAGGCCCCTTCCCCTGAACTCTCTTGTCTGTGCCCAGGTCCTGACCCTCCCTTCTATCCTCCATGGTCCTTTGTGCATGCCCCTGCACCCTCCTTCTTGCCCATCATAGCCCTTGTGCTGCCACTAACCCTCCCGCTTGCCATGCATGGTCTTCTGTGCTGCCATGCCCCCTCCCACCTTCCCTGTGTGGTCAGCTAGCTGCCCCTGACCCCCTCCCACCTTCCCTCCATGGTCTGTGTGTATGCCACCATAGTCTCATTGTTGATCTCCATGGTGTGTCTTGTTTCTAGTGCCCATCCTGCCTGACCTCCATGGTCATCTTGCTGCTCCTGCTCTGCCACCTTGCCCCCAGCTCTCTGTTTCCATGTGCAGACCCCCTATTCCCTCCCTCCTGGCTTGTCTGTTCCATTGTAATGCCCCTGATCCGTCCCTCCTGCCCTTTATGGTCTGTTATGCTGCAGCTTTCTCTCCTGTCTGTCCATTATGGTCAGCTAGCTACCATTGCCTCTTTCCCATCTGTTCTCTGTTGTCCATGTGCATGGTCCTGTCCCCTCCCTATTGCTTTCTATGGATTGTTGTGCTGCACTCCCGTCCCGCATGCGCTGTGTGGTGTATTGTGCTGCTGCAAACCCTGATGCCTGCCCTGTAGGGTCAGTT
The DNA here is from genome assembly GCF_964204655.1 of Triturus cristatus. Lineage (NCBI taxonomy): Eukaryota > Metazoa > Chordata > Amphibia > Caudata > Salamandridae > Triturus > Triturus cristatus. The sequence goes on along the minus strand of NC_140581.1, from coordinate 513,895,325 downwards.
TGGTCCACCTCTCCATGTCCCTCCTGTCCTCTGTTATCCGAGTCCATGTCCCTACCCCAATTCCTCCTGCCTACCATGATTCAATGTACCATACTTGCGAACATTTTGAACTTGGTAAGAGGGAGATTTTGAAAAAAAACTGGGGTATTGATTTTCCCCTTTGAGTTACATTGAAAAAGAGGAGATTGTAGACAGGAGACAGATCAAATAAAGCCCATTTGAGCTTAAAAACATTGGATGTTTCCTGGCTGAAACGGGTCTGTTGGCATGTATGGTTGTACTACCACTGCCTCTTCCTTATGCCCACAATGGTCTATTATATTGCCACAGCCTCTCTTGCCAGTCCTGTATTGTTGGTTTGTTGCCCCTGCCCCCCTTTCCACTGCCCTCCATAGTCTGTTGTGCTGCCACTGCCCTTCCTGCCTGCCCAGTGTGGTCAAATTGTTGCCTCTGCACTCTCCTACCTGCCTTCAATTTTCAGAGTCCGTGCCCCTGGCCTCTGCCTCTCAACAGTATCCCAATGAACAACTAGATTGCTAACATTCTATATTTATTACAAAAGTGTGGAACGCCTGACATCATCTTGATGTAATCAAAACTGTAATACCTAGAGTATTTCCTTTAGAAATTACATATATGAGAGGGTCTTATTTGCATCAAAATTATGGTTAGTGCTCTAAAAAACTAAAATGTGGACATATTTTCTGAGTTTTCAAATAGCAACAAAGAACTTTTAAATTATTTGTAATCTTTATGTTTTTTTATCCAGTTGACCACTTGATTAAATGTTGCACCATGGCGAGAGGATGTGGTGTTACTTCCAGAGCTGCAGACTTTGCAACTGGGGAACCAGGTTGGAGTTTCTGCTTCAGCTCAACATTCTGTGATTGTGGTCAAATCACTTAATCTCCCCATGTCTACAACCAAAATGAATTTGATCTTGTGTGATGTAACCAATGCTCATGTAAAGCATTCCAATATCTGACAAGTCTGCACTATATAAAACTGCAAATACACAAAAAATAAGTGTTTTGCACACTTCTGTCATTGGGCTACATGTGGGCTACATCTAGGTGGTTTTTGTGCTGCATTTAGGCTCTTTTGTGTCTGGTGGCCATCTTGGGAGATTTATTTGTTATGAAGTTTCCTAATTTCCTCATTTACTGCAGTCTCCTCAGTGGGAATACTTTCAGTTTTTATTTTGGTTCCATCAAGAAGGCATTCAGATGTGTCACACATGTGCCATAAATTCTGAATGTTAGCACTCTAGTTGCTCATTAGATTACTGTAGTAAAACTACTGCTCACCAGGGAAGTCTGCTGCTGGTATTCAAAGTGCATGTTTCAGTCTGCATGTCAGAATTTTTTAATGAAATAGAAGAGGATTTGAGAAGTCACTCAAAATGTGCCCTAATTTTTCTTTCTGCAGCACTAATCATATTTCTATGGCAAAATGAACCCCCTCATTTTGTTTCTTTTTAAATTAAATGTTTTAAGAATTACCACTTTATTCCAACCAAGATGGCTTCAGGTGTGCCATACGTTTGTCATAAGTAGGACTGTTAGCGGTATAGTTGTTCTTTAGAACACTCTGGGAAGCTGCAGTAGAACACAAAGGAATCAACTGACAGTCTCTGTCCTTGTACATGTTTTACTGAGAATGTCAGACTTCATTCTCACATGACTGGGACGCGCTTGAGAGCCAGACATAAACTTTCATCTTACCTTTTGATCCGCCGTGAGGGGAACGGCTTCGCCGGTGGGGGAATCCTGGTTATTTCCTTATTCCCGACGCCGTGAGGGGAACGGCCCGAAAATAACTACCCTACCCAGCATCCCACACCATCGGCGCAGCAGGTGACGTCACCCAGGCGCGCCGGAACAGCATTTAAGCCGCCGGGTGCCACCGCAGCGCGGGACGCACGCGGGCAGCACCCGGGCGAAGCCCGGGCCAAGGGCGGGCCCGTCCTTGCCCGTCAAGGACCGTTCAAGACCGGGGTGGGCTAACCCTCTGACATTTGCCACTGGACATCAGATCTGTAAGTGTCGCTAGTGGCCATTTGGTTACGCTGTTGGTTCCCCCCGATTGCTGTGTGATATCGAAGTATTTCCCTTTACTTCACTGGCACCATCATGTAGGCTCCCCTGTATTAACTTTGCCCCAGCCTATGTGACTAATTAAGACTGGTCACACCTGTAGGCTTCGCATCTTAGTAACTGTGGGCAGCCCGGGGTTGTAGAGTGGGGCCTTTGGTAACATATTTTATAATCCTGTTACTTTTAATGTCATTTCATATTAAGTGCTTTTTTTAATTTGGTAATTCTTGTGTTGGTTATCCTATTTCTTTGTACCTTTGTATTTTATTTTCTAAGGCAACATGCCTAAACCAGTCGGGAATCCCCGCCCTAGTTTCTCTACACTTGATAACTACTTAGTTAAAGTAGTAGACAAGATTAATAAGGAACGTAGACTATCCCTGGGTTTAGGAAGCATTCCTGACCCCACGATCCATCCAATCACTGTTGAGATCTCTGCCCCTCTGTCTACCCATTCGTTAATTACCACTATTGACGATAGTTGTTCAGTGGTCTCTTCAGATTGTTTAACCAGGGAGGGCATCAATGAAAAAGTGCAATCACAGGTTATTTCTGACGCTGAGGACTACCACAAGGAATTTGATGGAAATGAGTCTCATTATGACCTTGACCCTGACGCCCCGGGTCCTGTGGCCCCTAAACCTCATAGAGTGTTGAGGTCAGGGAGACATTTAAGTAGACCAGTACAACCTAAGAAGGGGGGCCGTAATAAGAAAAAGAATAGTGTCCCCGTACCAAGCGGGGGTCCCACCGAGTCAAACATCTTACTAAATGATGATAATCCCACCCACTTGACACTAGCTCCAGACCAGCTTGAGCTTCTTATAGGGATGATTGATGCCAAATTGGATAAAATAGTCCTTCCACTCCTTGATAAACTTGAGGTTGTTTCTAGGGAGGTTGTTAGATTAAGTGAGCTTGTGCAATCTGCCCTGAAACCAATCAATAGCCAGCAACCAGCTGCTGTTGCGGCCCCTATGGTTGGGGGTCGGACCAGCAGGCTTGTGCAACCTAACAAAGGAACTTCCAGTGTTGGAACGACTTATATAGGTTCTAGTAACCCTGCTCAGATAAATAGTAACTCCATTATAGCTACCGAGCAGCAGAGTAATTTAAACCCATCTTCCACAGGGGGCACTATAAAAGCTATTACAGCATTACCTTCATGCCCTAATGAGGCCCCTCTGAACCCGCCAACCATCCGGGCCCCGGGGAACCAGTTGAAGATCACTAAAAGGGGGATATCTAATAATCGTGGCCTACCTCAACCAAACCTCCCACCGGACTGCTCACCTTATGTAGCTGTCCTGACCAACGTCACACCAATTAGGGAGGATGGGCTTTATCATCATATGGAAACACATGAGTCCCTTAAAAATAAAACCGTGGCATGGCTTAATCGGGAGTGTGGCTTTCCAGTGGCTCTGGCGGACCAAATTTTGGCCACCACCAGAGCCAACTGGATTGGCACATCCCCGAAGCACATCTCTGGGGATTGTGTTATTGTTAATTTCAGTAATCCACACCTTGCCACAACAGCTCTGATTCGAGCCACCTCTCGTCCACGCAATGAGCAGGGCATCTCACTCCGTCCCTTGGGCTTTTTTTATAGACAATGTATTAGTCATCATTTCAGTAACAATGGGGGGGTGAGTACGAGGGGAGAAGCTGAGGACAGCTTTGCAAACAGTTTTCATGTGAATACTGTTAATCGTTTTGAGTGCCTTAGCGGGCTGGATCAAAATGATTGACTGGAATATAAAATACCCCCTGAGATTTTGGAGAGACAGGCTCCGCCTGACTTGGGACAAAATGTTTGTATTTTAGGGACTCCAACCAACACCCCTGGGATAATTATAGATCGTTTGCCTATGGACTTGAAGGGTGATACAGTTGGTCACTCGGAGTCTTTGATGGTGTTGGATATGTTACCCCCAGTCACTGTGTTGGAACGGATCCCGTCTGGTACCGGTCAAATTGTTCATACTCCAGGGTACACGGATAATCCCTCTGGGACAACTGTAGATTGTACGCCTATGGGCAGGGAGGGCACCCTTCTTGGCCGGCCGGAGTTATCATCGGATACTTTAAATGTTGCTATTTCCCAGCAAGGTAGTAATTGTTCACCTAAGGAGCCTGGTGCCCCTGGTCTTTCCAGCTGTTATATTGCCAGTTGGAATATTGCGGGTATCAGGTCCAAATCAGATTGCTTAGGTTGGACCGAATTTTTAGCTCTCTTTGATATCATTTGTCTACAGGAAACTTGGTGTAGGGACTTTGAAGGATATAACGGTTTCGTCTCTTACCAGTTACCTGCCACTGGCTCCCTATCAGGTAGAGCCAAGGGGGGCCTTTTGATTTTAATTTCTGTCCAAACCCCCTTGCTGGTTAAAAAATATATACAAGTTGGGGCTCATTCTCAGATCTTGTGGCTGTACAAAACCGGAGGCAGGAACATTCTTTTAATACATTTTTACAATAATGTTTTTGATGATACCAGGGTTCAGGTGGTTAGTGCACTATCAAGTGCGTTGGATGATATCCTCAAGGACTCCAACTTAATCTTTGATTTGTTCATGGCAGGAGATTTTAATGCCACTACCTGTCCATTCTCAAATGTCAATGTTTGTGGGGTGGTGGACTGTTATGGAGACGGAATTCCCCACTTTCAACATAATCATTACGGAGATGCCTTAAACAGTCTCCTTGATTCACATAATATGTCTAATATGGTGAATGTGAAAAATGAGAAGGAGGAGATTTGTCCAACTTTCACAGGTCGGGGAGTGAATTCTGTTATCGATTTTATCTGTATTTCCTCGAGTCTCGAGGCCTGGACTATGGCACCTAAAGTCATAGACATCCAGCTTAGTGACCATAATTGTCTGTCAGTCGAGGCTATGCTATGGGAAAATAATGGGACCTACATTTCGGACAGTATTAATAACATAGAAGTTGTACGCCCTAATGGCTTTAGACTCAGATGGAGGGGGGACAAAGCTGAAATCTTATCTGACTCAATTATCACTAGCTGCCTGGCTGGTATCACAGGTATTTTAGAAGATAATCTTGGTACTATTGGCTCTATCGAGCTTTTTACCGGTATTAATGCGGTCATTGACTCCAAGTTTACTAGTACATCTAAATTTAAGGAAGAACGTCTGCGGGGGTGGTTTAATACAGCTTGTACTCAGGCTTTAAAGGAACTAAAGCTAGCCCTATCAGCCATGCCTAGAGATAAGGGCCTGGTTGTAGATCTCAGAACCAGATACAAGGATACCCTCAAACGGAGGAAACTGGAACTCCAACAGGAGGCGTGGGATAATTTGTCCCTGGCTGCTGAATCTAATAATAGTACCCTATTTTGGAAAACAGTTAATTCCCCTTTTCTCAAAGATGATAAAATCCCTGAATTAACCTCTAATGTTATGAAGGAAGAGTGGGTTTCCCATTTCTCTAAAATCTTTGAGTCTGATACAGTTTCTAGGGATTCTGGGGATAGGTGGCCGTATATGCCATTGAATATTACCATCCAAGAGGTTTTAGATAGCATAAGGGCCAGTAAAGGAGGAAAAGCCCAGGGTCCAGATGGCGTCCCAATCGATGTTTATAAACTGGTCCCTGAAGTCTGGGGGCCTTTGCTAACTAATATCTTTAATGCTGCAGCCCGTAATGAGGTGCCCTCTACTTGGGAAGAATCCATCCTAATACCAATATTTAAGAAAGGAAATCGAGGGGACGTTAAGAACTATCGTCCAATCTCCTTGTTGGACTCTTCCGTCAAAGTAATGAGTAGAGTGCTTCTAGTAAGGCTGGAAGAATGGGCGGAGGATAATGGCATTCTAGCAGAGAGCCAGTTTGGGTTCAGGAAGGGCCGTGGTACGATTGAGCAGTGTCTAAATTTAGACCTGCTCATCGGTAAATATACCCTGGCAAAGACCGGCACTATTTATCTCTGCTTTGCGGATTTGAGTAGTGCCTTCGATCTGGTGGACCATGGCATTCTCTGGGCAAAGCTTATTGAAATTGGGGCACCCAAGGGCATTGTGTTCTTCTTAGCACGTCTTTATGCCAAACTACGTGCTTGCGTCCGTTACGGTTCCAATGGGGAATGTACCACTAACTTTGAGATCGGACGTGGAATTAGGCAGGGATGTGTGTTGGCGCCACGGCTCTTTACACTTTTTATTAATGAGATTGACCTTTTCCTTAAATCCTTGGCAGTAGACGCCCCCAAAATTAATAAGGACCCAGTCCATGTGTTATTATACGCGGATGACGCGGTCCTAATCTCACGTACCCCAAATGGCCTTCAGCGATTGATGGACGGCTTTTCTCAATTTATCACAAGTAGAAAGTTAGTGATAAACAAAACCAAAACCTATGTTATGGTATGTGGGCGTAGGAACAGAAAGACACAGTCTTCCTTTTTTATAGAGGGACAGAAGGTTCAGGCTGTTGATAATTTCTCATACTTGGGAGTCACTTTTTCAAATAAAAATATTTGGGTTAATGAACATAAGAATGTCAGGGCCAAGATGGCGAGGAGTGCTCATGGAATTTTTTCCATGGCCACGAAACCTGGAGACAGGCGGGTTCATGATATGCTTAAAATGTTTCAGTCCCGCTGTGTTTCGATTGGCTTATACGGAGCTGGCATTTGGGGCTATGCCCCGGCGGGATCTCTTCAGGTCGAGGAGAATCTTTTTCTGAAGAGACTTTTGTGTTTGCCAAGCTCTGTTTCCAATGTTCTAGTGCATAATGAACTGGGTATTCACCATCTTGCCGATCTGATCCTCCTTAGGCCTCTGTTGCTATGGCGTTCCATCTGGATAAAAGAAGAGACCTCATTATGTAGAGCTATCATTTCTGACTGCCTCTCTTTGGACCATCATCTAAGGATCCCATGGTTAAAGTATATCGTGTATAATTTTCGTGAGATCTTTAACATCAATATCATGGTGGATCATTGTGGGGCCAATGAGATGTCTAAAGCAGAACTTAAGCACTGCTTTTTACAACAGCTCTCCACTAGGAGGCTACAAAATAGTTTGGAACTTTCAACTTGTGTTCTTTATTACGATCTAAATGAATTTGTAGGTCTCCAACCGTATCTGTCACAAGTGAGCTGGAAGTCACATTGGGTTGTGTTAGCCAGATTTAGAACCGGAGTAGTCCACAACCTTGTTGCTTTCCCCTCTCAGTACCTACATCCTGTTGGCCCCTGTCCATGTGACAATACTACCCCCCAAAGTACTGTGCACTTTCTTTTGCTTTGTCAGTTGTACAAACATCTGCGGATTGCTTACCTGAAACCCTTGTTTGTAAAATTTGGAGTTAGAACAATACATGACTGTATGAGCTTGCTTTTTAATTTACATCATCCTGATGTTTGTTTTTATACAGCTACCTTTCTTCTTAAATCAATAAATGCAAGGAAAAGTATGCTTTTTTAACTTTTTAATATTGTTGTATATCCTGCCCATGACTGTTGTTTCATATTTTCTGCTGTGCTTCTATGGTCTTGTCAATTGTACCGAATAAAGCCTTATGAAATGAAAAAATGAATGACTGAGAAAGATAATGTGAATTTACAGAAAATATGCTCTGTTAGCTTATAGATCACCTTCCAAACCTCTGTGGGAAAAGCATGAGAAAATAGTTTTCTCTCAAACATGATTCATGATATCACAGCAGAAGGATTTTTCACATGGTAAAATCACCTTAGAACACACCACAATTCCTAAAATGAGTATGGTACCATCAACAAATGATTTATAATGTAACTAAAGTCTTAAAACCTTCTATTAACTACAATGCTTTTTAATGAGGTGCTATCATGTATATTGGTCCCAAGATGGCTGCCAACACTTCTTGGATGAAGTGCTGACAGCCAATCAGATCTCACGATGAGATGTGTGGTTAGGCTCCGCCCAGATATATATGTGATTTTACTTTTGATTTTCTCAGGAACTACCGAACGGATTTACACCATTTAAGCAAATGGCACATGCCTGACCTGAGGACTACCTCTTTGCCAAATTTCAAGTAATTCTGTTCAGCCGTTCGGGCTGTACCTTCGACTAAAGGTCCTATGGGAAAATGCATGGGTAAAACGCGTTTTGGGACCCCCCTTTTTTCTCAGCCCCCGCTTGACGAATCACCCCGAGACTTTCAGGGTAGGAGCTGAGCGGAGCGCCCCATTAGTTTTGAAAATTTCACGAAGATAAGTCAACCGGCGCCAAAGTTATTCAAAATAGAATTTTCAGATTTCCTATGGGAACTCGGTCCTAACTATAACTATCTACTGACGACCGCCAGTAGATTATATATATATATATATATATATATTATCTACTGGCGGTCGCCAGTAGATAGTTATAGTTAGGACCGTGTTTCCATAGGAAATCCGCAACATTCTATTTGGAATAACTTTGGCGCCGGTCGACGAATCCTCGCGAAATTTTCAAAACTAATGGGGCGCTCCGCTCCGCTCCTACCCTGAAAGTCTCGGGGGGGATTCGTCAAGCGGGGGCTGAGAAAAAAGGGGGGTCCCAAAACGCGTTTTCCCCATGCATTTTTCCATAGGACCTTTAGACACAGCTACAGCCCGAACGGCTGAACAGAATTACTTGAAATTTGGCAGAGAGGTAATCCTCAGGTCAAGGATGTGCCTTTTGTAGGTCTGGTGTAAATCTGTTCAGTAGGTCCTGAGAAAATAGCATTTAAATCAATATATATATCTGTAAGCGCGCTCCCTGCGCTTACCGTAAGCTTACCGTACGCGTACGGTGCCGTGCGCGAGCTCAATTCTGATTGGTGGTTACATGACTGTAAACATTCGAATCGGTCGAAATCAGGAAGTGTCTGCTGCCATTTTCTGTCTCTCGCACTGAGAAACAAAGGTGGGGAACGTGAAACGGGGCAACGAAGAGAGTTGCAGACCCCCTAGTGTTTGTCAGGGGGTCCAAGAAGGACCCAAAAGTACGAAAAATAAATTTAATAATTTTAAAAAAAAATCGCAGGGTACGCGTACGGTAAGCTTACCGTACGCGCACGGCAAAAAAAATAAAAAGTAAAGAAGTAACAATCACATTTATTAAATAAATTAAAGGACCCACAAGGGAGAAAAAAACAAATGTTACTGCGTAAAAAAATGCGAGGCGCGCACGGCATGGACTGCGCAACGTGGGCGCTCGGTGCGCGTAACGCACCGTGTGCCCACAGCGCGCGCACGGTGCGCGAAGCGCACCGTGCGCGCAGGGTGTGCGCATAGTGAAAAACCAGAAAACAAAATAAAAAATAAATACATAACTTAGCATTTAAAAAACCGTACAAATTCACTGAAAAAACCATAGGTTTCACACACGTTATAGTTAGGAATTATCATTTACAAAACCTTGCAAATTCACTTAAAAAACCATAGGTTCAGAGACGTTTTAATGCATGGGCAAAGTGGGCTCTGGCCCAGGGTCCCAGCCTTTCAGGGGGCCCCCTGACAGTCCGCTCCATTCTCCAGAGTTTTGCTCTAATGACCTTGAATATTTCCTAAACAGTTTGTTTTAAATTCTGTTTTCCTTTCATTTATTTCTTATGTACCTGATGTGTGAGAGTCTAGTACAGCCATTTTGCAGAGAAATTTTGTGTTTATGTTTCATGCAATATACATAAAAAACGTTTATTTTAGATCAAAACAAGGCCTAACATATAAGAAATGGGAGGGCGTCACAGAGATTATTTCCAGTAATATTGGTGAGCTGCTGCTGTGTTACAATATTGAAAATACACATAACTATCCCTGAATATTAGATGTAAACACATTCAGGGCATTATTGATGAGAAGTGATGCATCACTGTGTGAAAACAGGGATGCGTCACGTCTTAGTGCACCCTCCTTGCGACATGATGGTTGTGTCATATTTACTGTATGACGCATCATGTCGCAAGGAGTTACAGATATGTCAGTATTTCTGACGAATCTGTATGTGCAAAACTGATGCATTGTTGGGGTGTGTCTGAAAATAGACGCAACTCCAGCAATGTGTCCTTTCACATGGTGCAAGCCCCATGTGAAAGGGCCTGCATCAGTCTAATGCCTGCTGTGTGGCAGGTGTAAGATATTGACGCAATGGCGTCCTAGAAGTGGCGCACTGAGTTCTCATAGATTTCAATGCGCCACTTCTACGAGGCATTTTGCGGGGCAACACCCACCCTGCATACATTATGCCTGGCGCAGGTATAATGCGGTGCAGGGGTTTACAAAGTGAAGCATCTGCCTAGATGCGTCACTTTGTAAATAGGGCGTAACATTGCACATATTTTACGCTGCCGGTGCATAACAAAAAGTGACGCACCAGCGGCATAAAAGTGAAGCAAGGCCTCATAAATAAGGCGCTTAGAATTTGGACGAGTGTTCCTTTGCACTGTCAGGGACCTAATGAAATGAAATTGTGTACTTAATAAAGCGCGCAGCTACTCAGACTAGAGTGTCCTGGCGCATGACAGTGGGAGGAAAACATGCGTAAAAGACCCATCAGTTATCAAAAAGCCAGGTTTTTAAGTTCTTTCATGAAAGAGAGTAGGTCTGTGGTTAGTCTCAGAGACTCGGGGAGGCTATTCCATAATTTTGGGCCTAGAAAGCCGTGGGATCTGCCTCCAATGCGGGCACTGCATATTTTAGGCATGACGGCCAGGTTGGCATTGGAAGAATTTAGGGGTCTAGATGTTGTGTAGCGATTAACATGCTTATTTATTTAGCCGGCTCCTAGACCATGGAAAGCTTTAAAGAAGATGGTCATCGCTTTGAAGCCGATCCGTTCTTTTATGCGGAGAGACTTAAGAATAGGGGTCATACTAGATCTGGGTTTAGGTCTCAGGATGGCGCTGGCCGCCGCGTATTGTACCACTTGTAGGCGATGGATAAGGGATTTGGGAAGACAGAGGTACAAGCTGTTGACATAGTAAAGCTTTGATGTCACCAGAGTCTGCACCACGATCTTTCTGCTCTCAAGCGGTAACAGTGGCAGGACTTTTTTTTAGCATCCAGAGTATGCCAAAGCAAGTGCCATTTAGATTTTGAATTTGAAAGCACATGGAGAGTGTCTTGTCTATGACAATTCCTATGTTTTTGACTTTCTCCTTTTCAGCGGGCGGGGGCGGCAGATCTTTTGGCCACCAAGCGCTCCAGTCAGGCGTTTATGGATTACCAAAGAAAACAACTTGAGTTTTGTCAGGATTGCACTTCAGCTGATTGATCTTAAGCCAGTTAAAAACCTTTGTGAGGCAAGACCTAATCATTGCCCCGTCAAAGTCGGTTCCTTTTTCACACGTAAAAATCAGCTGAGTGTCATCAGCATAGGAAACAATTTTGGCGCGCTCTTCCTCTACCAGAAATGAAAGGGGGATAGATATATATTAAAAAGGGTGGGACTGAGAATGGAGCCCTGAGGGACACCTACATTCATGGCCGGAACTGGGGATGAGAAAGGGGGGAGCCAGATGTCCTGAGATCTATTTGCCAAGAAGGATGACATCCATGTTAAGGCGGTCCCCCCCCAGACCGATGTTAGCAAGTCTCTCCAGGAGCCTCTCATGTGGGACCATATCGAAGGCCGCCGACGTATCGAGCAGTATCAGAACAGTCTTGCCTCCCTGGTCCAGCTTACACTTGAGAAATTCAGTCACTTCCAGCAGAGCGGACTCCATACTGTAGTTAGCCCTAAAACCGGATTGGGACTCATGAAGGAGCTTCCCATCTTCAATGTGTTTTTGGAGGGCCTTGTTTACATGCTGCTCTAGTACTCTGGAGACGGTCGGAAGAAGGGAGATTGGCCTGTAGTTGGCAGGGTCCGTCGGTTTGGCGTTAGCCTTTTTTATCAGTTGAAGAATCTTAGCATTCTTCCATAATTTCTGCATGTTGCCTAAGGAGAGAGAAGCATTAAATAGCTGGTTTACTGTGGAGTTTATGGTGGGAGCTAATAGGTTTACGATATTCCCTGGACATGGGTCAGTAGGAGAGCCAGACTTAATGCTTTGGAGAGGGGTCAGTGACTCTTCAAGCTGAAACTCAGGGAAAGCTAGTAAAGATGGAGGATCCAAGAGGTGAAATTTGCTATTAGAACTAAGGTAGAAGGTCAGTTCTTCCTCTGAGATGTTAGTGAAGGCTTGTTGGATCATGGAGATCTTTTTGTGGAAGAATTCAACTATTTACTTAGACCATTCTTCAGTGCATGGCCCTTCCAGGGCAGTAAAGGATTTAACTATGCTAAAGATTTCCTTACTCTTATTTTGGGCATTTTCTACCTTGGTTTCAAAGAGGTTTTTCATAGCTGCCTTCACAAGAATGTAATGAGCTTTTAAGGTGTCTTTATACACCTTCCTGTCCTCAGGTAGATAGGATTTATGCCATTTATGTTCAATTGTTCCACAATTTCTGTTGCGAGATCTAAGGGAATCGTTAAACCATGGAGCTGGTGGGGCTGACCTCTTTGAGGAGCAGCAAACCACCAGTACCACTGCATCAATGTTGGTTCGGAGCCATGAATCTATTGAGAGGGCGTCCGAGTCGGGGCAGCCAGACAGCTCTGGTGAGGAACGACCAAGGGCGTCTGCTAACATCGGGATGGATATTTTATGGAACGTCCTGTAATTAGAGACCCTCTGCCCTGTGTTAGCTCAAGGGGCTGTGGCAGAGTTGGGAATGCCGAATTTTAATAGGAGGTGGTCAGACCAGGTAATGGGAAGAGGTAGGCTTACTGATATGTCAAAGTTGTGAACGATTTGGTCTAGGGTATGGTCCTTCTCATAGGTGGCCAAAGAAAGAGATGGAAACATGTTGCAGGCCTGTAGCGCCTCCAACAAGGAAATTGTTTGAGGGTCTTTTCCATTGTCCATATGTGTATTGAAATATCCCAGAATGAGGCAGTTGTTGTATTTTAAGGCCAGTGAGGTGGTGGCTGTATTAAGCCAATAACATTTCCAAAAGCACTGGGAGGTCTGTAAATCAGAAATCCAGCTATGCTATGATGGGGGATAAGGTACAGCAGAAGCCTAAGCAGTCTAGTTTTTTATTGTAAATTATGGCAACACCTCCCTCCTTCCCTTTCGATCGATCCCTCCTAAGAATGTTATAACCCGTAGGGATGGCCGAGGTGATAGTAGGGTTGGAGGCTTCAGACAGCCAGTTCTCAGTGAGAAATAAAAGATCAGACTGTTAGTCTAAAAGTAGGCCATATATGTATGGTTCATGCTTTTGTATAGAGCGCAATTTAAAAGGGTGGCCTTTAAGTCCTCTGTTTTCTTATTGTTTTTACACTTATTGTTGCGGGGAGGATATTGGGTGCGAGTTTCCTGGGCTGGAGGAGAGTCCAGTTGCACTTATTGCATCGAAAGTCTACCTCCAACCTCGGATCAGCGGCTGTACAGTGACATAATGGTAGCCGCCTAAGGCTAAGCAGTTTTTCCCTATTGCAATATAGTGGAAGAAACTGGGCAGCATGGCCGGCGCCGAACGCCTCCGGGCGCAGACAGGCTTGCCTTCGGCACCAGCGGCGCGCCCGCTGTGCACGTCCACTTAGCGCGTCCGTTTGCATCGGGAATATATAGGCTAATGCCTATGATGCAAACTGATCGCCAACGCAGCTGAGGAAGAGGAAACTGCATAGGCATAAGTGAGGAGCCCGATAGTAGCCCCAGCCCTCCGCACAATCGGCGTATCAGCCGCGGCGGACCAGGACTGGAGGAAAAGCGAGATGCGAATCGAAGCAGCTAAGGAAGTGTAGTCAAGCAGAATCAAGTAAAGTGCAAGTGCGCTTAGGTAGGAGAAATTGTTAAAAAGCACAGAGTAATTCAGCCAGACATATACAATTTAAAAAGTAATAAAAACCTAGTAGCCGGGCAGGAAACACTAAATCCTACAGCTATCAGCTGCGCGCATCCATTTGCATCGGGAAAATATAGGCTGATGCCTATGATACAAACTGGATCGCTAGCACAGCTGAGGAAGCGGAAACTGCGTGGGAAACAGGGACTCGAACAGGGGCCCCCAAAATATGTTTGGCCCAGGGCCCCCCAAATCCTTAAGATGTCCCTGCATCGGTTTCACACATGTTATAGTTAGCTGTACATTTCACTCGTAAAAAACCAATGAAATTCCACGTTATAGTTAGATCAGGTAACTATAACTTGCGCGACCGCAATCCACAATGTGTAATTTCAGATGTCATCATTGATGTCATGAGTGATGTCACTGACCATGTCATGAGTGATGTACTATGTGACGTCATCAGCAGTTTTTTGTGGGCGCGCAAGTTATAGTTACCTGATCTAACTATAACGTGGAATTTCATTGTTTTTTTACGAGTGAAATGTACAGCTAACTATAACATGTGTGAAACCTATGGTTTTTTAAGTGAATTTGCAAGGTTTTGTAAATGATAATTCCTAACTATAACGTGTGTGAAACCTATGGTTTTTCAGTGAATATATATATATATCCTTCTATCTTTGAAATTTGTATACATCACGGCTGCCTATCTGTATTATGCAACACCTGTTAAATATGTTCTCTGACCCTTCTTGTAGAGTTATTGCTAACAAATGCTTGTCTGTTATTTGTTGTCCATAGCCGTCTTTGTCGAGCATCTCCAACCTTGCAGTCTGTTGACATGTTCAAGTTCAGAGGACCTTCCACTGTAGGTGATCGACTGGTTTTCAATGCTATCGTGAACAATACATTCCAAAAAAGGTAAATGCATACATATTATAAATGTTGAAGTACAAACCACAAACACCTTCAGTCCTTTTTATGTTCTTTTGCTGCAGTCTGGCGCCCTCCTGTGGTACTGTCCCATATCAGCTGTTACAATAAGCTTAAAAGTAGGGACCCCTTGCTCTTTTTCTTTCTTTTTTCTTTTAGATGATAGACACCCAAACAGGCATTTACACATTTTAGCGAGACTGGCTTTTCAGGTTACAGCTTTTTGCAAATCTGCCTGTCTGCCTCATGCCATTATTAAATGAAGGACTCCGGCTTGTCGCGTGGCCTCTCGTTCATCCTGCATGTGCGGCGGGAACTTCCCGCAGCACCGCGGGAACATTGTTGCTTGTCACGCATCGTTTTGTAGTAAGATTTGTCCTGTGGACCATCGTGTGTTCGGATCAAGTTCTGTGGTTCGCCACACTTACATAAGATTTCCTTCCCATCTGACATTTGTTTTCAATCCGTTCGAAGGGTGTATGTCTCTCGGTGACGTCTTGAACATGGATTCAAGGTACAGGAACCTTACCCTTGGGCAGTGGCCGCTCCGTGCTGCCCCAGCGTTCTCTAGAATGAGTGAGAATGTAACTAGGTTCAAAATCAGACATTTTTCAAAAAGGGATAAAGTTACTTTCTTTTGCATAATGCTCACCAAATTGAGAAATGTGAAGGTTTTTTTTTTAACCGGAAGTGACACTGGAGTCACAGATAATCTTTGCATCTTTTAATAAAATACTTAAACTTCCTTTTACATGTCTATATGTTTCCTGAAAACTATAATGAGGTTAGACCGGCTTGTTGAAGATTTGTAACGTACCTTTAAGAGTTTTATTGACAACGTGTTTGTTGAAAAATACATTTACGAAAAAAGTGCCTTATTACAGTTCATCACCCTAGACATCATTCAGCTGACATGCCAGTCGTTGTTATCTTGGAGGACATCGGCTCAGGGCCCTTTTACTTGTGGGTTGGGGTCTGTTACAAGCCGCTTTGTGAGTACCTAGACCCTATCGTCATTGGGGTCGGTAGTGCAGGCCTTGACGCACCTTTATGGAGGGGCTTGTCTCTTAAGAGTCAGCTTGAATTGTTCGGATACAGCCACCTATAATAGTCTTTGCCGTGCCTGCCCCCACCATCCCTCCGTACTCCAAACCCTAACGTCCTTGCCCAGGGCGGGCTGGAAGAGGCCAGCTCTCGCTTCATGCCCTTTCCTCTGCAGCATGGGCTCGTGCTGTGGATTGATTGAGTGACGCTGCTGTACACTCTTGGTAATGTTTTTGCTGTGAGCGTTATAACGTAGACTTTGGTGTTGTTAAGGAAGAATTGCTTCAACTAAAAAGCACACACTTGAGGGGGATGTTATCCGGTCTACGGTCAGACGTCAAGAAGGCATAGCCAGGAGTTTAAGTGGGATGAAAAAACTGGGGGGTCTCTCAAAGGGGCGTAGCCAATGTAATTAAAGGCGTGGCTTAAAAACAGCATGGTCAAAAATCTGTGTCTAACATAGTGTGCAGCCCGTCTTGTAGTTTGCTGTTTTTGCATTTCAAAAGAATTTTATTATTTTAAAAGCGCAAATATGACACATAAGATATAAACCAAAGTGATACAATTGATATCAGACAATAAGATAATAAATACATTAATATAAAATTAATTGGTAGAAGAACAATTCATTGTCATTCAATAATCTGCAGACATCAGATAAATAAATACTTAAGGAGGGAAGACCCAAAATGATGTCTGGCAAAGATATATATCAAAAGTATCACCTACAGATGGCAAATTAGGGAGAAGAGGAAAGAGAAGAAAGGAAGAAAGAAAAGACGGAAAGAGTAGGAAAGAGAAGAGAAAAGAAAAAGTGAGACAGAAAGAAGGAAAGGAAGAGGAGAGGATTTCCAGAGGAATCACCCAACACACAAGACAACACTAACCAGACAAATCAAAGGGATATTGTTCCACCACCCCGTCAGAGGCCAACTTCATGTATGAATCTAGGGCTTCCCATACAGCAGAGGAAATAGAAGGAGAAAGATGAGCATGGTCCACTGACGTATGAGCACTTCGTAGAAAGGAAACCCAAGCCCACCAGGTATGGTAAGAGACAGACGAAAAGGATTTCCACTCCATGAGAATTACTTTGACTGCAATAGTTAACAAGAGGTCCAACAACTGTAACTCCATGGGATCTAAAGGCAGAGGGACTGGGGCCGCCAACGGACCTAAGAGAATTAATGGAAGAGACAGTTGGAATTTGATGTTAAAGATGAGCATAAGGTGTTTGTGAACCAAATCCCAAAAGGGTTGGAGAAGGGAACAATCAAGGAACATATGTTGAAAGTCGCCAGGTAGAAGCCCACAACTCCAACATAAGTTGTCATCTTTGAGAGTAAGTGAATACAGACGACTGGGAGTCCAGTGAAGAAGATTAATAGAGAAAAACTTAGACTGCGTTAGAGAGGGGGCAATTTTGTTACGAAGAGAAAATTTGCCAATATCTTGCCAGGTATCAGAAGAAATATGGGCAGTAACAGAATGATCAAAATGCTGTAACCATTTTTGCTGTGTGACAGTATGGGAAGAGAGTGTAGAGGACGATAAAAATTTATAAATCCGAGACGCAACATGACCAGTCCTAATCCAAAGCTGAAAGAGCGTAATCAGCGGGGAAGAAGGATGAAGGTGTACTTTAGCAAGTGCAACCTTAATCTTAAGAAAAGTATAAAAATCTAAATTAGATAAAGAAAAATGTTGAGCAAGAGATGAGAAAGGGGAAGGATCATTGTTGGACTCATAGAGATGTTTAACAAGTGAGACACCTTTCCCAGCCCAGTAAGACATCAACTCAGGGTCAATATTAAGTTTGATTTTAGAATTGCGCCAAATAGACGACCATCTAGTTTTATGTATTGGAACTGCTACCTTCTTATCAACCTTACGAACCGCAGCAATAGTGTCTAAAATAATAGAACGAGAAAATGGAATAGAAAGGGTGTTTGTGGTCAAAAAAGATGCAGTCGGAAGAGGGGAGGCCAGTTCCTGTTCTATTGTCAACCAAGCTGGAGCATGAGTAGATGGGGAAGAAAACCAAAGGGCACCCTGGGACGCCAGAAAAGCAGTTTGATACTTTCCCCAATCAGGAAAATTACAGCCCCCCATATCATAAGATTTCCGTAAAAATTTGTAAGCAATCCTAGCCCTTCTATCATTCCATAAAAATTTAGAAGTGAGCAGATCAAGTTCATGGAAGAAGGAATCAGAAAGCCTTACTGGAAGCATAGATGAAACAAAATTAATAATAGGAGTGATCATCATTTTTAGAGTCTGCATACGGCCCCACCAAGAAATATGCTTCGGAGACCAAATCTCCAAAAGACGTCTCACCTTAAGAATAGTTTGGGATTCATTATAAGAAGCCGTAGCATATAGGGTGGAACAAAAATAAATACCCAGATACTTTAAGTGTTGGGATTGCCATTTAAAGCCCGCCGAGCCCATATGAGAAGAGAAGCAGTAAGCATTTAAAGGAAACATCTCTGTCTTATCTTTGTTCAGAGTGTATCCTGAAACTTTTGAAAAAAGAGCAATCGTGTCCGAAATCGCAGGGATGGCCAGCGCAATATCATCAGAAAAAATGAGAACATCATCTGCATATGCCGCAGTTTTTATCTGATGAGACCCAAAAGAGAACCCTTTAATATCTGGATGCGAATCAATCATTCTGAGGAGAGGATCAATGGACAACAAAAATAGGAGAGGGGACAAAGGGCATCCTTGTCTAGTGCCCTGGCAAAGGTTAAAAAAGGAAGACGTAGCACCATTCACCCGTATATTAGCTCTAGGTCGGGAGTAAAGAGACATAACCATACGAATAAAGGAATCACCAAGATTGTGGGCACATAGGACCGCTCGTAGAAAAGGCCAAGAAACCTTATCAAAGGCCTTTTCAGCGTCAAGGGCCAAGGCTGCCGCCGGAAGCTTAGAACGTTTAGCGGCGCCAAGAATATGACAAAAAGTACGTATATTATCCCGTGCAAGACGTCCCTTTACGAAACCTGTTTGGGAGGGATGAACCAAATGAGGAATAAAGGATTCTAATCGTTTAGCTAAAATTTTAGCAAAGATCTTGGCTTCCATGTTAAGGAGGGATATGGGGCGAAAATTTTTGGGATCTGCGTGATCCTTCCCTTCTTTGGGGATAACTACAATAGTAGCATCCGCCGCAGAACCAGACACAGAGCCATCCTTAATAAACGCATCAAAAACGGCTTGGAGTTTAGGGACAATCACGGGAATAAAGGTTTTATAAAACGCAATAGGATATCCATCAGGACCAGGAGCTTTACCAGACCGAGTAGCTTTAATCGCGGAAATGATTTCCTCAGCAGCAATCGGGCCATTTAATGATTGATTATCTTCCTCCGAAACAACTTTCAAAGGAACCGACTTCAAGAACTCCTGACATTGTTCAAAAGAAGCTTGAGCCGACGGGGTATATAAATTGTTATAAAAATCGCGGAACACCTCCAGGATTTCTGTAGTTTGAAATTTTTTCCTACCAAGCTGGTCAGTAATAGAAGGAATTTGGAAAGTGTTACAAGAAGATTTCTGGAACTTTAAAGTGGCAGCAAGAATCTTGCCCGCACGATTTTTTAATAGCAGTCTCTTAGATTTCTGAGCCTGCAGGCCAATATGAGCTCTCCTAGTAACTATAGTATTGTATGAATATTTTAGATTTTTAATAGATTGAAGACAGGACTTGTTCTGAGAGTGGCGGAAAAGGGCTTCCTGACGTTTGATCTCATCTGCTAAGTCCGTGAGTTCCTTTTTAATGGCTGCGTTTCTCTTAGACATACATTTAATGACCTGACCACGAAAAGTACATTTGAAAGAGTCCCAGAGAACAACAGGGGAGCTGACAGACCCAACATTCTCAATAAAAAAAGTCTCAATGTCATTGGAAAACTCTCGCACCAAGGACTCATCATGTAAAATTTCTGTGTTGAGTCTCCACGAGCGAGCTCGTGCCCTAGGGACAAAGGAGGTAAGAGTAAATGTGACTGCGGCGTGGTCAGAGACTAAAATAGGGTGAATAAGCGGAGAAGAAGAAAATTGAACCAGAGAAGAATGAACCAAAAGATAGTCAATGCGTGAAAAGGACGAATGAGGGGAAGAAAAAAAGGAAAAGTCACTACCAGTGGGATTATGAAGACGCCAAACATCCTGAAGATGGGTAAGAGAGCACATATTAGTCATTTGTTTGTGTGCTTTAGGGGGACGAAAGTTAAAGGCAGAATTCCTATCCAAGATAGGGTCCATTGGCAAGTTAAAGTCACCACCTACAATAAGATTACCAGAGTGAGGAGTATCCTCGAGCTTTTTGGTAATCGCAGTCCAAAAGGCCGGGTCATCCTTATTGGGGGCATAAATATTCATGACAAATAAGTCAGCATTACCGTCGGACAACTTAGATAGTAACCAACGCCCCTCCGAATCCTGTTCAGAGGAAACGATAGATAAGCCAGAGTGTTTAGAAACTAAGGTAATTACTCCATTCCTTTTACCACAAGCATCTGAACCAGCAACATCAAAGACCCACTCTTTCTTCAGAAACAACGCCTCCTTGGCAGAAAGCTTTGTCTCCTGAAAAAGGACGAGATCCGAAGAAAGAGATTTACAGTAATCCAAAATCTTTGACCTTTTGACTGGATGATTTAACCCTTTAACATTAAGGGAAAGTATATTTAGTCCAGACATAGAACCATCATCAGGAAAAAAAGATAATCCATATGTGGCAAATGAAGCGCAACAACCAGGAGGGCTAACCAGCAGACATCAACAGCCAGCACAACACAGGGTGAGACCAAAGAGGAAATCCGAAGAGAAGAAAGGAAAGAAGAGGAAAAAGAAAGCAGGAGAGTACAGAGAAAGAGAGAGGGAAGAGCCAATCCGGCAGGTCTGAAAAAGACCAAATTCATACAAGGGGGGACATGGAAGAAAGAGCGAGGGGTCAACAGGAGAAATAACAACAACCGCATAAAAAAACCCCAGAGCAGTGCATAACCGGTTATACATTTAAAAGGAGAGCACTATCTAAAAGCTAAGAACCGGAGATAATTATCACTTATTAGAAGACAAAGCGAAATGAGAAACTGTAAAAGCAACACAATTGACCAAATTAATGTATA
This sequence comes from Triturus cristatus, assembly GCF_964204655.1. Lineage (NCBI taxonomy): Eukaryota > Metazoa > Chordata > Amphibia > Caudata > Salamandridae > Triturus > Triturus cristatus. Next base: position 513,874,287 of record NC_140581.1, on the reverse strand, counting down.
TATAACAACTAAAATAAATCATAGAGAACGGTAGGAGCAGAAAAGAGAGAAAAAGAAAGCACAATCAGGCATTAAGAGCTAGTGGAAAGAGAACTAAGAGAGAACAATAGTATTAGGTAGAACCAGACCAAAGCGGACTCCAACAAAAGAAGAAGGACCATAATGAAGAGAAAAGAAGAAATACACTCTAAAGCATACTGTATGATATAATATGGGAAAAATACGTGAAATATAATAAAAAACGGTATATAGCATCTTATCAATATAGCAATCAGTGAATCCCTATGGCAGTTAAATAAGAGGCCTAATACTATATATAAATATGTAAAATCTATATACAAACTCATAGATGACTTGGCATGAATAAATAAGGCCATATACACGCAAACTGGTAGAATAAATATGCTTGGCTAAGTAAGTACACATGTAGATAAGAGAGGCATAAATCTATCAAGAACAAAGCATCTCTAAAACAAACTAACCTACTCGAAAAAAAAAACGGTTAATGACACATTGTAATCAAATCACGCAAAGAGAAATTCAATAAAGTAGGTATCTATATGAAACAATATGGGAAAACTAATTGAAACATAATAAAAAACGGTAGGTAGCATCTTATCATATAACAGTCAGAGAAACCCTTATGGCAGCTAGATAAGAGACCTAATACTATATATAAATATGTAAAATCTATATACAAACTTAAAGATAACTGGCCATGAATAAATAAAGCCATATACACAGAAGCTGGCAAGATAAATATGCATGCCTAAGAAAGTGAACATGTAGGTAAGATGGGCATATGTCTGCCAAGTACAAAGCATCTATAAAAAACTAACCTACTCGAAAAAAACAAATAGTAACACAATGTAAACAAATCAATCAATGAAAAAAACACTAAAGTAGGTATAACTAGCAACTATATGAACGACCTATATTGACTCTAAGTATAGCCATAAATAAACACTTAATAAACATATATGAATAAAACACCTAGACAAACCAAGCAACAACACGAAGAGAAAGCAAAGGAACAAACAATGACCTACTCCATAAAGTACGAAATAACAAAAAACAAACATGAAGCAAAAGGAACGACCACAACAGAATAAGATAAACCAAAATTCACCACAAAAATCGACGCTCATACCGAAGACACACCCCTGGAAGGAAAAGGACCGTGACCTGATACGTCGATAGACAAACTGGGGAGGCAATGAATAACAGGACGCTACGCGGACAAAAGTGAAGTCACGCCAACAAGAGAAATTACCACAAAAAAAATTGAAAGGTTTATACACTAAAACTAACAACACTAAAGACCAAAACACCATAACGATACTAAGGGAGCACCAAGAGACGACAAAAATACGTCAAGACCAATGGACATAGAGACCACTGCGCAGATCTAAAAGCAGCTAGACCTAATAGATCTGACAAAGACTAAAGACAATGCATTATGTGTAGCCGCCTCAGGTGCCAGAAGAACCAGGAGCATGTGAAGCCCCCGTTTGAAGATCCATCTGTAGCTCCATTTGATTATCCAGAAACGAGGCCAAATCCGCAGGTTCGTCAAAAATTCTGACACGACCCTTAAAAGTAATGCGGAATTTTGAGGGACCAGCAAAGGAGAAGGGAATATTCAGTTCAGACAAACGTTTCCGGAGATTAAGAAAGCCCTTCCTCCTCATCACCGTGTCTCTGGCAAAGTCTTGCGAAATTGAGATACGATGGCCATTTCAAGAGACAGCTCTAACCTTTCACATATGCGCCAAAATCTGCTCTGTATGTTGGTGACGCAGCGGCTTAAAAATTATCGCTCTTGGTTGCGTAGCAGACTTGGGGCGAAAGGAGGGGACCCGGTGTGCCCGTTCCAGTTCAAAATCTTTGTGGAAAGAAATTTGTAGTGTTGCCGGAATCCATTGATAAAGAAACTCAATCATGGAAGATGCATCTTTCTCAGCATCTTCAGGAAGACCAAAAATACGCAGATTGGATCTACGATTACGATCCTCTTGTTCAGTGAGGTCTTTCCTCAATGCTGCCATAGAACGCTCTATCTGCGTGAGAGATCTAGAGTGCTTTTGCATGGTATCCTCTGCGCCACTAATCCGTGCTTCTGTACCTGAGACACGAAGGGAAAGGGCCTTGAAATCATTCCTGATGGCTAACACCTCCACTTGCAGTAAATCTGTATTAGTCTTAGTAGACTGCGCAATCTCATAAACCTCATTAAGACGCGTCAGAATGGACTCAAGAGTCGAATTAGTGTCTTTAGGAGCAGACTCAGGTGTTGGGGATACCTGTTTGGACCTCTTAAGAGATGCTTTAGATTCCTTAACGTCTTTGGCATTCGGTGAAGGGGCCATATTTTCAGCCATAGGGCAGACCACCTCAGTAGAAACGAAATACACCTCCTCAGATAGAGTGAGAACAAGGAATGCCAGGGGTTGTAAAACCCTCAATGTGTGAGAGGAAAAATGGGCAGGAAGGAATCATACACTTGCATCAGACAGAGCCGGGCAGAGAAAAAAAAAAAAAAAAAAAAAAAAATCGCAGGCGATCCCAGTCAGAAAAAAACACCTCACGAAAAGAAGCATGTGCTACAGGCGCCAGTAGTCAAGCACCGACTACGAAAACCCCCAGGATCAAGCCAAGAACAAAAAAGTCTCACATAAGGAAGTGGCAGTGCGTTTGACGACAAGGAAAAGCCAAAAACCTCAAAAGGTTCACACAGTGGGTCTCTCAGCAATAGGCGATAAAAAAAAGAACAAAATAAGCTCAATAAAAGTGAAAAAACGTCACCAGCTCCTGAATGCCTCCAATCCTGACAGGAAAGACCAGTAGCGTCGTCTTGTAGAAGCGATAAAAAAACTCCCTCACAGAAGAAACAAAATGGCGGCCGTTCGTAAGAGCCTGAGGCGCAACTTAAAAATGCCGATAAATGGACTCCGGCCACTCTTTACCACCAGAAACCTCCTTCGTAGCGTGCACGGCAGCTTCCCATGCCAGATAACATCTTCTGCGCAGAGCGGGGCAATATTCAGCGACCGCAATGTCTCCGTCGGCCCTCTCTCTTTACGGAGCTCAAGCGCGATCCGCCATCTCGCAGCGGCGCGCAAGCCACGCCCCCCTGTAGTTTGCTGTTTTTGTCATTGCATCCAGGTATATGCTACAAGTAACATCATACGTACAACAAGTCAGGACTATTGGCTTTGTCAATGGTTGTTAGTTGCATAAGATAAATAAGCAGCAACTATGGCTTGTATAGGATATTGAAAAAGCTTACACTTAAAGCCCTGGTGACACCACGACAATGTTGCTACACTTGCGTTTCAAAAAGAGAAGGGACATCCAGAGAGAAAATGACTCTTTAAAGGATTTCCCTTCCCCCCTACAACGCTCACCTGGCATGACGTCATGCCTTAACTTTCGACTTGTGAGTAGTGTGAGCAGGGTACATCGATGTGCCCGCTGTCTCGAAACGGGTCTCTATCGGGCTCTGTTTTGCGCCCTGGCACGTTTTTTCCGGACTGCAGTGACAGCAGACTGCTGTCACTGCAGTCCGGAAAAGAAACGGACCTTCTGTGCCAGCGCACAAAACAGAGCCCGATAGAGACCCGTTTTGAGGCCCCCTTAAAAACTGCCGGTGCTCAGACCCGGTGAGACCCGGCCCACTTAAAGCCCTGGGCATAGCACAGTTAAGCAGCTGTTCATTTTCCTTACAGAGCTGGCTGCTTTAGAGCCATGTGAAAATAAAGAATTAAAATCAAGATATTGCAAATTTTTTTTTAAATGTGGAAAAATGCAAAGCCAAAGCAAGCAGGAGTTTGAATCTATGAAAGAGTCTTGCCGGAAGATGAAAGGAGGCTCCAGACAGGAGTGCTTTGTACCCTATGGCACTTGTAATATGGCGGACGGGATGCGGAATATCCGTCACATTGTGACAGAGTAATCCACCCCAAACTGTAAACCAGGCCTTTAGTCTCTAATTGATACGTGCTGTGGTGTGGAGGTGCATGTAGTCTGTTACTGATACGTGCTGTTGGGTAGACATGCATATAGTCTGTTATTGATACATGTTCCAGGTGGTGATACATATAGTTTCTGTTGATATGTGCTCTGGGGTGGCGATCTATATAATCTGTTATGCGCTCCGAGGTGGCGATATGTATAGTCTGTTATTGATATAGTGTTCCTAGTGTGATTCATATAGTCTGCTATTGATATCTGCTCCGAGGCGGAGATGCATGTAGCCTGTTTTTGATCCATGCTCTTGGCGCAGCTGCATATAGTCTGGTATTGGTGCATGCCCCAGGTGGCAACACTTATAGTTTGTTACTGACATGTGCTCCTGGCGGTGATACATATAGGTGCCGATCACGATCCTGCAAAAACCGGGTACGAACCGTCGGACGGAGCACAATCTCCGCCCGACGCGTACCCGGTCGTCAATTTTCACAAACAAGGAATTACGATTCGCACGGGTACACCATTACCGTACGAATCGTAAAAAAGCCCGACCGAACAAAAAAACACCTACCAATGCGATCCGGGAAAGCGCCGACCTGACGTCGGGACGCTCGCAGCCAGCCATTCACGACCCAGGAATCACGATTCGCACCGACGTCACCCCGCACGGTGAATATTTTGCGGCAGCCAAAAACTGCCGGGAAATCAGGACGACGCGAACAAGGACCACCAGTACGCGACGGACAGACGACGACGCGAACAAGGAGGACCAGTACGTGACGGACACACAGGACGACGCCACCAAGGAGGACCCGTACGCGACAGGACGACGCGATCAAGGAGGACCCGTACGCGACAGGACGACGCGAGCAAGGAGTACCAGTACGCGACGGACAGACATGGACACGAACCTACGAGTCATCCCTGCCCTCATAGCAGTACACCTCCTCTACAGGTTACGACGCAGACGCCGCAGAAGGTCAGAATAACTAAGGGAGGGGGGAAAGTGGGGTGGGGTGGGGGTGGCACGACCAGGGCAGGCCACAAAACAACCACATAAGTCACACACCACACATGGCCTGGACATACCTGACTCCCATGCCCTGGTCACCACGAGGGGGTGGGGGCGTGTCCTGATAAGCCAGCGACCGCCACAACGGAAGTCCGTCACCACGCGAACCGGCAACACAACCAGACAGGTACGTCCCGTACCCACGCCTGAAGAGCGTGGGTACGAGTCGGACCACGCCCACACACGTCACCCCAACAATGGCGGGACGGATCGCACCCACGTGGCAAAGGCCTGGGTACGGGCCGCACAAACATCACATAGCGTGGGGACGGATATGTACGGACCCTACCCCCACCCCGTATGCAAGGAGCGTACCCCCCAGCCCAACAGTGCAAGTACGACCCGTACCCCCACCCGCGTATGCATGGAGCGTACCCCCCATGCCAACAGTGCAAGTACGACGCGAACCCTCACCCGCGTATGCAAGGAGCGTACCCCCCAGCCCAACAGTGTAAGTACGACCCGTACCCCCACCCGCGTATGCAAGGAGCGTACCCCCCATGCCAACAGTGTTAGTACGACCCGTACCCCCACCCGCGGACGTACGGAGCGTACCCCCACCCCAACAGTGTAAGTTCGACCCGTACCCTCACCCGCGTATGCATGGAGCGTACCCCCCATGCCAACAGTGTAAGTACGACTCGAACCCCCACCCGCGGACTCACGGACCGTACCCCCACCCCAACAATGTAAGTTCGACCCGTACCCTCACCCGCGTATGCATGGAGCGTACCCCCCATGCCAACAGTGTAAGTACGACTCGAACCCCCACCCGCGGACTCACGGACCGTACCCCCACCCCAACAGTGTAAGTACGACCCGTACCCCCACCCGCGAATGCAAGGAGCGTACCCCCCAGCCCAACAGCGTAAGTTCGACCCGTACCCTCACCCGCGAATGCAAGGAGCGTACCCCCCAGCCCAACAGTGTAAGTACGACCCGTACCCCCACCCGCGAATGCAAGGAGCGTACCCCCCAGCCCAACAGCGTAAGTACGACCCGTACCCCCACCCGCGAATGCAAGGAGCGTACCCCCCAGCCCAACAGCGTAAGTACGACCCGTACCCCCACCCGCGAATGCAAGGAGCGTACCCCCCAGCCCAACAGTGTAAGTACGACCCGTACCCCCACCCGCGAATGCAAGGAGCGTACCCCCCAGCCCAACAGTGTAAGTACGACCCGTACCCCCACCCGCGTATGCAAGGAGCGTACCCCCCAGCCCAACAGCGTAAGTACGACCTGTACCCCCACCCGCGAATGCAAGGAGCGTACCCCCCAGCCCAACAGCGTAAGTACGACCCGTACCCCCACCCGCGAATGCAAGGAGCGTACCCCCCAGCCCAACAGTGTAAGTACGACCCGTACCCCCACCCGCGAATGCAAGGAGCGTACCCCCCAGCCCAACAGTGTAAGTACGACCCGTACCCCCACCCGCGGACGTACGGAGCGTACCCCCACCCCAACAGTGTAAGTTCGACCCGTACCCTCACCCGTGTATGCATGGAGCGTACCCCCACCACACCAGTGTAAGTAGACTCGTACCCTCACCTCGAATGCATTGAGCGTACCCCCACCGTGTATGTGCCAAGCGTACATATCCTGAAATCGGAGGTGTGTGTGCAGAGTCCACCCAGCAGTGCCCTGAGACAGGAGGGGTGGGTGCCTATCACTCCCAGCAGTGCCCTGAGACAGGAGGGGTGGGTGTGGAGTCCTCCCAGCAGTGCCCTGAGACAGGAGGGGTGTGTGCAGAGTCCTTCCAGCAGTGCCCTGAGACAGGAGGGGTGGGTGCCTATCACTCCCAGCAGTGCCCTGAGACAGGAGGGGTGTGTGCAGAGTCCTCCCAGCAGTGCCCTGAGACAGGAGGGGTGGGTGCCTATCACTCCCAGCAGTGCCCTGAGACAAGAGGGGTGTGTGCAGAGTCCTCCCAGCAGTGCCCTGAGACAGGAGGGGTGGGTGCCTATCACTCCCAGCAGTGCCCTGAGACAGGAGGGGTGGGTGTGGAGTCCTCCCACCAGTGCCCTGAGACAGGAGGGGTGTAACACATGTGTGTGAGGCCAGAATTATCCACATGCATACTGGCTACAAGGGAACATGTCCCCATGAACTCATGTCAACAGACTCCACACACAAGTACAGTGATCATCAAGGATGCCACGATTGTTGCAGGTGGAGACATGGCCCTGCATGCATGGCCAAAGTAGAAGGGCTCCGTCACACACACAGCTCATGTAGACACAGCTCTGCGCTAAACATTGGGAACACCCTGCAGGGAAGAAAGCTGGGTACACAGAGGAAGGAATACACCCTGGGACAAGTGCACCATGCAGTAACTGCATACATGAACAAAGAAAGTTAGCCAACACCTTGTGATGGCACACAGATCCCAGGGTCCCACCAATGAGCAGTACACTACTACATATCCCACACACCCAAACCCTTACACACCACCAAAAACCATGTAGCAGCCCCACCAACACCAATACCAGCATAGCAGTAGTGTGATAATGAAAACAAAATTAAGCTTTATTCAGCATGAGCACAATGTCCGTGGATCGCAGGCAGTTCAATCTTCACAAAGCCCATAGGGCAGTCAATGATTCTCAGCTGGATGGGGGACACAGTGGGATGCGTGTCCCCTACCTTGCCTGCACAGTCAAATGGCATCGTCTTCCACACTGGTGAGGGCATCAGGGGGGGGGAAGCAACAGGCACCGCAGGGACATCAGGGCAAAGGGGCGGCGTTGTGGGTGCAGGGATGGAGGACTCCACCACAGGGGGTGGGTCAGTGCCAAAGGCGGAGGCCAGGATGGCACTACACACCTTTGCAAGGTCCTCCAGGGAGTCCCCTGCACCCGAAGGGACCTCAGGCCCCAAGGAGGGGGGGGGTCAGAGGGATGGGTCGCAGCGCCACCGGGGGAGGGTGGAGACAGGGGGGGAGACTCAACCACCCTGACCGGGGACCTCCTTGACCGCTTGCGTGGTGGTGTAACTGTGGGGCTCAGGGACAGAGCGGCCATGAAGGAGTCCTTGGGGGAGATGTGGCCAGGAGAGCTGAGGGGAGGGGATTTGGAGGGAGTGGACTGGGTGGAATGCGGACTCCCACTATGGCTGCGTGTCACACGTTTGCCCCCCGACCCAGTGGGTGTGCCTACCTCACCCTGTGTGTGCGTGTCAGGAGGAGTGCGGTGGACCTTCCCTGCTGGTGTGGTGCCCGTGTCCGTTGATGTGGGTGCATGCCGACGTCTGGGTGTACGTGGGACAGGCATGGGAGTGGGAAGTGTGGATGGGGCAGGGGTAGGTGGGGGGAGGTCGCGCTGCAGGAGACCCACTGCTGCAGTCAGTGTGGAGTCGATGGACCTCAGCAAGTTGCGTTGGTCAGCCTGCGATGAATGAATGCCCTCCAAGAAAGCCTCGATGTTGGTGAGGGTTTTGCCGTGGGCATGGAGGACATTAAGGATCGCAGCCTGACCAACCTGCAGTTGCCGCTGGATGTCCACAGACTCTGCATTGGCGGCAGCAGTGGAGACAGGGGCAGGGGGTGCGGTGCCTGGCAGGAAGGAGACATGCTGTGACCGGGCACGCTGGGAAGGGACACGAGCAAGTGGGAGGCGGCTGGTGGGAACTGAGGGGGCGGTGCGAGGTGTTGTTCCGCTGTCAGCTGCTGGTGCAGCCACCGCCCACTCGGAGACATCCTCCTCGGACCTGTCAGCTTCGTATTCTGACGTGCCAGTCGACAGGTCCTCGGCCGCACTATCCTCCACCTCTGTCCCACTCGATGTGCCAGCCCCGATGTCACGGCTGGCACTGGTGCTCGGTCCCTCCGCCTTGCCTGTGTCCATGTCACCCTCTGTGTCCCCCGACGATGCTGTGGGCAGGGTGGAGAGACAGAAATTAATCAGAAAGCTGTACACATCAGTCACATGAGTACAATCGACATAGGTAACACTGCATAGCCTGAAAAGGAAGATCCCTAACATCTACTAAACAAGGTACCGATGTAGGGCATGAAACACACAGTTGGTTGAGCCACCATGCCACTGAAATACCATGGAGAGCATGAGACAATAGCTAAACACAGGAAACGGAGTCTGACATAGCACCCAGGCCCTGGGGACAATCCTGCACTGCATCTGCACCACACAGCGTTGGCGAAAATACCGATGACCAGGGACCATATCCATGAACTTGAGACACATGCTGCATAGGTAATGCTGAAAACATGCCCAACATGACTCGGTCACTGCACATTGCGTGTGTGTCCAGACACATCACACACTGCCCAGACCCAGCAAGTAGAAATCAGGATTTGACACATAGGCATTGCCCGCACCAACAAGACCCTACACGAGGCAAATTGTTGAGACACAGGTGGCACCAACATCTCATAGTCTGGCTGATACACACAGGGGCAGGCAAAAAGCAAGAGTGTACGCCAAACAGCCAAGGTGCGCCTGTACAAATAATGAGGTACCAGTGCCCATCCTCAGATGAGTATAACAAGACACACAGGCACTGGCAACTGTGAGTATGTAGAAGGACAATCAGGTCAGGCTGCACAGTGGACACCTGTACAAAATAGCACGTCTATATACATGGTGACAGGGGACAATGGCACAGAGCACAACCTACGCTGTAGACACTGAGATTGTCCACGTTTATGATGACACATACACCACTGAGGAAAAGGTGCCCCAGGGGACAGTAGTGGGCACGCAACTACATGCTACTGAATGGTAATGACTGCAACACACGTCACCATCCCTGCACTATGTGTAATCGCACACTCATGCACATCATGTCACAGGCCACTACATAGGACATGCGCGCTGTAAGGCATGACACATGAGAGACCAACTCCCATGTCTGGAGTCAGCATCAGTGCCAACTGACATGGAACCCACATGCAGTGAACTTGACAGTGCACAGGCAAGGTCCCACAACCTGTTACACACCACCCCCACACATGATGCTACAGTCATTGTTCTCGTGGACAAAGCGCCAGCCTACATCACCTTGTGAAGGAGTGACTACACACAGACCAGGGAACACATTGCAAGGAGGGGAAGGGTGGCAGGGGCACAGCGCTATACTGGGGCAAACAGGATCTGCACAGCACCTTTAAACCCTGCCAGTTAATTCATGCTACTGTGCCCTTACAAATGCCGGTGACACACAACGAACACACATGTACCTACCCCCTTCCGGCTGCTGCATCGCCTGTAAGCGCCTCTCCAGGTCTGGAAAGACCACCGGCAGCACACGCCTGTGGAGGTGGCTCAGACGGCGGCGGCCGCGGTTCTTGTGGCTCTCAGGTGAGTCCCCCAGCAGGAGCCGTGCAATCCTCCGCGTCCAGCACCGGATATCCTGCCAGCGTTTTCTCACCTGGGGCAGGCTCCGCCTCCGACCATCCACACCCCTCACGGCACTGACGGCGGTCAGCCAGATCTGCTCCTTGGCAGTGGCGCCTACCTGTGAGGAGGAACAAGTGACACCACATCAATACACCAGCCACATGTCACAGAGAGACATATGGGTACAAATTAGCTGGTTACAACAAGGCATGTCATGCAGCCAACGCATTGCACCTTTGTCATAGGGACATCATCCCCTGGTGAGGGAAAAAGCAGTACGTGCCACAGTGGGTACACAGGTGGAATGATGGCAATGTCACAATCAATGATCAAGGCTCACACTGTGCATCACACCCACCCCTCCTGTCTCAGGGCACTGCTGTGAGTGATAGGCCCCCACCCCTCCTGTCTCAGGGCACTGCTGTGAGTGATAGGCCCCCACCCCTCCTGTCTCAGGGCACTGCTGTGAGTGATAGGCCCCCACCCCTCCTGTCTCAGGGCACTGCTGTGAGTGATAGGCCCCCACCCCTCCTGTCTCAGGGCACTGCTGTGAGTGATAGGCCCCCACCCCTCCTGTCTCAGGGCACTGCTGGGAGTGATAGGCCCCCACCCCTCCTGTCTCAGGGCACTGCTGGGAGTGATAGGCCCCCACCCCTCCTGTCTCAGGGCACTGCTGTGAGTGATAGGCCCCCACCCCTCCTGTCTCAGGGCACTGCTGTGAGTGATAGGCCCCCACCCCTCCTGTCTCAGGGCACTGCTGTGAGTGATAGGCCCCCACCCCTCCTGTCTCAGGGCACTGCTGGGAGTGATAGGCCCCCACCCCTCCTGTCTCAGGGCACTGCTGGGAGACATCAGGCACCCCCCCCCTGGGACCCCCCCGACAGTACATGGCATGTGTGTTACACCTGGACGCAATGGCAGAAGTCACAGTCACAACATAGGGACAGTCTGTGGCAGTGGCCTATGCACTCACCTGATACCCTGGTCGCCCATACAGCATGGAGTACTGTGGGAGGATCACATCCAGCAGAGCCATGTTCTCCTCCAGGGTGAATGGCTGTGTCCTCTCCACAGCCCTTGACATGGTTCCAGGGAATCAGTAGCAGCAGCTGGGTCGACGAATGCAAAGATGTGCAGGCAAGTGCTCCCTCATGGGACCTGGCTGCCTTATATGTGCCCTTCTGCCCAGTCTCATGCACAGGAGTACAGAGTGATTGGTCACTCACATTTGCATCCTATGTTTCCACCAATCCCTTCAAACCTAGCAGTCTGTGGGTTCTCTATCGGTTTCATTCTCCTGCATGATGTCAGCCCCACAAACACATTGCAACAAAGTAGAAGAATTCCAACTGACTTCTGCTGTGCACCTTCCAGAACAATTTCGAATTTTGAACTTGGTCTCCATGACAACCAGCATGCATGTAGGCCTTAATACTTGTCCCCTATGTAATTTGGAGCATCACACACAGGTACGGTGCGTTTCGGGGCCCTAGGGCACCCCAAATGCATGGCAAGGGCCCGTACATGCATGCCTACGCTCTCCATCACTATGGGTCTGCACGCGTATGCGTACCCGTAGTGTTACGGACCGTACACACGCATGTACGCTCTCTATCACTATGGGTCTGCACGCGTATGCGTACCCGTAGTGTTACGGACCGTACACACGCATGTACGCTCTATATCACTATGGGTCTGCACGCGTATGCGTACTCCTAGTGATAGTGAGCGTACATGCGAGTGTACGGTCCGTACCACTACGGGTACGCATACGCGTGCAGACCCATAGTGATAGTGAGCGTACATGCGTGTGTACGGTCCGTACCACTATGGGTACGCATACGCGTGCAGACCCATAGTGATAGTGAGCGTACATGCGTGTGTACGGTCCGTACCACTACGGGTACGCATACGCGTGCAGACCCATAGTGATAGTGAGCGTAGATGCGAGTGTACGGTCCGTACCACTACGGGTACGCATACGCGTGCAGACCCATAGTGATAGGGCCGTACACACGCATCTACGCTCACTATCACTATGGGTCTGCACGCGTATGCGTACCCGTAGTGGTACGGAACGTACACACGCATCTACGCTCACTATCACTATGGGTCTGCACGCGTATGCGTACCCGTAGTGCTACGGACCGTACAAATGCCTGTACGCTCGCCATCACGATGGGTACACATACGGCAGCACTCCCACAGTGATTTGGGAACATGCACAGGCCCTCTCAGCAGCAGTACGGCGGTTTTTACACATCACTGTGGTGATAGGCGACACACATGTAGGAATAGGGCGGACATACTTGTCCATGGATGGACATACTTGTCCAGGAATGGACATAAAGGCATCGTCTGTGCATTACTACATGTGTGGGGCACAGGTGTCACAGGCTGTGATGTGGAACATGCCTCCTGAGTGGAGAAGGCACCAGATGTATGATGAGATGTGTACATGTGTACTGTGTGAGGGTGCAATGTGTGCCAGGCATGCCCTTGACTCCTTTGACATGTGTGCATGTGGGACTGCGCACTTGGGGTGAGCGTCACTGGCATGGAACGGACACCAACACACGGAAGTGTCCCATGATGCCCGGTACAGGGGTCATGACACATGACTTGTCACTACCCACAGTGCACAATGTGACTATGTCATATATGTGTCCGGGATTTACATCAGGTTGATGTTGTAGCACCCTCAAAAGCTGCAGCCGTTGCAGCAACCAACATGTGGCTGTGTGTAGATTGTCATTGCACACTGTTCCCAACACCATGCCACATGTGTTATCGGATGTGAGGTGCACATGTATGCATGGGACACGGAGTAGCGTGACAAGGCCATGTCAGCAAACTCACAAGGAATGTGTGGTGAGTCATGACATGTGCACCTTCATGGCAAGGTGTGTGGGCTGGACTAGTGTAATGTCATGTGACCTGTGGCTCCAGTGTTCCGCTACCAGTCTCTGCAATCGGCATCACACTTCTGCTGATGTGTGGGTGTATGTCACTCCTGTCTTGCGTCGGGCAGTGCACTTGCACTGGGACACAGCTATTTCCATGGCGTGGCATGGGGAGGTTCTCAATCACCGTGTGTAGCTGGGTCTTGGAAGGAGTGTCACCTTGCATCCATACGTGTCCTGGGCATGTAGCACATGCCTGACTCCCTATGTGGCATGTGTGTATTGCCAGATTTACATGTGCTCAGTAGACATGAGTTGTTCTCGTAGTGCACTCACTCTTCCTTGTCACTTCCAAATTACTGCAGAGCGCCTCCTGTTGCCCGAAGAATTCCAGACTTGGCTACCATGCAGGAGAATGACAGGATCCGGCTCTACCGCTTCACCCAACCGTTGATTCTGGAGCTGACGGCGAGACTGGCACCACACCTGCAACCGCAGCACAGGTATCCTACGGCACTGACACCCCAGCTGAAGGTAATGGCTGCCCTACATTTTCTGGCCACGGGTACCTTCCAAAATACCATAGCTCATGTTGGTGGCATGTCCCAGAGCATGTTCAGCGGTGTGCTGCATGATTTCTTGGAGGCCATGTTGATTCACCTGGATGACTTCATCAAGTTCCCAACCCCTGAACAGATGACTGAGGTCAAGCGTGGATTCTATGCCCTGGGAGGGATGCCCCATGTCATTGGGTCCATAGATGGGACACATGTAGGTTTGGTACCACCACACGCACGGGAGGTGGCGTACCGCAATCGGAAGCACTACCACTCCATCAATGCCCTTGTGGTGTGTCTGTCCAATATGGTGATTTCACATGTCTGTGCTCGTTTCCCAGGATCAGCACACGATGCCTACATCATGAGGCGTAGCGGGATGCCTGATATGATGATGCAGCTGCGCAACGAACGGGCATGTGTTGTTGGTGGGTACAGTCTGTCTGTCCTGTATTCTGTATAGCCGACCAGCACGACCGCTACACCAGTTCTAACGATGTCCATGTGCTTCCCATGTAGGGGACGCTGGCTATCCCAACATGCCTTGGCTGCTGACACCTCTCCGCAACCCCATCACGCCGGCCCAGCTCCGCTATAACACCGCCCATGGCCGGACAAGGCGAGTGATAGAGATGACGTTTGGCATGCTGAAGAGCCGATTCCGGTGCCTCCACAAGACCGGCGGTGCACTCCCTTATGCCCTGGCGAAGGTCTGCAAGATCTTCATGGTCTGCTGCATGCTGCACAACATGGCAGTTGAAAGAGCTGTGCCACTCATCCTGAATCAACATGACGAGGACCATCCACCCGTGGAGGACGAAGGGCTTGGCAATGGGGCTAGTGATGTGGAGGATGTGGAGCCGCAAGAGGACATCCGGACTCGGCTCATACGCGACTTCTTTGCTTAGTGGTGAGTACCAGGGTCTGAGTGTGCACGCATTGGTCCCCGTGTGGCATGCGTTGTGATGTGTGTCTCCACCTGCATGTATGGCACGTGGGTCAGAGGTGTGTGTGGGTGTGTCACTGGAGTGATGGTGGCAGTGATGGTAGTATTTCCCCAGTCATAATTGTGACCTAGCATGTTGTCATCCATACATGTGTCGAGTAACTGCACATGCAAGTGGCTGTGCTTTTTGTGGCTGACTTCTTGTGTGTCTCTCTTCCCCAGGTACCTGCGCATGCCGTTTGCTGGTTGCATTGTTGTGGCACTGCTATTCCTCATGGACATGACATCGTGGGCTGACTCAGCGTTACAGGCACGGACACGTTTGGAAGTCTCCATGGGGTAAGGGATGCATCTGGGGTGTATTGGGTGTGGCAGTTGTTCACGATGTGTGCACACTGCCCCGGTCGGGGTTTGGTTCCTCTGCAGACATGTGGCATCCCCATGGGACACGACATGCAGCTGGGTACACCTGAATAGATGGGCTGCCTGGTTGTCAGTCATCAGTGATGGGATAGTGGATTGTGATGATGGCATCAATGTGTGTGACACTGCCCTCGGACACATACGGTTAACATTGTCTTGACATGGCGTGGGACTTCCACATCAGCGGATGTATGGTGTATGGCAGGCTCTCCGTGAGCAGCTGTGGGTGTTTAGCTGTTAGCCGACGCTTGTGTGCCAGTTCCATGGCTATCACGCATTTGTGCTGCAGAAGGGGGGTGCCAGTGTTGGAGCCACATGTTACTCCACATGATGTGTTCATGTGTACTTCAAGTTGCCTCTGCAATCCCAAAAACATGACTAATAAAGGTGTCCCTATGCCTCCAAGGTGCCTCTTCTCAGTCAATGCTGGTGTGTTGGCACGGTGCATCCTGCATGTCTGGCATGGTATTCCCTGATTGTGGCTATGTGTCAATGTGTCGAGTGGCAAGATGCAAGCTGTGTGTGTGTGCTGAGACTGTGTATTGGGCATGATGTCCATGACTGTGTGGGTATTGTGACATGTGCCATCCCCATGCATCCAACGTTGTCCATGACCCCATTCTCTGCATCCACCGGACTCAAGCTTGCAGGACATGGTTCTGCCACCTGTCTACACATACCTGGGTGCCCCCCAGGACACGGGCCAGGATCCCTGACCTCTGCGCATGACTGTTGCTGTACTCAATGTGTCTGTCAGCACGGTTGTTCGGCCACCCCCTCAGCTGGTTCTGACCATCACGGGTGTGTATGGTGCTCCATGTCTGTCTTGCCTAATAAACTGTGACCCATGTGTCCTGTGCCAGACTCAGGCCCCAGGGTGTGGATGGTTGAAGTGAACAGATGACTCAGGCATGTTTAGACTGTACAAGACACATGTTAGGTAATAATGCTACCAGCAGGCATCTACTCTTAATAGTGTGATTTATTATTGGGGGGGGGGGGACAAAGTGAGGGGCTTTCCGGGATTAGGGAATCCAAAGTTCAGTAGGGGAGTTGGTGTCCTTGCCATTGGAAATCCTCAGAGTCCATGCCACAGTCTTTGTCAACATTGGTCAGCCAGTGACCAGCAGGGCCATGTGGCAGAGAATGTCTCTTGATGCTGTGATGCTGTTGCTCCAGTGGGCCAGGTGCCAGGCCAGGTGTCCTGGGAGATGGTGATGTAGCAGCCACCCTCACGGTCCTTTCCGTGGACGACCCGGCTTCCTGCGGGGAACCTCAGCAGCAGGCCGTGACGACGTCTGGGATGCTCCGTCGGATGTTTCCTCCTCCTCCTCATGATCCCTCCCTGTGGGTGGTGATGTTCTCCGCCTTCTGGCACAGGGAGGGTCGGCCATGGTGTCGGCCATCCGACGGAGTTCAGCGTGAATCCCCTGGGACGCCGTCACTTGCTCAGCCTGTCTGTCCTCCATCCTCCGTTGGTGTACCTGTAGACAGGCTATTAGCTCCGCATGTTGCTGGGCCTGCTGGACCTTGATCCCCTCGAGGACGGACACAACCTGGGCCATGCCCGTGGTGTCCTGCCGGTATGAGTCCAGGATGTTACGGACATGGGAAAATACCGGATCCCCAGCCAACTGGTCAGGCTCGCGCCTCCGCCGTCCTCCACTCCCACCACCCCTGCCCACTTGCGTCTGGCCTGCACTTGTGGGAACATCGGGTCTCCGGGACTCCTGAGGGGTGGCATTGGCGTTGTCGTCTGCCTCCTCCTGGGTGCCCGGGACACCGTGTCCCTCCTGGCGAGCCTGGCTGCATTGTGGTGTTGGGGCAGGGATCCTGGGTGTCTCCTGGGATGTGGCAGGAGTGGGGGTGGTGGTTGGCACGGTTGTACCTGACTCAGGTGCTGCAGGTGGTTGGACACCAGAGGGGCCAGGTCGGTCGGGGTCGTCCGCAGAGTGGTGAGAGTGGTCGCTGCCGGTGGGATCGGTCTCCTGCAGATCCGGGTCCTGTGAGTGTTCCCCCCCAGTGTTGGGGGGTGCAGCACGACGTTGACCTGTGTGTGAGAGAGAAAATGTTAATTTTGATCCATGCAACATCCATGTTTCATCCGTTACAAAGTTGGCACATTTCCTCTTGGAATTAGGATCTGTCTTGCATTCCACTCACAGTGCACTTGTGCATGGGTGTGTCCCTTGGGCACCAATTTGGCCCCTTTAACTATGTGTGGCACAGTCTTACTTGCTGCGTCAAGTGTGACTGCAGTCAGCAGTGGAGTGTGCATGTGTGGTGAGCCATGCATTTGCGCCTTCCTTGTAGCACTGTACATGTGCACATGGAGTGGATCCACACACTTATATGATGCAGGTGGCTGTCCTTGTGCTCGTGTACAGGTTGTGACATGGCCCTGCGTTTTGCCATGATGAAGAGGGGGGTTCTGGCACTGGCCACCCTTGTCTACATGCACGCAGTCCACCTGCTGACGAGCAGACATTCCCACACACCAAAGGACTGATTTGCTCTCCCTGTGTCTCCCTCCTTCTCTGTCCCCCTCTCCCTCCCTCTCTGTCCCCCTCTCCCTCCCTCTGTGTGTCAGCCTCCTCCCTCTGTCCATCTTCCTGTGTCTCCCTCCCTCTCTGTCCCCCTCTCCCTCCCTCTCTGTCCCCCTCTCCCTCCCTCTGTGTGTCAGCCTCCTCCCTCTGTCCGTCTCCCTCCCTCTCAGTCCCCCTCTCCCTCCCTCTGTGTCCCCCTCTCCCTCCCTCCGTGTGTCACCCTCTGTCACCTTGGCCCAGCTTCCTGGGCACACACTGTTAGCAGATCTTTGAGTGGCCCTTGGCCTGTTGATGTGAGTTTGTTTCTGATCTCCAGGCACCCATTTTGTCTGCTGTGTGTCTGTGCGCTGCTGCTGTGGTGGTGTGTGCTGCCACTCTTTCACAATGTTGGCTGTTCATTAGCTGCTGTCATGTGCAAAACAGTGCCTTCACCCCCATGTGTAGATGCAAGGCGTCCGCCATTTGCTGGCAAGTCATTCCTGTGTTGGGACACAGTGTTTGTCTGGCTGTGACCTAGGCCATATGGGCAGAGGGCATTGTTGTCTGCTTTGGAGTCGCACTATGTGATTCTTGGTGCCCAGCCTCCCGCCACCTGGGTTACCGTGTCATGTGTTGTTGTCTTCTGTGGCCTGTGACTTGACATTGTCCAGCTGGGTGCATGGGGCATGGTGGCAGCAGTGGCATGTGCCTGCTCATGGAGTGTGGTTGAGTCATGCGATGGCTTGTGGTGGTTGCGTGCCTGTTATTAATTTTGGTTGTGGTTGCAGTTCCCCCCATGTGAGGTGCGTTGTTTGTGTACTCACCCGGGTCTCGGAGTCCTTCTACTCCTTCAACTGCCTCCACCGGCAGTATGGCCATCACCCTCTCCTCCCAGGGATGGTACTGTACGGCTCTGCGGGAGGGCCCTCCTCCGGTGGCGTTGGCCTGGTCGTGTTCCTCCTGCCTCTTGGCTCTGACCCTCCTCCGCAGATCGTACCACCTGTTCTGGCAATCCTGCTTGGTCCTCCTGGTGTCCGCAACAGCATTCACAGCATCGACGATGGTCTGCCACATGGCTGTTTTGGCTGCCTGGCTGGTGCTTCTGACCAATGTTCCAAAGATCTGTGGCTCGACTCTGAGGATTTGATCAACAAGGACCTCCAACTCTCGGTGACTGAACTTTGGATTCTTGGTAGTGGGCATGGTGAGGGGTGTGGGTGGGGATGGTGTGGGTGTGGGGGGTGTGTGGATGTTGGGGGGGGGTGTGGATGGTTTTGTGTGTGTGTGAATGTGATGAGAGGGTGTTTGTGAGGGTGGTCGTGTGAAGGTGTGCAAGTGTAAGATGTGGTGTAGCTTGTAGTCTGGTTCTGTGGTGTCTGGCAGCAGTGAGTCTGTTGCAAAGGCTCATGGTTTGTGTGTGTGGGCCCTTTTCATTGGTCCATGGGTGGGTGTGGCAGTGTTTGAATTTTGGGTGGGTGTGTTATAAGGAGTGGTGGTGTATTGGGCCTCTGTTTGTTTTTGACAGTTGCAGGTCAGTGATTGTGTTATTTTAGTGGTTGTTGGCCATGTTTAGTGGCTGTGTGCCTTTCGAATGGTGTATTCTTGTGTTGTTTTGTTTTGTCCTTGTTGTGTACGTGCGTTTTGAGCGTGTGTACGGTGTGTACATGGGCCATTTGGTTGTACGATTATGTCCTTGTGTGTGGCTTTGTACGACTCGTACATGCGGTTGTGATGTTGGGGCATGGGGTGCGCTCCGTACTTAGGAGGTTGTGTTGGGGGTGCGCCAGGAACGTACTGGGGTGTAGGTACACGGGGGGTATGACACGTACTGGGGTGGGGGGGTGTACATTGACGGTGGTACGACACGTACAGGGGTGGGGGGGTGTACATTGACGGTGGTACGACACGTACTGGGGTGGGGGTACGACTGGAACGTACTGGGGTGTAGGTACACGGGGGGTATGACACGTACTGGGGTGGGGGTGTGGCTCGAACGTACTGGGGTGTAGGTACACGGGGGGTACGACACGTACTGGGGTGGGGGTACGACTGGAACGTACTGGGGTGTAGGTACACGGGGGGTATGACACGTACTGGGGTGGGGGTGGGGCTCGAACGTACTGGGGTGTAGGTACACGGGGGGTACGACACGTACTGGGGTGGGGGTACGACTGGAACGTACTGGGGTGTAGGTACACGGGGGGTACGACACGTACTGGGGTGGGGGTACGACTGGAACGTACTGGGGTGTAGGTACACGGGGGGTACGACACGTACTGGGGTGGGGGTAGGACTGGAACGTACTGGGGTGTAGGTACACGGGGGGTATGACACGTACTGGGGTGGGGGTAGGACTCGAACGTACTGGGGTGTAGGTTCACGGTGGTACGACACGTCCAGGGGTGGGGGTACGACTGGAACGTACTGGGGTGTAGGTACACGGGGGGTATCACACGTACTGGGGTGGGGGTGGGGCTCAAACGTACTGGGGTGTAGGTTCACGGTGGTACGACACGTACTGGGGTGGGGGTACGACTGGAACGTACTGGGGTGTACATAGACGGTGGTACGACACGTACAGGGGTGGGGGGGTGTACATTGACGGTGGTACGACACGTACTGGGGTGGGGGTACGACTGGAACGTACTGGGGTGTGGGTAGACGGGGCTATGACACGTACTGGGGTGGGGGTGGGGCTCGAACGTACTGGGGTGTAGGTTCACGGTGGTACGACACGTACTGGGGTGGGGGTACGACTGGAACGTACTGGGGTGTACATGGACGGTGGTACGACACGTACTGGGGTGGGGGGGTGTACATTGACGGTGGTACGACACGTACTGGGGTGGGGGTACGACTGGAACGTACTGGGGTGTACATGGACGGTGGTACGACACGTACAGGGGTGGGGGGGTGTACATTGACGGTGGTACGACACGTACTGGGGGGGGTGTACATTGACGGTGGAACGACACGTACTGGGGTGGGGGTACGACTGGAACGTACTGGGGTGTACATGGACGGTGGTACGACACGTACAGGGGTGGGGGGTGTACATTGACGGTGGTACGACACGTACTGGGGTGGGGGGGTGTACATTGACGGTGGTACGACACGTACTGGGGTGGGGGTACGACTCGAACGTACTGGGGTGTAGGTTCACGGTGGTACGACACGTCCAGGGGTGGGGGTACGACTGGAACGTACTGGGGTGTAGGTACACGGGGGGTATGACACGTACTGGGGTGGGGGTGGGGCTCGAACGTACTGGGGTGTAGGTTCACGGTGGTACGACACGTACTGGGGTGGGTGTACGACTGGAACGTACTGGGGTGTACATAGACGGTGGTACGACACGTACAGGGGTGGGGGGGTGTACATTGACGGTGGTACGACACGTACTGGGGTGGGGGTACGACTGGAACGTACTGGGGTGTGGGTAGACGGGGCTATGACACGTACTGGGGTGGGGGTGTGGCTCGAACGTACTGGGGTGTAGGTACACGGGGGGTACAACACGTACTGGGGTGGGGGTACGACTGGAACGTACTGGGGTGTGGGTAGACGGGGCTATGACACGTACTGGGGTGGGGGTGTGGCTCGAACGTACTGGGGTGTAGGTACACGGGGGTACGACATGTACTGGGGTGGGGGTACGACTGGAACGTACTGGGGTGTAGGTAGACGGGGCTATGACACGTACTGGGGTGGGGGTTCGACTGGAACGTACTGGGGTGTACCTAGACGGGTGGGGGTGTACATATACGGGGGGTACGTGTCGGACGTACGGGGGCCGGGGGGAGTGTTGGGCGCGTATGCGGGCACATGTCTCCATGGTTGCTGTAGGAGTTCGGTGCGGACGGTGTTTTTTCCATACGGTTGTAACCTCGGACGCACGGGATGGATCGTGATTCCTCGGTCGGACTTGGATTTTCACGTTTGTAAGGTAAATCGTCCGAGGACGTGTCGGACACATTTTCCGACCCGAGGACGTGTGGGGAATGATTCCCAGTGCGGTTCGTATGGACTTTTTACCATGCAAATCGTGATTGCCAGTTCGTACGGCACTTGTACGATTCGTACGGTAAAAAGACCCGATACGAGTCGCACGGGGGAATTTTTTACCGGATCGTGATCGGCACCATAGTCTGCTTTGATACGTGCTCCGGGGTGGTATTACATATAGTCTAACAATGGATCTAGCCTACCCACCTATGTATTCTTTCAAATCACGTTAATCTGTGGATAAACCATATATGTCTATTGTGTGCTACCTTAAAACCTGACCTGCTCCTGTCAGGAGAACTAACTCCAAAATGGTGTGTACAAACCTTGTCACACACTTCAAGGTGCACAACTCATGCCCATAAGGTTCAACAATTAAAGTAAACATTTTATTACCAATTCTTCATTCTGATTTGTTGCAATTTATTTCATTTTTTTAGTTCACAAAAATTATCCTAAATGATAGCATCTACGAAAAACAATTGATCAACATTTCTGATATGTCTCATGTAATGATCGTGTTACAGTCTTCATGTTACATTGCATTACAATCAAATAATCATCGTGGTGTAACCAGTGCCTGTTATTGATGCATACTCAAGGGTAGAAATTGGAAGCATGGGGAAGATCCAAGAGATATCCCATAATGACTTCCAGGTCCTATACTAGGAATTATTGAGCATACAAGAAGTTGAGTTCAAGCATCGTTTTAAGCTTATCTCTTCCAAAGATCTACGATAAAGAGCGCTTGATTTGGATCAAGGGATTTCATGGGGGTATAATAGGGTTTTTTTCTGGGTCCTGAAGGTTGAGAAAGGCGTAGATCCGGACAGTAGCCCCGCTGAGGTTAAAGTACTCTGATGAAAGACCTACTGGAGGTTTGTTGAGGCTGGGTATGGGAAGGAAACTAACTAGAGTCATGATCACAAGGTTCCATTTCCTTGATTCATTGGGAAAGATCCAAGGAGGCATGAACTACATCCCCCAACCGCCTTCCTAAATGATTAACTAAATGCGTTTTCATTGGAGTAGTGGAAACAGGTATGTGAGTGGGCCTTCCGCTTGCCATAAGCGTCATTCACGCAGCTATGGCGATTTGTTTTCAGGATAAAGTCAAACACAGAATATCAGCGAAGCCCGGAAACGCTGGAACCATCCAAACAGCGATCGCTGACGTAGGAAGGGGAAACGGTGGAAGGAGCCAAAGTGAATCCGATAAAAGTTTCCAAAAACATATCTCTTTAGAAGGAGCTAGAGCTAATGCAAGCAGCTCTGACTCTGTCAAGTGTAAACTGCCTTGAACTCTCAGATGTGCCCAAAGGTTCAACTGGACCTTAGGGGTCAGATTGGCTGGGAGCTCCTGCATACCCCGCAGAAAGTCCGAGGAGGCACCAGTGTCCTGAGGAAAACCTTTTAACCAGAAGAAAATACCTAACCACGTCAGGTAAACCTGCGATTTTATCTATTACACAAAATTCTCTGTGTACCGTAGTATATCAAGGTCACAAAAACTGTAGTAAAAATTGCACATACTGATCGAAAAAGCATATATAGAAAATACCATGGAACATCTTGAGTCTTTTGAAAAATATATATTTAACTAAAGTCACCACCGTGGAAAATGTTAACACGCATTAGCAAAGCCAATAACTATGGCGTCAATATCCAGGAGCACGCACAGGCGCTGTTTAACACATTAAAACCATTGCTGGGTTAAAATGTAGCAAACAATGACTGCTTACTGTATGGAATCGTTCTCTAAAATTCCGAATTGCAAGCGGCAAGCTGTGTGATGGCTGCGCTTTTTGAACATAACCTAGCTCTTCGTGCATTCCAGTGAAAGCACCTATACTAGGCTGTATGAATGATGCCCCAAGAAGCCAGTGTCATGGGGTGGGGAGAAACACCCCTCTGAGTGGAGCCAAAGCCCATGTATATCCAACAGAACCGGTTACAATCGGAGATAGAGACAGCTTCTCAGTCACGCTAAACCTAAAACCTGGCCATTTTATTGAATGATGTGTACATGCATTTTACAATAGTTTCCCCGGAGTCATGGATGCATGCACACCTACATCCATGAAAAACGTAGTATGCCTAGTCCCAACTGGCACATATTACCAGTGCTAATGCTTCATTTTATAATCATGCAAACTTTAACTTTTTTTTAAACTCCTCATGAACACTATTGTTTGCTGAACAGAAACTCTGCACTCGCAACCCTGTAAAGTCAGGAGGGTTTCAGGATTTTCAGGACCTATTACATTCTTATCCCAACATTTTGAAGTAGTTTTAGGTCTACAAATAGGATAGAGAATGCATTGAAAGTGATAGGGGATACACGCAACGTTATGACATCAGCATCCCACTGACCCCACCCTGGGGACACCCATGGTACCACCACAAACAATAAACCTGTGAAGGAGACATATCTGCCAGTGTAAGTGGGCTTCGGGTTTTTTAAAGATTCGCTGACTCATTGTATAGCACTTCCGTATGTAGATTCAGTTTTTGTGCTCTTAAGGGACACTAAAGAGAGCAAAAAACGTTTGTCAATCAATCGGGAATTTGTAAAGCGCGGCAAATCACCTGTGAGGGTCTCAAGGTGCTAGAGTCTTGCTGCATGGTGATCTGTTTATTTGAACAGCCAGGTCTTGAGTCCTTTCCTGAATTGCTGGCGCAATGGGGTGGTCCTGATGTGCAGGGGAAGGTCGTTGTAAGCTTTGGTTGCCAGGTGTGTGAAGGAGCATCTTCTGTCGTTGCTTCAGCAGATCCGGGTGGGGTGGTCTTTGAGGAAGAGGGAGGTGGATCGTAGGTGTCTGATTGGTTGGTGGAAGGTCAAGTGTTTGTTGATGTAAGGTGGTTCTTCTTTGTGCGGGGCTTTGTATGCGTGGCTCAACATCTTGAACTGGCATCTCTTCAGGATCGGGAGCCAGTGTAGCTTCCTGAGGTGGGATGTGATGTGCGTTCATCTGGGGAGGTCGAGGATGTGTTTTGTATTGTCTGTAGTCTCTTCAGGAGGGTGAGCAGTCTATATATCGACTTTTTAATATCGAGGGACATAAATATCGAGACAAAAATATCGAATGTACAAAATATCGAAATAGATAATATTGATGTGAAAAATATGGTTTTTTTTTTTTACTTATATGTCGATGTAAGTAATATCGTTAGTAATAATATCGACATGTGAAAATATCGTGATTGTGTGTTTAGTAAATATTTTGAAGTTGTTTGTATAAATAGTTAAAATGTATATAATATGAGAAATATTTATATTGTTTTAGGGGCGGGATGTTGGGTTATAGGGGATAAGGGTGGGGAGTGTTTTAAAAAAGTTAATTTATTTTTTTAATATATTGTAAAATTTAATTAGTAAATTTTATTTAAAATGTGAAATGTATATTTAATTTTAGGAGCGGGATGTTGGTTTATAGGGGATAAGGGTGGGAAGTGTTTTAAAAATGTTTATATATTTAATTTAAAAAAAAAAAAAATTTGAAATTGTAAATTAAATTTAGAATTTTACAAATAATTTTAGGAGCGGGATGTTGGTTTATAGGGGATAAGGGTGGGAAGTGTTTTAAAAATGTTTATATATTGTTTAAATTTTTTAAAAAATTATTTAGAAATTGTAAATTAAATTTAGATTTTTACAAATAATTTTAGGAGCGGGATGTTGGTTTATAGGGGATAAGGGTGGGAAGTGTTTAAAAAATGTTTATATATTTGTTAATTTTTCATAAAAATTATTTAGAAATTGTAAATTAAATTTAGAATTTTACAAATAATTTTAGGAGCGGGATGTTGGTTTATAGGGGATAAGGGTGGGAAGTGTTTTAAAAATGTTTATATATTTGTTAATTTTTTATAAAAATTATTTAGAAATTGTAAATTAAATTTAGAATTTTACAAATAATTTTAGGAGCGAAATGTTGGGTTATAGGGGATAAGGGTGGGGAGTGTTTTAAAAAAGTTAATTTATTTTTTTAATATATTGTAAAATTTAATTAGTAAATTTTATTTAAAATGTGAAATGTATATTTAATTTTAGGAGCGGGATGTTGGTTTATAGGGGATAAGGGTGGGAAGTGTTTTAAAAATGTTTATATATTTAATTTAAAAAAAAAAAAAATTTGAAATTGTAAATTAAATTTAGAATTTTACAAATAATTTTAGGAGCGGGATGTTGGTTTATAGGGGATAAGGGTGGGAAGTGTTTTAAAAATGTTTATATATTGTTTAAAGTTTTTAAAAAATTATTTAGAAATTGTAAATTAAATTTAGATTTTTACAAATAATTTTAGGAGCGGGATGTTGGTTTATAGGGGATAAGGGTGGGAAGTGTTTAAAAAATGTTTATATATTTGTTAATTTTTCATAAAAATTATTTAGAAATTGTAAATTAAATTTAGAATTTTACAAATAATTTTAGGAGCGGGATGTTGGTTTATAGGGGATAAGGGTGGGAAGTGTTTTAAAAATGTTTATATATTTGTTAATTTTTTATAAAAATTATTTAGAAATTGTAAATTAAATTTAGAATTTTACAAATAATTTTAGGAGCGAAATGTTGGGTTATAGGGGATAAGGGTGGGAAGTTAAATAAAAATGTTTATATATTTTTTAATTTAAAAAAATAATTATTTAGAAAATTTAAATATAATTTAGAATTTTACAAATCCCATAATTAAATATAGATTTGAGTCAGAATAGTAAATTAATTAAGTTCAGTGTCCAGCACTTATCTTAATTAAATATAGACTGGAGTGGGAATAGTAAATTTATTCAGTTCATTGTCCAGCACCTACTGTAATTTAATATAGTTTGGAGTGAGAATAGTAACTTAATTAAGTTCAGTGTCCAGCACTTATCTTAATTAAATATAGACTGGAGTGGGAATAGTAAATTAATTAAGTTCAGTGTCCAGCACATACTATAATTAAATATAGGTTGGAGTGAGAATAGGACATTAATTAAGTTCAGTGTGCAGCACTTATTTTAATTTAATATAGACTGGAGTGGGAATAGTAAATTAATTTAGTTCAGTGTCCAGCACCTACCCTAATTTAATATAGGTTGGAGTGAGAATAGTAAATTAATTAAGTTCAGTGTCCAACACTTATCTAAATTTAATATAGACTGAAGTGGGAATGGTAAATTAATTAAGTTCAGTGTCCAGCACCTACTCTAATGTAATATAGGTTGGAGTGAGAATAGTAAATTAATTAAGTTCAGTGTCCAGCACTTATCTTAATTAAATATAGACTGGAGTGGGAATAGTAAATTAATTCAGTTCAGTGTCCAGCACATACTCTAATTAAATATAGGTTGGAGTGAGAATAGTAAATTTATTAAGTTCAGTGTCCAGCACTTATCTAAATTTAATATAGACTGGAGTGGGAATAGTAAATTATTTTAGTTCAGTGTCCAGCACCTACCCTAATTTAATATAGGTTGGAGTGAGAATAGTACATTAATTAAGTTCAGTGTCCAGCAGTTATCTTAATTAAATATAGACTGGAGTGGGAATAGTTAATTAATTAAGTTCAGTGTCCAGCACCTACTCTAATGTAATATAGGTTGGAGTGAGAATAGTAAATTAATTAAGTTCAGTGTCCAGCACTTATCTTAATTAAATATAGACTGGAGTGAGAATAGTAAATTAATTAAGTTCAGTGTCCAGCACTTATCTTAATTAAATATAGACTGGAGTGGGAATAGTAAATTAATTCAGTTCAGTGTCCAGCACATACTCTAATTAAATATAGGTTGGAGTGAGAATAGTAAATTTATTAAGTTCAGTGTCCAGCACTTATCTAAATTTAATATAGACTGGAGTGGGAATAGTAAATTATTTTAGTTCAGTGTCCAGCACCTACCCTAATTTAATATAGGTTGCAGTGAGAATAGTACATTAATTAAGTTCAGTGTCCAGCAGTTATCTTAATTAAATATAGACTGGAGTGGGAATAGTTAATTAATTAAGTTCAGTGTCCAGCACCTACTCTAATGTAATATAGGTTGGAGTGAGAATAGTAAATTAATTAAGTTCAGTGTCCAGCACTTATCTTAATGAAATATAGACTGGAGTGGGAATAGTAAATTAATTTAGTTCAGTGTCCAGCACTTATCTTAATTAAATATAGACTGGAGTGGGAATAGTAAATTAATTCAGTTCAGTGTCCAGCACATACTCTAATTAAATATAGGTTGGAGTGAGAATAGTAAATTTATTAAGTTCAGTGTCCAGCACTTATCTTAATTTAATATAGACTGGAGTGGGAATAGTAAATTATTTTAGTTCAGTGTCCAGCCTAATTTAATATAGGTTGGAGTGAGAATAGTAAATTAATTAAGTTCAGTGTCCAGCAGTTATCTTAATTAAATATAGACTGGAGTGGGAATAGTTAATTAATTAAGTTCAGTGTCCAGCACCTACTCTAATGTAATATAGGTTGGAGTGAGAATAGTAAATTAATTAAGTTCAGTGTCCAGCACTTATCTTAATTAAATATAGACTGGAGTGGGAATAGTAAATTAATTTAGTTCAGTGTCCAGCACTTATCTTAATTAAATATAGACTGGAGTGGGAATAGTAAATGTATTAAGTTCAGTGTCCAGCACTTATCTTAATTTAATATAGACTGGAGTGGGAATAGTAAATTATTTTAGTTCAGTGTCCAGCACCTACCCTAATTTAATATAGGTTGGAGTGAGAATAGTAAATTAATTAAGTTCAGTGTCCAGCACTTATCTTAATTAAATATAGACTGGAGTGGGAATAGTTAATTAATTAAGTTCAGTGTCCAGCCCCTACTCTAATGTAATATAGGTTGGAGTGAGAATAGTAAATTAATTAAGTTCAGTGTCCAGCACTTATCTTAATTAAATATAGACTGGAGTGGGAATAGTTAATTAATTAAGTTCAGTGTCCAGCACCTACTATAATTTAATATAGGTTGGAGTGAGAATAGTAAATTAATTAAGTTCAGTCTGTAGTGGGAGTAGTATGTTAATTAAGTTTGGTAAATAGCAAATATTAGAATTAAATATAGAGTTGAATAGGAACAGTTAAATTAATTTGTTTTAATTTAGAAAAAATCTGTAGATTTTAGTTTTGGTTGGATAAAAGATAGAAGTTATATCAGAATGCAAATTCCAATTTTTTTAATAAAATAGTAGAAAGGAAAATAATATTTGTTTTATAGTTGGAATGTATATTCATTAGAGAGAAAATATTGTTTATTATTACGCATATTCTAATAATTAAATCATTGAAATAAACATGTAATAAAATAATTAATATTTAACATTTGTATTATAGTCATAATTGTTTTATAATGGATATATATTTGTTTAATGTATATTTTGGACATGAATATATGAACACAAAATAATTAAAAATAAAAAAATATGATTTTTATAGCTGTTTAATATTTTAAAATTTATATTGTGTACTCTCAAAATTTTTAGAATTTATTTGAATTTATAAGAAATTGTATGTTTTGAAATATATGATTAATATATTTTAATTATTAATATTTATATTACATAATTAATATTGAAATTGTTTATATTTTAGAATATGTATTTTTTTATTTGTTTTTGGTATGTTGTAGATACAATATATTAATTATATCATGTTCATCAATTTATTTTGGTAATATATACAGTTTTATTATTATATTAATAAAAATATTTTATTCATTATATTTATTATTATACGTTAAATAATTTTCACATATATAAAAAAAATAGGTATTCTTTTTGAGTATTTTATTCTAATGTTTTACTAATTTTTAAAGTAATGTGTAATGTTAAATAAATAGTTAGGGCATTTATTGGTATTGTTTTAGTTGTTATGTTTGTTTGGGTCTTTTATTTTGTAACCGCTCGCTGTTGTTTTGGGTTATTTTGGTCGAATCCAGGTCGCGGTCGGGAGCTGTTTCGCGTTTGAGAAGGTAAGAGTTATTTTCTTTATTATTAAATAGTTTTAAGTGTTTTGTGGAAGTAGTAATGTTGTAATAAGTGTGTATGGATTGATGTTTTAGAAGTTAGGGTGTTAGTAATAGTTTGTATATGGTTTTATAATTTACGTTGTGTTCCGTGTTTGTGGCTTTGTTAGTGTTTTGTTATTTCGGTGTGTTAAAGTTTTATAGTGTTTGAATAACGTTTGTAGTGATGTTTTTAGGTGCCTTATGTGTGTTTGTGTGTGGGTGGGAATGTTTGTTTCTCTTTTGTAGGTTTTACGGAGAAGATATTTTCGTCGGTTTCAAACACCTTATTTTTTTTAAAGGAAGTGTGTATTAGTTGTGTTTACTAATCTTTATTTTACACTTCCTTTATTGTTCGGGTTTCCAGGAGCGGTTATTTACCTTTTTAATATTTTTCGGGATTTTTATGGTTAATGGATAGTCGTTTTTTTGCGTTCACGTTGTTTTCGATAAACAGTTGTATTTTTACATTTTATTTGGATTTTTTTTTTATACCTATGGATTTTGAACTACCTGGATTTATTTGGAAGGAATGTTATTATCCCATTGGAGCAACTACACAGGTAAGTTAATTTAAATATTTTAATTGTTGGTGGCAAAACCTTATATATTTAATATTGTTGTTGTGTACTTGGTTTGTTTAATTATGTTGTCTAAATATATGTCGATGTAATTGATTTATATATTTTAGACAACATAATTAAATATGTGATATAATAAAGTGGTTTATTTATGTTGTGATAGTTGTTTTAGTAGAATTGTGGGTTAATATTTAGGAAAGGGTTTAGAAGAGAGTTTGAGCTATTATATTTAAGTACTCAAGTCCTCTTGTGGATGGGTATAGCTGTACCTGTTGTTGTAGGTAATTATACATTTGAGTAGTTTGTCTAGATTGTTTTGGTTTTAATTGTAGGACAGATTGTTGCATTCTTAATTCTTGGAAACTTTGTTCCTTTTGTATGGCAATTAGAAGTTTTTGTAGTGTTGGAGTTGTTCTCCCAGTAGAAGTTAGGAATGCATTATGCCAGCCTTCGACGGCGTTGTTAGTTTTGGCTTGTTGGTTGAGTGTACTTACATATACATTCCACCAAGGTATTTGGAACTTGGGCTGACGTCTATGGCCTGATCTGTGTAGTCTCCACACCCAGGTATCCTCAAAATATTCTAAGAGGGGAGATAACTTTACTTCATTTTGTTTGTAGAATGGACTTTCTAATAAAAGATTGTAATGTTCTGCAACATCTGTGGTTGGTACATAAGCTAGGGCTGTTAGAAGTTTTATTTGATGTGCAAAACTTATGTTAGTGGCATATTCTACACTTAGGTGCCGATTACGATCCGGTAAAAAATATCCCCGTGCGACTCGTATCCGGTCTTTTTACCGTACGAATCGTACAAGTGCCGTACGAACTGGCAATCACGATTCGCATGGTAAAAAGTCCATACGAACCGCATTGGGAATCATTCCCCACACGTCCTCGGGTCGGAAAATGTGTCCGACACGTCCTCGTACGATTTACCGTACAAATGTGAAAGGTGAAGTCCGACCGAGGAATCACGATCCATCCCGTGCGTCCGAGGTTACAACCGGATGGAAAAAACACCGTCCGCACCGAACTCCCATAGCAACCATGGAGACGTGCCCGCATACGCGCCGACCCCCCCAGCCCCCGTACGTACGCGCCAAACCCCCCTGTATGTACACCCGTGTACGTGTCGAACCCCCCGTGTACGTTCGAGTCGAACCCCCCGTGTACGTTCGAGTCGTACCCCCACCCGTGTATGTACGGTGCGTACCTCCCGTGTACGTTCAAATCGAACCCCCCGTGTACGTTCGAGTCGAACCCCCCCGTGTACGTTCGAGTCGAACCCCCCTGTGTACGTTCGAGTCGAACCCCCCGTGTACGTTCGAGTCGAACCCCCCCCGTGTACGTTCGAGTCGTACCCCCACCCGTGTATGTACGGTGCGTACCCCCAGCACCGTACATACATGGGTGGGGGTACGACTCGAACGTACACGGGGGGGTTCGACTCGAACGTACACGGGGGTACGCACCGTACATACACGGGTGGGGGTACGACTCGAACGTACACGGGGGGTTCGACTCGAACGTACACGGGGGGTACGCACCGTACATACACGGGTGAGGGTACGACTCGAACGTACACGGGGGGGTTCGACTCGAACGTACACGGGGGGTACGCACCGTACATACACGGGTGGGGGTACGACTCGAACGTACACGGGGGGGTTCGACTCGAACGTACACGGGGGTACGCACCGTACATACACGGGTGGGGGTACGACTCGAACGTACACGGGGGGTTCGACTCGAACGTACACGGGGGGGTTCGACACGTACACGGGTGTACATACAGGGGGGTTCGGCGCGTACGTACGGGGGCTGGGGGGGGTCGGCGCCTACGTACGGGGGCTGGGGGGGGTACGGTGCGTACCGGGCCACCTACTCTGGTCGATTCGCGCCGTACTTCGCTTTTCCGGCACTTTTTGGGTGCCCTGAAAATATTGCCGTCCGGACTGCTGTCGGTTCGAATCGTAATTCCTGGGTCGTGAAACGCTGCCTGAAAGCGTACCGACGTCACGTCGCAGCATTCCCAGATCACATTCGTATGTATATTTTCGTCGGTCGGTGTTTTTTACGATTCATACGGAAATGGTGTTTCCGTGCGAATCGTAATTCCATGTTTGTAAAGTTTTACGACCGGGTACGAGTCGGACGGGGAAAACGCTCCGACCGACGGTTCGTACCCGGTTTTTACCGGATCGTAATCGGCACCTTAGTGAAGATTTTTGTAAATGTCTCCATATACATTGGTTTAGATGGAAGTAACATCCTTGGATAGCTGTATGGGGGTACAGTTTTAGAATGCAATTTATCATGGCTTGCTCAAAGTCTATGATAATTCTTTGAGGGTAAAAATCATTTGATTCTTGTTTTAGTTTTCCTAGCATTGGGGGAACGCTAGGTGGCGCACAGGTGAATGGCGGCTGCCGAGTAGGGCTCCCGCTGGACGGCGCTTCTTATCCGCCTATTTATCCTTGATAGCCTCACCCGGGGGCTGCAACTCAGCGAGGGGCAGCAGCGAGGTGTCCAGTGCATGCTGGCCAAGTCTGGAGGTAAACGGGCAGCAGGCGCCGGAGAACGACGCGCCGTTCGCAGAGGCGCGCGGACGGCGTGACAGAGCTGGGACGCCCTGCCGGATCGTGCTGGTAGGCAACGTCGCGGCTGCATTAACGGCTGCAGGCCGTGGAAGCTGTGACCGGGCCTGGCCAACTGAGGGACGCGGAGACGAAGCAAAGGCAGCGGAGCAAAGTAGATTTCTCATCTGAAGTCGTCGCTGGGGGTGCACTCCCCCCCCCCCCCCCCTCTGAAGGTTAGACGAGCGCTGATATCGGTGTCCCCGGCTGGGGATTGGAGGCGAAGCGCTGCGAGGGAGCCAAGTGACATCGGGGCTCCACCGGGGTGAGAGGTGGTGGCCCCCCTGCCCCCCCCCCTCATGCCCCCCTCTGCCTGTGGAATATCGACTGATCTGGAGCGGAGGCACCCCCCCACCGGACACCGCGTATAACCGGACCGGCTTGCGAGTGCAGGAGTGAGGAGGCACTGGGCTGGAACACGGGACCTGGGGGACCCGGTTGAACCGTGAGTACAGCCGTGCACCCAGAAGGAGCTGCGAGGTGCGAACTGCTTCGCCGGGGACTGAAGAGGAGATCGGGGGAGTAGCGCTGGACGGAGGCCCAGTCCCCACGTGGCTGGCGGCTCCGGTATGATGCCGGATGGTCGTGACGATTAATAGGAGTAAGAGGACGGTGTAGCGGGTGTCTGCTGGACTGTCATAAGGCGCTTGAATATAAGGTCAGCCTGGAATTGCGGAGCGCAGGGAGCCAGCAGCTTCTGGTGAGTGCGCAGAGAGTGTGGACGCTGCTGCTGGCCCTAGGGGGTTGTCTGCTGCTGCGGCCAGGTAGGACGGTCCGGAGGCCAGCATGGGCAGGACAGATGCGAAACAGCCCAAACTCTCGTTTGAGGCTAGCAAGAAGCCGCCCAAGGCAGTGGAGGAGACACGTGAACCGCCGGCGACAGCAGGAGGGTCAGCAGATGCGGCGCCCAATCTCCACGATGTCTTGCGCGAAATGCGTCAAGGGTTTGCAACGATTGCTGACAAAGTTGACAGAATGTCGTCCCGAATGGATGCGGTGGTACAAAAATTGGACGCCCAAGAAGAACGGATCACGGGGGCGGAACAGCGTATATCGGACACTGAAGATACTGTGACACGGCACACCTCGCAGCTATCCAGGATGGACAATCTGCTGCGCCTCATTGCTGCTAAGAATGAGGATTTGGAAGCGAGGAGTAGGCGTAACAACGTACGCATTGTAGGTATTCCTGAATCGACGAATGTGGGCAGAATGGAGGAATACGTGGAGAAGATGCTGGTGGCGGCGATCGGTTCGGAGATTTTTTCCCCTCAGTTTATTGTGGAGAGGGCACACCGGGCCCTGGGCCCCAGACCTAAGCCGGGAACGGCGCCCAGGCCGATCATCGCCAGGATACTCAATTATCGCGACCGTGACGCCGCCTTGAGAGCCGCACGCGGCACACGTACATTATCCTACGAGGGCAACTCCTTCACGCTGTACCCGGACTTCACACCAATGGTGCAAGAGGAACGGCGAAAATTTGTGGCAGTCAAAGCGAAACTACGAGACTTACAACTGGACTATGCACTGCTTTACCCGGCGCGCCTGCGGATCACGTATCAGGGGAGGCAGAAGTTTTTCACAAATCCTCAGATGGTGGAGGATTTCATCAAACAGTACAAGCGTTCCCGCAGGTCGGAGGATGGAGCTGAGAACGATGAGAACCCTGTGCGCGAGGAGCTGGTGGACGGCGAACCGTGAGTGGGGTGCCTATAGATGGCATATTGGACTACATGTGCGGATGGGGGAGTACCCTGTGAACTGATGTTGGGGTGGCTGGTTCTGAGACAATATGATAGGGGATGGTTGGGCCATGTAGATGCAAGCACGGAGGGATGTTGGTGGGGGTGTGGGGAGCTCACACTGCAGAAGATTCCGCCACAGATTACACAAGTTGGGACACAGTACTGGCTACTTTTAAAGGCGGCAGGGATCAGTTTGTTGTGAGACCCGGGTGACATAAGTACTAGCGCCGGACACCTCCTCGTCTCGTTGCGCTGGACTGCACGTTGTGTGGTCGGGCTGGCGTTTCTGGGGGGGGAACTGGTGGAGCCACCTGGACTTGTTTCCTAACGGGAAATACCCTAGTATATGTTGGGAGTTTGGGGAATGTACTTGCCTTGCTGTTTGGGGCAATTGTGGGTGGGCAGGGGGGGGTACAGGACTGGCAGGTTGGGGTTTGCTTCAGTGGGAGGGGGGTGGGCAAGAGGGGTGTTGCGATGGTTTGTATGTTGGAAGTTCCAAAACGGGTGAGAGCGCGTAGGACCAGGAGAGAGTGGGTGGTTTATAGGGGAGTGAATAGGCTGGTTTCCAATACACTGTGGAACGGGTCACTTTTAAATATTCGACCTGCGGGGGTGGAGAGGGCGCTGATATTGGGTGGCACATACCCGGGGTGTGATTGGTGGAAGGATCCTGAGGATTGCCTTGGTGTTTGGGAAATTGACGACGCATGGCGGGTAGGATGAGTAAGTCACGTGTCACTGTTGCCTCCTGGAATGTTCGGGGGTTAAACGACGCCAGGAAATGTAGAAGGGTGGTGGCTTATTTGGAACAACATAAGGTGCAAATTGCATTACTACAGGAGACGCATCTTAGTCCCCGGGCCACTTACACCTTTGCAGGTAAATGGGCGGCGGTCCGGAGTTTCTCCTCGTATTCAGGATATGCCAGGGGTACGGCGATACTGATCAAGAAGGCGGTGCCGTTTGTGCTGCTGGGCGATCTTACGGATAAGGAGGGGAGGTTTGTTTTGTTGTGGGGCAGACTTGGTACGGATACAGTCACAATTGCGAACTGCTACGGGCCGAATGTGGATTCGCCTGCCTTCTTTACCATGCTCTGGGGTAAAATACTGAACATTGGTTCCATGCATGTCATATGGGGGGGGGATTTCAATCTCACCATGTCCTCAGGGCTCGACAGATCGGATGGCAGCCCGCAATACCATAAGGGTGCGAGGGACGTCATGGATGGTATAGTTGTAGAAGGAGGACTTGTGGACAGCTGGAGGTTTGTGCATCCTGGGGTCCGGGAAGGAACACATTTCACGACATACGCTAACTCTTGGGCCAGGCTGGATTACTGCTTTCTGTCTACAGGCTTGGCGGTTGATTTAGGTCGAGTGGCTCACTTACCACGGACGTACTCAGATCACTGTCCGGTAATTGTGGAGGTGGCGCTCCCGGGGCTCAGTGGGTCAGCACCTAGGTGGCGTATGCAACCCACGGCATTATTGGATCCGGTGTTCCAGGCGGAATTAGGAGACGAGATAGCGGAGTTTTTTCCCCGCAATAAGGGGTCAGTGGACAGTGTCGAGACCATTTGGGAGTCGTTTAAGGTGACGGTCCGGGGGTACTACATCTCTAAAAGCTTCGGTGTCCTGAAAACAATACGCGGTTCGCTCTCCAAGTTAGAGGCTGAACTAGCGGAGCTGGAAGCCAGGATGGCCCAGGAACCAATGGGTCCGGTCCATAAGGAATTCCGAGAACGGCTTACTCAGTACGAGCAGGAAGCGGATAGGGAGTCCAAATTTAGGGGCAAATATTGGCAGGCCCGTCGTTACTGTGAAGGAGAAAGACCAGGGCGTGCCTTAGCGGAAATTACTAGACATGCCCGGGGACCCACGCACGTTTTAGAGATCAGAGGGCAGGGTGGGACCCTACAGCAAGATACGAAGGGCATACTAGCTCAATTTACTGCGCATTATGAGGAATTATATGAAGCCCGCAGCGGAGGGGAGGTTGTATTTGGGGACTTTCTGGATGATGTGGCGTTATGTTGGTTAAGTGATGACCATCGGGAATTCCTTGGGGCCCCATTTGAACTTGATGAAATACGGGAAGCGATTATGTCCCTGAGTAATGGTAAGGCGGCGGGGATTGATGGCCTACCGGCGGAATTCTATAAAAGTTATATAGATGTCATGGCGCCGGTGCTGCGGGAGGTGTACGAGGAGTCACTGGAGGTAGGTGTGCTGCCTGGGACAATGCGGGAGGTACTGATCACCTCGCTGTTAAAACCCGGCAAAGACCCGGTAGAGTGTGACTCATATAGGCCGCTATCCCTAATTAATTGTGATGCGAAGATACTGGCAAAGGTATTGGCCACTAGACTTTCCCTGCTTATGACCAAAATTGCACTCCCAGATCAATCTGGGTTTGTCCCGGGCCGCTCAACTGCTTGTAACTTGCGTACGCTCTTCTCCTTGATAAACACGATAGCGCCGGAACTGCCTGTGGCGGCGGTGTTTCTGGATGCCACCAAGGCATTTGACTCGGTTGAGTGGAATTACTTGTTTGCCATCTTGTACAGGATGGGCTTTCCCAAAATATTCGTCGCCTGGATCAAATTGCTCTATACGGCTCCGACAGCGAGAGTGCTCATCAATGGTGAAGTGTCCGAGTCGTTTCTGCTCACTAGAGGTACCAGGCAGGGGTGCCCGCTCTCCCCATTGCTCTTCGCTATCGCGATTGAGCCTCTGGCATGCCGTATCCGGCAATTGCATAAACAAAGTGCTTTCAAATGTTACCAACGGCAGATAGATGTCTCTCTCTATGCTGACGACTTAACGTTGTACGTGGTAGATCCACAGGTTAACCTTAATCCATTACTCCGAGAATTTTTAGTGTTTGGGCGTCTGTCGGGCATTCAAATAAACTGGAAGAAGTCGCAATTTTTTCCCCTGACGCCTGCAGTGGGTCGCTTTCCTCTGGACTACCCGCTGGAATGGTGTGAATCGGATCTTAGATATTTGGGGGTCCAGATCTCCAAGGATCGAGAGGAGACGTTGAGGTTGAATTATGGTACGGCCATGACTCGGCTGACAGAGGATGTGACTCGTTGGG
Source organism: Triturus cristatus (assembly GCF_964204655.1). Classification (NCBI taxonomy): domain Eukaryota; kingdom Metazoa; phylum Chordata; class Amphibia; order Caudata; family Salamandridae; genus Triturus; species Triturus cristatus. The sequence continues at coordinate 513,836,466 of NC_140581.1, read as the reverse complement.
TGTCTCTCCCACTCTCCATGGCGGGCAGGGCTTCGCTTATCAAGATGGTGGTATTACCCCGTTTTTTATATTTTTTCCAGAATATCCCGTATTATCCGGGGGCGTACTTCTTTCGCGCATTGCGTACAGAATTACTGCGGCTGTTCTGGGCTGGTAAGCAGCCAAGATTGGCGTGGTCGGTTATCACTCGGCCATACGAATCTGGAGGGTTTGATGTTCCCGATTTTCTCACGTATTATCTGAGCGCGCAGGCTCAATTTGCATACCATTGGTTTGCACCTGCGCCATTCCTACCACAGCTGGCGGTGGAGGACTGGCTATCGCGGCCTCTGCCACTGACGGGGGTCCTTCAGGGCTCCAGTCGCGCCTTTGATACACTATACACTACGGTGCCGTGCACGGTGGATGCGTGGCAGCGTATACTACGTCGCATGGCGCTCAGCTTCATGTATGCTCCGACGCTGCCACTGGTTTATCACCCGGACTTGTCGTTACTGCAGGAAGGAGGGTTTCAGGGGATGTGTGCCAGAATAAAAATACGGCACTGGGGTGATCTCTTCGCTAATGGACGGCTCAAAACGAAAGAACAATTATTTGAGGGCTATCAGCCTACCCCGTTGGATGTTTTTTACTATATCCGGCTGCGGCGGGGGCTGCGGAAGATACTACCAGGCTTCCCGGGGGAACCAGAAGTAGTGCGGCCTTTACAAATGCTGCTTACGTCTTCGGATGGTAGGCACTTAGTCTCCCAATTATACGGCAGTATTCGGGCACACAGTGGCAACATGGAATGTAGGGCACTCCAGCAATGGAGACTTGAGCTAGGCAGAGATATCACAGATAAGCAGTGGACGTATTGTTGCGAGCTCACCTCCCAGATCTCCTCCAGTAGCAGACTGCGTATTATCCATTACAAGTTTTTACAACGTATGTATTATACGCCAGCTAAGAAGTTTAAATTTCGTCTATCAGACAGTGACAGATGTGAGAGGTGTCAGGCGGAAGGGGCTGACTTCATGCACTTGGCATGGCTGTGTCCGAGAGTGGCGGATTTCTGGCTACAGGTACATTCGGCACTGAGGGTCATGTTGGGAGATGTAGTGGAACTAGATCCGCTGGTGATGCTGCTGGGCTACACGGTATCAATACCTAAGTTGATGCGCAAACTGGGGAACATTGCTCTATTGTTAGCGAAGCGGAGAATTGCGTGTCGCTGGGGTAGGGGGAGAGCACCGAAGTTCAAGGAATGGATAGGGGATCTTTTACACTGTCAGGAGCAGAGTGCTATCTACGCTGGGACGCAACCATTAACTAGCAGAGCCAGTGACATTTGGGACCCGTTCAAGGAGTATTTGGCGGCGTATACCGCCTCCACGGAGGGAGAGAACCAGGAATCGGTTGAGGGTGGCCCTGGAGCTGGTGAGTTTACCTAGTAGGGGGCTGCAGGATTGTCATTACTGAATGTCTTGCTGATGGAGTGTGTTGGGGGGTTGTGCTCCGGGACGTCTGCACCTAGGAATTCCAGGTAGCGCACCTAGGAGATACGCCAGAAGGTTGAGTTGCTCCGCAGCTTGCCCAGGGTCCATGGTACAGTGTATAACACTACTGATATATTGGAATGACAGGGATTTGCCGCCGGACCTCCGGGTTGTCGGCCTCAAGGCTGTGTACAGGGTGATGAACCGTAATGAGAAATGTCATCTGGAGCCGGCCCGTGAGGTTGTAGGCGCGTAATGTATGACTGTGTCAAATGCTAATAAAGGTTTTGGAACTTTAAAAAAAAAAAAAAAAAAAAAAAAAAAATAGTTTTCCTAGCATTTCATTATATGTTGTGTTTTGTTTGTTAGGTAATAGTGCATAAATTAAAGGTATGGAAGTGTTGTGATATTGACCGTGTATTGTGTAAAGCTGGTAGAATGGTTTTGGGCATATTGTAAAGGTGCCATCCATCATCCATGTTTGGCATTGTTGCAGTTTAATTATATTGTTTACAGTAGCAAACATTATGATTCTTTTTTCTGTGCTTTTGTTATCAAAAAAAATAAAAGGTTCATTAGTGTGGGTGATAGTTAATTCTGGTGGAATGATGATCTCTTGAAAAGTTTTAGGGGATGGTATAGTTGTCGTGGTTGCTTTTTTGGTCCTAGCAATAGTTCTTTTTATAGAAGCAATTGATGGTAATTGGCCTCTTGCTTCTTTGGGCACTCTAGGTAATAGTTCTTTTAGGATTACACTTGTAGCAGTTTGTGAACCAGTGCTTAATTCTTTGATATTTTCAAGGGTTGATCTGACTTCTATTTCAGAGAGATTGGGTGGATGGTTATGCTCTCTTGTATATAGTACAGTTGTTTCTCTTGTTGTTGCTCGTCCGTAGCATTTGTTAGAATAATATTTAGAACACTTCCAGTTCACTTTTCAGTCCGTCTGCTTTTCTTGGGTGTATGTGTAACCCATGTAACACAATAGGAATTTTCCTTTCTGCGAAGTTATAAATTGGGCTTCTTCTGTCATCGTGATGTGTTAGAAATCTGGAAAAAATGTATATGAAAATATATGCAATAGTACTTTATATATTTAAATGAAAATAGCAAAAAAGCATTTTTATATATATATACTTACCAAGTGTTTTTGGTTGTATTTGAATGAAGATGTTGTTTGTAGACAAAATGCTGTTTAGTTGATGTAGTCTCTGAAAGTTAAAGAACATATATTGTTTTGGTTGGTTTAGGTTTTTAAGTGGGGTGGTATTGCTGTTTGGTATAGACTATATTTTTTTTGTTGAAACGTATTTTATTGTTTCACAAATCAACAACTCAAAAAACATTCCCCCGCCTTCACCTGTCCCGGAAGTACCACACATTTATCATCAAGACCAATTATTCAGGAGAAGGAACAACCTTCCCACTCAGTTCTCTACCTCCCCCCCTCCCCCACCACATGTCAATGTACCCCCGTCCCCTACACCTCTTACTATGTGCCCCTCCTCCCTAATAAATAAGATGCAGTAGCCCAACCTCTCCCTAAGCAAACAGAGCCTTCCCTCATGCCCAGTGGTATAGACTATAGGTGTTAATTTATACAGGTTTTTTAAAACTTAAAACAGAGAACATGGATTTGTTTAGGGGTTTAGGATGTTTTGGGGTTTGAGTAGGATTTAATTAATATTTTATAAAGTATTTTGATAGTATACTTACTTTTTAGTGAGTCTTTTCTGGCAATCTTCAATATTTTCTTTAGCTGTTTGGAGTAATATCTGTAGTGGAAACATAAAGAGATGGAATATATAAGTTAGTTATTTATTTGAGTAAAGATAAATTAGTGTTTTAGTTTAATTTGGCAGTTTAGTTAGAAAAGAATATTTACTTACGTTTTTAGAATAGTAGTAGGATGTAGGTTTCTTCTGTTTAGCAGAGTTTCTTCTTCGTTTAATGCTTTGGTTTAAGGCACAGTAGAAGACTTGTTTTAATTGGTTTATATAGTGGTTTTAAATTGTTTCTTGAATGTTATTGGTTGTTTTCTGTATGTGGCCTTTCTATTGGATGGTTTGAATTTTTTTTAGTTAATTGGTTTCCTTTTATGGAAAATGCTAAGTAAGAGTATATTTAGTTTTAAAGGAGGAGAGTTTTAAATCATTATATATAAAAAGATTGTTTATAATGTGTAGTAATTTTTTTTAAATGTGTTCGAAATGGCAATGTGATAATTATTTCAGTGTTTTTTTATTATGTTGTTAAATATTGAGATCGCTATAAATGTTATGTTTATGTTTAAGTAGAATCTCATTTGAAAATGTATGTTTTCGGAAAATATTGTCTTTATGTTGTTTAAAGTATTGGTTTTATTAGTATTAGAATTGTCGATATATTTAAAAAAAACGATATTATTGATGTCTATATTTTGGTTATCGATATTTGTGACATGTGTCATATTTATTTACTAATGTCGATATTTAGTATTGCGATATTTATGTGTGCGATTTTTGTGTGATCGATATAATTGTATTACGATATTGTAGTGTCGATATTAGTGTAGTTTTTTAAATAAGTATACAATGTCGATATTTTTGATGTCGATATATTTGATGCGATATTTGTGTAGTTCGATAATGTGTCTGTCGATAATATGTCAGAGATCCCTTCAGGAGGCATGCGGTGATCTCTACTTAGAGTGCATTCCCGTTGTCCATCCTGCTGGTGACGAGGGCATTTGTGACAGTCCTTCTGGTATTGACTTGGAGCCACCTGAATATCTTGGAGAGTGTGCGTAGGGTTTAGAGGTTAATGGCTCCCAGATATCTTTGGGATGGAAGCAGATCAGGATAAGTTCCCAGATGTTAGTCAACTGCTCTTGGCAATATGTTACATCACACAACCATGCTTTGACTGAGGGAGCAGGCTTCCTACCTCAGTGTATGGCCACCCTACGCTTAGCCAACAGGAGTAACATGGTCGTAAGAAGACGGTGCATGTTAGATGTATCATTAACATAACCCTGCAGACCCACCAGGGGTGAATAAGGAAGTGGGTGTCTGGTAATCATATGTATGTGATTGTACACCTCCATCCAGACGGACACCACCCTTGGGCACTGCCAAGCGAGATGGATAAAAGAAGCTTCTGGTGAGCTGCAGCGTAGACAGTGAGGATCATAAACCACCCTCATTTTGAATAGTTGTGAAGGGGTGCGATAGAGACGATGCAAAAAATTTAAGTGAATGAGGCATAATCTATAATTTGGGGAGGGTAGCTCTAATTGTCTGCCGCAAAAATACCATTGTGCATCAGCTATGGCCGGATCAATGTCTTCCTCCCAAGTTGCCAGCGCTTTCGGGATAGTAACCAGTAAGGAACCCTGCATAGTATTGTAGAGACGTGTTATCAGTTTACGCGGGGACGAGGAAGTAAGGATATGCTCCAGCAATGGGAAGGCTGGCGGCGAAGATGGAAACGTGTCATGTAGTGCGCGGTATATAGCCCTCAATTGGTAGTACATTATGGTGTCCAGTAGAGTGGGGGGTGGAGATGCCGCGGCCTTGAGTGGTGGAAGGAACTGTCCATCAGGGTACAGGTCTGAGAACAGTCTGAGATTGGTCCCTATGTAAGCCTGTGATGGCACCCCTATCTAGAAGCAGTGGTAATAAATGGTTGTTGGTGAGTGTGATGGAGGGGGTGTAAAGGAGTGACAACCCTGCTCCTTTCCTCAGACCCTCCGATGCCCAGCGCACGCACTCGACTGCATCAATTTCAGCCCTAGAAGCTCTATAGGGTAGGTATAGCGTTGTTGATAACAGATACGGAGCAGCGCAGTCTATTGCGATGGCTGTATGTGGTTGGAATGAAGCTAGGTATAGCCAAAAGTGGAGGAATTGAGCTTGGGCACAGTAAGCATATAATGTCAAGTCCTGTGCGCCTATCCCGCCCTGCGCAAGTGGAAATGTGAGAAGTTCCCAGGAGACCTGTGGTTGTTTGCCCGCCCATATTAGAGTCACCGTGTTAGATTTCAAGTGTTTGAAGAAGCGAGCCGTAAGTGGGATGAGTATGTTGAGGTAGAGGAATTTGGGAAGGAGGATCATCTTCGCTATCGCGATACTGCTAGCAAGGGATAGGGGTAATTTGGACCACTTAGGTACTCTATCTCCCAACCAGACAATGGCTCGGCCATAATTTCCTCACCATAGTTCTTCCATATCGCGGCTAAGCCATATGCCCAGGTATCTAACTGGGTTTGTTGCCCATTTCAGAGGGTACTTAATTGTGAATGGTTGCGTACTGTGGGTAAGAGAGAATTATATAGATCTAGCCCAATTAACTTGTATACCTGAATAGCCATCGAGTTGCACAACTTCATTCTTCGGGGGAGGCAGATTCTCCTGTGGGTCGCATGCATATAAAGTGATATCGTCAGCTTACATCAAGACCACCAACCCCCTGGTGGGGAAACAGATTATCCTGTCTGTGTGATGCTGCCGGAGCCTCACTGCCAAAGGCTCCATTGCTATAACAAAAAGGAGCGGTGATAACGGGCACCCCTGCCGCATGCCCTGGGTGACTGGGAAGGGATCAGAGGTTAGCCCATTTAGGCACACTCGAGCGGTGTGAAGAGTGTAAAGGAGTCGTACTTGCTTGACGAAACTCGGGCTAAAGCCAAGGCGGGGAAGAGGTATGCACGCTCTGGAGAGTCGTACGACTTAGTGACTTCGAGTAAGGCATTGACTGCAGAGACTTGAGGGTCAAGGTGGTGCATCACCGCAAAGATGGTGCAAAGAATGTGCACAGTAGGCCAGCCAGAGATGAAGCCCTACTGGTTGGGTCTTACAATCAGGGGCAGTAGGGATAGCAAACAATTTGTGAGAACCTTGGCGTAAAGTTTATTATCTACATTTATTAGTGAAAGGGGTCGATATGAATCGCAGCAGTTGGCAGGTTTATCCGGTTTGTGGAGTGTAATGATTACCGCCTCTCTTAGCAAGGGTGGCAAGGCATCTATGTATAGGGAGTCTTGTTACATGGCAAGAAGGTGTGATGCCAGTAGTGAGGCAAACTCTTTCTAAAAGGTAGTGGTGAGCCCATCCAGTTCAGGTGCCTTAGCTCAAGGCAAGCTCCTAATGACCTGCTCACTTTCTTTGGTGATGATGAGCGAGTCTAAATAGGAGGGATGAGCATAGTCTTGCCAGATAAATTGCATAGTGTTAAAGTAGTCAGTCAGTGCGGCCGAGCCGTGAGTCGGGTTAGGTGAGTATAACTGAGCATAGAAGGAAGACAGAAGGTTTAGTAACTCCAGCATAGAGAACACAGGGTTGGACTCTGAGTCAAGAAGCTCAGTAATGTGTGTGGAGTGCGCAGCAAACTTGCAAGGGTTCTGCTTGAGCGGTCTCCCTCCTTATAGCGTCTTGCCTGTGCTTCGCGATGTATATAGTGAGTCTCGCGGAGGGCTTCCTCCTGGAACTCCAAGAGCTTATCCTGGATACAGGCCAGGATGGCAGTGTCTTTGGAATTAAAGTACTGCAACTCCTGAGTCCAAATATCCGTCTTGAGCCTGGCTAGTGTTCCCCATATAGCTTTTAAGACCCCAGATTGTTTTGCGGTAGAGGCACCCCGTATTATAACTTTGAACACCTCTCAAAGAGTGGATGGTGATTGCACGGAGCCTTCGTTGTGTGAAAAGTTCTCTATTATCTCACTGAGGATCTCCTCCCGAAACGCCGCATCATGCAGTGCTCCCACTGGAAAGCACAGAGTAAAGGCACGGGGAGTTGCATGTGGGAGCACCAGTAAGACCAGGGCATGGCTAGAAAGGGTGTAAGGCAGGTGGGTCACTGTGGAGGTCCAAGTTTGGGCATCCTTGGACAGCAGCCAAAAGTTCAATCTAGACTATGCATTGTGAAATGCCGAAGAACAAGTAACTTCTCGTATGTGATGGTTTGCATGTCGACAAACGTCCTGTAAGCAGTTTTCGTGACCTTTTATGTTTATGGTTGTTGTAGCATGTGAATGCAGGCTCTTGGAAACACCAGAATGGTCTAGCTGATTGTCCATTATAGCACTGAAGTCACCACCTCACATGGTGCGGTGACTGAGACCAGAGATTGTCATCTGTACTGCATCCGTACACGTCAGCCGGTGTCACTGGCTGCCTGTGCAGGGTGCCCACCAGGATAACATATCAACCATGCAGGCTGGCAAAAGAATGGGACAACTGCCACGGGAGCTCACTGCACAACAATATCACCATGCCCCTGGCATAGTTTCGAATAAGCAGAGGAATAGGTTTCTCCTCACCACCGGGCATGCAATGCTGAGGCCGACAGGCGCTGCATGTGTGCCTCCTGTAAAAAGCAGATATCTGTTATGTATGTTGAGGTAGGCATGGACTACGCATGGCTTTCTGTGGTCATTGAGACCGTGGAAGTTCCATGTGACGCAAGTGGTGGTGGCCATATTACCTGCAGGGAAGAGTTGTACCTAGGGCATGCGAATGGTCTTTGTCGTGCAACCAGTAATGGCCAAACGTGGACCAAAAATTGCAGCTCTGTGGCGGGAACCAGGGAAACTAAGGCAAGCAAAACAACAAACAGCCCAAGTGAACAACCCTGACCTTCCCACTCCAATCCACCAACTAGGTTGAGATGAACTAAACCACCCCCACCCAACAAACCCCTTCCAATATGACGGCTAGTATGTGAATCATCCCTGGGGATGAGGAAACACCAGGCGTACAACTCTGCCTAGAGCGGCTGTGTGGCCGAACAGAGGGTCTCAAGGGTGACCCTGACAATCAAATCAGCATGGGTGCTGACTCAGAGTAACTAAATCAACATCAGGTTAGACAGTCATAAGGCATTCTGCATAGCACAAACAGATGGAGGAAGCATCTTGACCCACAGAACCCACAAAGAGGACCAGGCATCAAGGGCTAAGTCAGCTGTAGTCATTGTCACTGAGCTGGGTCTCTGCCGAGGCATTGGGTGAGCTCCCTGGGGACCAGCACCCCTTGGTGACATGTTTAGCAAACTTTAGAGCAGATTTGGCATCTGCAAGAAAGTGCATTCTGCTCTAGAAAGAGACATGCAGCTTGGCCAGGTACAGTAGTGCATATTAAAAAATCTTCTTAGCGGGTAAGAAGTCACAGCGGACTGACAGCGTGAAGTCAGGATAAAATGAAATGTTAATACCTTAATATTGAATCAAGGCACACTCCTGCACCAGCCGTAGGCCCAAGGTCTCTATGAAGTCCTCCATTTTGGAGATTCCGGTTGATTCCGGGATCCCAGCGATTTGGGATTACTTCTAGCCCTCAAATCCAAATGCTTTTTTTTGGCTTTTATGAGGTCAAGAACCTTGTCCATGTGTAGCAAGTGTTCCTTGAAGACTGCCTGAAGGTCCGCATCAGAGACCTGGTTTTCCAGATGATCTAGTCTGGTTTCATTTTTGTCAAGGCAATGTTTGAAGTGGTCTAGTCAGCTAGTAAGTAGATCTTGTTTAGTGTCGACATATATGAAGACCCACATTTGCTATATGATGACCTGGCGTACCTTCAGGTGGTGCCTCTTCCCCCTTTCTAACAGGTACAGTCATGTCTACCCTCAATAGACTTTGTAGTGCTTTAAAGAATTTCATTTTCAATTGAAAATGCAAAATTCACAAATGACTTTTCGTTTAAACCAGGAAATGATTTTTCACCCACAATTCTGTGTTCACAACCAATACCAATGTGTCTCTCTGTGAAGTATCCAGCCAATGCCAGCGCTGCTTTACACCAACCGACCAATACCAGTGCAGCAATCTATTATGTCAATCTCACTCCTTGCAGCAGCTCACCCTCGTTTACAATTTTCACAAACATGTTCCATCACCAATTTACGCACTAGACAAATTCAAGCAATTTCAACAACTATCTTTGTGTGCTCCTCTAAAGAAATTAAAGTATTCAATCACACAAGAAACGGTCCAGAGCAACACTTTCTGACCTACCCTGACATCTACTTCAAATGAAACCTCGACCAGCGTTGTCTCACTTCGATTGGTACAGTTCCTCCCTGTGCCCTAGGATTCACTTTACCAATCACAACTCACAATCACGCACAAAGTCTGTATCCCAGTAGCACTGTCGACGACTCTCACGACTACCACCACATCACAGCAGACAACGCCACCCAGTGTCTTCTACACTGATAATTTATCTGTTTATCTCGGGATCCTCAGGCAACGTTGGACCCGATAGCCACTTCAACTTCTTTGCATTAACTGCCACATTCACACAACAGATTAAGAGATCTCAATCAGAACACCACACAATCACTGCAAAACACTGCAAGCTAAACTTAAGCTATTGCAACGCACAACCCTATTAATGCTCACACGTCTGCTACAACTTGTTTCCAAACCACTGGAACTTCATCAATCCTTCAAATTGTCCATTGGCTTTAGGGGTTTGGACTGGGCTGGAGCAATTTCTGAATGATACACCTGAACTCCCTCACTTTAGTGATGAACCATCCGACTATGTTACCAGTTGATGCAATGCTGGGCCAACCATCTTACCATTATTATCCGGTGGACCTTTTTTTAGCTGACTGTGGGGTAAATGGAGTTAGCATTAAATCAGGCATTCTTATTAACAGTGCAACACATTTGGCTACACAATAAGAACCAGGAATTGGTGATCATAGTTAAAAAGGTTTATTACAAATTAATAGTCAAGTTAAGGTAGATAAATCTCAATACTATGCTGTAAAGATGCAGAATAACAACTGGGTAACCCAACATCCTAAAGAAGTCCAGGCGTACTAGAATGAAGCAAACAAGCAGGTCAGACACAACAGTAAAAAAGACCAATAAGAGAATTTGATGCTTAAAGAAGAGTTTCTGGTTCTCTCTTCTATACATGGTTTCAATTTCAATTCTTCTGGATTAAGTACAAACTAAAGAGGTTGGTTTAGACCATGGGTACTCACAAACTTTCTGTCGGGTGCCAAAATTACGGTGTGGTTTGTGGCCAAGGGCCGCACCGGTAGGGGTGGGATCAGTGAGGGGGCGGGGTCAGTGGGGGGGCTAGAGTACTGCCGTCACACACCCTGGATCTACTACCCATAGGCACTATCAGTGTAGCTGACTGTTCCGGTCATTATTGTGGGCTCTATATGGACGGCTTCAGACGTCTTTCACAGCTTTGCATGCAATATTCCATAGATTGGGCTTTGATTCACCCCCTGCTCATGATTGTAAGGCTTTTCGTCCATTCCATTGCCAGATCTCTCTCAGTCAGTCTCTCTCTGTCAGAATCTCTCTCTCTCTCTCTGTCAGTCAGTCTCTCTCTCTTTCTCTCTCTCTCTCTCTCTCTCTTCCTCTCTCTCTCTTTCAGTTATTCAGTCTCTCTCTCTCTGTCGGTCAGTCTCTCTCTTAGTCGGTCAGTCTCTCTCTCAGTCAGTCTCTCTCTCTTAGTCAGTCAGTCAGTCTCTCTCTGTCTGTCAGTCAGTCTGTGTCAGTCAGTCTGTGTCAGTCAGTCTCTGTCAGTCAGTCTGTTTGTGTCTCTCTTAGTCAGTCTCTCTCTCTGTCAGTCAGTCAGTCTGTCTCTCTTTGTCAGTCAGTTTCCCTCTCTCTAAGTCAGTCAGTCTCTCTCTGAGTCAGTCAGTCTCTCTCTCTCAATCAATCTCTCTCTCTCTGTCAGTCAGTCAGTCAGTCTCTCTCTGTCAGTCTGTCTGTCTCTTAGTCTGTCGCTCTCTCAATCAGTCTCTCTCAGTCAGTCAGTCTCAGTCAGTCAGTCTCTATCTCTGTGTCTCCCTCCCTCTCTCTCTCTCTCGTCTCTCTCTCAGTCAGTCAGTCTCTCTCAGTCAGTCAGTCCGTCTCTCTCTCTGTCAGTCTCTTTCTTTCTCTGTCAGTCTCTCTCTCTCTCGCTCTCAGTCAGTCAGTCTCTCTCTATCGGTCAGTCTCTCTCTCTCCCTCAGTCAGTCAGTCTCTCTCTCTCCCTCAGTCAGTCAGTCAGTCTCTCTCTCTCCCAGTCAGTCTCTCTCAGTTAGTAAGTCTCAGTCAGTCAGTCTCTCTCTGAGTCAGTCTCTCTGTCAGTCAGTCTCTCAGTCGGTCTCTCTCTCCACTCTCTCTCTCTCTCTCCTCGCTCTCACTCTCTCTCTCTCTTCACTCTCTCTCTCCTCTCTCTCTCTCGTCACTCTCTCTCTCGCTCTCTCGCCACTCTTTCTCTTCACAAAGGCTGAGAGCCATGGGTACATTACCTGAAAGGTTCGCGGGCCGCCAAGGAAGGCCTGCTGGACCGCTGGCGGCCCGCGGGCCATACTATGAGTACCATGGGTTTAGACATTAAAAGGATCTCAAAAATCTGGTAAATGCAGAAAAATAGGAAATGTGTGGAAATGCGGGAAGGTACTGGAAGGTGTCAGCATTTCAGAAGCTCGGTCAAGAGTCTTCTTGGGACAGGGAAATGAGTGGTAACCTAAGCCAGACTCAGCAAGAGTCAAAGGAGAAGCATAGAGGTCTACACCTAAGTGGCTGAATGTCAAGCAGTGTGGACTGCAGTTATTTCCACCAGAATCTCCCAAGTAACACCCCTCTATTCACATCATTAGGGGCTCCATTGTCTTTCCATTCTCACGTTGTGAGCTGAAACATTAACGATTTCTCCCAGGCCAGACATGGGAGCGATATTTTCCTTAGTCACTCGTGAGCCTTTGCAAACAGTGCTGAGTGGAAACCTTCTGTTTACACTCCGGCTCTCCATGGTTCTTGCCAAGGTCTTCTTCTCATTCTTTCTCTATCTCTAGTACAGTGTTACATCTATTCTCAAACTAACAAACCATGTGAATGTACCTTCAAAGAAAAGACACGCAAGCAGAAAATGGAAAACAGCATCTCATGCAGAAAGAAATGCGACCTAGTTATGACAAGTTAACATATGAAATCAATGATGCACATTTAATTTTTTTTTTTTTGTTAATAACATTTTTTATTATTCGCAACCGCCTTCATACCGTCATCCTTTCCACAACAGGTGCATACAATACATAGTAATATATTGCTCTCTTGAGTTCACATACAATATTATCAGGCAACATGTCCATAAGAGTGTACGGTATTATCCAAGTTCCTATTTCCCGTCTCTCAATGGCTGTTAACAGCCTCCCCACTCTGGTAACTATTACCCTCAACTTTCCCCCCAACAAAATTACTACCCCCTTCCCCCTATCCCTCCCCCAGTGTGCTCCCCCATCAGTTCCAGTTTCAATGTGTCATAGCTTCTAGGTACATGCCCACTTTGCGCCGTCACTATTACCCGGCCTCTATCCCCAGGGCCCCCCGCGCTCTCCCCTTTCACCACCTTTTCCGTTCCCGCCATTCCCTCCACCCTCTCAACGCCCTGTGGTCTAGCAGTTGTTCGGTTCATCTTCCTGGCCTTCGCCAGCTCTACACAGCTCCTCAATTAGCGCTTCCCAAGCTCGCGCCCCCTCTAGCATAGTCTCCTTCTGAGACCTATGCGCCAGCCGTAACTTGATCACACTTTCACTCGCCGCCCACTTAAGGAATTCGTGTTTCCATCTTTGCAGTCTAGGCCCCTTGCTATGCTTTAAGTGGCTGGTTAACTCTCTTTTGGCTATTATCAGGCCTAAGTCTATAAATTTGCTTGTCATCTTATTGCGTTTTGTGCGTGGAAACCAATGCAACAAGCTCACCGCCATATCGTGAGTAAGCGTTCTCTCTGTCTCCAGTCCCAACGTCGTTAGTACCTCCTCCCATTAGGCAGTCAGGTTCGGGCAGGACCACATCATGTGTCGAAAGTCCGCCTCCTCCATTCCACATCTAGGGCAGTCAGCCTTGTCTGCCCCAAAAATCCGCTTAATGTGCTTCGGTGTCATATATTCCCTATGCATCACATAAAACTGTATTAGCTGGAACCTAGCGTTCCTCGTGCTCTTCCACGCCCTCTCTACGAGCTTAGGCCAAGTGGTGTCCGGGATATCCCTCCCCAAGTCCTGTTCCCACTGCTCCTTTAGGCGATCTAGCGGCTGCCTGCCTTCTTGTTCCATTCTCCTATTAAGGCACGTGACAGCCTGGAAAGTACCAGCCCCCATAACTACATATTGGCATATCAACGACGTCTTCGGCTCCGATAACTCCATCCTCCAGCGGCGTTGGATCGCCGCTACCAGCGCCGCGTGCAATAAGTAGTGGCCCCGGGGCAGGTCAAACCGTTCCTGTAGGCCCGAGAACGGTAATAAGACACCGTCGTCATAAAGGTCGCCCATCACAAAGAGGCCCTGCTTCTCCCAAGTCCCCAGTGCCGACCAATCTCCCCCATGGGGCAACGCTGTGCACGCCCCTATCGGCATTTCAGGCGCATAGGGGCACTCCACTCCATGCTTTTTGTTACTCCGAATCCAACAACGTTGCATCGTTCTCTCCTCATTTGTGATAGTATCTCTACGCAGCCGTTGCCCCATCAGGACATACGGAAGCACATGCCGCGGCACCCAGCAATTAAGTCCCGGGTCAGGCCCTCTAAACATCGCCGCCACCGCTTGCGTGAGCCATTGGAGCTGGGCCGCCAGATAGTACCGTTCAAAGTCCGGCACTGCCCAGCCCCCCGCTGCTCTGGGGCGCATCGTTATGTCTAGCGCAACCCTCCTCCTACCGGCTCCCCACAAGAAGGCTCCCACCATCTTCTTCAGCTGCCTGAACATTACCCCAGGTATCCATACAGGGAGTGTCCTGAAGAAATATAATAGTCTCGGCAATACTATCATCTTGAGTAAGGCTACCCTCCCTGCCACCGACATCTTCAAAGCAGTCCAGAACTCCATGCTCCCCTTAATTCCGCGGATTGCCCGACCGATGTTGCCCTCCAGGAGCCCATCTTGCGTATGGTAAATGTGGACTCCCAAGTAGGGCAAGCACTGCGCCTCCCATCTGATCCCTTGTACCTGGGTCTGCGCCGGGAAGTTCGGGTTCACCGGAAACAGACACGTCTTTGCCCAGTTAACCCGCAACCCCGATCTATTCCCATACTCTGTCAACATGCGTTTTGCCGCAGTTAACTCCTCTCCAGTGTCCTCCACAAACATTAGGAGGTCGTCCGCATACAACGAGATGTAATGCGCATTCTCCTGCAGCCCTAGGCCCCGATTTCGCTCCCCCGTACGCGCCAACATAGCCAATGGTTCTATTGCTAGTGCAATTAGTAGCGGGGAGAGGGAACATCCCTGCCTCGTCCCCCGCTCCACGCTGTACGCCCGGGAAATTGTTGCACCCGTTCGCACTCTAGCTGTGGCACCATTGTAGAGAATCCGGGTCCATCTCACATAATCTTCCCCTAGTCCCATTTTCCCCATCACCATTCCAGGCTATCAAAGGCCTTTTCAATATCTGTCGCCAGCACTACCGCTCCCGGCGTGACGTCTCGGTGCTCCTCTAATACACGCAGGAGACGTCTAATATTGCCGGCTGTATTCCGTTTGGGGATTAATCCTCCCTGGTCGCAATGAACCAAGGAGGTCATATATGGGAGCAGGCGCGTCGCCAGTATCTTGTTCAATATTTTATAGTCCACCGTTAACATTGAGAGCGGTCTGTACGCTGTCAGTTCGGCAGAGTCTTTGCCTGATTTTGGAATGGGAGTGATAATAGCCTCTCGCGTCGTGGGCGGCAGCATTCCCGCTGTCCAGGCCTGTTTGTACAGCGCCTGCTGCCGGGGGACCAGTATATCCACATATGTGGCGTAGAACTCACTCGGTAGCCCATCAACTCCCGGGGTCTTATTGTAGGCCATTTGCGCAATGGCCGTCTTAATTTCCCCTGACGATATCTCCTGACCTAGCGCTGACGATTGTTCCTCTTCCAGCTGGGGCCAGACCAGGCCCATGAAGTAGTCCTCCAACTCTTCAACATCAACATCTCCCTGACTACTATACAATGTTGCATAATAGCGCGCAAACATATCATTAATTCCCCGTTGAGTATAGTCTATTGTCGCAGCCGGCGTGCGGAGCCCCAGGATTGGCGCTCCCCCAGTATCCGGTGCAACAAGTCACGCTAAGAGCCTACCGGTTTTGTCTCCTTCGTAATGCATGCGCGCTCTATATGCTTTATAATCAAACGCCCTTAGCCTTTCAACTTGCTTCGCTACCTCCTCTATCGCTGTCGCCTCCTCCGTTGGATCCCTTCCCCCTGCATGACTACGCCTGTCCGCGTCTCGCTACGTCTCGTCAGCTCTCTGGACCTCGTCAAGTAAGACTTTCTGTACTCCTACCTTCCTAGAGATGCACATCCCTCTTACAACTACCATGAATGCCTCCTATTCTGCTGCTAGCGTGGACACCGTATTGTCATTGTCATGAAAATAATGGAGGATCCCCTGTTGGAGCTCGTCCTTAAACACCGGATCCTCCAGGACCTCAGGGCGCAGTCTCCACGTTGGAATCAACGCCCGGTCTTTGTACCATCCCAAGTGGAGCAGCAGGGGATAATGATCTGACACTGTTTTGGCCAAGTATTCACTGTGCTGCACTTTCACACAGACATCAGGCGTCCCCAGCATCGCATCCAGTCTCACATGCAAATCATGCAGCCCCGAATAATACGAGTAATCCCGTTCTTGCAAATACTGCGCCCGCCATACATCCACCAAGTTCCAATGCGACTGCCATCTCTGCTGCCTATCAGCCAGCCTTACACTCATCGACTCAGGCAGCGGCAGATGAGACCTGTCCATAGTTACATCCAACACTGAGTTGAAGTCACCCCCTAGCAGCATCGAGCTCGGGGTAGACAGCGCCATAACCCCAGATAAACGATCAAAGAAACTGCCCTGGTCAACATTTGGGGCGTATATACTCCCTATCAGAACCTCCACCCCATTTAGGCGCCCCACCAGCAAAACATAGCGCCCCTCAGGATCAATTATCTTATGTAGCAATTGGAATGGCACTCCCGCCCTAATCCACACTAGTGTACCTCTTGCATATGCGGAGTAGGTAGTGTAATATACCTGACCACGCCATCGACGCTGGAGCGCCCTGCCTTCTGCCAGCGTGAGGTGCGTCTCCTGTAGCAGCGCCATATACGCGCCCCTGCGCACCAAGTAAGCATGCACCTGATGTCGCCGAGTCATGGTGTGGAGGCCCCGTACATTCCAGGTTATGCACTTGTATGCCGGGGTAGAGGCCGTTGCCTTATCGCCTATACCCAGGAATCTGTTGCGTTTCCCGGAGCACACTGGTTCCCCTCTGAAACTTTTGAACAAAACTAAACACACCCCAACACCCCCTCTCCAGGACAGATGCCCCAACTTGAACACCCATCCAAACCATTGACTCAAGCAGAGTGCTCAGACCCTCGTGGAATCTACAACACCCTATAACACCGGGGGTAGGCACCAAGGTCCAAAGAGGCCCAGCTCGCCCCGCTCCCGCCGAACCCCGACCTTCAGTCATTGTCATCTCTCCCCATCCAGCAATATACAGACCAGCGTAGCAGGAGTCCACTGCAGTTGTTCAGGATCAACCGATCATAAGTCCACCAGCTCATCTGCCATTCTCGCCGTCACCTGAGGCAGCCGCTCACTGTCCACCCCCGAGGTCTCCGAACCCGAGCCATCCGTGTCCGGCTTCGAGCCCCCGTTGTCGCTCCGCAAGTCCAGGTCTGTCCTGGATAGCGCCGCCACAGCCTCCAGCGCCGCCGACCGTTCCGTCGCCACTTGTCGCGGTGTGGGCCGCGGGGAACCCGGTCTCCGTTTCCAAGTCTTTGGAATTCGTCTGGAGTTAGGTCGTAATGGGGCCCCCCGACCATCGTGACTGGGCTGTTGGACGCCTGCTTTGTAACGCTCTAGCCAGTCCCAAGCGTCTTCCGGGCAGCTGTAGAAGTAAGATTTATTATCAACCAGTATTTTTAAATTCGCCGGATACATCAGGGCATACTGCAGGCCCTCCGCTCGTAGCGCCTTTTTGACCGCCATATAGGACGCCCTCTTTCGTTGCACTTCCCACGTGTAATCCGGGAATAACGTGACAGAGGCGTTGCCCACTTTGTATGGTCCTTTCTTGCGCGCCTGTTCCAGCAGCCAGTCTCTGTCTTTATAATGCAGCAACTTGGCAATTACCGGTCTGGGAGGGCGTCCCGGCGCCAGCGGCCTCGCCGGTACTCTATGCGCCCTCTCCAGCGTGTAGAAGGGAGTCAGGCCCTCCGGTGCCACTTCAGCTTTCAACCAGCGTTCCAAGTACTCCAGAATGTCCTTACCCTCAACCCCCTCCGGCAGACCCACTACACGTATGTTACTCCGCCGATTTCTCCCTTCTGCATCCTCCGCCCTCTGTTCCAGCGCCCGCAACCGAGTCTGTACCTCCGTCATTTGGAGTGTTAGCGTCGCAGTTGCCGGTTCCAAACTTTCTAGGGACGTTTCCACCATTTTCACCTTGTCCGCTAACTTGTTATGGACCGCTCTCAGTAACCCCAAACTCGTCGTTACTTGCGCTATGTCCGCTTGCAACGCTTCTCGCGTGGTCGTTATGGCCTGCAAGATCTGGTCAACTTGCTGCTGCGGGAGGCCATCCGTGGGCGCCGGTTGTCTAGCCGGCTCCACCACTGTACTCTCCGCCAGGTCTCGAGTGGACTGCTCAGCCCCCTGCTTATGTCGGGGCTTCCCCATCGCGTCCTGCAGCCTCCCGTCCCGCTATCTCGTGGCTGCCTCTAGTCCAGGGCAGCAGGGCTCCGATCCAAGCGTGGCGGACGCTCGCGCTCACTCCCCTTGGCAGATCACGGCTCCGGCGCCGTATCCCTTCCTGAGGCCTACCTCTCGGCAGTGGCGCAGTCCCTGTGTCCGCAGCCCATCTCCCTTTCCGTCGCCGTTCAGCTCCTTACTGCACCCACCACAGCACAGCAGATCCGCGCCCAGAGCCTGTTCCGCCGCTGGCACCAAGGCCCCGGCTTTAGCGCTTCTCCCTGTGGCGCTATGGGGGCTCTGCCCTGAGCCTGCAGATCGTCACGGGCCGTGGATCAAACAAGCATCACACCCCGGGCAGCAGCACCAGGTCCCGCACCGCCGCACTATGTTACTACCACCAGGCAATGCGGCCAGGTCCATGCGCCGCGCGGGGCATCCAGCGCAGTCGAGGGTCCACTTCAAAAGTCAATGCAACCCAGGCTGGGTTTCCCGCTGCTCTGTTCGCGACTGCGGCCTCCTCCTCGCCGCCGTCGCGCACCGACTCTCCCGTGCACCAGCTGCCCCGTGTACTCGTGCCCCTTCCTCTGTAGCCGTGGGGGGAGGGGGGACCCTGCCACAATGGGTCCCCTATGTCACAGTCCCCGACCCCAGTTCATGCCAGAGCTACTACTCTCCGGATCCGCTGTACAGGCAGTGTCCCAGGCTCCGCAATCAAAGTCGACGGCCAGCCCCGGGGCTCACAACTCCGTCTCGGTCCGTCCCGGGATCTCTGCCGCCGGTCTGAACTTCCCTCCCAAGCGTCGCCGGCCTCTCCGTACCTTCCTACGTCTCCGTGGCAACAGCGCCGCAGCACCCTTCAGGGCCGATGTCACCCACACCTCTCCCCAGGCTCCGCACTCCTCTCCCGTCTTCACTGGGCGCAGCGGCCGGCCTTTCAGGGTCCGTGACCGTTCCCAGCCGCCATCTTGATTCCCTGATCAAGCGCTCCGCAGCTCTCGGCCGCCGTCCGCTCCACCAGCTCCCTCAGCTGAGCCGCACACAGCAATGTGCTCCTCTCCACAGGGCCAGCTCAGTCGTCAGGCGCATGCTGTATTGGGGCACCGTTTTCGGCGTTATTACTCAGGAGTTTCGGTCCGGCTCCGGCGGAGCAGCAGGCTCTCACGTCCGCCTGCATTCAAGCCTCGGCCACGCCCCCAATGATGCACATTTAATACACGTGTTCACATTCAACGTAAATGCATGAAAACTGTCAGTACTTTAGATTCATGTTAAGGTTACATAAAAGTAAAATAACTTTGAGTGTACGTCTCTAAATGTGACTAGGAACTACATTTAAATGCAAATATGAAACATTGGTGCGCACATTACATAAGTGTTTTTAGTTTCTAAAGTAAATACATTTAATAGTGTCAGGATGGTTTTACTCCATCACCATAACAATAAATGTTGTTTAATACAGCTAATGCACACACTGTATATAACCCTCTATTTCTACAGTGAATGCACCTCAATAGTGATGTCAAGAGCAACTCTTTACATTAATAACGTTAGGACACACACAGTACATGTACTAAGTGCACATATATATTCCATACTGGTGATGTGTTAGGATGGAGCCAAAATTACGCTTCTCCAGTGTCTAGCCTATTTTCAATTCCATTTCTTAAGGTTTCAAGTGCTGTTTTTAATTTCCCATATTGTGTTCAGAAGTCAGGCCCTACATGTTCCACCCTTGTGCATGCTGTTCTTCTGGACAGCATACGGCCACAGAGACCATGCCTGGCTTCTTACAGCGAGCCAGAGAGGCAGCAGCATGTACTGAAAACACGGTGAACACTCCCTGATGTAGAGAGTGTTGGTACGCCGACCTCTCCTGGGTGATGGTATTGACTTCTTGTTGTCTGATTTACAAGCATTGTCTCTGTAGCAGTAACTTTTACACTTATGGATCCTCTGCAGAATGTGAAGTTCCCCAGTTTATATGCTGTAACCCAAAAATTGGCAGTTTTCATTGATTCCATTTAAAGGAGTTTTTTTATTTTATTTTGAATGTAAAAGAAATCATGACGACACACTGGAATTGTTTCATGTTATGTACTTTGTTCCCTATCAGAAAGATTTTCTTTTTGGTTAAACTGGTTACCTTATTCCAGGTGCTAGTTTGGTGTTTGTACTAATCCAGATTAGACACTGAAAATTGGGTGTTATTCACTTTTACTGTTTTTGAGGCATATTAGTATTAATCGGCTTCACTTCGCTCATTCTTCTGTAGCACACAGTTTGACTAATGAGAATGGCTTGTTAAATTTGTATGTAAAAGCCACATTTACAAAATGGAACATATTTAAAATAAAATAGGTGCTCAAACTCAAGCCTGTTTTTTGTCTAAGTTTGCCAAGTTTTGATTACACATCATGCCTCTTTCTTACACTACTCTATGCTTCCTGTCACTGTAACCCACTGCTGTGTATTTGTTGTTATGTTTCACCTGATAGAGCAAATGCACTTGTGGCAATCTGTTTCTTAAAGAAAACACAACAAAAACCTCTAAAAAGAGATTTTAGCCTGCGTATTACTTACCACTGGTTGGCTTCATTGTCACTCTTATTTTCTTCCTTTTCCTTGGTGAGTGCATGTCTGTGCGTGTCAGTTTCACTTTGTCTCCATGTGTGTTTTCTTCCCCAGATCATGGACCAAGTACTGATTGATTACTTGATTAGTGTTCTTGCATGCCACTTGCGCTTGGATTGTGGTGCTTTTTTTGTTGTTGTTGCTTTTGCTTGCAAGTCCTTGAAACTTGAAACCATCAAAATTGGAGCTCAGCTCCAAGAGCTGAACACAAACAACTGGCAATAATGACATTTTGTTGCCTTTGATCAATGTCTGAAACCTTCATTTTGACCAACTATTGCTTTAATTCATGATGAAGCTGTAAACATACTCCCTTCATTTAAGACTTTTTACATACAATACGTGCTTTTGTGAATTAATGTTTGTCGCTGTCACATTTACTTATATATTGGTTACCTCTTTTATAATTTAGAGATTGTTTTATTCACCATCAAACATGTGGTGTTTTCAAAAGGGTTGTTTGACCCTTCCCTCCCTTTACCCACCCAAAACCACCTAATATCACCCTTACCTCCCTTTCTCTCTACCCTCCCAAACTCTAAATGCGCCCTTACCATTCTTTTATCTCTACTTACTCGAACTCTAAACTCAACCTTACCTCCCTTTAGCTCTATCTACCCTAAACCCTAAAATCTCCCTTCCCTCTCTTTACCTCTAACCTCCACCAAACCCTTACTTCCCTTTACCTCTACCCATCACCCGAACCGTAAAATCACCTTCACCTCTAGGCACCCAACCCCTAAATTCACCCTTGCCTCCCTTTTTACATCTAACCATCCCGAACCCTGAAATCACTCTTGACTCCATTTATATCTACCCAAGCAAACTCTAAATTCAGCCTTCCCTACGTTTACCTCTTCCCACCTCTAACACTAAATTCACCCTTAATCCCCTTTAGAGCTACCTATCCCGACCCCTAAAACCACCCTTGCCTCCTTATACCTCTACCCAGCCCCGAAATCTTAAATCACCATTGCCTCTACCTACCCTTGAACCCTAAAATCATTCTTACCTCTATTTACCTCTACCCACCACTAAACCCTAAAATCGCCTTTACTTCCCTTTAATTCTACCTACCTCTTAAACCTAAAATCACCCTTTCCTTCCTATCTCGACCTCCCTTGAACCCTAAAATCTTCGTACCTCCCTTCATAACCCAACCTTGAACTCTATTGTCACCCTTACCTCCCTTTACCTCTACCCACCTGCAAACCCTAAAAACACCCCTCTCTCCTTTAACCTCTACCTACCCCTAATCCCTAAAATCACCCTTTGTTTCACTTTACTCATCCTTAAACCCTAAAATCTCTTGTTTATGTTATTAAAAAAAAAACCTTACCTGCATGGTAAACACTGTGTGGTAAAGGCTGCTTGTTGAAAGGCGGTTCCCCTCAGGTAGGTCACATTCAAACCCCCTCTTTAAACACTGTCCTGCTATCACCCTAGAGCCCCGAAATGTTTTGAGGATGCTGTCTTTTGTTTTATGCCCTTCGGTTTGTTTGGTGAGCACTTTCACCTCTTTGACAGCTTGCCACATGCCTCCCCCTACACCCTATACTTTAGGTCTCGTTTTAGACGGCTCATGCGCTGTTGCTTGCAAGACATTTTGTTTACTTACAGGGGGCAAGATCATGCCCATTGCTTACCACTGGCTGGATTCATTGTCACTCTCATTTATTTGCTTCTCTCTGATAAGCTAGTGCCGGTTTCACTTCCTCTTCGTATGTTTGTCCCAGAAAACTTCCTTTAGGACGAAGCTGGAATCACGCTGTGCCTTCACAGCGCTGGCAAGAGAACAAATGCGTCTTTAGCACGCATTCGTTCTGCACTCAAGTCGTTACAACGACTTGCCTTACGTGGGCGCAATGGTGGAGTGGTGTTGGAATTAGTCCAACACCTTCCTTACTGTTGCGCAGACTGGCGCAGGTCAAGATGCCACGACTGTATGCAAGCTATGGCGGGCTGGATGTCATCAAACTGCCTAAAACTTAACGCAGGAAAAATGGAGGTGATTATATTTGGGAACATCACAAATCTCTGGACACCGGATTGGTGGCCAAATGTAATGGGAACGCTTCCGGCCCCTGCTGAGCAGGCTAAGAACTTGGGATGAATGTTGATTCTAAACTCTCCTTTGGTGACCAGATAAGCGGGGTTGTTTCAACCAGTTTTTACATTCTCAGAATCTTGAGGAAAGTAAAATTCCTCCTTCCTGAAGATAGTTTGAAGATAGCAGTCACAGTGCTCATTCTGTCACGTCTGGATTACTGTAATAGTCTCTATCTGAACATCCAACAGAGACACTTGAACAGACTCCAGATCATATAGAATGCGGCAGCCAGGCTGCTAACAGGCACACCCAGGTTCGTCTGTGTGAGGAAGGGACTTAGAGATCTTCACTGGCTCCCTGTGAAACAACGTGCACAATTTAAGGCCCTTTGCATGGTTTTTAAGGCCCTGTTGGGCATTGGTCCCGCTTACCTGAGACAACGTATACAACAGTACGTTCCTGGAAGAGCGTTGCGCTCTTCGGAAGCAAAACAAGTGATCGTTCCTCATGTGAAAGAAGCCAGTTGGGGTGGCAGGAGTTTTCTCCACTGTGCTACAAAGGCTTGGAACAGCTTACCTCCGCATCTTAGAAATGCAACTGCGCTCCTCCCCTTAAGGAGGGGACTGAAAACCTGGCTTTTCACTTGAACAGCCTTATTATATCTATAACCAGGTTGGCAGTGCCCAGCACCAGGACACCCTAGGGTAACAGTGCGCTTTAGAAGCTTTATCACCGTTATCATTAACAACTGGAGTGTAATGGTAAATTAAACTATACCAATCCAGCGCCCCCCTAAGGCAAGTCGTTAAAATGACTTGCGTGAAAAACAAATGCATGCTAAAGATGCATTCGTTCAAATGACGGAGTTCCTAAGGCATGTGCGAAAAACGCATGTAGAATTCTACTGTGCAAAATGGCTAAAAGAAATTGACAATGCCAATAGCTCTTGCACAGGTGAAACCTAATGGCTTTGCATATGCTTTAGTCTTGCTTTCTCTGTGGCAGTGAGTCAGCACATGTCAGCCACATGTGCTTTCAATCATGGTGTGAGTTTATTGCACCTGATATCTAGCAGGTTTGTGCTCATTCTGCTGTTGTCTTAGTTTTTTTATATTCCATTTTAGTTTTGTTTTAGTTTTTATTGGAAATTGGGTTACTGGTTGACTGGGGTTAAACCCTATTCAAGCAGCAATCACAATCTCTGTCATGGTGAAACACAAACCCCAAATTAACGTTTGCTTAACCCTTTGGTAGCTTGGCACAAAAGCAGTCAAGCTTAGCTCCGAGGCAATGTATGAAGTATTTGTGCAGCACTTAAAACAGTAATAACATGTAAATATTTCACAAGAAAGATCCCACAGCAATTTATAAAAACAGGGTAAAATGTAATAAATTATGCAACACAAAAATGACAAAATCCAATTGGTAGAATTGAAGATATGCAATTTGAACGCTTTAGGTAAAATAGTGCCCAGAAGCACGAAGCGCCAACTGTGGTTATCAGGTTGTGTTAGACTGAAACAAAGTCACAAGTTCAGGCTGACCACGATGGCGCACGGGCCGGATACAGGGACCAAGTTAGGCCTGCAGAACAAAATTGCCTTAAATCCTGCTTTGCGGAGCCTTTTGAGATCCCCCGTCGAGGATGTGTCGCACACCTGTTGGTCTAAAGAAGCTGCGGTGTTGCGATGCGGAGTCCTGCATCACTGTCGAATAGGCCTTTGAGGAGAGACTTGCGATGGAAAGGGATGCATCGAGGATGAGTTACGCATCGACAATCGCAAGGTGGCTGCAAGCTGCGATGCGAGGTCCTTCATCGGGGATGCGCTGCGCAGTGGCAGTTGCGAGGAGATGCAGTGCACTGTGCTGGTTCTGTTGGCACAGCTGGGCTGGCAGAGCACCTTCAGGCCCACTTCCAAAGGTCCAGGCCTTGAGTGGCAGCACTTGACCACTTGAGGGGTAGTACTTAAAGCAGACAGAGTCCAGGTGCTGTGTTCAAGGTGGTTGGAGCATTTTCTGTACCTGAGGCTCTGATCAGGAGTCCAGCCAACTAGCCATTGGAGTCACTCTGGTGGTCCTGAGATCAAGATGCAGGTCCAGTCCTTCTACTCAAGCAGCATGCAGAGCCGCGCAGTAGTCCTTCTGAGTCTTCTGCTGGCCCAGCGGTGTACTCAAGAGTTGGGTCTGAGGGTCCAATATTTATACCAGGTGTCAGCTTTGAAGTAGGAGAAGGTTCTGGAGGTTTCCTCCCTCAGAGGTGTTTGGAATTTCCTTCCTCCCTGCCCTGACCCCAGTTTGTATGGAGTTACAACAAGCTAGTATCAAACCCCTTGTGAGTGTTTTCAGGCAGAGCCTTTAAGATGTGTAAGTGTGGTAGATAACAGCTCCTCCCCCTCATCAAGTCTGAGATTGCCCATCCTGCCAACATCTCTTGCCCTTTGTCTCACTGTCTGAGAGCAATACACAAAGACCAACTGCCAGCTATACCTAGTCTTAAGAAGCCGCAGACACCAAATGGTTGGGACAAGAAAATGCCAACATTCTCCAAGTGGCATTTTCAGAATTGTGACTTAAAATCCAACTTTACCATCAAAGAGGGTTTTAAATTAAAACTCTTTAGACCCCAAACTCGACATTCCTACCTGCTCCAAATTGAAAGTTATCAGTTATTAAATGTAAGAAGTTAACCTAATGTTATCCTGTGGGAGAGGTAGACCTTGCAGTGCTGGAAAACAATTTTAAGAGTATTTCACTACCAGGGCATGTAAAAGTTAAAAGTACATGTAAAACATTTTGACTACACTACACCCTGCCCTATGGGTTGTTTAGGACCTGCCCTAGGTGTAATTAATACATGCAAAAAAGCAGGGCACGAGTCGGGGGTGCACGCGAGTACACGGCGTCCACCCCCTCTTTTTACAGGGTGGGTGCCGTCCCCCCTGCTCCTGCTAAGACGTATGGCCCCACAGATATATGTTGAACTTGTCCCAGTGTAATTTTGAAACACCGGGACATGTTCATCATCAGCTTCTGCACGTTGTCTGCTTTTGATTCCCAGCAGGAATGTGCTTGCAGCGAGGGGGCTTTTTCCCCCACCTCCAGCCGGGCAAGGATAAAGATAGAAATTAAGGGGCCATCAGGCCTCCTTGTGATCGAGGGTCAGACTAGAGGCGTTCTGGAACCTCGCAACTGCACCAGCGAGGAAACAAAAGCACACAGATTATTATCTCTTCACAGGTATTTAAGAGATGCATGCCTTTTACTTTGTTGTATACATCTGATGTCAGATAGGTTGGTCTGTCTCAGTATTTACACAAATAAATTGAAATAGAACTATTCTACTTCTTTTAGAGGGCTACTCATCCCAATGCAGAGTGTTAGAGCACTTTACATAACATACACATTAGCCATTCCAAATAAATCATGTAAGTGTGTAAATTAATGTACAAGATGTGTTAAATGAGACAGTCAGGGTTACAAGGTGTAGGAGTCAAATACCCTTCATAGGTCATTGTGGTCTACTAGAGGGATTACAATTTAATAACTGTAAGTAACAAAAGGATCTCTGTGTTCATAGCAGTAATCCACTTACCTATCTACATTAAATAAAATTGTGATCTGCATGGTACATGATATGCTTTGCAGGAGACAACTTAAAAAAAAACATATTTTATTGCATTTTCAGTTGGCATATGTTATAACATACACATATCAGAGCATAACTTCCAGTGAGGTCACTTCCTATGGTGCCACCTGGAATGTCACGTGTCATGACATCATGTGCTTTGATAGCACGCCTCATGATGTCACTTGCATACTGCCTGACTTGGTCAGTCCCCCAACTTCTTTTTTTAGGACTTGTGCCCTGCCAAAAAGGACATTTTAGGCCTGGCTAAAATGATTATTTTGCCAAGTTGAAATGACAGGTTAAACTAAACACACAGGTTGCAATGGCATGCCTGAGGCATGGTTTCAAGGCTTCTTAGATGGGTGTTATAATTAGTGCTGCAAGCCCACTGGTAGCAGGTTACAGGCCCTGGGTACATGTAGTATCACTTTACTAGGGACTTGCACGTAAATGAAATGTGCCAATTGGGGGTGATTAACAACAACAAAAAGACCTGATCTGCTCGGGCAATCAATTTATTCACTTTCTGAGTGGGAATGGGAGTTTACTTTCTCCCTCATCAGAACCCTTCATATTATATAGGTATTGTCCCTTCTCATACTCGCCCTCTCATCTTAATTCTTTTTTTATAGAAAGGAAGGAACCAACCTCTGAGTCACCAGTCACCGTGTTCGACTTAAATACCCTACACTTTAACAGGTATATACACCACTTTAGGTAAAAAAATTTGAGAAAAGCAAGGTAGCACCTCACGTGCGCACCACCAGAGGAGCTTACTGGTTAATCATTACCAGTTATGCCCACGTTTCTCATCATTGGTCACTACCTTGCAAACAAAAAATATTGTGGGTGTCCAGAAAAACAGTGAAACCAGTGAATATGTGTGTGATAATAACAATACAACCCCGTGAAATTAAATTCGAGATAAGCCACACTGTCACCACAGAGCTACTTTTATTCTCAACTTGTGGGCTTATTCAAAATAAAAACAAACTGCATGTTTGCAGACCATGTAATGATGGGCCACATGTTTCATTGCCTGTATATTGTAGTGGCAATTTCTTCAGGGCACGAGGATCTTAGTCCACCTTTTCTGGACCCTTATTGCAAACAAACGGTGACTGTTTAAACAAAGAGAAGGTTCATTAAAAACACGTCCAGCCAGTAAGAAATTCATCTAATTTCAATGATTTTATGTTTTTGAAAGCCCGAATTGCATATTTACCCGGTAGTAGCCAAGGCCCCTCGTACCAGCTACCACCTCGTCACACAGGAACTATATATCGATAGTAGTCCTGTTTCTTACAGTGGACACTTATGTTGTCCACTTTCTGAAATGACAAACCAGTTTTAGTGACTTCATATAGAGCAAAAATCAGATTATGACCAATTATCATTAATATGAGACCCCAGGTACTATTGCTGTTTTGTTCATCACTGTGCAATATTGTGATCTATTTGAGTTCTGGTATCAACGCTATCAGTAAGACATCGATATCGACTGTATCTACATCCTAAAAATACTCAAAAATGCTCAAGTTGCTGACCCCATGCGCAGTTCAGTCCTGAGTCATACCCTTTTAAATTGTTTAGCACCCGTCCCCATTACCCTCCTTACATGTAAACAAGTTGCACCAAAATGCACACGCTCACTGCAACTAAAGACTCTGTCTCGATTTGAAGAAAGGCTGGGGCTCTTGCCGTGCTTGACACAAGACGAGCGTCGTCTCGTTCTCGATCATTCACCGAAGGGCACCTTCATTCAAATACAGCGGGTCGAGAAGCGGAAGGCCGCCGTCCTGTCAAGTCACGTGATCGGCACTCAAGTATGAGCGCCATATTGGAATAGTCACTCTACTTGATTAATCGATTCTTACTCAAAAAAAGGGGGGCATCAAAACATTCTAATTTACTTTATCCGCGCTAGTGCTTCAGAACTATTTACAAAAGAGTGGGTAAAACTATGGCTCAGTCATTTTCCGGTAACGCGTAAGGCACTATTAAATCATTATCCAAATCGAGTGTAAATGTAACACTCTATTTAGATACCTTGTGTCAATTGCCAGTTTCAACACCCTAGATCATTTATATGGCATAAAGATATTGTACAGAATAACGCCACCTCATATCATCCGCATCACCTGATATTATATCTAATAGATGTGGCATATCACAGTAATTTATAAGGGTTTGTAGGGGCACATTGGATATCACATCAGTATCAACCTTCACTACCTGCATGTCCCATTACTCATTTGGGAAGCTGATACATTAAAGGAATGTACCCACAATCTTCACTGTTAGGGGATATTTCTTCATAGATACATCCACCCCTGATACGAAAAAAGCTGTTGTGTTTTTTTAAAAACCATATCAGAGCCCTGATATAATAGATCACATACTGACCCTATTCCACTCAATAGTATCGTTCAGACCCACTTGGTCAGATTTCTCCCAAAAAATCCAATGGGCCTCTCTTTTGGTTAGTAGTTGTTTCAATGTTAAAGGTATCCCCACCACTTTTTTCAGTACAACCCAGGTCAATGACCTAGCATCATGATTTTAATTTTTAAAATGTTGTACAAGTCTGGTCGTGAGTTTACCTGCTCTAATAGTGCTGAGGTGTTCCTGAATGCGAATCTTGATCTTTCTAGATGTCAGTCCTATGTAGTGCAATCCGCACGTGCAAGTCCGGCGATAAATCACATTCACTATGTTACAATTAGTGAATTTTGTCAGATGCCAACATCTCCCACCAAGTAACTCCACATCTTTTGTTCTCACCGTTAAATCACATACAGAACAGGACCCACATGGGTAATGTCCTGCAGGAAGCGTGGAGTCTTTAATGCATGGTTTAGGGCGAGAGTGTACCAACTTATCTTTCAAGTTGCATGCCCTTCTGAAAGCGAATCTGGTTAGGGCTATTTCGATACACTGTAAGACAAAGGATTGTGGAGTATCGTAAAACCACTGTTGCTCCCCAAGAGCACGCGCTGCTGCCACCAGCGTGGCATCTTGGGGTTTACAAGTATACAGTGACTCAATATCAGTGGTCACCAGAAACTCACAAGTGGGATCAAACTGTATATACTCTAAAATGTTTAAGACATCCCTAGTATCCTGGACAAACGAGGGTTGTTTTAACACTCGATTTGGATAATGATTTAATAGTGGCTTACGGGTTACCGGAAAATGACTGAGCCATAGTTTTTACCCACTCTTTTGTAAATAGTTCTGAAGCACTAGTGTGGATAAAGTAAATTAGAATGTTTTGATGCCCCCCTTTTTTTGAGTAAGAATCGATTAATCAGTAGAGTGACCATTCCAATATGGCGCTCATACTCGAGTGCCGATCACGTGACTTGACAGGACGGCGGCCTTCCGCTTCTCGACCTGCTGTATTTGAATGAAGGTGCCCTTCCGGTGAATGATCGAGAACGAGACAACGCTCGTCTTTTGTAAAGCACGGTAAGAGCCCCAGCCTTTCTTCAAATCGAGACAGAGTTTTTAGTTGCAGTGACCAGGTGCATTTTGGTGCAACTTGGTTACATGTAAGGAGGGTAATTGCCACGGGGACGGCGCTAAACAATTTAAAAGGGTATGACTCTGGACTGAACTGCGCATGGGGGTCAGCAACTTGAGTATTTTTTAGTATTTTTAGGATGTAGATACAGCCGATATCGATGTCTTACTGATAGCGTTGATACCAGAACTCAAATAGATCACAATATTGCACAGTGATGAACAAAACAGCAATAGGACCTGGGATCTCATAATAATGATAATGGGTCATAATCTGATTTTTGCTCTATATGAAGTCACTAATACTGGTTTGTCGTTTCAGAAAGCGGTCAACATAAGTGTCCATTGTAAGAAACAGGACTACTATCGATATATAGTTCCTGTGTGACGAGGTGGTAGCTGGTACGAGGGGTCTTAGCTACTACCGGGTAAATATGCAATTTGGGCTTTCAAAAACATAAAATGATTGAAATTAGATGAATATCTAACTGGCTGGACGTGTTTTTAATGAACCTTCTCTGTGTTTAAACAGTCTCCGTTTGTTTGCAATAAGGGTCCAGAAAAGGTCGACTTTGTCCTCGTGCCCTGAAGAAATTGCCACTACAATATACAGGCAATGAAACATGTCGTCCCATCATTACATGGTCTGTAAACATGCAGTTTGTCTTTATTTTGAATAAGCCCACAAATTGAGAATAAAAGTAGCTCTGTGGTGACAGTGTGGCTTATCTCGATTTTAATTTTACAGGGTCGTATTGTTATTATCACACACATATTCACTGGTTTCACTGTTTTTCTGGACACCCACAATATTTTTTATTTGCAAGGTAGTGACCAATGATGAGAAACGTGAGCATAACTGGTAATGATTAACCAGTAAGCTCCTCTGGTGGTGCGCACGTGAGGTGCTACCTTGCTTTTCTCACATTTTTTCACCTAAAGTGGTGTATATACCTGTTAAAGTGTAGGGTATTTAAGTCGAACACGGTGACTGGTGACTCAGAGGTTGGTTCCTTCCTTTTTATAAAAAAAAATTAAGATGAGAGGGCGAGTATGAGAAGGGACAATACCTTTATAATATGAAGGGTTGCTGATGAGGGAGAAAGTAAACTCCCATTCCCACTCAGAAAGTGAATACATTGATTCCCCGAGCAGATCAGGTCTTTTTGTTGTTAATTAATTTGAGTGACGGGCGACCTGATCTGAATGCGTCCCCTCTGCAGCTCCTTGTTGTATAGAAAACCAATTGGGGGCGAGCCAATTTCATCATGTATAGAGAAGAGAGAGCACGCACACTTTAGCACTGGTTAGCAGTAGTAAAATACAGAGAGTCCTACGGCCAACAAAAACGAGATCAGCAAAAACATGGAGAAGTAAGACAAAACGCTTGCGGTAACACCATCTTAAGGCTGACACGTCTAACAGTTTTATGTTAGGAAAATGTCAAGATCACATTAATATGAAAAACAAACAAAAAACCGCTCTGCCTTTCAAAGTGTGTGCACGCTCTCTGTGTGAGCCCTGCATCGGCACTTTATAACTTAACTATTTTTCTTCCAGCGTGGAGGTTGGAGTTCGCGTGGAAGCCTTCAACTGCGAGGAGTGGACTCGGGGCAAAGGGCGCCACATTAACAGCGCCTTCCTCATCTATGGCGCGGTGAACGACAAGGATGAACGGCTGCTGTTCCCTGGCATCAAAGCCCCTTCCAAGGTCAGCATCGGTACAGGAGAGCTCGAGAACACATAGAAAGCAGCTAATGCCCCGATTACTTACCGGTAATCTTCATTACTCCGACTCCTAGTCTTCCTCGCCACAGTATTCACATATGAGCCTCCGGCTCCACACAGAACTCCAAGTAAAATTAAAAGAGCAGCGCTCTAGTCTCCCCTCCCTCCTCCAATATGGCCCCCAGTGTCTTCAGCCAATCCCATAAAGGGATACATAGCAATCAACACGACCTGATAAACAAAGCCGCAGACATGAAGCCACCACCAGGGCCGGGAGGGAAGGGAAACTATACTGTGGCGAGGAAGACTAGGACTCGGAGTAATGAAGATTACCGGTAAGTAATCGGGGCATTACCTCCTTGTCCAGTCTTCCTCGCCACAGTATTCACATATGAGCCGATACCAAAGCAACCAGCTTCATGTAAAGAAAAAGACCACACCAAAGTGGAGTGAAAAACAAATTTTAATATACAGAGGTACAGCAATCAAGACAACCTCTCAAGGCATCCCCGCAGTCAGAACAGAAGATGCAAATGAAACAGAACCCCCACCCCCAACCTGGAGGCGGTATTGGGATATGAATGTATGAGGCGAAGACCAAGTAGCAGCCCGGCAAACATCCTCCATGGACACCCCTTTGAAGGAGGCCCAAGACACAGCAACAGAGCGGGTGGAACGCCCCTGATCAGGAAGGGAGGGAACATCAGAAACCGAAGCATATGCCAACAAAATGGCCTCCTTAATCCAGCGACTGATCGTCGACAGGGAGGGTTTCAGTCCCTGACGCGACAAACCATAATTGACAAACAAGTTGTCCACTTTGCAAAAGGAAGACGTGCGTGACAAATATATCAATAAAGCACGACGAACATCTAAGAGGTGCAACAGGGATTCCTCATCCGAGGAAGGATCAGGACAAAGACAAGGAAGCACCACCTCAGAAGACCTGTGAAAATAAGAATCCACTTTTGGAACGAACGTAGGATGAGGGCGCAACACAACCCTGTCCGACAAAACCAACAAAAAAGGAGCAGAACGAAGGAAGGCACCCAACTCACCCATACGTCTGGCAGAAGCAATCGCCACAAGAAACACCACCTTGAGTGTTAAAAACTTCAACCCCACCGACTCCAAAGGCTCGAAGGGAGCCAACTGCAAGGAGCGCAAAACCAAAGGCAGGTCCCAAGGTGGAGGACACATAATAGGACGGGGGCGTTGGAAAGAGAGAGACTTAAAAAGTCTAGCAACCAATGGTGAAATAGAAATTAAAGGGAGGACATGGAACGCCTGAATCGCAGCCCACTGAGCCCGAAGAGTCGAAATGGCCAAGCCCAGCACAAAACCATCATTCAAAAAATCCAAAACGCGAGCCGGATCCAAAGAAGCCATCGACAGATCGCGACAGACACCAAGAAACAAAATTATCCCAGTGTTTCGCATAGGATTTAAGAGTAGAAGGTCTCCTGGATTGCTGAATGACCCCAGCCACAGCCAATGAACAGCCAGTTCGCATCAACGAATCCCTCTCAAGAGCCAGGCCCGCAGACCCAGGGAACGGAACACAGGCAGAGGAAGAAGAGGACCCAACAGAGGATAAGGACTGAAAAGCAAGGCCCACCCCGGAGACACAGCTAATTCCAACATCAGGGGATACCAAGGTCGACGCATCCAACCCGGAGCAATGAGAAGCACAAAGGATCCCTCCCTCTTGATCTTCTGCAAGACCGCCGGAATCAGGGGAACAGGGGGAAAGGCATACAAGAGACCCGTCGGCCAAGGGAACGACAGAGCATCCACCCTCCATGCATCCCGGCAAGGCATAATTGTGCAAAAGCAACGGATCTTGAAATTGTCCTGGGAAGCAAAGAGGTCGACAATCGGACAACCAAACATCTGCCGCAACCTCCTGAACATCACATGTGTCAGGGACAAAGAGCCCATGGAGGGAAACACCCGTCTCAGACAATCCGCCACAGTGTTCTCCGTGCCAGGAAGATAAATGGCAGATAGGGACTCCAGATGCAACTCCGCCCAACAACAAATCCGACGGCTGAGGCAACTGAGGGATTGAACCTTGCACCCTCCTTGATGGTTTATATACGACATCACAACCTGATTGTCCGTTCGGACCTGCACATGGTGACCCTGAACCAGATCCGAGAAATCCAACAAACCCAGAAGTACGGCTTTCAGCTCCTTGTAGTTGGAGGAACATGACAACACCGACTGAGGCCAAACCCCCTGAGTTGTCGAATCCCCCAGAGTAGCACCCCACCCCAGCAGGCTGGCATCGGTAGTGACCACGCGGGTGGGAACAATCAGAAAGGGGCGGCCCCTGGACAGATGACCCTCATCCAACCACCAACCCAGGACCACCCGAACTTCTGCCGACATGGGAACCAAAACAGTCATATCTAGGGAACAGGGGTCCCAATGCGACAAAACGTGTGACACCACCGGGTACATGTGGAGTCGAGCCCACGGCACCGTCAACAATGACGCCGACATCAGACCCTGAACCCTCAGCCATAGGCTCACAGGATGAGAATGTCCCACCAACAGGGCACGAACAGCAGATACCAGGGACAGAATCCTGGGAGGAGGTAGGAACACCATACCCAATCGAGTCCTGAACAGAGCCCCAATGAAAGTCAATTCCTGTGCAGGAACCAGGGAGGACTTCGGTACATTCACTAGGAACCCATGATGCTCCAGGACATGGCACACCCTCTGGACATGCAACTCCGCCTTAGGAAGAGAAGAAGCAGAAATTAAAATGTCGTCCAGATAAGGAAAAACACTAATGCCCTCCCCATGCAAAAGGCCAATAAGAGGAGCCAGAACCTTAGTAAAGACCCTGGGAGCAGAGGAGAGTCCAAAGGGCATTACCTGGAATTGGTAATGCCGACCCATCACGCAAAACCGGAGAAATTTCTGAGAGTCTGGATGAACAGGTATATGGAGATAAGCATCCCTCAAGTCTATCGATGCAAGGAAGTCGCCCTGAGATATCAGAGGAAGGATCAACTGAAGGGAAACCATCTTGAACTTCTGGTGAGGGATGTAAGTACTCACCCACTTCAGGTCCATCACAGGCCGAAGATCCCCAGTGCGCTTTGACACCAGGAATAGGATGGAATACACACCCAACCCCAATTGATCGATGGGAACAGGAATCACCGCACCCTTGACCACCAGGGATTCGATGCCTTCCAAAAGCGCCAATCTCCGTACAGGATCTCTGGGATAAGGAGTGGCCCTGAAACAGTCTGGGGGAGTCTGGATAAATCCAATACGCAAGCCCTCTGAAACCACCTGCAGCACCCATTTGTCCGAAACAGTCAGTCTCCAAGACTCCAGGAAGAAACTGAGGCGACCCCCAACCGGACCCATACCAGGAGCGATCCAGTCACGACTTTGGTGCAGGAGTGGAGGAGGAAGAAGAACTGGAGAACCGGGTTTTTCCAAAGGAAGGAGCACCCCGGCCACGCCCCCTCCCACGAAAGGGCGGACCAGCTCTACCCCTCCGAGAAGGGCCAAAAGCCCTCTGAGAACCAAAGGAACGGAAGTGACCCGCCCTCTCAGGAGCCAGGAGTTTACGGTCCTCCGACGTTTTCTTAACCATGTCATCCAGAGGCGACCCAAAAAGTTTAACCCCAGAAAAAGGAATCTTCATCAGTAGATTCTTCTGCGCAGCATCAGCCTTCCATGAACGAAGCCACAACTGGTGTCTCGCAGCCACCGAAGACCCAGCCGCGGAAGCCGCCGCTCCCAAAGAGTCAAAGGAAACATCCGAAAGCAACCGAACTTGTTGCTCCATCATAGCCAGGGTAGAAGAAACATCCTCCCCTTGGTCCAACAATTCAGACAGAGACTGAAAATCCTTAAGCAAGGATTGTATAGTGTAAGAAGCATAGGCAGACGCCCTGATAGAGAAATTTGCAGCCGCAAAAGTGCGCTTCACCGCACCATCCACTTTACGGTCAACTGGGTCAGCAGGAGAAGAATCCTCAGACACTACAGTTCCATGAGACGCCATGCTGGCCAACAAGGAATCAACCTTCACTGAGGAAGGAAATTTCACATCAAAGTCCAGTAGCGGGTACCTTTTATTCAAAAAGCGTGGAAAGGAACCCTTGTCTACATCTTTCCATTCATTCTCCAGGACCCTCAAGACTGAAGAGTGTAGAGGCACAGAATCAGGTTCAGGACGCTGGTATTGCGCAAATAGATTGTCTTCCAGAGGAACAACAGAAGCAGGAAACACCAAGTTCTCTCTAATGTGACCCAGCACCTCCTTCAGGTCGGCACCATGCACAAAACGACCTCTGACATCAACCTCCTCCTCAATGTCAGAATCAGCAGCCGCAGCGCCATCAACCTTAGCCCGCTTCGCAGGAGGAACAGGCATCTGACCTTGCATAGCAGCAGCCACAGCAGAATTGACCATCTGCTGCAATACGTCCATAGATGGGATTTGTACACCAGAACATGAAGCCACAGGAGCAGAATCAGGCACAGAACCACTCTCCATCATAGTTATACACCAGTGAACGCATGAAGTGAAACACAGGCAGGTAAGAAGACAACACGCCTGGCATAAAAAGGCCCCGGGGTTGCTAGGCAACCTAACAAGCCAATACATGCATCAGACAAATCAACATAAATGTCGTAGGAAACAGCCGCGCGCATGCCCATAGACAGACGATGTAACACAGAGACTGTCGTGTGAGGAAGGAGACAGATCGAACACCGCCCTACCACTGTAAGTAACGTGCACCGAACCTGCAGCCCAAGAAATGCTAACGGGAATCACCCGCCCCCACAGCAAACACACGCGGCCCCGTCAGGAGGGAAAAACGCTACCGGGAGCCTCCGGCCCCCAGATCAAACGCATCCGGCCGCGCTACGTCCGATTAGCAGGACGCGCGGCCGGTAAAGTAAATAAACCACCGTCAGGAGGTGATCCAGAGTCACAGCATGACTCACCACAAACGAACGCCACTGAAAGTCCGCTGAAGCAGGACCAGAGGCGCGAAGGCAGTAGCAGGAGGTAAACAAACATTTAATAATCTACCGAATCAACATTGAAAAAGTATACTACTACCCCCAAACTAGATACCCCAGGGCATAACGGGTCTGCTGAAGCAGGAACCCAGCCCCACTCACCTGATCAACAGGCAACACAGCACTCGGAGAAGTGCAGAAAAAAAGAACAGGTCGTGTTGATTGCTATGTATCCCTTTATGGGATTGGCTGAAGACACTGGGGGCCATATTGGAGGAGGGAGGGGAGACTAGAGCGCTGCTCTTTTAATTTTACTTGGAGTTCTGTGTGGAGCCGGAGGCTCATATGTGAATACTGTGGCGAGGAAGACTGGACGAGGAGGTAATGAATGACCCTACTAGACCGAGCCACTTTCACTAATTAGGGCTCAGTGTCACTTCCTGTCATCATTCCAGAACCTCTCAAATATTGCAGCATTGGCAGGAGGTTTGCTGATGGCGCAGGCATCCCTGAAGAGTAGCACGTGGCGCCTCACCTTTGGCTTGCATGATTGGGAGTACAAATTAACCACTCGGCTCAGAGTGAGAGGTGGCCTTGCATTCAGTCTTATGATATATGATCGTACTATATTTTATAAATCTATTAAACGTGTATCGATTATATGTCAGAAATAATAGAATCTATTTTGTTAATAAAAAGTCGAGTGATTATTGGCCGAACCACTTCCCATCCTTTTAATGGTCAAACCAACATCAGATGGGAGGGTCACAGCCGCTTCCAGTCGCACATTGTCAAATCAAATGTATATACGTGTATAGGTGTCTTACAGCGGCGCAGTCCCCCCTCCCTAGGTAAGATTCACACCTCCCCGCATAAGAAATCTTCTTTTTAAACCCATAATAACTTGGCAGCCTCTCTAACAATCTACAAAAAGTTTGTTGCAAAATAAAATTGGAGCACTTCTATGAGCGCGGGTTTTGATGCAGTTTGGACAAATACTTAGTGCGCAGAACCGCGAAACCACAGAAGGGATGGGCGCCACGTTTGCATGGAACCCACTCCTGCGCCCTCCGACCTCTGGGACCCGCTGCAGGAGCAGGGGGCAGTCGAGTTGCCCCTTTCTGGCCTGAATAACACTGCCAGCCACGGAGGAGCAGGCAGCTGATGCCCACTCCTTCACCAAGTTCCACAACATGGCAGAGGAGGGGGCGCCATCTGACTTGCTCCTCTCTGGCCCATAGCCTTGGGCAAAAATATATGTGGATTTTCCAAAACGGCCGAGCCACTGTAAATTCCTATATGGAAAGTCTGTCTGCGGTGATTGCCATAGGAATGCGCCATGCGCCAGAGCCTCCTGTGCTGTTTGAAGGGGGTAGGTGCGGGGTCTAGCTTTAGACTTGAACCTGTGACGAGTTTACTGTGCATAACCCAAGGCTACGCATAGCTCTTTTAGTGTAAAATGCACCTCTGCTTCTGAAATGGGCCTGAGGATGTATTTTATACTAAGAACATAGCAATAAATGCTACGAGACATGAAATGCAGCAGCCAGAAGCCACTCACGCTCTCTTCGTTTGTTGTTCCCGTGCTCCTGTGCTAGAATTGTTGCCCCAAATTACTCAAGGTGGCGTAATTGTGTAATTTCAGTAACTTTGCATCATGAGAGTAATGCATAATTAGTGAAATAGTTCTGATTACTCTGTTAATTAAAATTTTGCGCAAGCCTAAAAAAACAACCACTTTACCAGGGGCCCCTTTGAAGCGAACTGCTCATTTTGCCCATGCCTTAAAACGGTCTACTGATCTCTAAGGGTATTTAAGGCCTCGCTGAAAAGGTAGCCCAGGACTTGAACATGTTTCAGCATTAATAACTTCGAAGTAGGAGAGAATTTATTCATGGAATGCTTGAGCTGCCACAATGTCCCCAAGCCTCACAGAGGTGCTAATCTCTCCCCTCCAGCAGTATTCAGCGCACACTAAGTTTACCCTAAACAAGGCTACCCCTTTAGGACCCCAAATTCTGGCACCAGAGCTCCAGCATGCCCTTGACCACCAAACCGAGGCAGCACAGCGATGTGGATGTTAATGTTAATTATGTCACATTTAGATGTGATTCTTGTGCCTCGTTAACGGACGGAAAGGTAGAAGGGGAAAAGTGATGTACGTCATCACACAATACCATGAGGTAAAGTTTGATGGAGTGAGAGGAGCAGCAATATACGGGTGTTCACAGGGGAGGGTTACTTGGGGTCAGAGCAGAGGTGACAGTAGCGCCAGCGCCTCCTGTGGGAAGGTGCGACTGCCAAGCCCCGAATAATCCGCGAGGCGTGCTGACCAATGCGCACGCGCATCACGCACTTCAGGAAATGATCACTTTTAGTTAGTTAGTTTAGTACCAAATCTGAAGCTTCATATCATTCCCTGTCCCAGACCAATTGAGTAATGCCATGTCATACTTGCTCAACATTTACGTCAAAACTAAACCGGCAGTCCATTAATAGTCAACTACTTGGCGGCAATTAAAGGTAAAAGCGACTGCCTTCATTTCCCCTATGGTTCAGGGATTTCATGATCTCTCTGCATTCCTTTTTAGAGGCGTCCTCAGATCAAAGCAAAGGCCATGTGGGACCAGCATCGGTAGCACCCCTTAAGATAAAACATGTTTACTTCTGGCACGGATTGTCTTTATTGCAACATACATCAGGAATTCTTGGCTTTGAAAATGCAGTAAGGCCTAGGATCCAACCCTTATGTCCAGCTATCCCGTGTTGTTTCCATTGCTTTTCTAACAACAGACGCCTTTCATGGCGGACAAGCGCCATTATGGGACAAGAATAAGATGGTTTTTATAGGCTGATTCATTTTATCTTCTCCCCACAGGATGGTGTCCGGAGATACCGCGGCGCCATAGCACGGCGGAGAATTCGTCTGGTCAGGTATGCAAAAACACTAGGGGCACTTCTGGTGGTGGCGATACTTCTGATGAAGCCTGTAGGAGTTTTGATATTACAGGGACAAGAAAACGATGTCCTAGAGGTGATAATTAAACAATTATGCACCCTCCTAGATGGGGCAGTGCTGTGAGGCAATATCTCAGAAAGAGTTTGCTAGACATACATGTGGTTCCGTAAGTGGTATTAGAGTCGCCAATAAATGATGATAGAGGATGGGTACCAAATGAAATGAGGAAGGCTAAGAACAGGAGAATCCCTCGGACTGAAAGCATGGTGGGTTCTGGAAATGGAGAAAAGGAATGTTGGTGCAACAATCTAAGGTGAAAGAGAGCCTATTGAGGTGACTGTCAGCTACATTCAACGCTCTACAAGAAGCCCAAAATGAAACAGAATACATCTGACAGGGCGACGGTACAAGATTGTACAGAGGTGCACAAGTTATACCTATTTTAGGGCAGGGTGTAAATTATAATTTTACGTTATAACTATAAAGTTATAACTATAATTTTAGAATGTCTAAGATTTGTGCAGTTTAAGTTGGCTTTTTTAGAAATAATATATTGTTTTCCAAACTATAAGTAAGCTTTAATCTTAGTTTATTTAATTGAATTTCAGTTAAAAAATAAAATAATCAAATCATCGAGTGTAGTGTAGTTGAGTGGGATAGAGTAGAGTGTTGTGGAGTGGTGTGCTGTCAAGCAGAGTGTCGTAAAGTGAGGGAGTGTGTGGGAGACTGGAGTAGCATAGAGTGGAGTACAGTGTAGCAGTGTGCCATACAGTAGAGTAGAGCAAACTGGCATAGAGGAAGTTGTGTAGAGAGTCGTAGTATGGATTAGAGTGTCATAGAGTGGAGTACAGTGTCGAAGAGTGGCAAAGAGTGCTGTAGAGTGGAGTGGAGTAGAGTGTCCTAGAGAGGAGGAGCTTAGAGTGTTTTAGAATACAGTGCCATAGTGTTGAGACATAGAGTGGCAGCTCGTAGAGTAGCCTGGAGTGGCATAGAGTGGGGTGGTATGTCATAGAGTGTAGTGGCATTTCATACAGTGGAGTGACTTGTCGTGCAGAGGAGTGGTGTGTGGTACAGTGGAGTGGCATGGTATAGAGTAGCTTAGAGTGGAGGGGCATACAGTGGTGCAGAGTGTTTTAAAGTGGAATGTTGTGGATAGTCGTTAAATGGTGTGTCCTAGAGTGGCATAGAGAGTTGTAGAGTGGCTTGGCGTGGAGTGTCCTAGAGTGAAGTGTTGTAGAGTGGAGGAAAGTGTCAGAGTGCTGTTTTGAGAAATGTCATAGAGTGGAGTGTTGTACAGTGTTGTAGAGAGGCATAGAGTGAGTACAGTGTTGTACAGTGGAACATAGTGTCTTACAGTGGAGTGGCATAGAGTGTTGTGGAGTAGTGTGTAGTAGAGTGGAGTAAAGTGACATGAAGTACAGTGTGATAGAGTGGAGTAGAACATCATATAGTGGAGTAGAGTGTTATGGCATAGAGTGGAGTGACGTGCCATAGAGTGGAATCGTGTGTCTTAGAGTGGTGTGTCATTGAGTTGAGAAGTGTCGTAGTGTGGAGTGGCTTTTCATGGAGTGGCATGTCATAGAGTGGAGTTGAGTGGAATAGAGCCGAGTAGTGTGTATGAAATGGTGTAGAGGGAGTTGTGTGCAGTGTCGTAGTGTGTATTACAGTGTTGTAGAGTTGAATAGAGTGGAGCAGAGTGTTGTAAAGTACCATGGAGTGGAGTTGTATAGTGCCGTTGAATAGAGTGGAGCAGAGTGTTGTAGAGTGCCGTGGAGTGGTATAGTGCTGTGGAGTGGTTTATCATAGAGTAGACTGAAGTGGCATACAGTGGAATGTCATAAAGTGGAGTGCCGTGTCATCGAGTGGAATGGCGTGTCAAAGTAATGTCAGTCTCCAATAGTATTATAGATTTTTAGGTCTCGCATAGGCAGCACATGCGCTGCCTCTCCGAGGCCTGAAGTAATCCGTATGTTGGGTGAAACTCCGCCTGTTGCTGCTTGCCATTAGTTTAACTTTGTGATTGCTCTTGTTAACTGTGTTTTTATTCGCTGTTGATGCGATACTCACTTCCGTTTAGTCCGGAAGCAGCAGCGCCTAACTACTGTTTTCATCCGCTTTTCAACTTTCAATAGTAGCGCACTTGCATTGTCGTGTCAATGTATAACACGCAAGCACAAGGGATCAGTTCCCAACTTTGAAGAACCGTGCTGTTTTGACGATTGCCTGCCTTTGTGAGCCGCTGGAAGTTCAGATGATTCGATGGCTGGCGGTGCATTCTAGTCAGTAAACCTTTTATTTTTGCAGTCGTACATTATTATATGCTGCCAAGTACATCCAGCCCGCCAAACCGTGCTTCAGAGGGTTGATATTGCCTCACGCATTCATATTTAAAAAGCGGGCGCGCGCTTTCACGGCACCTGCGTTCCTGTTTTTTCTATTTAAATCTCTTGCGGCCGCCATGCCCATACTTTATTTATGCACGGGGTCCGTGCTTTCTTTGTTTCTGTTCAAATCCCTTGCGGCCGCCATGCGCATAACTTTTTTATCCACTCATGCGCACGGGATCAGTTGCCACCTTTGCAGGACCGTGCTGTGATGTCGATTGCTTGCCTTTGTGAGCCGCTGGAAGTTCAGAAGATTCGATGGCTGGCGGTGCATTCTAGTCGGTAAACTTTTTATTTTTGCACTCATGTACATTATTGTATGCTGCCAAGTACATTCAGCCAGCCAAACCGTGCTTCAGAGGGTTGATATTGCTGCACGCATTCATATTTAAAAAGCGGGCACGCGCTTTATTTTTTATCACGGCACCTGCATTCCTGTTTTTTCTATTTAGATCCCTTGCGGCCACCATGCGCATAACATTTTTATGCACGGGGTCTGTGCTTTGTTTGTTTCTATTTAAATTCCTTGCGGCCGCCATGCGCATAACTTTTTTATGCAATCATGCGCACGGGATCAGTTGCCACCTTTGCAGTACCGTGCTGTGATGTCGATCGCCTGCCTTTGTGAGCCGCTGGAAGTTCAGAAGATTCGATTGCTGGCGGTGCATTCTAGTCGGTAAACTTTTTATTTTTGCACTCATGTACATTATTATATGCTGCCAAGTACTTCCAGCTCGCCAAACCGTGCTTCAGAGGGTTGATATTGCTGCACGCATTCATATTTAAAAAGCTGGCGCGCGCTTTATTTTTTATCACGGCACCTGCATTCCTATTTTTTCTATTTAAATCCCTTGCGGCCGCCATGCGCATAACTTTTTTATGCACGGGGTCTGTGCTTTGTTTGTTTCTATTTAAATTCCTTGCAGCCGCCATGCGCATAACTTTTTTATGCATGGGGTCCGTGCTTAGTTTGAGCACGGCGCCGCTTGTTTACATTACACCCTGCCATTGCATGCATGAACACCTTGAAAAGGCTTGCACGTATTTTACGCATGAGACAAAATGCTGGTACCACGCAGGACAGCTCTCCAACAAATGTCCGTCCAGGCCCCCCAACCACTCACGGTGATTCCGCAAATGACATGCCTCTGCCTTGGAAGAGTACATTTGGTTGTCATAAAAACATAACTTTTTGTTTCTTTCGTGAACCACCAGAACATTTGTCTATTCTGATGTACTTCAAAGCAAAATATGGGCAGCTGAGCAGTCACAGTTTACAGCTGTACTATTTGAAACTAACTGTAGACGTGCTCTCCGTCGCTACCTCTTCTAATATTTCTCTCCTCTCTCCCTATTCGACCTCTTTCTCTCTTTCTTACTGTCTATTCTGCATTTCTCATCTCTCTCATTACCTCCTTTTCTCCTCCACTATCTTCACTTCTGACTTTTTCTGCTCTCAACCCTGTTTCTTCCTTCCACTTTATTCTCTCCTGTCTTCCATCCTCCATCTATGTATATCCCAGTCGCCTGCTTCACCTCTCTGCTATTTTCTTTTCTCTATCATCCCTTTTTCCTACACCTCTGTTTCGCTACCTCCAAAATGTGCCCACTTTATTTTCTCTCTCTAATCTCCTCTTTTGTTTAATCACTCACAACCTTTTTACCTGTTTCAACCCTGCATTTGCTTCTCTGTCGGCCTTTAACAATTTATTTTTCATTTGAATATCTACATTTAATGGTCTATAACTCTGAGCCTCTCTCCAGACTGCCAACCGCTCGCTCTTTCTGTCTCACTCCCCACAGTCACTAACTACCTCGGCTTATCGTTGCCAAAACAGTTTGCGTATCCTTTCCAACCTCGCATCCAGCAACAGGCTGTACTAAAGTGACGGTTTAGAAATTATGCAGCAATTCGTTTAAACAAACCACGGGGGAATAGGTCACTAGCTGAGCCATTTAAAATCCAGGCTGTGTTGATCCTGGCCACATTCGGAACTTTTAACTAGCCTGTCCGACTTCACGGTGGTCCTCCCAAACCGCCCTTTCTTGCATTTGCTATGGGGTGTTCATATATACACGTTGCATAATCAGCTATAAAGTGCACGTGATCTCTGGTGGGGCCTGTCTGCACTCTCTGCCTACACCACAAGGGTAGATGGTCTGTCTCTCTATTTGCGTGACAGAGTTTGCCTTCTCAGTGGACTCAGTGCAGCACGTTATTACCTTTCTCCCAGTGGTATTTCCAGTACCCGACCTCCAAAGTGTACACTTTTCCCATGCACACAGCACTCTGGTGCAAAAAATTACTTGGATGCCTATAGAGAAAGTTAGACTCCAGGGGTTAATCAAGCAATCAAATCAATCAGGATTTATAAAGCGCACTTGCCCTTGCCTGGCGTTGCTGCAGTTTGAAACATC
Source organism: Triturus cristatus (assembly GCF_964204655.1). Taxonomy (NCBI): domain Eukaryota; kingdom Metazoa; phylum Chordata; class Amphibia; order Caudata; family Salamandridae; genus Triturus; species Triturus cristatus. The sequence goes on along the minus strand of NC_140581.1, from coordinate 513,791,977 downwards.
TTGTCATGGTGGTTTCTTAATTTATCTTTATTCAAGACTTTTCTGAACTCCGTGGCTCTTTAGTGGATAGTCTGTGATTTTAGATTCTAAATTTGTTTGGCCGTCGCTTGGGTGCAAATTACATACAATAATTTACATGAAAGTTGGGTTCTCTTTTTATTATGCTCTGGCATGTGTAATTCTGTGGATTCATGTAACTATTATTGACGTAATCTGCTTGTGAAGCTACTGGTTGTCAGTCCTCAGTTGTGGGCTATACTGCATGATGTTTTACACCAACTGTGTAATGTTTATTCTGTGCCAGAGCCCCATCAACCAAAACTTGAAATAAAAGCCAATTCAAATGTTTGTAAATAATACATTTCTTTCTGGAGGTCTCTGAACGTTATTGCTGTAACCACATACATCCACTCCATAATATATGGGTAAAATACATTGTCATTTACAACGCCAATAGCTATAACCCAAGCAAATGCGAGATCTTTTGCATTTCCAATGCTTGTTAACTTTCATATGTCTCTATTGAAATACATTTTACACAAATAACGATTTCAAGATTTTGTCATAGAACAGTGAAAATCTTTTTCCCAAAGTGTACAATTCAGGAGAAATCTAATGGATTCACCATTAATTTTTAAGGTTCAGTATATTCCTCAAGTGAGATAGAATCCTTTTCTATGAAGGTCATTAGATCATTTCCTAGGCTATCATCTTAACATATTACAACATTTTCAGAATAAGAATTGCTATAAAAAAGTTGGCTCGATAGACTTGTTTAACTCTAGTGCATCATTTATATAAATGCCACATTGATATTAATAATACTTTTCATTTGAGTTCATTGGGAAACCACAAGTCTCATTTCTTGTTCTAAAGCTCTTTTTAAAAAATGTATGCAAAAGTTGAAATTTCAACTGAAACGTGTGCTAGCACCGTAGGAGGAAGTGTACCAAGTCTTCCACTCTTAGCACTTGTCCAGTGTCTTGTCTTATTCTTTAAATGTAAACAATGTATCTAAGTTAGCATACTAAATAATAAATAAATAAATAAATGACTTCCATTGAGTTGGGTAACAATAAACATCTGTTATCTGTCAGTAGTGCCAAGAGACATTCTCACTGGTGAATGTAGCACTCTAGAAGTAGTCCTGATATACACTTTTGGATTTCCGAGAACTGATATAAAAATATGTATCAAGTTCCTGTGATTTTTAAAAATAATGCAACTGCAGCGAAACAGCCCTTGTAAGGTTTCTGCCAATTATTGAGCTTATCTCTGGTGGGTTTCTTTTTGAGGTCCAAGCCTACCAGATAACAACATCTTGGGGACATTCGGAAAGCTTCCCTGGGAATGCATTCCGCCCATTGCTTAGCATTGGCTTTTTGCTCAGTAACTCACATTTGCTTGCTTTCTATTTGCTGGCTTTATTTGTGTTAGGCTATCCAGCTTGACTTTGTCCCTTCCCTTGTCCAAACCCTATTTACTGTATTATTCCACCAGTACTGAATTTGGGGCTCTGTCTTCCAGTGAGCTTGGTGTTTACTTTTCTTTCTCTATCTCCAAAGTAAGAGTATTTATGTGACAATCATGCTGGATACTCGGGTGTGCTGTATGATGTTATTTTTTTTCTACCACATAATAAAGTTTAAATGTTTGTAAGTGAACTGTGCAGCTAAAGCAGAATATGGAAAGCACAAATGAAGCACATTTGTTTGCAGTTCTGAAGTGTTGTATAGAGAAATATTTGAATAAGTTCAAAACAAATCAGTACACTGTGATGACATTTCCACACATTATCATTTCAGCGCTGTATACGTTTATCAGTAAAACTGTATGTCTGTGCAAATGTAATGGTCATTTCAATTGAAGATGTGTTTATGTATGGGCAGAGCGCTAACACACCATACATACCCTACTTTACCCTATTCCACTGTACTCTGCACCACTCTATGCAACAGCACTCTTGTTTGCACCACTCCACACTAAGTCACTGCACTCTACTCTGCACCACTACACTCCTCTCTACTCCACATTACTCTACTATGCACCACTGCACTGTTTACCACAGCACTCTACGCCAATCCACTCTAAGACACTCTAATCTACTCTGCACCGCTGCACTCTACAACACTCTACTCTATGCCACTGCACGCTGCCACTTCACTGTACTCTAAAACAATCTATTCTACTCCACTGCACTCTATGGCACTCTATTCCACTCTGCACCATTCCACTCTATGCCACTGCAAGCCACGCCACTCCACGCTAATGCACTCTACACTACTATATTCAAAACCAATACCCTCTACGCCACTGCACTCAACGCCAATCTACTTTTCACCACTCCAGTGTACGTGGCTATACTCTACACGACAACACCACCCTACTCTGTGCCACACCACCCTACTCTACATCCTTACACTTTACATCACTTTACTCTGTACCACTCTATGCCACTGCACGCTACACTAGTGCACTCTATTCCAGTGCACTCTATGCCTGTCTACACCACTGCACTCTACTCGGCGCCATTGCATGCTACTCTGGCTCCCTCTACTGCACTCTACGCCCCTACTCTCTATGCCACTCTAATCTACTGTGCACAACTGCACTCTGACACTGCACTCTGTGCCACTTCACTCTACGCCTCTCTACTCTGCACCACTCTACTCAGCCAGTGCGCTCTACCCCACTCTGCTATACACCACTGCACTCTTCTCCATTGCTTCACTTTTCTCTGCACAACTCTACCACACTGCACTCGATACCACTGAACTCAAAGCCACTCTAGTCTGGTCTCTATGCCACTGCACTCTACTCTGCATCACTCCACTCTATGCCACTCTAAGCTATTCTGCACTCTATGTCACTTCGTTCTACATCATTCTACTCTATGCCACCGCACACTATGCCCCTTTACTCTACACCTCTGCAATCTACCCTGCACCACTCCACTCTATCCTACACCACTCCACTCTACCCTGCACCACTCCACTCTACTCTATGCCACTCTACTCTATGCCACTCTACTCTGCGCCACTCTACTCTGCGCCACTCTACTCTGCGCCACTCTACTCTGCGCCACTCTACTCTGTGCCACTCAACTCTAAGCCATTGCACTCTACGCCACTCTACTCTGTTCTCTATGCCACTGCACTCTATGCCACTGCACTCTACTCTGCATCACTCCACTCTATGCCACTCAAATCTATTCTTACACTGCACTCCAAACCATTCTACTCTATGCCACTGCACTCTGTGCCACTCTACTCTGTGCCACTCTACTCTGCGGCACTCTACTCTGCGGCACTCGACTCTGTGCCACTCCACTCTGCGGTATTGTACTCTGCGCCACCCAAGTGTGACATGCTTCATCATTGGGCAGTGAGGTCCATGGTGTGGGCTACAACTCCCCTAGTTGGGAGGAGCAGAGGTGTTTTGATGAGCGATGGAAAGGAGGTCAGTGAGGGACAGAGTGCAAGTGAAAACACAGTGTGTGGGGTGTGTTAAAATTACTTCCAGGGGGCCAACATAACTTTATTCTGTAGGTCCACTGGGGTAGGTTTAAAAGGAGTACAAGGGTTGTAAACCAATTATACCCTTCTCAATGGCCATTGAGGGTAGTTGTTGTCCACACCATGGACCTCACTGCCCAGGTATGAGGAGGGGACCCAGTTATGAATCATGTCACCCTTGGGTGAGTGAGGGTTCTCGTCCTAAGAAGGATCTCTTCCATTAGAGCAATTTGATTACACACATGTCTATCAATACAGGAAATAGTTCCAGGCTATGAACTAGCTGCTAGTCTGCTCGGTATGACAATACCAGGTGTACTTAAGAGTGAGTTGCATGTTATAGTGGGATTAGTACGCACCTGGTTGGGCCAACCCCTAGATCCCCAGTGTTAATACTAGTAACTTATCTGGATTAGGACCTATTCCATCTGTAGTGTCAGAGCTCCAGGTGGCATCACCTTTGTGACCTAGGACTTTCCTCAATAATCATTTTGGATTTTTGGTCTTCATTTGATATCTCTTACAAATTTACAGTCCTTATAGCAATAGTGACATGTTTTTGGCATTCTATAGAGTTATACACTGCTCCAAGATAACACCAAAAGTAAATTACAACTTTAGCATAGTTCTGATGTTCTTGAAATAGTCACCTGCTCTTGTAAAACATCTCTGGAGCAACACAACTACACAAAGAAATCTGTATTGATACAGTATTGCTAATAAACACGAAAAAGTCAAATATTGCACCTAAAATATTGTTACAGTGGTTGTAACTATGCCTGAGTTGTAACAAGGGGTGGCTCCTCCACTATGGCGAAAGAGTGTCACCCCACTGCCTAAAGGCCATCATTGACCGTGGTGAATTAGCAGCCCTGATCCTCCTCAACCTGTCAGCGGCCTTCAACACAGTCTCCCATCACCTCCTCATCCAAAGACTTCACCATATCGGCATCTGCAGCAAATTCCTCAAGCTACTATCCTCTTTTTTCACCGGCTGCACCCAGAGAATCTGCCTCCCTCCATACAGCTCCGACCCTCAAAGCATCATATGCAGCATACCCCAGGAGTCCTCTCTCAGCCCCACACTGTTCAACGTCTACGTGATGGCACTAGCACCCATCGTTCGCAGCCACGATCCCAATATCATCTCATAGGCCGATGACACCCAGCTCATACTCTCCCTCACCAAAGACACAGACACCACTAGAGCGAACTTCCAGAACGCCACAACTGATTCAAACTGGATGAGAACCAACTGCCTCAAACTCAACACAGACATGGCCGAAGTTCTCCTCTTGGGAATACCCTCCTCACTGTGGAATGACACCTGGATGCCCTCCGCCCTTGGGCAAGCACCCACCGCCACCACTCACGCCCGCAACTTTGGCATAATTTTCGACAGTTAGCTCCCCATAAGACAACAGGGCAACTCGGTTGCCACCTGCATAAACACCCTCAGACTGCTCTGCAAGATCTTGAGATGGATCCTAATAGACACCAGGAGAATCATCGCACAAGCCCTCATCACTAGTCGACTTGACTATGGGAACACCCTCTACTCAGGAACCTCCACCCTCCTCATCAAGCACCTCCAAACCATCCAGAATGCAGCAACAAGAACCCTCCTCGAAGTGCCAAGGTGATCCCACATCACCTACCACCACAACCTACACTGGCTTCCCATCAAGAAGAGATGCCACTTCAAACTGCTCACGCATGACGACAAAGCTCTCCACATCACAGAACCCAAACACCTGACAAACCTCCTGACCTTCCACCACCGCACCAGACACCTGCGGTTTGCCTCCCTGCATCCCCAGTCTCGAGACTCAAGCTGGCACAATATAAGAACAGGTTATTTTACATTCTCTCATAGGCAGATGCAAAACCACTGTAATAGATTACTATGTGAAGATAGGGGTAGAATAGAAGCTAGAAGCTTCTTTTACTTGTGCCAGCTGATCTCCCACAACATCCTTGTCAGAATGCAAACTAAGGATATCCTCTATGTATCCTGGGGCCCGATTTAGAGTTTGGCAGAGAGGATACTCCGTCGTAGAAGAGACTGAGTAGCCTCTCTGCCAAACTGAAGGTCCTCCCGCCTTATTTACAGATGGGCGGACCTTCGGTATGTAAATGCCAGAGACTAGTCTGTCTCTGCTGCCTACATAACCCTCCGACGGCCCCAGAGAGTCAGAGGTATGGCCACGTGTCCACCAGCCCGATTTAGAGTGGGAGGACACATGGCCAGTTTTTACTTTTACAAACTGTCATCCATATCGTGGCAGTGAGTAAAATGTTCCATTGACCATACACAACATGGGAGAAAACTCCCATGGTGAGGGGGGGGGGGTCGTTGTTTTTCTTTCTTTTTTTCTTTTATTTTCAAAAGCAAAATCCAACTTGAAAATAAAAAATGAAAACGTGTCATGTTGATGGAGCCACAGAGCACACTTTCAATGCTTATACAGGTATCGCTGTGACGACCGGTGGATATCTCTGAATCTCTGAATTTGGTGGGCAGAGTACCCTCTCCTTGGCAGGAGTAAAATACTCCACCATAGCGAGGGTACTAACACCATCTGTCAAAGTCAAAATCTCAACCCGGCAAGGACAGGCTGTACGAAGAAGTCTAGGGGTGCAAAGATCAAACTTTAAAAAGCTAATGCAGTTAAAAGAATGAAGAATGGAAGGTTCACATTAACTTAAAAAAACTAAAAAATGTGCTAAAATACATTAAAAAATTAATTTCATAAACTGTTATAATTTTCTTGATTTTAACCTCCAATTATCTTCATATACATTTCAGAAAATACATTCTCTCCAATAAAGATCAGGTTTCGATCTCTGAACCATGGGACAGGAGCAATCAGGTAACATGTAATTCAAAACAATCTTACCTATTGGAGTTGACCCAGATGCGAGCAGACTATTTTAATATTTTAGAATGGGTTGTTTAAGTGTTTTAGTGGTTGAAGTATCTTGAAGTTTTGGTTAACATGATAAGAGAAAATGTTCCCTTTTGCTAATTTATGATGCAATATTTGGTCTCTGTTTTATTTCTGTGTTCATCTTTGAGCTGCCTCAAGAGAAGACTACATAGACTAATGTACGGAATATCAAGGACACTATAGGATTTTTTGACAATCCGGAATCCATTAATACCTGATATCAACTGTATGCATTATTTAACCTTTCCATTGGAAAAATTAAAATGTTATGAATTTGATTGTCATTGTATGGCCTTCAGAGAAAGATCTGAATGCAAATGATCTTCAAAAATTGAAGTGAGGTAGAATACTCCTAGAGTCTCTAAATCCTGTAAATGATCAAGGTTTAAGGATCCAGAAAATGTAATGAACTTTGTTTCTGTATCACATAAATGAAGGACTTTATTATAACCCAATAATCATTTAAAATTGCTTTCGTGTAAGTTATCATTGAACTTTTAATACAAAGACTATTACCACTCACTGTTTGCATTAGCCAAATCTTTTCCTTCTTAGTAGTTAACTGCTCAATAATTACTGTAGTATAATTGTCTAATACATAAACTCAGGTTACGTATCACAGCATAATAAGCTTACTTTAAGTGCCAGGGTTTTAGATCCAAGAAAGATATCTAGACAGATTTTACTTCTCTGTGCCCTTCCGTCAGCTGTCTCACTGCTGAATTGCTTTTTGTTTTTTATCCATCTCTGTGGCGGAAACAAGCATTGACGAAGCCAATAGGTATCAGCTATGTGAGTGCTATTGAGTTGTCAATGTCTTTAAGCCATGTTTAGCAGCGTGGCTGCTGTTCAGCATTGCTAAAGTTAGTGGTGTGGCATAGAGGAGAGTGGAGAAGAGTGCCATAGAGTAGAGTGGCTGGGAGTGGAGTAGCATAGAATGGGGTGGTGTACAGTAGAGTGGCATAGAGTAGAGGGGTGTAGAGTAGAGTGACCTCGAGTGGAGTGGCGTGGAGTGGCGTTGAGTGGAGTGGCATAGAGTGGTACACAATGGGATGGAGTGTGGTAGAGTGGCATAGAATGGGGTGGCATAGAGTGGCATTGTGTGGAGTGTAGTAGAGTGGAGTTGTGTGGCATTGAGTGGAGTGGCACAGAGTTCATTGGCATAGAGTGACTTTGTGTGGAGAGGCATAGAGTGGAATAGAGTGGGGTGGAGTAGAGTGGAGTGACATAGTGTGGCATTGTATGGAGTGGCGTAAGGTGGTACATTTGTAGATGTAAGTACTAAAGTGTCAATAGAGTCAGCAGATAGGGTGAAAGCAACATAGATAAGAAGTTGTATGCATGCATTAAAAGTAGGGATGCACATTGCACATACAGGAATAATATCGAAACACTTATCAAAAAACATAGTGGGTTGCAGAATAGCGAGGCAGATCACATACTTGTTCCATGCTCCAGAGAGGAGCTAACACAAGAAAGGAAAAGAATTCAAAGATTACAAATAAGTGACAAGGAAAACAACTAATGGTATGATATGGGCAGATTGTAAGCTCACTGAATTATAAATAATGTCATAAGCTTTGTAGGCAAGACCTAAAGAATAATGGATCTCAAAAGCTATGCATATACATCCACTCAAATAATTTTGCACCCTAGATGACACCTTGTGGTTTGGTTAGTGCTTTACTATTTGGCCTAGTTGGGCTGGGTGCCAGGTGAGAACAGATACCCTCTGTACCTACTTGATTGCCTCAACTGCTGTCATCAGCTAGTGATTTTCAAAATACACTTTCTATGGAATCAAAATAGTATTCTAAGCAAACTGACTATTTGGCCACTTCAGTAGTTGACTTTAAAATGTGAAGTACCCCCACCATTGATATATGCTACTCCATTTTGCACATTCGGTGCTCCATGTTTCGCCTTGTTGCCCATCACAATCCACCTAAAGTTGTACTGGAATATTTTTTTTTTAAATGCATTTCTAGAAAAGAGGTATTTGTTTTTCTTCTTCTCGTAGGTTTTCTAAATATAGATGGAGCCCCCAAAACAAACATCCTTCTCCTTTGCTGTCTTTCCCATTTTCTTTCCTTCTGGCAATTTTCTTAATGATAATTCCAAGTTTTTCTGAGTATGGTCTTGCCAGTGTCCTTCGGGGTTCCCCTCCCAGAATTCCTCAACCAACAATATGTGATGAGGTGTTATTAATTTCCCAAATGGTTACATCGTAAACGATAGCATGTGTTGACCTTCATTGTGTTTTTTGCTGGCAGATCAATATGCCAAGTAGCATTGTAAACAGAATGTCACATAGGATGAGGTGTCTAGGAGGAGAGTGTAATGCTTTGAAAGGACCGTCAGTCCTGTAGCCAGGAATATTTGTTTGGGGGGCATGGCCCCGAGCAATGACAGCAACATAAGAGTGGTTCAGTGGATGGGAAAATAATCTTTCCCGTTGAATTTTTTAAAACATTTTTTTTACATTGTGATAAGATTGTAAAGACTGCTGAAGGCAGGAAATGCAGTGAGACTGGGTGTATGCATTTTGGGATAGTGTGGGAAGGGCTCACAGAAGGTTTTTGGTTTGGTAAGTGAACACAAGGACCTTATATTTGTTAACCATCACAGAAACGGGGCGGAGCTTGCCTGACTCCACGATGCCCGCGAGTTAGTGCAGCTCCTCCGATTGCCACCACATATCCGGCATTATCAGTGAGAAAATCCTCTTAGTGAGGTGGCACTGACTCCCCGCTGTTGCGAGCTCAAAACGCATTCAGTGGTTCCCAAATCAGTGGGATTTGGACAAGTCTGCTGGCGGTGGTGCACCTCGGCACCAGCAGGGAGCGCGACCTCCTAACATACCCAATCGCCAACGCGGCCTGCCCCGGAGTGAAGGAAATGGACGCGCGCCATCTTCAAGACATGTGATAAGGCCTGCGATAAGCGCCGCATAAAACTGAGGAGACAGGTCGGGACGCGACGTTGGGAAATAAGCTGCATAGCGTCGCTGGAGTTGGGGCGTGTCGCGCACAGTCACGGACCCGTACTTGGAGGCGGCCCGATCCTATTTGCCGTGCGCCCACCTGGTGCGGTCGAGTTGCGGAGGCCGCTGCGGAGTCGGCACGCCTTTCCTTCATGGAGAGTAGTGGCACGACACAGCGACATCGGTTTGGAACCTTCGCGCAATAACCACTCCACGCTGTTAGTTAGCGTAAAAGGCCATTTATTAGGACAGGGTTGAACAACATATGACAACATCCATAAACCCCGCAACAATCCCCCAACATCATGTCTCTCATCCCTCCATTCACTCCCACACTCCAATCACTCACTCCCTCATCAACCAGCGACCTCTTCACTTATCCCATTCGCTTCCTCAATTCTCTTCCCACCTCCTCCATCATCTCCAGCCATCGCACTCCCGCATAACGCACCCCCACCTTGCACCTGTATCCCCGTCCCCCCCCCCTCCCAAGTACCGCCAACCAGGAAACCCCCGGAGGGCGGTTACCTGCCCCACCCTTCACAAGTGCACCTTTCCTTCTCAAGCCCGCCGACACCATATAGACTCATTCCACAACGCATTGATGACATCCCTCAACTCCATCATACGCATTGCCCATGTATGAAAGGTGCACCCCATCATCCCTAGAGAGGAGGGGCTCCTCGAGCCGTAGACCTGTGTGAGCAATCAATTTGATCCCGCTGTTTCCACAAAAAACCCGCATTGCCCTATTCAACTTCCTCTGAGCTCTTTCAACCGCTGCAGGATTCACTGCCCCTCGCCAGATCCGGTGCGGTACGAATTCAGTCCATACAATACAGGCGCCAGCCAGATTGCGTCGTATAGCTTCAAAGTCCCGTTGCATCAGATGCAGGAGAGATACCCCGGATTGTTTCACCAAGTCATTTCCCCCCAAGTGGATAACAAGCACGTCTGGGCAGCCCAACTGTGATACCTTTTTCGTCAGCCAGGGCAGCAAGGCTCCCCAGCACATCCCACTCTTGCCCCACCAGTGTACCTCGTGATGACTGCTCCGCAGGCCCAGGCTACGACCGTACACCTGCCTGTCCGCATATTTGGATGCCAAATGAACAAAAGAGTGTCCAACAATCCAGGTAACCGTCTTGGCTCCCGGACCCCCAAAGCAACCTACGAAGGAAAAAGAGATTAGTACCATGAAACAACTGCCACTGCCCCAGCAGTCCTAGCGCTCCTCCCGGCCCACGCACCTCCCATCACTTACGCACATACCTCTCACAACACCGACACCTCCATCTGCCAATCCGCCTAATCTGCTCCCACGACCACCCCAGCTGGGCTGCCGCCGTCGCCGCGCCAATGCGAAACTAGTGCGTCCCATAAAGCGCCGGATCCTTGCCCACTCATCTCAAAGCCATCCGCAACACCGCCAGCAACTGAAAAGCCATCACACGCTTGGTAGAGGCATGGCAAAATATCTCACCCACCAGCGGTCGTGTCTGCCGACAAAACGGCACCCCCTGCCCTACCATTCGCACACAACCATACCCATTTGCCTCTACCCACCTGATCTGTTTTGGAGTGCCCCAAACAAATACCCAAACGCTGCCCATCCAATCTCACCTCCTCGAACCGCCCCTGGCCCCCAACAACTCTGACACCCGAAACGCCCCGAAAAACATCCATATCATACACAAACGAAACAAAGCCAACTCTGAAACATTATAACAACACTGAGGTAACTCTGCCAACAATTCCAACAATAAGTCAAACGTGATTGCCTCCCGCAGGGTCCCTCCCCCTCTCCCTACCTTTCAACATTCTGCACAGCAATTCACTTTTCGCCGGTTCAAACCCCAGATACAGCATGCTGTAAAAAGAAATCCCAGCCAATTTTCCAGCAATCGTGGTCTGCGGCAGCCCCTTGTCCATACATTCCAGCACAAACTGTATCACACCCTGCTCGCAGCTGCCCCGGGACATACGCCACGGCACACTAGTCCATCCCAGAAAAAAGCCGAATTCAGACCATGCCAAGCGGTACGCCCGCCTTGTGGAGTCAGCAATAGACTTCTCAACCAGGCCCATCACTCTCATTCCCCCCAGGCCCAGATACCCTCCGGCACCTTTGTCTTGCAAGCCTCCGCTCCCGGCGCCAGCCTCCTGAAGCGCTGCCACTGCGAACGAGACAATGCATCCGCAATGTCATTGCTGGCGCCTGGGACATGTCGCGCACGAAACAGCACATTGAAGCGCAGACAGAGCAGCATGAAACTTCGCAATAAGCGCAGCACTCGCAGATGCCTTGCCTTTTGATTGTTGACCAAGTCCACCACCGTCCTGTTATCCACATGAAATAAGACCGATCTGGTCTGAAACTCCAGTGCAACCAGTAACGGAAAGAATTCCAGAAACGTGATGCTCCTGCCTTGTCTCAACCCGTGCTCCGGCCACCTCTCCGCACACCACCGCCCGTCCCAAAAAACGCCAAACCCTGAAGCACCCGCCGCGTCCAAAAAAATCTGCACCTGCCACACCATCCTGTCATCCACAAAGTCCAAGGACACGCCATTGAAGTCCGCCAAAAAGCCATGCCAAATCCGCAAATCCGCCGCACCCCCATCGAAATCCTGACCCTGTGATGCATGCCGAGGCGTCTGCGAAAAGCCCTGCCCACCTGCACTACTCTGCACGCAAAGTTCAGCAGGCCCAAGAGCCGTTGCACCGACCTCAAGTCAATCCTCCGCTCCCCCACCACGTGCACCAAAAATTCCTGCATCTCCTGCACCTTGCGCTCAGGCAATCTCGCCAACCACGCCGCGGAGTCCAGCTCAATACCAAGAAATGTCAAACAGCAACTGGGCCCGGCCGTCTTCTCTGGCGCCAAAGGGACCCCAAATTCACTGGCCAGACGCTGAAACTGCCCAAGAGCCGCCTCGCACTCCCCCGTCTGCCCTCTCCCCATGAACAAGAAATCATCAAATAGTGTGACACCAGCCGGTGTCCACTGCTGTCCGTGAAGGCCCACTGCAAAAAGGAACTGAATGTTTCAAACAGTGCACATGACACCGCACAGCCCATGGGCAAGACCATATCCACAAAAATCGCCCCCCCGAACTGCATCCCCAAAAGAGCGAAATCTGCCCGGTGTATGGGAAGGAGGCGAAATGCCGATTTGATGTCGCACTTAGCCAATTCCGCCCCCAGGCCGCACGCCTGCACCAAGCCAATCGCATCGTCCACTGACGCATACAACACCCTGGAATCCTCCACTGCAATGAAATCGTTCACCAACGCCCCCTCTGGCCAAGACAGATGCTTGGCCAGATGCTCCTTCTTGGGCACCATCCCCAGCGGCGAGATAATGAGCTCCGGCATCGGCCATGCTGCGAAAGGACCCGCAATCCTACCTTCCACCACCACCATCTTCAACTTTGCTTCCACCACTCCCGGCAATTCTTTCGCGGACCTCAAATTCTCAGCCCATCTCCGTTCCCTCGGACCCTGATACCCCACACGAAAACCTTCTGTAAATCCCCAGGAAATCTTCAATGCTGCCTCCCGATCAGGGTACCTAGAGAGCCATGGTCCCATGGCCTCCACATCAACTGGTGTAGGGGCACTTTGGTCCAGCCTGCCCCATCCCCTTAGTAATCCGCCACTGCTCGGAGGGAGTGGCCAGCGTGAAACACTGCGTGACCGGGTGGCGTCCGCCGCACTTAGAGCATTCATGCTTGAATTTGCAGGGGTGTCGCGTGCAGAAACCCTTATTAAAATTCCAGCAGGCCCCTGTGGTGGCTCCCCTGGGCTTAGGTGACTGTCCTGCTGCTCCTGTGGTAAGGGGCTGCCCTCCCGCCCCCCCAGCAATGCTCTGCCCCCCCCGCCCCAGACTGGGCGAGACGTGACTGAAAGGACCGGTACGCGACCGGAAGCCCGCTGGCCGTGTGCGTAGACGCAGCCGACTGAGTGGAAGACATCCATTGAACCCAAAGTTCTTGGTCTACCTCCCCCCATGGCTTGTCCGGATTGACGCTGATCCTGACCCTGAACTCATCGTAACTGAGCCATGCGAAACCGCCAAAGTGCATCTGCGCTTTGCGTATGATATCCATATATTTCAATAACGCTATGGCCCTATCCGGATGCTTCTCGCAATAAATGCTAGCGTAAATCAAAAACGCCGACGTCCAATTCTCCATGTTCACCGGTACCCTCGGCCGCCTAGTCAACTCCCACTCCTCCTCTTTCGACCCCTCCTTAGCCTGAATCTCCCTGTGCAACAGTTTGAAAACATCCACATACTCGTGCTTCCAGATCCTAGACCATGTGACCCTAACGGCATAGCCATGCCCATATATGGCAACTTCTTGCGATGTTTGTCCCCCGCATCCTCCTTCCCATCCAACTCCCCTGGTTTATAGGTCTGCACACCGTCCTCCACCAACTTCTTGTCCCCCCTGCCGACTCTGCTATTTTGGCCGGCTCTCCCACCTCCCTCACCGATCCATCCCCAACCCCCACCGACCGGCAGGCCTTCTTCCGCCCACCTCTACCCTTCTCCCCCCACGCTTCCCACCAAGCACCCTCACCTGAAAGCTTCGCTGGCACCACACGCTCCTGTCCACCGAGCACCGTCGACTTTGCGTTCTCTGTCTAGGTCCCACTACTGCTGGCCTTCGGCACCTGCAAAAGACCAAGCTGTCGTGTTGCCGCCTGCCCCCCCATCTTGGACACCTCACGCACCTCCCCCTCTTCCAACTCCTTGCTGTCCGATTCATAATCCAATTCCTCCTCATGCACCTCATCAAACGACATCCTCCGCACCTCACTTACCACTCTCTTCGCACCTTTCCCTTTCACACCAGGCACAAACTCACACTCCGGCGCCGACGATGCCCGCTCCCTCGATGGAGGGCAGGCTGCCGCGGACCCCCCTGCTGCTTTGCCCCGGCGTTTGGAGGCCGTCTTGCACCCCGCCGGCCCACCCTGGCCTCTACCAGCTTCCTCCGCCTGCCAATACCCCCCTACCCGGGCCGACACAGCCCGAAGTGGCCCCAGCGCCATCAGGTCTCTGCAACGTCGCGGCAGTCCCTGCTTCACCCACCCAAACCCAATGGCCTTGTGCCCTAGGCTGCTGTTTGCCCCGTCTGTGCCCTGGCGCCAACCCCACTGGCCGTGCCGGGGGGCAGACCCCCCTCGACGCAAAACCCCCCGCAGCCGACTCCCTAGCTGCGCAAAGTACCTGCCACCTGAGCTCCGCCTCTTCAATAACTTGCCGCTGCTCGCGAATACACTCCTCCAGGGACATGCTATCCCACCTGTCAGCCCAATTAACCCCCCCCCCTAAACTAGAGCCCTCTCCCTCTCGCTCTCCCTTAAGAGGGCCGGGAGCACCCCCACCGCTCAATGGCTTTGACCTCTGCTCAACCGCCGCTTTCTCTGGAGCCTTCCCTCGGCCCCCCTGCCCCCGCCCACTCCCTTCCTCCCCCCAGACAAGTCGATGGGCTGCTCCCCCAGGTCCCCTCCTCCCCCCTGCTGAATCACTGCCAGATAAGACGAGGGCGAAGTCATCCCCAGCCAGGCCTTCTGTCTCCCCTGCCCCCTCCAAATCACTGCCCTCACTAAACAAGTCCTGCTGCACCCCTAGCCCAGAAACCCCAGCACCCGGAGCCATCATAGTCACCTTTGCACTGCTGCCCCCCACCTCCTCTGCCACGCATTGCCTCTGACCTGCCACCTCCCCATCTCCCCCAGCACCACCGCCCCAACTGTCGCCTCATTGCTACCGCGCGCGGGGAGGCTTAGATGCCTTCCCCCGCGTTTAGACTGCTCCCGCCGCTTGTCCCGCCCCCGCGCCGCCATACCTGTACCGAGCGGTGGTGGCTCGTCCTGGCACGCCACCACCGCCGCGGCAACACCCGCGGATGCAGAGCGCGGCGTCCGGACCATGCCCACCCAGGCTTGATCCAATGCGCTGGGCCGCAGGAGGTGGGACTTCCGTCCTGGCCGAGCCCCAGCAGAGCGGCGCGCACGGCCGCCGCGTCAGGCTCGTCCATGCCGATACCGTCGCTAGCACTGCGGAAGCCCACACCTCCTCCGAGGTCCTGCTCACTCCTACGATGCGGCCAACGCCCACAGGGACACCAGTGGCGCAGCTCGCGAACCCGGCGTACAGACCAGGCCGCAACAACAATTTTCCTAAAAAACCCTTCCCTGAGGCGCTGGGGACAGGAAGAGGAAGAACTTCCTCTCCTGCCCCCTTTTATAACCTAACCTAGGACCCCACCCCTTATCCCTAACTAAACCCCCTGTCCTGCTATCGCGCGAATTCCCCAGGGGAAGACTGGTCTGTCGACCTCACTTCCCCTGGGGGCCGCATGGTGAGTCGCGCGGTGGCCTCACCTCAGTATCTAACGCCAGCTGATATAAACGGTGACTGTAGCTGGGGCCCCTAGATCTGCGCTGGTAGCATGCTGGCCTCAATCGATCCCAGGACCACAGAGTGCCCGATATCTAAGAAAGCGCTACGGAGGGCGCTCTAAAAATCCAGGAGTCAACCTGATGGGGTCCCAGGCAACCAGGAAGCCGAGTCAACACCTCGGGGGCCATAGTAGCTAGAGGACAGTGCTGAGCACTTTGCGCCCCTGCACCCCGGTTCCAGTAAGTGAGAAGAGTGGCTGTATTGAGTCTGTAAATAGGAGGGAGACAAGTGTTGGTACTGCACGAGTTGGCTACGGTAGTCCGCAATAAGCCTGCAATCTCACCCATTGGGACCCCCTGTATACTGTGCCTGGAAGGCGCATAAGATACCCTGCGTGGCCCAATGTTACACAACATGGCAAAACAGATAAGCTCCAACCCAAGTTGCAGTTCAACCTACGTAAGACCCCAAGGTCTAAGGACTCTGCTCTCACCGCACATGACAAAATCACTGATGACGCAGAAGACGGGGGCAGACATGGATGTGAAACATGCATTTCGCTCTATACAGCAGAAAAATAAACAATAAAATAGACGCGCTGTCTTTTCGTATGGACCGCATGTCGGAGCGATTAGACAAGCATGGGGATAGACTCGATACAGTGGAACAGCGAGTCTCCGACATAGAAGATATCACGCGTGCGGACGCAGAGACTGATTAAGAACGGGACAGAATCCTACATGCGCTCTAGGCGAAGGCCAGAGATCTTGAAGCGAGATCGCGACGGAACAACGTACGCATCACAGGAGTGGCTGAGTCATCCGATATTAGCAATATGGAGCATTATGTGGAACAACTCCTGATCACACTTTTGGGCAGGAACACTTTCTCTGAAATATTCATCATCGCTCATTGGCCCCCAGACCAATCCCCAGGGCACCCCCTTGACCCATAATAGTGCAGTTGCTGAAATACAGGGACCGAGATTCGGCCTTGCGTAAGGCCTGTGAACTGGGATTATTACACCACGAGGGAGCTGCCATCTTACTTTTCCCAGACTTCATGATGCAGGTTCAGGAGGCTCTTCGTCCCAGCAATAAAGAAACTCAAGGACCTGAATATAAAATATATTGTGCTCTACCCCACGAAGCTATGAATCAAGTTGGACGGTAAAGCCATCTTCTTCACTGATCCCAAGGCGGTCCTACGTGCGATCAAGGACAGAGAGCAGCATCTGAAACGTAGCAATTCGCCGACAGCCTCGCAGTCGCAGGCAGAGGACTCATCCAACCGTTACGACGACCAAGAACAAGAAGTGTGACCGCACGAAACTGATTGGCCGGAGACTCATTGAGGACTATCATATGGTAGGATGGATACTTAGAGCTATTTGTTGTATGGAAGTAGTCAGCATAATTCACAAATTGGTGAGATTTGTGTGCACAAAGGTTATATGGCTCACTCACCAAGTTCAAGAACAATGACCGCATGTCAGTGGCAGGCACATTTAGCTGGCTATACACGCTTTGGTATTCAACACCTCGCAGGGACGAAAATCCCAAATGATGAACATGTAGATTGCAAACATGGTGGCGTAGGGAACCGGAACTGATGGCAACATCTGCCCCCAAGTGTATCACAGCACTCGTATTCTTTTGTCCTGGGTTATTGTTTGTGTTCAGGGAATGGGGTGGGGTGGGGGGACTGCAGAAGGCCATGTTAGTTGTGCGTGGGAGGGAATGTTCTTCCTGTTCATATGTATGACTGCACTAGTAGTATTTTGCTATGTTATTTTTGCACATTATACACTGTAGGTATAGGGGTCCGTCTCCAATTATGGTCACTCCCACGGCATGGCCACTGACAGGGTAGGACTGCAGGGTATACATCTCCTCACTTGGAATCTCCGTGGACTTAATGATGGAAGAAAGGTTAGAAAAATAGGGGCTTACTTAAAAAGGCACTCGGTTGCAGTGGCAGTTTTACAAGAGACGCACCTCACCCCAGACCGCAGCAGGGATGTGCAACATAAACTGCAAGGCACTTGCTATTCCTCTGATTTCACCTCCCATGCCAGAGGGGTCCTGTTATGGTGCGATAGAAAGGCAGGGGTGGGAATGAAGGGTTTGTTGAGTGACCCACAGGGCAGGTTTGCGGTGGCTCATTGCAAGAAAGGTGACCTGAAATTCATATTAGTGGGAGTGTATGGTCCGAATTATGATGATCCCCAATGTTACACTTCACTAGCCGCCAAGCTGGTGCAATGGAAGGGCACCCCACAGATTGGGGGAGGGGGACTTCAACTGTTTTTTCGACCCAACTTTGGATCGGCCATGTGGTCCTTCCAGGCGCCCTGCTGCTGCGGCAGTAGCTTTGCAAGACATCATGCACACAGAGGGACTCTTAGACGTGGTTCCCCCACAGAGCGAGGTTACACACATTACCTGCCTACGACATCCACACCCACATAGACTTCTGGTTAACCCCTTGAATGCCCATGACGAGTTGGACTCGTCATGGCACACAGTTCTCGTGTGCCCATGACGAGTCCAGCTCGTCATGATGCATTCCCTTGGAAATCCCTCTGGTGCGGGCACCAGAGGGATTCCCTTTCATTCAAAATAGCCTCGGGAGCTAGGGAAGAGCTTCGCCAGCTCCCGAAGCCCCCCCCTTGCATTCCGTGTAATGATGATCGGCGCGCACGTCGCACCGACGTCATTACACTGAAACTGAAATGAGCCAAGAGGCTCATTTCAGTTTCACTTTCTATGTGCTCAGGGGGCTATCTCAGCCCCCTGAACACGTAGAAAGACGGGAGAGGTATCGTTGGAAAGGGGAGAATCTCCCTCCTCAGTGGATCCCTGCTTGGGGATCGCCACAGGAGGGCGATCCCCAAGCAAGGATCCACCCACTAGACACCAGGGAGGGGGGAGCGACCCCTTGGGCAAGGGCCTTTGCTCCCCCCTGATGACTCTGGCACTATTTAGTCTTTTTGCCCCCCCTGGGGGGCAGATGGGGGCAGTAGCCCCCAATCTGCCCCTCCGGGGGGGGGCAAAAAGCCCACTAGACACCAGGGAATTAAAAAAAAAAGAAATAGGGGTGGGGGCTGCCCAAAACGGGCAGGCCCATGCCCCCACCACACCCCCCAATTATTACAGTCTGTCTGTCCCCCCTGAGGGGCATATGGGGCATTGGCCCCTAATCTGCCCCTTCGGGGGGGCAGAAAGCCCACTATCCATTAGGGATCTGTTTTTAGTTTTTTTTTAGGGTGGGGGCTGCCCGGAACGGGCACGCCAATGCCCCCACCCATCCGCCATCATTACAGCCTTTCTACCCCCCTGGGGGGGCAGATGGGGCATTGGCCCCTAATCTGTCCATTCGGGGGGGCGGAAAGCCCACTAGAAACCAGGGATTGTTTTAGAAAGTAAAAATAAGGGTGGGGGCTGCCCAAAACAGGCATGCCCATGCCCCAACCCACCCCCCGCATTCATTAGTCTTTCGGCCCCCTCTGGGGGCAGATGGGGCATCGGCCCCTAATCTGCCCCTTTTTAGGGTGGAGGCTGCCTGAAACGGGCACGCCAATGCTCCCACCCACCCACCACCATTACAGCCTTTCTGCCCCCCCTTCGGGGGGGGGCAGAGAAAGCCCACTTGACGCCAGGGATTTTTTTCGCGCAATTTTATTTAGGGTGATGGATTTTATTTAGGGTGGAGCTGCCCGAAACGGGCACGCCAATGCCCCCACCCCCTGCCACCATTACAGCCTTTCTGCCCCCCCAGGGGCAGATGGGGCAGTGGCCCCCAATCTGCCCCCCCCAGAGGGGCAGAAAGCCCACTATCCACCAGGGATTTGCACAATTGTTTTTAGGGTGCCCCCACCCTCCCCCCCACAAGAATGACAGTCTTTCTGCCCCCCAGGAGGCAGATGGGAGCTGTAGCCCCCAATCTGGCCCCCCCTGGGGGGCGCAGAATGCCCACTAGAAACCATGGATTTTTTTGTTTTATTAGTGTAGGGGTAGGGGCTCCCCAAAATGGGCATGACAATACCCCCACCCCACCCCCAGAGAAATTCCAGTCTTTCTGCCCCCCCCGGGAGGGCAGATGGTGGCAGTGGTCCCTGATCTGCCCCGCTGGGGGGGCAGAAAGCCCACTAGGCGCAAGCGAGTACGCAGGCTTTTTATATGCATGGGGGTGGGGGCTGCCCAAAATGGTCATACCAATGCCCCTAACCCCACAAAAAATAGCCACAGTCTTTCTGCTCCTTTAGGGGCATGTCGGGATGAAACCCCCTTCCCCGATTCCTCCCCAGGGCAGCAGAAAGCCCACTGGGCTCCGAATTGTTTTTAGCAATGTGCATACCTGTGGATTTTGGGCCCTAGCGCAGTTGGCACGTATGCAAACCTAGCAAACCTGTACATTTTTGAAAACTAGACACCGAGGGGAATCCAGGATGGGGTGACTTCACTGGCTCTCACCAGGTTCTGTTACCCAGAATCCATTGCAAACCTAAAAATGTGTCCAAAATAACACATTTTCCTCACATTTCTGTGGTGGAAAGTTCTGGAATCTGCGTGGGTCCACAAAATTCCACCCACCCCACGTTCCCCAAAGTCTTCCGAGAAAAATGGTACCTCACTTGCGTGGGTAGGCCTAGTGCCCGCGTCAAGCAAGGGCCCAAAACCCATTGAGGAGACATCAAAATTACCTATCACAAAACAATCTGGTTTTGCAAAGAGGGTCCCATGAGTTTTTGGCCCCAGGCTTGGCGGCCATCTAGGGAAACCTACCAAACCCTCACATTTCTGAAAACTAGACACCCAGGGGATTCCAGGGAGGTATGGTTTGCGTGGATCCCCCAACGTTTCCTTACCCAGAATGCCCTGCAAACCTCAAATTTAGCTGAAAAAATCACCTTTTTCACACATTTTTGTGTGGGAAAGTTGTGGCATCACCGGGCTGACACAAAATTCCTACCACCCAGCGTTCCCCCGGGTCTCCCGATAAAAACGGTGCCTCACTCGTGTGGGAGGCCTAAGTACCCGCGACAGGCAAGGGCCCAAAACTTAGTGAGGCGACATGAAAATTGCCTATCTCAAAACGACCTGGTTTTGCAAGTGGGGTCACTTGGGTTTTTGTCCCGGTGCTCGGCGGCCACCTAGGGAAACCTACCAAACCCACACATTTCTGAAAACTAGACAGCCGGGGGATTCCAGGGAGGTATGGCTTGCGTGGATCCCCCAACGTTTCCTTACCCAGAATGCCCTACAAACCTCAAATTTAGCTGAAAAAATCACCTTTTTCACACATTTTTGTGTGGGAAAGTTGTGGCATCACCGGGCTGACACAAATTTCCTACCACCCAGCATTCCCCCGCGACAGGCAAAAAAAAAAAAAGTAGATTTTAATAAAAATAATGCTAAGCATTTTTCTTAAGAAATATTTATTATTAACTGGAGCACACTTTAGCTTCCATTCAGTTTTTCTCCCGAGGTGAAAAATGCATGGATGAGCATTTCTTTAAAAATCCCCTTCATCTGCCCACTGCCAAGAATTTTTGGGGTGGCCAGGTATCAAGATGTGGGTGCCGGACCCAGCTGGGCCTCCTGTGGCTACGGCCCTAAGAACCGTGTTTGTGGATAGTTGCATCATGTATACATCACTGACAGGGCTTCTGTTTTCATATGAGCAGCAATTGTCAAGCTTCTTCGTACCTCCGCCTCTTCATTAGATTAGAAATACAAAGTGAAAGGTAAAATAAGGGTGTTTTGCTGTCATTGTTTTATTTTAAACTTTGAAAATTGTTTCATTTTAGGCATGTCTTGGTTACAACAATGTGGCAACACTTACTGTATTAGCAGCAAAGAAGGGATGGGAACTAACCAGTAAAGCAAATAAAGTAAGTACATGCTGTATGTTTAAATTGACCCTCCTGCATCACTGCATTGAAATCACAATCATCATCATCATGACAGGCACAACATTATAAAAGAAGAGTATGCCTAGGACTGGACAACTATTCACTTCCAAAGCAACAGAGTTTGTTTCTGTTTCCCTGGTCAATTGTTATATAATTGAATCTGTCAATCACGAATGGGTCAGTCTTCCCTCCCGCCTTTTAGGTTCAAGTGAATAGCAAACTGTATGAACATAGCCTGTAGGATTGTATATCACTACCGTGATGCCCGCTACCTCGAGGTACATCAATATTAATGCCACTAACATGACGTCAACTACATTGTTATGGTAAATATTTACTGTATTTTACTGCTGCCTGGACCACAAAAATCTGTCAGGCCACAATTGATTATTCTTTTTTTTATTTTTATTTAAACTCGTTGGCAACGATACAGGCATGATGTTTAACAATGACTTGAGTGACAAAGCACATACAACAAGAACACAGTTAAAGCTTAAGGACATAGCGGGAAACATCAATGGGATCTCTGGAAGGGTCTCTCACCTCCCTCCACCGCGTCCCCACCCGGCACTTCCCCGGCACATGGTATATTTTGATGATAAAGAACATCTGGAGAGGGTGGCAGAAGCCGCCAGCCTATCACATAAAAAACATGATGGAACATATGTTCTAAGATGGAGGCTCCACATTCTGCCCGTCAGGGGTCAAAGGGGGGGCTCTGATAACTGAGGTAGGTAGTGAAGGGCTCCCAAATATCTCAGGGGCGGTATTTCAGAGGGATCAGATCCCAGTAATTGACTAATTGCAAGTGACACTATGTAATGTCCCTGGGCCAGGCTTGGGCCTGCAGTGCCTGTGCGCACTCCTAATTCATTGCGAATCCCCAGCAGCGGGGAGGAGGATATTGGAGTATCTATGACTTTCCCTGTGATGCTGAAGACCTCCCCCCAGTATGCAGCATTAGCAGGGTACTGCCAAGCAAGGTGGAGTAAGTCCGCCACGGGCAAGCGGCAGCGTGGGCAGTGAGAGTCTGGTGATAGCCCCATTCGATGTGTTAGGACAAGGGTCCGATATACGCAGTGCAGAAATTTGAAGTGAATGAGTCGTAATCTGTGATTGGGGGATAAGAGCTCAAGTTTACCCCAGCAGATTGTCCTCTGCTCGTCCGTGAGGGGAATGGGGAGGTCTCTTCCCCCACGCTTCCCGGGCAGGTGTGTCTGTCGCGGGTGCAGAACGTTGCATGTGGTTGTATAAGGACGTGATTAGCTAGTGGGCTGAGCCATCGCATATGTGTATTCTAATGCTGTAAGTGTTTGCGGGGGCTGGAAATGTATCATACAATGTCTGGCAGGTCGCGCACAGTTGATAATTCAGGAGAATTTCCAAGGGTGTGCATATGATGGTTTCCCGGGCCGGGGGGCCAAGAAAGTGGTAGTTCGGGTAGAGGTCTGCAAAGGTGTGGATGTCAAGCTCGTCAGCACGAGTGCAGGCGCCTACGTCACACAGAGGCGGCAACATGGGGTGTTTCACTACTGGGACCGACGGGCATAAAGATGTGTGTGTCCCCCGCGACGCGCCATCCCAGACCATGCCCATCGCAGGCACTGTGGGGTGTCTATCTCTAGGCCAGGGCATTTGTATGGAAGAAATAGTGCTGTCAATAATGGCCATGGGGAGACTTTGTCTATTTTTACTGAAACATGTGGTTGGTACGGTGTAGGGTGTGTCCAGTAGTGTAGGAAGTGTGCCTGGGTACATAGCGTGTATAGCTGTAAGTCTGGTGCACCCATCCCGCCTTGTGATTGTGGCATCGTTAGGAGTTCGTATTTTACGCAGGGTTGTTTTCCTGCCCAGACCAGTGTGACAAGATTAGATCGGAGTCGTTTGAAAATGTCTGCGTAATTGGTATGGGGATATTCATAAACAGATCGAGAAATCTGGGTAGAACCACTATTTTTGAAATGGCGACTTGCCCTGCCATTGAGAGCGGGAGATTAGTCCACAGGGGGATTCGGTCCTTGAACCAAGTCATGGCTTTACCAAAATTGGCCTTCCAGATGTCCTCTATGTCCCTGCACACAAAGATCCCCAGATATTTGACAGGGTCATTGGCACATTGAAGCGGATACTCCATAGGAAATGGAGCTGTGGCCTCTGTTAGGGGAAGTAGCATAGATTTGGCCAAATTTATTTGAATTTCGGACATGCCCCCAAAGTGTATAATTTCACAAATGAGTGGTGAGAGATTGTTTTCGGGGTGGTTCACCTACAGGGTGATGTCATCTGCGTAAAGGTACACAATGAGCCAGTGAGTGGAAAATCCCAGCCCCCAATTTGCGTGATGTTGCCGAATCTGCGAGGCCAAGGGTTCCATCGCAATGGCGAAGAGTAGAGGGGGTGAGCGGACACCCCTGCCGCGTCCCCCTACCAACCGGGTAGAGATCTGATATCTGTCCGTTGAGCAGCGCAGCCACCGCATGGATATGGGGATGCAGGTAATGGCAAACATGGTCCGAAGGTTGTGAGTTGATGGATCAGCCCTTTATAAATCCTGACTGATCAGGTCTGGTCATCACCGGGAGCAGGAATTGCAGTCTGTTTGCAAATACCTTTGTGAATATTTTATTGTCGATGTTGATGAGCGATAGGGGCCGGTAGGAGTCACAATAATGAGTAGGTTTATCTGGTTTGAAAAGTGTAAAGATTACCTCCTCATGCATCGAAGGAGAGAGCAGGCCTGCTTCCAACGCATCATGATAGACGTCTAGAAGTCTGGGAGCTAGGATATCTGAATATTCTTTATAGAAAGCAGCTGTAAGCCCATCTAATTCTTTGTCTGGAGGAATGCCAGCGATTGCCTGCTGGACCACCTTGACCGTGACAGCGGAGTCCAGAAACTCTTGATGAGAGTCGGATAGCCATACCAACTCGATGGCATCAAAGTAGGCCTGGAGATATGGGGGTGTCCTCCTCTGGGCAGTGGAGTAGAGGCGCGCAAAGAAGTCGACCATGATTCGCAACAATTCTGGGGTGGAGGGATGGTGTTGGCCTTCTGGGTCGACAAGATCAGAGCTGTAAGACACAGTATGCGGTTTTTGGAGCAGTTGGGCTAAAGTTTTGCCAGGGCGATCCCCCTCCCCATACCTGCGTGCCTGGGTCTCCTTGCCCAAGAACAGAACCTCTCGCAGAGCCTCTTCTTGATATGCTGACATCTTTTTGTGTATGTTGGCCAGGGTATCAGGGTTGCCGGAGCAGTGAACCCGGGCGTTGAGTGCAGAAATGTCAGTTTCAAGCGCTGTGATCGTACCACGGATAGATTTAAGAATGCCATGTTGTTTGGCTAAGCACACGCCTTGGATAACCGCCTTAACATATGGCGGGGGAGCTAACCGACCCAGTATTGTGCTCAAAATAATCTTGAATGGCTACGCGTATTTCCACCCTGAAGACGGAGTCTCTGAGGGCGCCAGGGGGCAATCACCATGAGAATGCGTTCAGAAGCGCGTTTGGGGGTTGAAGGGTCAACGGCACTGGAGCGTGATCCGAGAGAGTGTGAGTCAAATGAGTGAATGTAGGTCACCACAGTAGCACGTCCCTGGTCACCAGCCAGTAATCTATTCTGTACCATGCTCCGTGTTGTTGGGAAAAACATGTACCCTCACGCGCATTATGGTGTGTCTCGCCAAATGTCCATGATGTGATTGTCAACCATAATAATGGCTAGAGTCGAGGGGGTTTGGGGTTGAGGTCGTCTAGAGCTGTCCTCCCTGTCCAGCTCATCTATCAGTGGAACATTAAAGTCGCCGCACCAGATCATTGTCTGTGGTTCGGTACTGGCAATCAAATGCCAGACCTTGGTAAAAAAAGTCTGGATCATCCCAGTTGGGGCCATAGACTGTAGCAAGGGTTACGGGGTGATTGTAGAGTGTGCCTGTCAGAATAATGTACTGCCCGTCGCTGTCACAAATGCAGTGTTTAGTAGTCCAAGCCAGGCCCTTACGGATAAGGATGCAGATGCCCCTTGCGTAATTGGAATATGTGGCTGAATGGGATGTGCCCCAACCCATGGTGAGCAGTGGAGGGAGAGCAAGGTTAACAAGATGGGTCTCTTGAAGTAGGCAGATGTCCAGTCCATCTTGTGCCTATTTGAGTAAGCATGTACTAGGCGCACCTTTTTGCCATTGTTTAGATGTCTGATGTTCCATGTTACAAGCTTAACTGAGGCTACCTTGTCCATCTTTGTCCTGTGAGGCAATGACAGTGCGCAATGGCGGGGTGCTGCAGTGTACAAGTGGTATTGTGAGCTGTGTTCCTGCCAGAGTGTGCGGTGATGGGAGAGATGCGTGTGCATGTCAGAAGGCCAACATTTTTGATCTGCATTAAACAAACCTCAATAAACTGAACAACTAAACCCCTCTCCCTCCCAGTTCTCCCCCTCCCACTCCAACCCCCGAATTGGGTTGCGACACCCTTACCCATAACAGTAACATCTGGGAAATATCCCTGGGGCAGTGGAGGCTCCATGTGGGCTAACTTGCCAAATAAGGTTGGGCGGCCGAGCGTAGACTATGGAGAGCGGAGCCCTCAGCCTCAACGATCACTGCAGCTCAGTCTTGTGTCTTCAGAGCGACCCCCGCGGCCCGCCCCCCACAACAAAGTACAACTGGCAACCTATTAGGACGCAGTTCAAGAAAAAACTTGAAGGAAGCAATCAGAAAATTTTCATTGTCCCTGAGGCATTAGCCCCTCCCACTAACAGATCAGCACTGTCAGCTTCGGTTCCAGGCCAGAGCATTGGCGGGTTGTAATTAATCGCTGTCGCTCAGCTGCTTTTCGGTAGAGGTCTGAGCCAATACCCCCCGTGGGCGCTTGGACTTCACCTGTTGCTTGGCAAACTTGAAGGCTTGTTTGGGATCAGTGAAGTGGTGCGTTTTTCCGTCCTGTGTTATTCTGAACTTGGCGGGATATAACATGGCATATTTTATATTGGCCTGTTGCAAAAGGCGTTTGGCTGGCCAGAAGTCCCGATGGGCCACCTGCACCTCCACCGTGAAGTCCGGGAAAAAGGACAGGTTGTCGCCTTTATACTGAACTTGGCCCCTTTCTCTTGCAAGTCGAAGGACCGTGTCTCGGTCTTTGTAGTTCACCAAACGGGCCACTATCGGGCGGGGTAGGTCCTCAGGAGGTGGCCACAGACCCAGGGTCCTGTGGGCTCTCTCAACAATAAAACCTTGGGACAGGTCTGGACTGAAGAGGTTCCATAGTGTGGTCTCCATAAAGTCCTCCATTCTTGAGATCGCTGTCGATTCTGGTACCCCCATAACCCGGAGGTTGTTACACCTCAATTGGGCCTCGAGGTCTTTGTTTTTTTATTTGATTAAATCCAATACTTTGTCCATGCGTACAAGGTGTTCGGATGTAGCAGTATGGTTGTCCTATGTTTCGCCCAAGTGTGTGTCTATGTGATCTAGCCGGGAATCATGGGCATCGACTCTGCTTTGCACCCTGTCCATGCGTGTGTTGAGCAAGTCCAGCCTCACATAGATCTTCTTCAAGCTGGATTTTACCTCCGGCATAATTTCTTTCAGGTCTAGTTCCTGCTCTTCGGCGTCCCCCAGGGAGTGGGAGGCAGTGCCCTTTTCCACCTCAAGGTCTGCCTGCCTGATGCTGCGTTTCTTTTCGAAGGAGAGCTTAGATTGTCTGCCTTCTGGCTTGCCCATGTTTTCGGGTGGGTGTAGGCCGGCGGGCGCGCAGGGGGCCCCGAGCGGGAAACTCCTGTGCCCAAGAATTACAAGTTCACGCTGGGGGGGCAGCGGCCTGCCAGGCCGCACCACTGCCGCTGACCCCCACGTACGGTGGCGCCAGGGCTCTCGGCCACCCGGGTCAGCGAAGGCTGTGCAGACAGTGGCTGAGGGTCGGAAGGGGGGCGCGATCCAGCCGCGCATGCCACATCCACCAGAGCGATGGCCCCCCGCAGCCCGCCCATTGTCTCTCACCATGGGTTATGGTCGTACAGAGACACCGGAACCTAGCGTGTGTCTCTGCAGGAAAATCCCAGCCTCCCTTGGAGTGCTCTGTCAGTACCACATCAGATGGTTGGATTCGCTGAGACTGCTAGCTCCGTGTAAGCCGCGGTGCCCCAATAGGCCTCATGTCTCTCCAGGCGGCGTTTCAGGCAGCTCCTCGGTCCGTCTCCAGGTTGGGCCTTGATGCAGGCTACTGTTATCCCCACTGTGGTTCAGGCGCCCCTGGGCTGCACTGCGGGCTCACACTGGCCCAGTAAGCAGCCGCTCTGCCGTCCGCTTCGCCACAACACCCTTGTCGGACAGGCTGCACCGACAAGCCGCACTCTCCGCCCAGATGTACTGCTCCCCTCAAGTCCACTCATCTAGGGTGGTTTCTGGCCATGGGGTCTGCACTCTGTCCTGCCCCGGTATTACACGCAGGGCGCTCTGCCTCCAATGCCAAGGCCGGATAGACCTCGGCTGAAGATGGCCATTGGGCCTTCGGTAGAGTCCCCCACAGAATAGTGCTGGGCGGGCTGGAGTGCCTTTCCAGCACCACCGCAGGTATGCAGGCTCACCAGTTCAATCATCCGCTTGCTGTCCCGGTGGCCCCCTGCTCGTCCCACAGTGGAGCACCGATGCGGGTCAGCCGCTGTTTTGTTACGGCATGGACAGTCCTGGGCCGGTGGGCCCTAGCAGGCCCCAATCGCCGCCCCTGCTCCTCACTCGGTTTTTTGCACTCAAGGCGGCCTTGCCGCTGGGGTCTGCGCCGTTTCTCTGCACTGCTGGTGTGCACAGAGCACCCCGCTCTCCGTGCTGCTGCTGGATGGACTCCATATTTGCTGGACTTTGTAGGATTTTGAGCTCGCCGGCAGAGCTCACACACTATGCTTCCATCTTGCAACGGGGCGAAGTCACGCCCCACCACACTTTGATAGCTTTGTCGCCGACTGGACTTTAACAATGGTGACATTTGTGCACTGAACTTTATCCCTCTTACTGAATGTTGAGGGGTGTGATAATGTGCCCACGAAGTTAAAAAGTAAGCAATGCAGATTCAGAGAATGTTATCCTTCATTGTCACACACGCAAATGTATGTCAAAAGTCACTGTGTTTAAAAAAGCAGTCAACATATCTCTAGGTGGGCACATGGAAAGAAGGGTTTCTCTGTCTTAGATTTAGTGAGTGAGGGGCACTGTGGCATTGCTTGCAGCGGGGCACACACGATCTACAGCAACAGTGGGTAGAGTTACCCCAGAGGCTTTTTTCCTCATTGGTAAGGGAGGGGCCAGGGGTCACCCCTATGATAGTGCTTGGGATAAATGTGACATCAAATCAATCTGGACATGATGAAGAACAGAAGGACTGCACCTGGCTGCTCTTTGAGAAGTAAGAAGAGACTTGAAGGGCTGGACCTGCTCCTGCTTGTACCCAGGACAAAGAAGTAGACTCCAAGAGTCCGTGTAAGTCTGTGTAAGCACCAGAGCCACAACAATCCTCAGGATTTTTTTTCCTGAAGTGCCCTGCTAATGAGTACCAACTGGGCCTAACCTGTACCCTGCTAGCGGACACTTTTGGAATGAGCTTTGACCCCTTGTTCCTCAAGTTTTGGTATCAGTGCCTGTGTCTATGTGGACTTCTCCTATCACTTCTGAAAACCTGAGACATAAAACATTTTTGGACTTGAAGACCGCAGAGGACTGGGACAAACCTGCCACTCCGCCCAAAATGTGACCCTGCTGGGTTGAAGAAACAGGGTTTCCGTGAGAAGGTATCTGGCTTAGAGAGCCTTTGGCAGACACAGCCCTCAGCTTTGCCCTGCTTGAAGATTCCAAATGGAGATTAAGCATGTAGGCATAAATCTTGGTTGTGCAAAAGTGCCAAAGGTTTCCGGCCAACAAGAGGACATACAAAATGTTCCTTTTCCTGCTCAGAGCTTTTTCAGTCAAAAGTAACATTCACTGGAAACTCCTCCAATGCCTACCTGACGTCCATGGAGCCCTCCTCATTTACAGCCTGCTTCCTTGCCCTGCTGAAGGATTTCGAGATCCATTTTTGAGATAGGGGCCAGATGTACTTACATTGGATTCACTAAAAGTGGTTGCGTTTTGCGCACCAACATTTAACAAACCCAGTGGTATTTTTCAAACCGACCTATGCACTAATTGTTCAATTCACAAAATACAGAGTTGCATTGAGGCGATGAGAATTGCATACCCATGAATACTGTAGTGTAGTCCTAATAGTACCCTGTCATGCAGGACCTACGCTGTTTACGGATGACATATACTGTGGGCTTGGTGGCAAACTGAGTCGGTACACCCCCACCGCATATGTTAGCCTATGGTTTGCGTTAGCTAGCTCACAGTGCCACTAGAATCTCCTGCTATCAGATCGATTCGTTTTTGGCAACCTCAGAACACAATAACCTCAGACTCATGGAAACAATATACTACTTTTCACCCAGTCAATCGTGCTTGCTTGTTTAGAAACAGACAAGCATTTTTACAATACGAGTTTATTGTACCGTAGTTCTTCTCATGTAAAGTAAATGCGCTGTTACAACTGTAACACAGTAGCAGAGATATAGAACCAGCAGTACAGTGAATAAAAAGAAATAGTATTGTTCTACCATTTTGCAATAGTCACGAACATATACATTAATATGAAATGCATTTATGAAATAAAGTGCGTACTCCTAAGATGCCTGTCTAGATGTACCTAAGTGTACCTAGCATGTGAGTAGGTGCGAAAGAGCCTAAGTCTAAGAGCCAAGAATCCCGCTAGGATTTAGTCGAACCCCCATACCTGAATAGTGAGAGTGTGGGACTTCTTCCTGGACTTGAGTTGGACACCCCGTCAGGGATAGTTAGACCACTGTCAGCTGGAGCGATGGCATGCCAGAGCCGCAGCGTTTCTGGTCAGTGTGTCGGCCTTGAAGTCTCGATTCCCTCCTGCTTACTGATAGCAAGAGGTGCTATATTTATACAGTCTATGTATGTGTGTTACCCATTGTTTAGTATGAGGATGACGTTGGGGATTAAACCTTTGTGCGTAGGTAGGAGAGGTGAAGTATGCCCCCCTGGAGAGTGTACTCATAAATTATTCATATGTGCTAAGGATGACGTCTTAGCAATATCGATCAGGCAGAACCCACCCTCGTCATAGAACTAGGTGAAAGGTTTAGTCCTTAAAAGGCGTCAATCCTTATAAGGTGTACAGTCCCTCTAAGACATTCTGTCCTTATTTGGAGCTATGTCCTTATAAGGCTCGTTCAGATGAAATGAAGGGGAGATGATGTAGGGAAAGAGTACGATGTTCTTTAAACCTATGTCAGGGTACCTATATGAAATATAACAATACCACCTACTCCTTCCTCCATGACAATGACTTCTTGCAGCGTTGCCATACATTCCAATGGCACCATTCTGGCTCTGATCATTTCCAAAGACTCCCTCCTGACAGCTGAAGATCCCATCCCGGTTGACTGGTCTGACAATCTTCAAATCCCCTTCATGGTGACCTTTACCCATCTCATAATTTCAGGCCATGCTCAAAGGGACTAAATCTGGTTCAGTGATCAAGAAAAAATATTGAGATGAATGCTTTTGCGAACAAGGTCTGCTCCAACCCTACCTTCATAGCTCCTCAGCTAAACATCAGTTCCGCCATGGAAGAGTATAACAAGTGCATGGAAGTCCTGATTCGAAGACTTTATACCTCTAAAGAGCAATTGGAGCAAGCCTACTTCTCCCTGGTTCTCAAAAGACCATTAAAACAAAAGGAAACACCGGAAAAAGAATTAAGAATGAATGGTGATATTCACCCTTTCCTCCAAGTCTGACTACGATGAGAGTTGTGAGAAAGAATCACAAAAACACATTTTCAGTGCCAAAGTCTACTCACATCAGATCCCTCTTGGACGAAGTGACTTAAACTCCTTTTCAAAGCAAGTAAACGGTCAAACTACCATACACCAAAGACCACGTCTAAGGTACCTGAATACATATGTGACAACTGTATGGAGTTCTTCAAAAGCAAAGTGACATCTATCGTCCTGTCTCTTTATTCAAGCTCAGACAGACTTGCAGATATTACACTAACACATAGAGCACAATGGTCAAGCTTGCTTTTTGACCCTGCACCAGAGACAAAGCTACTGGACACCATTGCTAAGGTTAAACTGTGAAACTATAGATGCTGAAAGAAGAAAGGGACAGTGATAAGACAGAAAGTCTGTGACAGGAGAGGCAGACTGTCAAATGGGAGGTTGGCACTGAGAGGAGAAGAGAGTGCTGAGGGGAGAGGTGGACAGGGACTGAAGGGATCGGCAGTGACAGAAGAGGGAGAGAGAGAGGGGAAGTGAAGGAAGCTGGATAACCCAGTGGGGTGACTTCCCTCGCCACATGCAATTGTAGCTCCTTGAGAGGCAAAGTGATTCGCCAAGCCAGCCCTGTCTACCCCTTAATAGAGTGGGATAATGACAGAATGCTACTTCAGAGAATGCATGTTATAAATCAGCAGTACCAACCCAACTCTTGAATCAAGAAATTGCTCAGCAAAGCACCCAAACTACTTTAGTAACATTAAATATTATTGTATGAATGAATAAAACCCAACATGACAACAATTGGATAAGTCCCTGCAAAGATATAGCGTTTCAAACAAACAATTCCACTCCACAGTTCTCCATTCTAAATGGACAGTCTATGAAAGCTTGTGCCCATAACTCACAAGTGGCCACCTGAGGCTTACCTCACTTCCCAGGACAAGCCCCAAGCTGCCTCTTGCTCTCAGTCAGGCCATAGGGGCTGGATGAGAGTTAGTCTTCTTAGTCAACCAGTTCCAGCCGTCAAATTCAAACTTCACAGATTTCCTATGGGGATGAGTCTGTCTAGCATCACTACAGTAGAAGGTTCTGTTCTGTTCCTTCTGAGTCTGCCTAAGCCAGTAAACATTGCCCCCAACTTACAAGGTGCAGTACTTGTGCCGAGACCAGAGTCCTTACCTTCCAATGCAGGATTCTGTTTCTGAGAAGCAGCTCACGAGTGGAAGTTGACTTTCTCACTCACTTCTAAGTTCCAACAAATAATCTTTACTAGAACCAGTGCAAAACCTTTTATAACTGGTCAACTGATCTGTTTCACAGGAAACACCTTCTGCAGCTTCCTGTTTTGCCCCTAGAGGACTGTATCATACCCTATTTTAGAAACGCACATAATTCTTAGTCAGATTGGTCCAACCTTTTCTCACCGTTTCAAAAGTCTCTCTCTCTTCTCCTTCCAATTTCTGTGCCACTTAGGTTTGTTGTCTGACCGTCTTCCCAATGTGCTCAGACTTCCATCTGTTTTCTGGCTTTTGAAACCCCACACAAACCCAAGCTCTGTGGCCCATAAGCAAACTTCAACTGCTTCCTTCTGGCCTGGATCTGGGTGCAGTTCCTATCCTGCACATGACAGGCTAACAATCTTCACGACATATGAAGATTTCAGGCATACTCCGAAGCTTTTACTTTAGACACCATCAGATATAGTATACTTTAAAGAGGTGGGGCTTTGTCACTACTCCGAACATTCACCCTCCGCTTTATATTGTTTATGGCTAAAACTCTGCAGAATGAGTGGTCAGTTTACACTTGTCAAAATATCACAACTTTTAGCAGCAAAAAGGGACTTCTCTTGATACAATAAAACTAAGTTGCTTCCACCCAAACTGTTTTCATTATCCTTCAATCTTGACTGGGATAAAATGCCCACTTTTTGCGTGGTCACTCCCATTTTTTGCTGAGTTTATTACTAGCTTTTAGACTGTGCACACTGGGGCACCACTGTCTCACGCCCGGTGTATATACTGTTTTTAACCAGACGAACGCATGTGTGGTCGCAACATGCAGGCTTTATTATGCCTGTAAGTACTCCGAGGGCTTCCAGCGCAATACACTGGAGAAATGTTCCTGCATTACAAGTCCGTCATTGATAATTTACAGAATTCTTCTAAACCCTGATGAAGTTCCCCTAGAAGGTATGAAACGCGTTGTCTGAGCTTTGCTTACTACTGAAATTGCGTATGAAATTAAAAATAAAGAACTTTTGTGAAAATACATACAGTCTATTGGACTTCATTACCTAGCGCACCCCCATTTGTAGTAAGTCCTGTTGCAATTTAATGTTACCATGGCCCTCTAGTGACAAGCCCCCAAAAGCTATTTTTACTGTGTAAGGCTTTGGCTGTTGTTTTATGAGAAAACTAGAGTACAAATTACAATATGAATTCTGCTATCTCGAGTTTGAAGCTAGAAAAATGATTGAACTGCTGTTATGAATATGTAATAAAAATCCAATCTAACGGTAAAGGTCGATTTTTAATACATATTTAGTAGGATAACCTCTTAGAAAGTTATCTTTTCTCTGCCTGAAGCTCCTGAACTCTAATTTCTTATCCTATCTTACTTTGAATTACCTCTCCTGCAGCTGACTAGCCAGTGCATTACCTTAATGAGGTGTTAAAACTACTCCGAGAGCAAAGACAATGGCCTGGGTGTTGTGAGATATATTCTTCCCCTTGCAGGAAGACAAGTTGGTGTGCACACAGGAACCTCATTTATTTGCAAAGAGGCCTGCCTTTTCAACGGTAAATGTAAGGTGAGACCTAGAGATGGCAGACCTTTTTACCCACACCAGCCTGGCTCCAAACCCAGAACCAGTTTTGAGTAATC
The DNA here is from genome assembly GCF_964204655.1 of Triturus cristatus. Classification (NCBI taxonomy): domain Eukaryota; kingdom Metazoa; phylum Chordata; class Amphibia; order Caudata; family Salamandridae; genus Triturus; species Triturus cristatus. The sequence goes on along the minus strand of NC_140581.1, from coordinate 513,757,469 downwards.
ATATAGTAGGGAGCTGCTCATTTTCCTGGCCTGATGTCTGGGTGGAAAAATAAGCTCTGCACAAAGGGAAAGGGTCTCACCATCTTGGATTGTAAGAGTAGGGTACACTGCGTGATTTTTGGCAGTAGGGCAAACCGGAATTTCTGAAAAAAGTAGGTAGGCTTGTATCTGGGACCTTTTATCCCATTTAACTCACTAGTTAGTGCCAGCCATAAATGTGGCACCCCAAGGCACCCTCCTCAGAACACTTTCTGGACCTGTGGAAGGGCAAAAGAAGGACTGCACCTGCTGCTTGAGACCTCCGAGGAGACCGGAAGGGCTGTACCTGCTCCCTCTTGTGCGCAGGTCAAATAAGTGAACTCAGAGGGCAGGGTTGCAGGCCTCCTGTGTTTCTATAGGGACAAGACAAGTATCCTGGACCAGTTGTAAGTGGAAGATGACTGAACCCTGCTCTGGCCTCTGCTGGAGTGTGTCCTGACCCTTAAATGCTGTTCCTGAGGTCCTGTGACCTTTAGTTGTATCCTTGTATCCAGAAGCACTTAGTTTGAAAACTCTGAAAAATGTGGACTTTCAAACACCCAGAGGATCAAGACCGACCACATGAGTCAGTCCCCCAAGGCACCACCTCGTTGGGCCAGAAAATGAGGTTGGTTCCGCTTGGAGCTTCCCCGCATCAAAACATCTGTTTTAGCAGGCCGTCTGACAGAAGGTTTCCAGCCTCTTGGATGTCATGATCATATACAGCTTGCAGCTTTGCCCTACTGTATGATTCTGAGCTTTGGAAAAGAGACTAAGCCAAAACATAATAATCTCAGCTGGGCAAAGGTGAGAAAAGTATCCTGCTTTCAGAGTTCCTGGACTTCCCTGGGTGCAGGGTCTGAACTTCCCCCCCCTTATCTTTTCCTGCCAAAACCAACTGCTTCAATGGGATTTCGCCCAATGGATATCCGGCTTTGAGTGGTCTTCCTCAGATACAGTCAGCAACCTTGCTGGAGGATTTTGATTTCCATTTCATAGAATAAATCTTATGGTAAAATCTTTGACCAGTATGTACCTGCTTGGTGTATCCAAACGATCCATCCAATGTGGTCGGCCTGAAATTGATCGTAGGTCCTAATCACGTGAACAGAACTTTCTATTGGCACATTACTTTTTCTTGTCTTTTGTATTCCGAAATCTTTAAAACTCATGTATTCAGTTCTCCTTGTTGGATCTTTTTCATTTTGTTGGAATTTTGCTTATTAAATTTGCCTCTGTTTTTAGAAAATGGAGTGGTATTTTTATTATGTTACGTTTTTAACTTTTTAACTGTTTTGGTACTTCTAAATGCTTTACATATTTTCACTAAATTTAGCCTGTCTGCTCTGTGCCATAGCTGCCAGGGGTTGATTTCAGGTTTAAAACCTTTGCCTGAACCTAACAAGTTTAGTGACTTTATTACTTGTGGTGGACTACCATACATCACAATGAATCATTCACTTTCTTACACAGACACTTTAATAGAACAGACAGGAACTACTTTGTCTCTTCCATTTAATATGATGGGCAATTGGAAGATACACTGCCTCTCTGGGCCCAGCTTTCTACATACACAATCCTTTACTGTCTCCTGTCTGGGAGTTATTATTCATGATTCTTGCAAAGGGAACAGGCATGAGCTTCTCTCTCCAGTGCAGAGCGATGCTGTCTCTCTACAAAGGTACGTAGGTGGTGTACCTGCAGCTGAGAATCAATTATATTGCATTTACATGCAACTATAAGCACTCGTATTATGGGTATTCCAATCTCTCTTGACGTGTTACAGGAAACACTTGCAGTGAGAACCCAATTAGTGAATGCTCAGTGTGCAGAGTCAGAACACTAACTGTGCAGTCAAAAGAAACCGGCAGGGTCCAAGCCAAATGGGATGTGATTTCTCAAAGGAAATGATGAGAGAAGAGGAGCAATGAAAGGGAGATGGACACTAATAGGAGAAGGGGACAGTGACAGAAAAGGTGAACTATGATGGCACAGTGATAGGAGAGCTGAGCATTGTCAACAAAGGGGCACTGATGGGAGGTTTGGGCAGTGACAGGACATTAGGACAGTCTTGTTGGCGCAGGGTAAACCAGGAATGCATTGGGAGCCAATTCAGGGTATTTTACCTCCACCATCAACTTGTGCCTTTTCCAGATAATTGATATATAGGGTGAACAAGAATGGTGCCAAGATACAACCTTGATGCACTTCCTGTTTGAGTGTAAAGTGCCCCGTGCATTCAAAATTTGCTCTATACCTAACTGAAGCAGAAAGATTAAAGTGCAAATCATGCAATAAATGTAAAATGTTGACCTCAATGTCCATACGCAGGATAAGACCCCAAAGTTTGTTCCTATTTACCCGGTCAAATGCTGAGCTCAAATCCATAAAAGTCAAATGTATGGCTCCTTGCTTAGCAACAACATATTTATTAATAATGAACTATAGATTAAGGCATTGTTTGACCATCCCTAGGCCAGGCCTAAAGCCATACTGGACTTCTGAAAGAATGGTACATTGGTCAGCCCATGTCATCAGCCCGTTTATTACCATCCTCCCGAAGATCTTCCCTACTGAACATATGAACTAGGGCGATGGCATCCAGGGTCAGCACTAGTTCCGTTCTTAAATCAATGCAAAATTACAGATGTAGGCCAAAGAGAGGGTAAAGTCTGCGTGATAGCAGCATTGATGTACATGGTGATAAAAGGACCCCAGAGCAGTATGTTAGATTTAAATACATCCAGAGGCACCCCAACAGGACCGGAAGCTCAGACATAGTCATGGTGTCAACAAAAGAGGAGATGCCACAAGGCTCTGGAGCAGAGTTAGGTGCAGCATAAATAGCTTCAAAGTGACTAACCCAGAGATCCTTCAGGCTTGTAGGAAGTAACGAAAACCCTAATTCATGCTTAAAGAGGGGCCGATTAATATCTTCCCAAAATATAGAGCTGTCCTCTAAACTACTTGCACACATAAGCTGATCCCACGCCTCGCGCTGCAAGGTTAATACCAGACGACTGATGAACTACAGCCAAACTTGTGAGAGAGTATGGATTATTGGCCAGTGGGGTCACCAGGCAGGTAGTGCTGGAAACACTCTGCGCATTGCTCTCATTAGAATAAACATCCGAGGCCTCTAGCCCAAGCTGCGCTTCCACAGAGCTAATTTCCTCAGTAGTGGCCTCTGTAGGGTTGTGTGAGTTAGAAATGGCTGAACCCTTTTGGCTCCTGATGGACTCTGTAGAACTGTGACGTAAGTGTTAGAGTGCAGTGAAGTGAATGCAGGTTTAGAATGTTGAGTTCACAGTTACACACAGATAAATAAAGACGTGTAATACCAAGCTCCTTGTGTGGCATAGCATTGGTGGGTATGCAGACTGGGGAGGACTCTACAACTTTTGGCGAGATAGGGGATAAGTAACCCAAAGATCAACAGTGCTCTCCAAGAGAGTTTGGCGTTGCCCAGCAAACTGCTTTTGTGTGCCACATGAGCTTCCATTGAAGTATGGAATCGATGCTTGGTGGATGTGGAGTCAAAGCACAACTCTAGTCAGTGTAAAGCATGTGAAGATAATGAAAGCCAAATTGAAAAGTCTACCCATCATTGGCCAGGAACCTGGTGGTAAGGTCATAAAGAGATGCACCGTGCTACTACTCAACATAGCTATACATCGTACAGAGTGAAAATGCCCAAGGCAGATACAACCAGGTTTTAAAAGAGCAGCAAATAGCGACAGCAAAATGCAAGATAAAGCTTTGACCTGAAGTGCTGCGAGGCAGAGATCAATGAGGTAACAGAAAATACAAATCACCCAAAAGCTATGTGATTCCAATAAAATAAACTATCATCTGCTTACCAAAACCAATTACAGAGAGTCATCATTTCACAGCACTGGGTGAAGTGGTCCAAGGATAAGTGCCCGGGGTTGTACTTATGGAGCCGTCAATACCTAAAGTGGCGCACCACCAAAGCTGCAGAGTGAGATGGTCTGCATGAACAAGATCACCAGATCGTTTTAGAGAGAACGCTACCCTCAATATCAGTAATTTCCACACAGGTCTACAATTCTGCTGCTTTCTTGAAACCACCACCATTCGATACAGCCAAAAAGCAGAATATTGGCGACAGATGGACTGCTTGGATAGAGACATTTGAAGATGTCATTGATGCATTGGAAGAAACAGAGAAGATTATCAAACACCTTAAAAATCTTGCTGTTGAATGTGTGAATGAAGCCATAAAGAAAATGCTGACAAAGTTACATACTGTCATATCACAGACGCCTTGAATCTCAAGTACAATCCACTGTCGAATGTAGATTATGAAAGGTACATTTTCACTCAAGAATGAGAGAAAGTTGGTGAAACCATTGAAGAATTTGTTGAGAGACTGGATAGGTTCATCAAACACTAAGTTCAATTAATTTAATGATAAGGAACCAATATGTCCCTGAGTTATTGGTGGATGCCTGTCAGATTAATTCAGATGACAAATGCTGAGAGAAAATCTTTGTCTGGAGCGAGTTCTCATGGCTGCCAGTAATTAAGAGTGTGCGGATCGACAAGCTTTTGACATGGAAGCCAGAGGTGCCCAGAGTGAGTGAGTCAGTCATGAACATAAAAAGTAAGCAGAACACAAGGCTGAAGGACACAAAGTGATGTCTCCAGGTAAAAAGAAGTTTTGCTTCAGGTGTAGGTTTTTGTTTCCACACAAATGTCCTGCCATTGGGCAGACATGCAAACTGTGGGAAGGAGAACCATTTTTTAATGGTTTGCAAGGTGAAGGAAAAAGTACGTGTGTCATGGCGGAAAGACAAAATGGCTGCCCGAACGTTCCAGAAGGGACATTCAATGCACTCATTGTCAAAGAGTTTTTTCAGTAGCGATATCAAGTGAAAGTGAAGAAGATGGTCGTGCCATGTCGATATTTACCTCAGAAAAGTGTGTGCATGTTGGACTGGCCACATGTGAAGAAAAAAGTCAGTCACAGAAAAATTGACATGAGAAATCACCAAAATCATTCAAACATTGTTCGAAGATTACACTGAAAATAAATAGTTGTTCAATACCTTTTATGGACAGTGGTGCGTCAATAATTATAATGCATAAGGTAAACTATAATGAACTGTCTCCATTATGCCATTGAAAACTAAAGTGAATACTTCAGCTTCATCAACGCCATTAAAAAGTCAAGGTTCTTTCGTAGCAACGAGGAAACACAAGAAAACCAAAGAACACGCACCCATACATGTGCTTCAAGGAACAGCGTCAAGTGCATGTCTACTCCGTTTCAGTACAGCTGCGGATATGGGACTGATATCAGCGAACTACAACATGAATTCTCACCATGAAATAGTAAGTCAGTTTCCTTCAATGTTTCATGGGTTGGGAAAACGTAAGACTTTGAAAGTACAGTTACATATTAATGAGGACGTCCGCCTGCGGCTCAAAGACATAGACGAGTTGCATTTCGTTTACAAGAGGCTGTTGAAAAAGAACTTGAATCGTTACTCAAACATGATATCATTGAGCATTCTACTGGTCCAACACCATGGGTTTCTCCCACAGTGGTAGTACCCAAAAAAGATAGTGAAGGAGCTGCATGCATCTGCGTTGACATGTGTCAAGCAAATGAAGCTATTGAAAGAGGACGACATCCAGGTCCGCACATTGCCGACATTATAGCACAACGGAATGGTGCAAAGGTCTTTTCTCAACTTGATTTGAATAAAGGATATCATCAGTTGTAGCTCAAAGCGAATTGCAGGTACATTGCAACCCGTTCTACACATTACTCTGTTCGAATATACTACACATTACTCTGTTCCGATATACAAGACTGAGATTTGGAGTGTCATCAGCCGCAGAGCTGTTGCAAGTTGTAATTTGATGTACCATACAGCCTGTTTTTAATGCTTTCAATTATAGTGATGAAATATTGATTTTCGGAGCTACCGAGAAAAAGCACGATAAAGCTCTCACGCAAGTGTGTCATTTACCTGCTGATGCAGGTTTAACTTTGAATGCTGAGAAATGTGAATTCCATAAGAACAAGCTGAAATTCTTTGCCCATATCTTTTCTGATGGGGGTATGACACGCGATCCAAGCGTTGTCAACGGCCAATCCCCCAGTTGCATTCATTCCTGGGCATGTCCAGCTACTGTTCTAAATACATATGAGATTTATGCCACTGTAAGTGCTCCGTTGAGAGACCTGGCGAAAAAAAATTTCATTTCATTGGTCACATGAACGCGAGCAAAGCTTTAAGTGAATCAAACAAGCTATTGAAATGGCATAATTTGATTCAAAGCTTCACATAGAGGTTGTTGTTGATGCTAGCCCAGTCGGGTTAGGTGCAATCCTTGCATAGCATAGCAGACACCCGAATGCTAGAAGACATATTGTGGAATATGCGAGCAGAAGGTGGTCCCAAACAGGACTTGCCTAATCACAGGTTGGAAAGGAAACTTTAGCAGTGGTGTGGGCTTGTGAACACTTCCACGTATTCTTATATGGAAAGTCTTTTATTCTTGTGGCCGATCATCAAGCCTTATTGACCATCTTTGGCAAATCAAAGGCTGCAATGCTTCCTTGCATTGAACATTGGGGTCTACGGTTACATGAAGACAATAACATAATTGTACACCGTCCAGGAAAAAATGAAAACCCTACAGACTACTTCTCAAGAGTGCCTATACAATATATTGTTACCCCTTGCAAAACAGCTGAGGTCTACTTAAAGGTCATTGGGAAATCCATCACACCAGCTGCCATTTTGATAGAACAAATTGTCACTGCCACGAGTCAAGATAGTGAGATGCTAAAGTTAAAGGACATTATCACACATCAGTCTTGAAACCAGCATTCTCTACCTCTTGACAGTGAACACCAAAAGTTAAAAAATGTTAAAGATGAATTGTCAGTTACTCAAGAAGGCATTATCCTGAGAGGTTTGATAATTGTCATTCCGGAAAGTTTACGACAAAAGATAATTGAAGTGGCCCACGAAGGACATCATGGAATAGTTGCCACAAAGCAAGCGCTCCGAGACCAAGTCTGGTTTCCTCATCTCAATTAGAGACCTTAAAGAGAGTTAAAGGCCTGTTATCGAAAACTACTCAACACACTTTAAACATGCAGAGTTGCTGAAGCTTGCATGGGAAAGAATTGCCGTTGACTTCTATGGTCCTTTTGACAATGGACATCACTTGATGGTGATTGTTGATGAATACTCCCGTTTTCCGTTGATAGAAATCTCTTGACTATTACTCAGGAAAGAGTCATCGAGAGATTGCACAGCATCTTTGCGACATATGGGGTGTTCTGTGATTTTAAAATCTTGCAATGTTCCACCTTTCAGCAGTCAAGAGTTCAGAGACTTTCTTGATCATCTTAATGGGAAGTTTAAGAAAGCACACCTCTATGGCCACAGGCCAATGGCCTTATTAAACATTTCATGAGTACCTTAAAGAAAACTGTTCAGTGTGTCATGTTGGAAAAGCTCAGCTTTAAAACTGTGTTGAATTCTACCTTGCAAGCTTATCGTTCGAAACTTCACTCGACTACAGGTTAAAGCCTTGCAACCTTGATGTTCAGGAGAGCAGTGACAATCAAGGTACCTCAATGGGCCAACAGGAGATCAACTTCTGAGGAAGAAAGCAGATTCGAAGACTTGGTTTGTAAAAGAAAAATTAAGGCTTACGCAGATAAGCGACGACATGCAAAAGACATTGTGTTCAATATAGGAGAACGAGTGCTTGCTCGTCAGTTGAGAAAATGTAATTCTGCTCCTTTTGCTGCTGAGCCAGGTTACGTTGGACACATGGTGACTTCCCAATGTCCTGGGAAGTCCGTTATGTGAGACTCCTAGCATTTCCAGCATATGGCTCAAGGCTCGTCATGTACTGATGTCAATGTAGAAATTGGTTCTGAACAGACAAGTGAAAACTACCAGACTGCTGTTGCTCCTCCATAACCAAAGCAGATCATAGACACTTCTACTGCCAGTTCCCAGTTTCCGAAGACTCGATTGGTACGATTAATCAAAGCACCATGAAGGCTCATCGGAGAGCTATGATTATGTATACATTTGTAATTTTTTTAAATTTTGTTCTTAACAGAGGGGGAGATGTAGTGTTGCGTGAGTTAGCAATGCGGGGCCCTTTTCATTCCTGATGGACTCCGTGGGTCTGTGATGTAATTGTTAGAGCATAGTCTAGTGAATGCAGGTTTAGAATGTTGGGTTCACAGTTGCACAAAGACATGTAATACCAAGCTCCATATGTGGCATAGTCATTGGCGGGTACCCAGGATGGGGAGGATGCTACAGCTTTTACTGCTGAGGTAAGGAAAGTCATAATGCTGGAGTGATTAACATCTCCAAGAAAGGAATTAAGCTTACGTTTACCCATGATGCAGAAAGCACAGGCAAGACGGAGGGCTCAGCCTGTTCTTGTTTGGCCACGGACAAGCTCAGACAGGCCCAGTCTTCACCCAGGCTCGCAGCCAGGCACATCCCATGTGGTGGTTACAATGCGCCCAACAGGTATCTGCCACAGCAAGCAGACAACAGTCAGCACATTCCATGCGGCGGTCACAAACTGAGGTGGCACGGTTGGCAAAAAGTTATGGATTGGGATATGGCTTGAGTGATTGCAAGTGGCTGAGATTAAGTTAAGAATTCCATCCATCACCTTGTTGTTTTTGCATTTCACACCCTAAGTGCTCCAGCTATGCTCAGACATGGGTCCTGGGCTCACTGTGCAACTGGAACCAAGCTATACATGGCTGAAGAGCCCATAACAAGGGTGAAACTGGTTGTGGGTTACTTGTGTTCCAGTTCAGTGAGGACCTGGCCTGGCAGTTCAGACTGAATTGTTCCCATGAGGAACAGGATCAAGACTTATTTGCATTTGGCTGGGTCTAAACTGAGGTGGCATGGTGGGCAAAAAAGGTGGTTTGAGATGCGGCCCCAGCGCTTGCCAGTGGCTGAGATGAATTCACCATCACTTTCTTGTTTTTGCGTTTGACTCCTCAACAGGTATCAGCCACAGGAACCAGTCAACTGTCAGTCACAAAGCTCCCTTATGTATATTTCAGCCCCGCCTCCTCATCCAGCGGGGTTATGGCCCTTGTGGTCCTGGCTCCTAACAGGTATCTACCGCAGGAAAAAGGCACCAGTAAGCACGTCCTGCATGGTTGTCACAAATCACCCTTATGTATATTTCAGCCCGCCTCCTCGTCTTGTGGTCCTGACCTTCCAACAGGTATCAGCCACAGCAAGCAGGGAATAATTAGTGCATCGTGCTCGGTGGTCACAAAGCGCCCTTATGTATATTTCAGCCAGCCTCTTCATCCAGAAGGTTTATGGGCCTTGTTGTCCTAGCCCCAACAGGTATCAGCCACAGCAAGAAGGCAAAAGTAAGCACGTCCAGGTATGAGTAAATCAAAAGGAAAGGGACGTTCCTGTGCTCCTCATATCCCAGTACAATACCCACTTAGAAATACCATCTGTGTTCCTCACTGTTAAATCCTCATTGTTTAATTCCATAGTCTCAAAAACATTTTTCTCAGGGGCTTCATCATGTCAATGTTTAAAGATCAGTTGCCTAACTCTCTCCTTAATTTATTTTTAATGTAGTTAATTCAAATAGAAATCAATTCATTTCCATAACTAGCTAAAATTTAGTTAGATGCATTTAAATAATTATCCCTAACTTTAATCATTAGTGATTTTTTTATTTTGTATTATTTACTCTGAAATATACATTCATTTTGTATTAAAGTAATTAAATAATTTAAAAATCCTTCAGATCTTTCTAGATAACTCGTGAATCAACATCCCACTCTCTGAAACTGAAAATGAAACTCTTTGTTTATTTAGACCATGGTCTTTAAACACTGCGGGAACCACAATAATAAAATACAATCAATGCATTAAAACTTCCTTACAGTAATATTCATGGTAAAAGTACAGAATCCACGTTCTTTCCCCAATAGCAGCAACCTTTTAGCCCTATGAAATTAAATGTTGTATATGTTAATATAATTAAATAGATATCAGTAAAATGCATTAAAAATACATTTTCAGTGATGTACAGTTTAAAAATGCAGTATCCACTTCCTTTCCACCATAGCAGCTACATTTCAACTCAATTCAATAATGTATATCTTTGTCTGAAGTATTTTGCCTAAGCTACGTAAGGGAATCTTAAAAAGAGGGATATAATTACTAAACCCCCTTCAATCTGTCCCTCAGAAAGGTTTTTATGCCTTCCATATAATTCCCCAATGCAATGGCTATATCAAGATTTGTCATTTCTATTAGTATGTCTATAGCTTGAGCTCTTGATCTAATTCCGTATTTTAAGAAGTTCGGGCTTAAAAACTATTTCCTCAATGCTAAAACCGCAAGGCAATCTACCAATATATGCAGGATATCATTTTTAGTTCCAAGACCACATTTACAGATTCCATCAGCATATAACATTTCAGCCTTTGTTTTTCCCTCCATTAGCCATGGGTTAATTCCAATTCGTACTCTTGGTAGATCGCACCTAAGCTCATAATTCGGCAAGGTGTCCAGGTACGGGTACCATGATTCCTTTACCCATGAGTTTCTTAACTCTTTCACTGATTACTTCGTGCTCAGGTATTCCAAGTCATTCTTCCTTGACTGTTCCTGACCTTGGAGTCTAGTGAGCACTTGGTAAATTCTATCTCCAGTGTGTGCTGAGTTAGTCTCACATTTAATCTCTCCACTATGGTTAGGATCTTCTTTTTTACCTCCCTTGCCCACTTTAGGCTGCTACTTCGTTTCTCCTCCCTACACCATTGTGAGACCTTCTTCACACCCCCAGTGTCCTGGTGTTTCCAAAATCTTAACAGTGACGTTTGGATCTGAATGCTCCATGCTGTTGTTCCTGTCTCCATTCTAACCGCCTGGATCACAGCAGAGCTTGGCAGAGACAGTAAGGTTTTTAGGATCTTCCCTTCTTCCTGGTCCTATCTTCATTTGCCACTTAGGTACAAGACTTCTGCCCCGTACAAAACCTGCGGGGGAATCATGGCTTCTCATGCTTTAAGCATTGGTCTATGGGACATTTCTCCATATTCTTTATTACATTTTTTCAACCCGCAGATTGAAGAGAAGGCTTTTGGTTTTTGGGCTTCAAGGTGAGTACACCATTTTAGGGCGCTGTCAAACCAGAGACCCAAATATTTGTATTCTTTTACAATCTCCAGTTTCGTTTGTCCTAAAAACCAGTTAAATCTTTTTTCTCTTTTCCCAAAACATAAAATCTTCGTTTTATCCATATTTACAACTAAAGATTTTGCCTCACAATAGTCTCTAAAAACATTTAATTTCCTTTGGAGCTCGAGCTCCGTTTGATCGAGTATCACAAGGTCATCTGCAATCTCACTTACAAGCAGATCCCATAAATCCAGACCAGCTTCATTTTCGTAAACGAAGACTCTGTTTCTTACTCTACCATCCTTACTCCCAGGAAGTTTACTATCTGAGCATGTCAAATCCAGCTGTACATTGAAAGGTCTTACATGTTTTAACCCCAGGTTTCCATTATTTCCATTATACTGATAAAATGTGCAATATTCCTGATTATAGCCAATTGCTAGTACGAAATGCATACCTATTATACTCTTAGATTTATGGTAATGATTAGATGTCAAACACTGCACATTCTAATACATTCTCGAACAGGTCATGGCCGTCATGGCATGAAACCCTTTGTCATGAAGCTCGCGAAGTGCCTAAGGCCAGTAACAAAACCTAGGTTTGCCCCTGCCCTGGGAAGACTCTAACGATTCACAAAATGGAAGCAGTATATGACCAACCACTTTTACTTTGTTGCCAGTGGTACTAGCGGGGGCTAGACCAAGCTCCTATGGGACTCAAGGATGTTCCCCCAATGTGTGCATCCAAACAGGGGCAGTTATGTGAGTGTGGTATATTGCAACGCCGATCCAGGGTCAGAGCCTGCCTATCTCATGCAGGCCCCTGTCCTTGATTTAAACCTTTCAGCAATTAATTGAAAGCTGTGACCCTTTCATGAATATTAACTGGGCATCTGGCTGTGAAAAATCAAAACTCATCTGTTTACCCAGGTCCACACTGCATTACTGCTCAAGGGATTTCCTGACTGAGAATGGATGACTACTGGGGATTGTGGGCATGCAAATTTACTTCTTTTGTGTCTGAAGTAACCAGCAACAAAATCAGTGTAAGGTGAGCGGTTCAGACGAGGGATGATTTTCATTCTTCACAGCACAACCTCCTGAGTTTCACTGCTGTGTTCACCCTTCAAGCCTTCAAGGGGCAGCGATAACTTGAGTGGACCATCCGCGCGGTGAAGCCGACCGAGGCCCTCCAGTTGGCTGAGAAAGGGAGTAGCCCAGAGTACATGGAGAACTCCTGTGATTAGTAACTGTGCCTGGGCTGCAATTCCCAATAAAAGGCTACTGATGGTAAACTTGTGCAAAAGAAAGTTATCCCCACATGATTATCTTTTGGAAAACTAGAAGATCCTCGTGGCAACTTTGTTAATACTTTTGTGTGCCTTACAACAGTAAATAAACACACTGTCATAATTTGATTTCAGATCAAAATGTTTACCCATGAAGAAAATGAGGTTTTGTCAATAATGATGGAGATGCAAGTGGGAGTACCATCTAAGAAAGCGTTCTTTCTTTTGTCTGACCTCCGCTTCCGGCCACGTTGGGACAGTCATTATTTGTAAGCACTTTGCTAAAACTACTCTGTTTTTGACTGCTCTGATAGTTCTTTTGATGTTAATTAATAATTATGGATTCTTTCCAGTTTGCTCTCGAAAACGTATTTAGGATTTTTGATAATTTATCAATATAGGTATGGCATAGTTTATAATGGCAGGTCAATATCATAACCTCTTAATACACTGGACTGCAGAAATGGCTACGCTCATATTTGGTAACAGTTCTCTGCCCAACCCTCAAGAAAAAAGCACTGACAAAGCTAATGGGTGTGGCTTTTTAAAAAAAAAATTGGTTTGTGTAAAGATATATTCCCCCCAAAAATTTGTTTCATCTAAAAGCACATGTTAGGCCAGTCGTACCTGGCGCTAAAGGGGGCTACTTTTTCTAGGTAAGTGTGCATTGGCAAGAGCAGAATGCTGTCACTCACAGTGAAGTTAGCCAACGGCTGAAGTGGGCTGAGCCATCATCCCATGGCCATGCCATGGCCTTCCCCTACGGTGAACTACTTCATATCAAATGGAATAGTACCACTCATGAGAACTATGAAGTGGCAAAAAATCAAGCACGTTCACGATTTGAGAAAAGGGGATACCATAACAAATCTCTCCAAGGAGCTGCCAATAGGGCTAGTGAGCAGGTAAGACAAGATCTTCTAAGTAAAAAGCCTAGAGAGGAGAAAGGAAAGGTCACTAGGTTAATTTTGACGTATTCTACAGACTCCAATAAGATACGTAAAATACTGGACAAACATTGGAACCTTTTGCAAGCAGATGGAACGATTGGAAAGCTAGTTCCCCCACATCCTAGTGTTTCCTATAGAAAACGTACCTCTTTGAAAGATCTATTAGTACACAGTCATTTCTCCAACAAGGACAGGGATGAACCCGAAAGTAAAGGGTTTCTATCCTTGTTTACATTGTATGGCATGCAGGAAAAGTGTCAAAACTAAGGAGTTTCCAGTTCCGTGTAGGGATTCCAAGAAACAGATAACCAAGTTACTTAATTGCAACACAGATTTTGTCATTTATTGCTTGGTATGCTTGTGTAGCCTTTTATATATAGGTAGCACGGTGCACCAAGCGAAAAAGAGAGTTTTAGAGCATATGCTGGCGATAACGAAAGTGGATAATAGTTATCCTGTAGCTAGGCACTTTGCGGCTCTACACCAGCGTGATAGTAGTCTTTTGAGTTTCTATTGTATACATCAGGTGCCCATGTTCGAAAGAGGAGGTGACAGGGTGAAAACTCTACGTCAGCTTGAGTCAAAATATATTATTGAGCTAAGGACACTTGTCTCCCATGGTCTTAATATTGAGAAAGATCTATGGGTCCATGTGGGTTAAAATGTAAAAAAAACTGTTTAGACTGCCTCTGTTTTGTTATATGAAGAGTATTGCTGTGCACTGACATAGTCTTCTTTTCCTTCTCTTGCTTATTTCTCCTATTTTCTTTCTTCTTTTAATGAACCATGAAATAGAATAACCATCACGGTATTGGAGAATAGAAGGCACTGGTGTAATATGGGTTTTATGACTGACTTTGTGTCATGTATTATATAATGGTTGTATGGTCGTAGCATTTGGCACAAGCACTTTATGGGGATATGCTCGATACTTATGAACTTGCTAGAAGTAGAGACTGTCAGGAATGGTCTTAGTAATGGGGCAAAATCCCTTTTATAGAGTGAAGGAAGTATATAGGCATAAGCCTTTCATCAATAGGAGGAAGATACACTACGAAGTTACCATTGCCCATTCAGGGCTCTACTAAAGGAAAAACTTGTGGATCTATATATAGTAAAAACAATCCCATAGTAATCATTTACATGCATCAAAATATCCCTACATAGCTAAATAATAAATAACCCCCTTTTAAAGTTAAATTAATGATTTTGCACAATATCAGCACAATGCAATTATGATAATGAGATGTTTTTACAAATAATACTCTCAAGTAACATTATGTTGATTCTATTAATTTACAATATCGGACCAAAATATGAAACACCTAATTTAACCCCTTCAGTGCCACGCCCTTTCCCCCTCCTGTGCCGGGCGTTGCACTAGTGGGTGGGGCTCATGACGAGATAGTCTCGTCATGGGCACAGCGCAACCGTGCTCCATGACGAGACTATCTCGTCATGAGCACTGAAGAGGTTAATGGGTCTAAATGAATGATGACAAATTGATTCAAAATGTATTTTACTTTCACCATTCCATGATGGCTGCGCCCATTTGTTAAATGTTTTTTGGAAACTGAAGTCCGTTTTCTATTACGATAATAAGAACAATGTTTAAAATGTGTGAAAATATGCGGCATGCTGACTGACATTGAACAAGCATTTACAATGCAACGGTCTCGGCATTGTTAAAGTTAGAGCTATTGGCATTGCTCATGACATTTTTGTTTATGTGCACTAACCTGCTGAACTGTTTTGCAAATTATCACCAACTTGACATGAGAAGGGGAACAAATCAGCATTTGGGGTTCGGGCACATGTATCAGTATGCTGTTCGGAGTCCACAATATAAGCTGTTTTAAGACAAACAATAGTGTGGCAGGTAATGCTGCCGGCAGTTTGTTCTAGCCGAGTCCTAAAGAACGCGGAAATATTACCTCTACATCGTTATCTACTAATATTAACGAATTAATATTAAAGATTATATTAAATCGGCGTAATGCTTCTAAAGGCTCCACACACAGGCAACCGACATTAACTTGTTCACATATTGCATACATGAGTAACAAAATAGAGAATTCACTTTTACCTCTAAAGGTGCGCGTCATCATGTTCCCTGCCATCAGTTGTTACAATGCAATGGTCTCGGCAATATTACAGGTAGAGCTATTGGTATTGCTTATTATTTTTTTATTATTTTTGTATCCCTAAATAAATGGCATTGTCATTTCTATTGGCATTAGCTTTTTATTTGCATATGTGATACCTATTGCATTAGCAGAGAGAGAGTGAGGTAGTGAGATAGAGAGAGAGAGTGAGGTATTGAAATAGAGATTGAGGTAGTGAGAGAGAGTGAGGTAGATAGAGAGTGAGGTAGTGAGATAGAGAGTGAGGTAGATAGAGAGTGAGGTAGTGAGATAGAGAGAGTGAGGTAGTGAAAGAGTGAGGTAGTGAGGGAGAGGGATGTTGTGAGGTAGTGATATATAAGCATAGAGTGATGTTGTGATGTAGTGAGAGGTAGTGAAAGAGAGAGTGAAAGTGAGTTAGTGAGATAGAAAGAGTGAGGTAGTGAAATAGAGAGTGATTGAGGTAGTGAGTGAGAGAGAGTGAAGTTGTGTGGTTGTGAGCTAGAGAGTGGGAGCAGTGCTTCTTTCTAGTGGCAGGGGTGTCCCTAGAGCGGGGCATTTATCTAAAATCTGTGTCTGTAGTGGGGGAGTACTTACAATTACACCCCGATGTGCTTACAAATCCGGGGGTGGGGCGTCCCCAAAGGCCTTCCTGAAGTTATTCCAACGTCACTGCCATGATGGACACTCAGGTGCAGTCAAGCACTGACGTCAGAGCTGGTTTCACGTGGAATAAAACACTGCGCTTGAAAGAGGGGGAGGCACAGAGGTCACCTTTTTGTGCAGTTTGACCAGGCGTCCCGGATTTGCTGGGACAGTGCCGGGTTTTCACCAGCTGCCCCGGCAGATTTCAGGAAATGTAGGCAATGTTCCGGTTTTTTAGACAGGGTCGATTTAAAACGGTGGCAGGTGCCTTTTTATGTTTTTCAAAGCAGCGATATGCAAGCAGCTGTTAGAAGAAAGTGGTTTAATTAGCAGGCATGATACTGGCTTTAAAAATTGTATTTTAATGATGTTCTTATTGCCTCATCTGTAATTCTATGCTGAAGAGCGGTGTCATTCTGCGAGCCCAGTTAAAGTAAACTTGTAGTCCTTCTTCTGTTTTAGTGAAATGTCCCGGTTCTTGGCTTGAAAGTTCTGGTCACCCTACTTTTGGGGTACACCAGAAGCGTCTCGTGCCAGAGCCTAGAGGAATGACACGTCTTGAATACCCAGTCTACAGCGGGCCTCGAGCTCCTTGCTGCTTGGTCAGGCCTGCAGTCGGCGTTCACACAGCTTCAGGGAGCCGGACTTTTAATCACTAGCTCCATATGCAAAGTTTGAGGGAGACTTTGCATTCTTTGGTGAACAGGAACCCTTTCATCCGGATTGTTTCCAGCGTATTTGCCTTTTTGTGGTTAGTGGTACATAGTATACAACGGAAGCAATAAAGCCGTATAGAAACGACACGGTCTGGCTCCACGTTTGCCTCTGTGTGTCTCCTCGCGCAGCGCCTTGACTCTCTTCAGAGCCTTTACTGCGCTACAAACATCCGCAAAATAATATGGGAGGTCTTGAAAGTTACCAACCAACACAAGCCCGAGGGTGATACACACATGCCTTATTAATACTGCCCCCTTCGCCTGACCTACGTAATATCCCGCCCACTCGAAAAACATGAAAGGGAAGCGAGGGAACAGTTCGCCTGCAGGCACAGCTGCCACAGAAAGCACCTTGTTGTGTCTTATACAACACCCACGTCACTCGGAGACGGGGTTCACTTGATTTGCAACCACGAGGGGCGGGGGCAGTTACACGAGCGCCCTGGAGATAGCGTTTAACGTCAGTAGAGTCGACTATAAATATAAGAGCACACATTGTCGCCGCCCAGAGGCCGAGCGCCGGGATTACGCAGGCACATTCAAGCCCTCTGTGTCACATGAATTGTCTGTTGTCGCACCAAGGAGCCGTGACGAGGAGAGACTGCAAGGACACACGTCTGTCGGGTTCACAGAGTACTCCCAGGAAATGAAGCGCCCGCGGAAAGAAGCGAGTCTAAAACCCTGTCAGTGCCTTGAAAGACGGCTACTGTCCTGGGCGAGCAGCCAGGCCCCGCCCTTCACTCGCCCCTCAGGCGATGCAGAGCCGATGCGACACACGCAAGCTGCACGAAAACATTCACAAGTTTACAAACTGTGCTGAATTTTAAATCAGTGTCACAAGAGGTCTACTTTTTCATATACCCTGTGTCCTTTCACGGTAATTATTTTTCATTAGGTTTAGCTATTTTACGGACTGACCTATAACAAGCATTAACAAGCACACCACTGCCTAAGCACACCACTGCCTTTCTCCGAGGCGAAGCAGAAATGCCTCGGAGAAAGGCAGCGGCGTTTCCGGATTCGGGGGCGTGTTTTTCTGTTCTCTCCTCTTGCCATTGGCTGGAGGAGATAATCAGAAAAGTAGCAAAAAACACGCCCCCGAATCCGAAAAGGACGGGGCCTGTTCGGAGAGACAAAGCCTCCTCACCAATGGCTGGCCAGCATTCAAGAGGCCAGCCAATGGAGAAGAGGGGAGAAGAGGGGCGGGTTCAAGCCCCTCTTCTCCAAAACATTAAATCTCCGGACTTCCGGTTCTGCCTTCGGCAGATCGGATGGTCCCGAGACCTAAAAAAGGCAGTTGTGGCAGAAACGCGTTTGTTCGCTACGGTACGGAACTGAGAAAATAAAATAATTTAACTCATCCGACTCGAGCGTGCGCTACAAACTTTGCGATGACAAAGAACTTTGATTGATATATATATATATAATATATATATATATATCTATTGGCACCATGAACGTCATCTAGGGGTCTCCAGGGCTTGACATGCCCTTTGATACCCCTGGCTCGACCTTTGCAACCCCCGGCTTTGGAGTTAGTAGGGCAATTTTCTGAAATGCACTGCTGCAGTGCTTCCTCATACAAGAGAAAAACACAGGGAAAGTGATCAGACACTTTGCAGTTAGCCATGCATGTATAAGACACGGGCATTTTAAAGACTGACATTGAAAATAAACCATATTCCCATGAAAACAACCATATAAAAGAAGCAGGAGAGAGATCGATTTGGCATTTGTGTCTTTTTGTGAGTTACACAGGCCTGCATGGCATTTGACACAATGTGGAACTCTTTTGTTATAAATGCAAGTATTAAACTGAAGAATCTGTACCTCTAATAGAAGGGAGCATTGTGAGATGGCACCTGGCATGTTATGCCATGAAGAGGGCTACCTGCTTCACAGTATTTATTTGTTGGTACATTTTCATCTAAATATATTCATAATAATTTTGTGCTGGTGTTATCTGTATTTAGCTATATTTATGTTTGTGTTCTGTTAAATTTCGACAGGTGTTCCAAACAGTGGACACCCCCTTCCATAGAGGGAGAGCACCAGGGATCTCAGAAGTGGGTGGAGGTTGTATTATTCTGTAGGCCTGTGCTTTTCCAAGGCCCAGTGCTTGTGCAGCAAAATATATTCATACGCTTTGAAGCTAGACGGACTGTTTAATAATGGTGAGGCAGCTGGTTTGTCATATTAACTAGATGGTCCTGAAGCTGCCAGGTTTTCTCTTTTTCCTGGAGAATACTTTTTAAACTTGCAAACAGGTGCTAGTGCTACATGGGGCCCCACATTACATTTTTCTCCTGGACCTGCAAAAACATATATTGTGCTTGAAGGACACAGCAAGTGTGCCAGTATGTAGAGGGTCTGACATTTCCTCACCTCCCCGGATGAAACTAATGCTAAGATTGAAAAATAAGGGTAAGCTATCTAGTGTCCCATTTGACAGCTGGTCCATCAGCTGGCCTTGGCTACCCCACAGCTCTAGCACCAGGAAGGGTACCACCCTTTAACCTTCACTTAGTTGAGAGCACTCGTATCAGTAGAGTGGTGCAAGTATGAGTGCACTCACTAGCCCAGACACGTTCAAAGCACCCACTTGTTTCAGGTTCTTTCTTTATTTGTTGCCAGAAGTGGAATTCCCCCTAACTATCTGATAGGAGATAATATAGGCAAGTGGTTTGCTGCTTATGAAGGTGCACTCTGGTCACATAAGGTCCTAGAGGAGTATTGGGGAGTAGCCTGTGGAAACGCATGCCCTTGTGTGGAAAAGCAGCCAGTTACTGTCGAACGCCCAGGCTGTTGGCGCAAGGACGCCTCTAATTTCCCATAGCAAATAGTTACCAAATAAAGGGACAGGCGCTGGAAGCTGGAACGCAAGAACAGGGTTTATTTCTCATGAGGAGAGCCTGTCATTTCGGACACGCACACAGAATGTCTTCGGGAGGTGCTCTAACCACATCTCTGAGGCCTGGCCTCTTATACACAGGTTTATTGCTTTATTACACGTGACACATTCTTGTTGAGACTTTGATGTCCGGAAAGACATCCTTGGAATCCCCACTTCAAGCTCGTTCCCACACATATCTACAGTAAGTGATGGCTATTCCACAGCAGGATACTCTGTCGATTCCCGGAACGGGGTATCTGATCGGATCGCACGGGGTGGGAGGCCTTTGATTAGTCGGAGATCCCTTGAATCGGGGCAACTGCTTACAGGAAGGGGGCCAATAAATGGCAGCTGCAGGACCAGGTGGTGGCTTGGGAGCGGGGCAGGGCAGAGGAAAGGGGTTCATCAAAGGATGGGGAGGTGCTGGCCCGGGGTTTTTTTTTTCGCTTCCGAGGTAGGGTCGCGCTGGGGAGGGGTGTATGATCAATGCACGAGAGAGCGGGGGGGTGTTCGCAGCGCCAAGGGAACGCGCTGGTGATCGGCGAGGGGCAGAGGGGCCACGGCGCTTTCAAAATGGCTACTGCTTAAGTGAGCGTACGGGCCTGAGAGGGGACAAGGTGGCGCCGATTATGTTGACATCGCAAACCAGATTTTAACAGTCCTCCCTTTTCAACATATCTAGCCAGCTTGTCTAGCCGACATCCACCTTCGTTAAATTCTTAGCCACGACATCGTAAATGCTTTCATGCGTTCCTGTTTTCAAAGTACAGAGTCTTAGGACAGACAGGAATAATCTGACACAATTGTACATAATTACATGTAGTTGATGTGATAGGCGAGGAGGTAGCGCATACAAAATTACATCAGCTGCGTCATATGTCAGACCCGGAGATAGGAGGAGGGAAGCTCGCTTGAACACAAACATGATACCGTAAAAAATGTTCTGGCAAAACAAGGAATATTACGTACATTACTTAAGGCCTAGACTTCGTGTGGATCAAACTAGACAGCATAGTCATGTGCACGTCTGATGTTATACAATTGTTATTATACAAAGTTAATGTTTCTTAACTATCAGTGTACAGTTGGAAGTGACCGATGTAATATCTTGAAAACTCGATTGGAAGATAGTCAATACGAAAGTGGTTGGGAGAGGAATTCAACTCAACATGAGTTACAGTCAGAGGGAAGGGGGGGGGGGCAATGTCCAAAAGGGAGTTCTTCTTTCCAGTGTCCTATTACAGCGAGCCATCACTGGTAAGCTCTCATTGTTCTTCTTCTTTCGTTGGCACTGTTGAGCACCGGCGGTGGAGCTAAGGTCCAGCTCAAATCCAGGTTTTCACGTTGCAGGGTGTGACCATTCTTTGCTCTCGGATCACAGTCCT
Organism: Triturus cristatus; assembly: GCF_964204655.1. Classification (NCBI taxonomy): domain Eukaryota; kingdom Metazoa; phylum Chordata; class Amphibia; order Caudata; family Salamandridae; genus Triturus; species Triturus cristatus. The sequence continues at coordinate 513,736,250 of NC_140581.1, read as the reverse complement.
GTTTTGTCCTGTTCCCTAACTGATCTTATCATAGGTACCTTGAGACGGGGTACCCGCATTTCGTTCTTCTTTTGTCAAGTCAAGTTCAAAATCCCATATGAAAAAAAGGGGGGGGGGGGATAGGTGCGTGCTTTGGGAGGTCGAGGGAAGAGGGGGTGGAGTGGGATCGGATCAAAAAGCGGACCAAGGAGAGCAGAATCTTTTAGCACTGAGCCCATCAATCGGGCTCGATGGGCTGGGACTTCAGGCACGAGCTGATCAGTGAGCAGGGGGGCTTCGGGATAGCCCTTCTTTCTATCGCTTTCCATGTTGAGAATGGTGCCTCGTCCCGCATCTTTTTGCTCCGTGGCTCCCCCTTGGTCGAGGCCTGAGGCCATAGATGTTCCATGATCCGCAGCCAGGCTGTGCGTCACGTCCGACCCCTCTCCTCCGATGACCGCATGTTATCTTTGAATGAGTACAAGAAACAAAATCTTAGAGAACTGGTAGGGAAGACGTTTACACACTTCATTCTCTCTCCCAACCCCAAGTAGTCGGGGAAACGTTTATCGGTCACTCTATGGTGGATGTCTCTTAACTCATGTCGGTGTATGCTACTAACTCATTAATCATTGCTGTGGTGCAGGTTTGCGAGTGCTCCTGCAAATTTCCATCATCAGGTCTGCTAGGTGTTGATTCCTGTACCTTATAAACGTGGCAAGAAGTCTGACATCTATCAACTTCCTGGTCTATCAAAATTCGAACCGGCTTCTCCGGTAGAGACTCGTCTTTCTAACACAAGCCCTGTTGATTCATATTTTTCTCCAGGGACTGCTAAGTTTATAAAAAAGTGCGAGGTGCTACTGTCATGGGCTCACAAATATCTGTTTCGGGGATGAACACAAGCTAAACATTTTTCTTGCTGGAGACAATAGTTAACCTTTATCAGTTTTAGGCGATGTATCTTTAAAAACAAGGACATCAGCTGTATTGCTTAAAATATCCAGGGACGGCTAGTACAGAACTGGGACTATTCTGGAAGGACGGGGTGCTTAGACGCTCTATTTCTGTGCAATGGGCGGGGCGATTCTGAGCGATGGAGGTGGAGTCGTTAGAGCCCTAAAACAACAAAAACCACTGACATATAGTTCCCGTTATAAGGGCCAGATTGGGAGACATCAGTCGTCTTACCTGTCCTTTCTTTCTCAGCCAATTAAGTTCCATCATTTTACAGAAAGGAGAGGTAGTAGTGTGGCAAAATACGGTCGTTTTGCTTCTGTCAATTTGTTCGAACACTGTCGTGTTTAGGCCAATTATACATATACTGAGGAGGTACAGTGTCGTCATCTATTCAAAAAGAGGGCAAGGGAGCCTTCAGCGAGGGAGAGAGAGAGAGAGAGAGAGAGAGAGAGAGAGAGAGAGAGTGAGAGAGAGAGAGAGAGAGAGAGAGGGAGAGAGAGAGAGACGTGCGCATCAAGTTTGCTATTTGGTACACGTACGACATAAAACGAGAGAGAGAGAGAGAGACAAACGTGTACGATAATAGGCTACTTGGTGTACACACAACATAGAGCAGCACGGGTCAATTTTACGTACAAAAACACAAGCTGGGGGAAAACATAAATTCAACGTTCACGTACACACAAATACCGGATAGGGTGTAACAGTACATACATCAAGCACAGAAACCTAAGACGAAGACACACGGGGTATTTTGGGTAAGGGGACCTTTCCTTTCCTGTCCTTTTTTTATGCGTGCTGCGTATTTTCAGTATTTTCCGTAATTCATTTGGGGGGGGAGGGGGGGGAGGAATTTTTGCTCCCCTCCCTTTCTGGGCAATTTTGTTGGAGGCCTCATTTTTAAAAAAAAAATACTTACTCCTCTTTTTCCGGTCGGACATTAGTCCAGTCGTGTTTATACTCACGGTGGAGCCTTCCAACCCCTGGGCAGGCGGTGATCCAAACTGAGGCAGAGGAGGGGTATCGGTCGGACGTTCAATGGTACAACTCTTATTTTCTAAGTGGATGGAAGAAGAAGTGGTGAATCTAAAACATGCCAGTATCCCTAACTTCTGGGCTGAGGGGGGGGGGGTTTTGGATGAACCCCGACCTGGGGTATTCTTAACTTCTCTTATTTAGTCAGCACACGAATCGACTCACTGGTGGTACATTTGGGTTATCAGTTGGAGTCGGGTTCGTCGTACTGAAATGACCCTTCAAGTTTCTGGTGTAAGTCACCCTCCAATTTACCAGCTTCCGGGAGAGGGAGAGTCGTTTCTTCAAACGAGGAGTTACCATATTCGGGCTTATTTTCCCATCCCCTTGATCAATAGACAAGCATTTCAGTCATACAAAGACGTTCTCTCCAGCGACCCAGGCATATGCAATACATACACATTCATACCGTACAATCAGGGCACGTACGCACAGTCATACCATACAGTTTTTCACGTTCCCAGTGATGGTCTGCACTCCACGCACCATCTCACAGCGCTTGTCTATGTCTTTCCCTACATGGAGCACGGTTCGGTCCATGTCCACTCCATTCTTCAGTCGGAACTCCGATGTAACCTACAGAGAAGAAAATAAGGGGGGGGGGGCAGCATTCAAAGCACATCAGCGCGCATAAACACGAAAAAGTTCTACTTACCACGTACCAGACTAGCTGCAGGAACGTATAATACCACAGATCTTGACTATCCTTTTCGCATTTTTTTTCTGTGTACTATATCCTTCCTTTCTACTATACCAAAAATGCTTCATTTTATTTGCCCCTAAATTCGAGTTCCCTCTTCGTGCATTTGTTTCTCAATTAGTCGTATATTATGGGACAAAATACCATACCTTACATTCGGCAGATACCTTAAGCTACAGTCAACCATTTTCTAACAACTCTGGAAAAAGACAGGTGTGATGGATACAAATTTTCATCAATCCAAAATTAAGGCAAAGGGTCTGCATTATCTGTCTTCTATTGTTTGGGAATGACAGCCATTATTCAAAACCTTACCAACCTAGGCGATTGTTATGACGCTGATTCCATAATTCCTTCGAAAACCCTTTATTGTGAAAATGTCAGTATACAAATACGGGCCTACAACCGTATAGGCCGGCCACGGTGCAAGAGACGTCGAGTATCATGAGCAACACTACCTTAACGCGAAAATAAAAATAATCAATAATGAGAAGACCAGCATCAATAAGGTTGTTCGCATGCCCAGTCAGTACCCTCCCCGTCCCCCGCCCGCCATGTGCAAAAAGACCGTATACATATCCCTTAACATCAATGCCAAGTAACCGGAACGCCATAAGGAGTTGTAGGTCCCTCCTACATCGGCGCCATTTTGGGGCGAGGTCGGGTGGGTCCAGGGTACAGTCTAAATGTTTCCACTAACTAGCGGCCGGACCAGAATCCCTTTCGGCAGTTCAAAAAATTTTCATTAACGCCAACAGAAAGAACAGACAGCATGAACCGTGACTCGAAGGTGGGGAAAGCAAAGTTTTTTTCCTACCGGGTCATGCTGAGGTTCCACCGGAACTGATTCGAGTTGGTAGTCTACAGTGTTACCTGGTAATTCAAACAGAAGCCGGCGTCAGCATGAGGGCACCACCATCTCGCAGCAACGCCGTGGTCCTTTCGGAGAGCGGGACAGCAGGCGTGTCTCTCTGCCGACGCCCTGAATCAGTCTCTCTCACGGCACCAAATGGGGACAAGGTGGCTGCCGCCCGGGGCAAAGACAAGTTAATGTGGAATGATCGAGCAATAGTGGCGGTTGCCCCCACCGGACATCCGCAGGAGTCGAGGGCCAATGACTCCCGTAGAATCTGCAAAGCTGAGAGGACGTCTTCAAGGGTGGGGCCCATGCCCGAGCAGGCAAGCTTCCGAGTTCCAAGGTAGCCCAGAGCCATCTTAGTGGACCAGGCCCGAATCCGAAGAGCCGGCCGCCATTTTGAGAGTCCTGTGGCAGCAGCAGTTCTCCACCACAGCCACCGGAGTGGGTCCCCCGACCAACCAACTGCGGGGGCCCACTTCTTGGGGGGAACGCTAATGGAAACTTGGTGCAGAAAGGAACGTCCGCCTGGGTGGTCGTCCGGCAGGTAAAACGTTAATGGCTGTCCTGCTGCAGCTGGCCGGCGAGGGAAACGATAAGGGGCGCTCTCTCAGCTGGTCGGCGAGTGAAACGCTAAGGGGTGCTCTCTCAGCTGGTCGGCGAGTGAAACGCTAAGGGGTGCCCTACTGCAACTGAGGAGCCTCCACCTGGGGAGGCGGGGGAGGCCCGTTCGCGTCGCCTCCCCCCAGGGCACCCCACGCCGTCTTTCGGCGCAGCATTGTAGGATGGCCAGACCAGCGCAACAACTTGCTGGACACCACCTCGGTGCCGTCCGGATCTCGGCGCGCCGTGTTGCCTCCGGCCTATTCGCACAACAGTCCGCCACTGATGCCGCCTCACAGGCCGATGGATTTTGTAGGCTTTTTTATAGCCCAAAGCCGACTAAAAGATAGACCAAAGCAGCCCAATGTTGCTACTCCGAGGAAGGAGGGACAGGGACTGTGTCAAGCGGACGGTGAATGCTTTGGGATGGATGTTGCAGCAGGCTGCCATGTAAATAGTTGTTTAAAAAGATTGTTTTAACGTGTTTACCCTGTTGGAGTGTTGCATATACCTACAAGTTTTTTAAAGCGTTTTAATCATACTACTTTGTTGGAGTGTTGTACATATTTGTAATCTGGCAACGAGCACAAAGATGTTACTGCATAACCAGAAAAAGACATAGCCCAATTGTGCGCGATCTAGCCCAGTTGGGCGACGCCGATGGTGGGTATCAGCAGACTTCCATTTGTGTAGGGTTTTGTCGTTTTATTGGGCGGGGTGGGTGGTAGGGCAGACATGCTTAGGCAGCGAGAGCGACGGAGCCGAGCTACCTCGTGGCCATCTTGACCGTGAGCTTGGCTCCTTCCCCTAGTTTCATATTTTTCGCGAAGGGCTATTTCCTAGTGTTTCTTATTTTTGCAGGGTCAAAAGGATCCCATCAGTGGCCTACTGGTTTTGCTCGATTCCTTTTGTTTTTCTATAGCGATTTTTATGCCATAGTTTGCTAGAAAGGTACAGCGGCTAATCCGTATTTTATATGTATGTCCTCTTTATTAGGGGTGCCCTCCGGTGGGGCCGGACGAGCTACCTCTAATAAATGGTCCGGGTAGAACCAAAGAACCAATTACCAATCAGTGGGTAGAAGATAGGCATGACGGGTTACAACGGGGACAAAAGTCTGCACTACCTATCTTTTCACTGCTTGCAAAGACTAGACAGAATATCTCTATTCCACGTTATTTGTAAGCAGAGAATACCTCCAAAGAACCAATATCGAACAACCAGTGTTCGGACAATCAAACAATCAAATGGTGAGAAAGAGATAGGAACGACGGGTTACAACGGGGGACAAAAGTCCGCGTTACCTACCCCTCACTACCTGCAAAGGAAGAGAGAATCTTCGTATTCTTCTCCGTTTGCAGACAGAGAATCTCCAAAGAGAACCAATGTATCAAGTAGCAACCAAAGCTAAATGGACCAATCAATGAAAAATACTAGAATTTCCAAACAATTCCAATACAAACAATAAATCAAATAGTCAAATCAGATGGATAAAACCATTCTGCCAATCAGACGTATAAAACGTCCTACTTAACCTTACCCGGACCACGTGGACAGTTCTTCGCCTTCCCCTTCCAGCGCCCGATCGTCCTCTTACTCCAGTTTTACCACAGCACTCCTGTGGGGTCCCAGTCAGGACAGCGGGTCACTCGAGAGAGGTCCGTTCAAAATTGCTGAAGTTCACTCGATCGGCAGCCAGACGAGGGTCCTCTCCAGGCAGGTATACTCCAATCGTTTAGCCGTTCACCCCGTCGTCAGGACCTCTCTTACTGAACCCACATGTCGCTGATGGGCCCTGCGTTGGGACGCCAATTGTGGAAAAGCAGCCAGTTACTGTCGAACGCCCAGGCTGTTGGCGCAAGGACGCCTCTAATTTCCCATAGCAAATAGTTACCAAATAAAGAGACAGGCGCTGGAAGCTGGAACGCAAGAACAGGGTTTATTTCTCATGAGGAGAGCCTGTCATTTCGGACACGCACACAGAATGTCTTCGGGAGGTGCTCTAACCACATCTCTGAGGCCTGGCCTCTTATACACAGGTTTATTGCTTTATTACACGTGACACATTCCTGTTGAGACTTTGATGTACGGAAAAATGTAAATAAATGTAAATTTGATACTTGTATAGCGCACTACTCACCCGCAAGGGTCTCAAGGCGCTTGTACGAATACCGCTGTGGAACCCATCCTGGCTTTCCCTGTGAGGTGTCCACTCCTGGGCACCCCCAAGGTGGAGGCCAGGCATCCTTAGCGTTGTGGGGGCCGTTGTGGAGATTAAGCAAGCTATTGCCCAGAGTTGCAGAGTGGGACTCCATGATTGGAATAGGCACCGAGGCGAGAATTATCAGATCCGTGGAATTTTTGAGCCCAAGACCCGCCGAGGCGGGGAATTGAACCCTGGTCCCGGGCTAGACCTCTGCATTAGGGTCTGCCGCTCTAATCATTGAGCCACACTTCTCCTCATTGAGCCACACTTATCCTTGGAATCCCCACTTCAAGCTTGTTCCCACACATATCTACAGTAAGTGATGGCTATTCCACAGCAGGATACTCTGTCGATTCCCGGAACGGGGTATCTGATCGGATCGCACGGGGTGGGAGGCCTTTGATTAGTCGGAGATCCTTTGAATCGGGGCAACTGCTTACAGGAAGGGGGCCAATAAATGGCAGCTGCAGGACCAGGTGGTGGCTTGGGAGCGGGGCAGGGCAGAGGAAGGGGGTTCATCAAAGGATGGGGAGGTGCTGGCCCGCTTCCGAGGTAGGGTCGCGCTGGGGAGGGGTGTATGATCAATGCACGAGAGAGCGGGGGGGTGTTCGCAGCGCCAAGGGAACGCGCTGGTGATCGGCGAGGGGCAGAGGGGCCACGGCACTTTCAAAATGGCTACTGCTTAAGTGAGCGTACGGGCCTGAGAGGGGACAAGGTGGCGCCGATTATGTTGACATCGCAAACCAGATTTTAACACTTGGTGGGGAGGGACACACTCCTCACACTAGAGGCAGAGGATCAGACCAGGTATGCTCCCATAAAGCCAATTGTTGTTACTAAGTTTAGACACACCCCTGAGAAGTACCATTCGAGGTTCAGGGACCATCACAAGCTCCCAAATCAGTCCTGGGTGGATTTCTTAGATTATACCAACAAGACATTGAAGGGCTGGGTGAGGGACAGCAAAGTGGATGCTTTTACTGGGCTGTATAACCTACTCCTGAGAGAGCACATGCTCAATAACTGTTTTCTAGAGCTGTGCCTACACCTAGTGCATAAACAAACTTACTAATCCCATGAAGCTTTCTGAGGAAGCAGGTCTCTGGGTCAGCACCAGAGTGCCTAAGAAGGCGTCTTGAGAGGACTCCCAGAAGGGTGGTCAGGGTTCCAAACACAAGGAAAAAGGGGGGAAAGGGTCCCACTCCCAATCTGGCCACCAGAAGAAAGGCTTCACAGACCAGAAAACTGAAAGTGTGTCCCTAAGTGGTAAGAGTATAGGCATATGAAGTGGGGGGTGTCAAGTGCTCCAAGAGGGCACCGCTTCCCAGTGGTGAGCAGTCACCGGGAAGGTCTGGAGCATGGAAGAATGGCCCAGACAGCTGCCAGGATAAGAAAGGTTAAGGGATTTATGGGGCCAGCCCCTTAATGTCCCACAGCACTGGTAGATGGGGCACTGTAGGAGTCTTCCCTAGATCCTACTGGGGAGAACATAGCCTCCCTTGATACCCTGCTTGAATTTACGGGATTTAAGTAGAAGGGTGGCCACTAGGAAGGAGTTCTACAAGGCACAGAAGGAGTGCCAAACCCTTGAGGTCCTAAAGCAGCAAGCTAAAGCCCATGCAGCTGGTGACATCTCTGGAAATCACCTAATATATTGGGAGAATTATCCCCTGTATAGTGAACCTAAGGTTCCTGAGCATGGGACAACCCGTGTATAGGTAGTTCCCCAATGTTACAGGGCTTTCCTACTGTTGCTGGCTCATGAAATACCCCTGGCAGGACATCTGGGGCTGGACAAGACCTTTGACAGGCTTGTCACCCACTTTTATTGGCCCCGGATGAGGACAGCTACTACTGTATTTTGTAGGACTTGTCTCATCTGCCAGACTTGTGGGAAGACAGGGGAAAAAACTAAAAGCTCCCATGTCTGTTGTTTGCACACCCTTTGAAGGGGGAGGGAAATCATATTAAAGGACCCTTGGACCAGGGGCGTAACAAAGGCCCCCGCAGCCCCCGCAGTGCGGGGGGCCCCCGCGTTGCAGGGGCCCACTCGCAGTCACCTGGCAAGCCTCTTCATGAATTAAATAGCCGGCTGGCGGCCTCTTAATAAAATGGTGCGCACGCACGCCTCGATGGGCCCTGCACTCCAGGGGCCCCCTCACACTTCTCAGCAAGCCACAGAGGGCTCGCGCTCTTAATTAATTAAATGGTCGCAGTTGCGCACGCAAGCGGGGGCCCCGGCCGGGCCTTTGAGCCTTTAGTGCCATAGCGACTTGTCCAGTGACTACGGTTGGCGACTGGCGACAAGACAACCTGCAATATAACCGTGCCTTTCTTTTGATATTATATTGAAAAAAAGGTGTTTGTGTTACGCGCCAACTCTACACACGTCATCCTGCACGATGTGCAAATAGTGAACGGGCCGGGCAATGAAGTGATTTGCTCAAGGTCACACACAACACATACACTAAATGGTGCGCGGGCCCCGGCCGGGCCTCTGACTGAGGATATTTATTAATTCATTAAATTGTGGTGGGTGGGGGTGCGCATGCTCGCGGTGCGCAGTTGTCTGCGAGGTCTTCAGGGTGGGACACGAGCTGATGACCAATGCCATTTGAATTTGTTGTCAGACATGCGCATTGCCGGGCACCCGCAATTAAAAGTGCGCGTGAGACTTGTGAGCCTGAGGTGAGCGAGGCATCCAGGACCCAGCCATGCTATGCCTAACACCAGAGAGTGAAAAGGATCGTCACCGGCCCCGGGCCATTATTTAATTTATTACTAGCCCCTGCTGCCTGGCTAGGTTCTTTGCCCTGCCTTTTGTGCTGCCCGCTCGCGCCTGCCTCTGAGTCTGAAGCTGCAGGCCAGCCCTCAGGTCAGGTGAGTGAGTCTGTCCGAGGCAGAAGAGGGGGCCCCCGCGCTGTAGGGGCCCCCCTCACTCAGCAAGCCTCTCCTGCTCTTCATTATGAATTAAATGGTTATGGTGCGCACGCCTGCCACCCGGCCTCTTATAATAAATTAAATGGTGCGCACGCACGCACTCATGGAAGAGGCTGTTCGAGGACAGCCCCGGTTGTAAGCGCCTCCCAGCACTGCAACTGTGCACTTGTGTACATCGTGTGATCTAACGCATTGGTAAATATCTAGAAATACATATTCCTGAAAAGCAATCGCCATATGTTTGCATGCAGATCTGTTTAAAACGTCGTTTGTTTGAATTAATTGGGACATAAATGTGAAAACAAATGTAGTTGTTTCAATGACTTAAGAAAGGAGGCAGTTTATTTTAGACATTTCTCACCGCCTACAGCTCGTAAAAAAACTATTGCATTAAATCAGTCACTAGTGTGTACAGAGGGACTACTGTGCACGTTACTCTGCACCACAGGCACAAATAGAGTCAAATTTCGGGGGGGGGGGGGGGGCTACTAAAAATTCCAGGGGGGGCTAAGTCTTCCAGCAATAGGTAGCAGGGGCTTTAAGAAGGGGTTAAATACACAACAAAGCCTCATTAACAACTAAATGGTCTTTTAAAGACCTGTAAAGTACTCAGGTGCAGCTGTGCGTGTTCCCGGGAAGCTGTCTCAGCCGGGCGGACACACACGACAGGGGGGCTGAAGCCCTTTGAGCCCAATGGGCGTTGCGCGCCTGCTCTGCACTATGATAACATACATACAGGCTTCCTTGCCTGCTGAAGCGTTGCCTGTTTGCATTTCTGCTATTTTTTCAAGTGACAGAGACCGAGTCAGTGGAGTGAAATCACGTGTTGTGAAGACCCCTGTGTAACACTTCGGCCTTGTGCCTGTGAAAGACCAATACTATAAGACTGGGACAGAGTCAGCTGTTCAGCCTGGCAAATAAAAGTCTCTGCGCACAACACCCATATCTGGCTATAGAAAACAAGCTAAGACAGCTTGTCTGGAGTCACAGTGCAGAGAATAATTCTGACAAATGGGTGCTAACATTTGAATTTGAAAAATAGGGTTTGCTGAGCCACTACACTTTGTTACTAAGATAACAAACATGGGGGCATATTATCAAGGCAGGCGATAAAATTATCGCCGCTTTAGCGGCAGAAAACTGCCGCTAAAACGGCGATAATGGGCTTGATAATATGCCCTTGAGAATTCCCATAGAAGCCCATGTTAGATGTGAAGGACATCTAACATGGGCTTTAATTGGAATTCCATAGAGCATATTATCAAGCCCATTATCGCCGTTTTAGCGGCAGTTTTCTGCCGCTAAAGCGGCGATAATTTTATCGCCTGTCTTGATAATATGCCTCATGGTTCCTTGCCTGATGAAGCGTAGCCCGTTTGCATTTCTGCCATTTTTTTCATGGCTCGGGCACATTATATGTTCATTTACTCGCCAAATGTCAGGCCCGTGATCAGCAGCTGCCTGCAGCCAGTGGGGTGCCAGTCCGGTCATGACGTGTTAAACTCACTCAGAAGTTCTGCATTGTCATGGCTGCAGGCGTGGCTGCCGGTAGAGGCCCAATCAATCAATCAATCAGTGACACTTGTAAAGCGCGCTACATACCCGTAGGGTCTCAAGGCGCTGGGGGGGGGGGGAGGGGGGGGTGCCGCTACTGCTCGAACAGCCAGGTCTTCAGCTTCTTCCTGAAGGAGAGGTGGTCTTGGGTCAGGCGCAGGTCGGTAGGGAGGGAGTTCCAGGTCTTTGCGGCCAGGTAGGAGAAGGACCTTCCTCCTGTAGTCGCTCTTCGGATGCGGGGGACGGCGGCGAGGGCGTGGTTGGCTGATCGGAGGTGGCGTTTGGGAGCGTGGAAGTTGACTCGGCTGTTGAGGTAGCTCGGGCCTTGGTCGTGTAGGGCTTTGTGTGCGTGGGTGAGGAGGCGGAAGGTGATTCTTTTGTTGACGGGGAGCCAGTGAAGGTCTCTCAGATGTCCGGAGATGTGGCTGGTTCGTGGGATGTCGAGGATGAGTCTGGCTGAGGCGTTCTGGATCCGCTGGAGTCTCTTCTGGAGCTTGGCGGTGGTACCGGCGTAGAGGGCGTTGCCGTAGTCCACTCGGCTGGTGACGAGGGCCTGGGTGACGGTCTTCCTGGTCTCGGTGGGGATCCACCAGAAGATCTTCCGTAGCATGCGTAGGATGTTGAAGCACGCCGAGGAGACGTTGTTGACTTGCCTGGTCATGGAGAGGGAGGAGTCCAGGAGGAAGCCCAGGTTGCGTGCATGGTCTGTCGGTTTGGGTGCGGTGCCCAGGGCGGGAGGCCACCAGGAGTCATCCCAGGCGGAGGGTGAGGAGCCCAGGATGAGGACCTCCGTCTTGTCCGAGTTCAGTTTCAGGCGGCTGGTCGTCATCCACTCGGCTACCTCTTTCATCCCTTCGTGCAGGTTGGATCTGGCGGCGGCGGGGTCGTTGGTCAGGGAGAGGATCAGTTGGGTGTCGTCGGCGTAGGAGATTATGCTGAGGTTGTGTTTGCGTACGATGGCCGCGAGGGGGCTCATGTAGACGTTGAAGAGGGTGGGGCTCAGAGATGATCCTTGAGGGACGCCGCAGGTGACTTCGGAGGCCTCTGACTTGTACGGTGGTAGGCGGACTCTCTGTGTTCTTCCGTCGAGGAAGGAGATGATCCAGTCCAGCGCCTTGTCCTGGATTCCGATGTTGCTGAGGCGCCGTACTAGGGTGCGGTGGCAGACCGTGTCGAATGCCGCAGAGAGGTCTAGGAGGATGAGGGCCGCTGTTTCTCCATTGTCCATCAGGGCTCGGATGTCATCGGTGGCGGCGATGAGGGCGGTCTCGGTGCTGTGATTGGCTCGGAAGCCGGACTGTGAGGGGTCGAGGGATCCGTTTGTCTCGAGGAAGGCGGCCATCTGCTTGTTGACGGTCTTCTCGATGACTTTGGCTGGAAACGGGAGGAGCGAGATGGGGCGGTAATTCTTGAGGTCGGTGGGGTCCGCTGTAGGTTTCTTTAGTAGGGCGCTGAGTTCGGCGTGCTTCCAGCTCTCAGGGAAGATGGTGGTGTCGAAGGAAGTGTTGATGATGTCTCGCAGGTGGGGTGCGATGACAGCGTCGGCCTTGTTGAAGACGTGGTGAGGGCAGGGGTCGGTCGGTGATCCGGAGTGGATGGAGTTCATCGTGCGGATGGTGTCTTCGGTGCTGATCGGGGTCCAGGCGTGGAGGGTGGTGGTGGGGGGTGGTTGTTCGGTCGTGGTGTGCGTTGGTTGGTTGTTGAAGCTGTTATGTATGTCCGCGATCTTGTTGTGGAAGTATGAAGCGAGGGAGTTGCAGAGGTCTTGCGATGGGGTGATGTCGTTGTTTCCTGCGCTGGGGTTGGAAAGCTCTTTCACGATGTTGAAGAGTTCCTTGCAGTTGTGTGCGTTGTTGTCCAACCGGTCTTTGAATGCTGTTTTCTTGGCGGCGCGGATCAGCTGGTGGTGTTTCCGGGTGGCAAGTTTGAAGGAGGTCCTGTTGTCTGGTGTCGGTTCCCTTCTCCAGACTTTCTCGAGGGCTCGGCAGTTCTTCTTGGAGCTCTTGAGTTCGTCGGTGAACCATGGGGCCTTCTTGCTGCCGGGTCTGCTAGGCGGGGTCCTCAGTGGGGCGAGTTCGTCCGCGCAGTTGCTGATCCACTTCGTGAGGTTGTCGGCGGCTTGGCTGGGGTTCGCTGAGCTGGCAGGAGGGTGCTGGTTCAGGGAGGTGGCGAGCTGGTCTGCTGTGATCTTGTTCCAGCTTCTGCGGGCTGCCTGTTGCTGGTGTTGGTGGGTCGTCGTTCTCTTGAAGGTGAAGTGGACGCAGCTGTGGTCCGTCCATTGAAGCTCTGTGGCGTGGCTGAAGTCTATGTCTGTGCTGGATGAGAAGACTGCGTCGAGTGTGTGTCCGGCGAGGTGGGTGGGGTGGACACCAGTTGCTTGAGTCCCAGGTTGGCGAGGTTGTCGAGCAGGGTGCTGGTGTTGCGGTCGTTGTTGTTCTCCAGATGGAAGTTGAGGTCTCCCAGGAGGATGTAGTCGGCGGAGGGGAGGGCATGCGGGCTGACGAAGTCGGCGATGTCCTCGCTGAATTGTGTGCGTGGTCCAGGGGGTCGGTAGATCAGGGTGCCTCTGAGGGTGGTGTTCGGGTTGGTGTGGATCTGGAAATGCAGGTGTTCGGCGCTGGTCAGGGTGTTGCCGGTGCTGGTCGTGAGACGGATGGTGTTCCTGTGGATGATGGCGATGCCTCCTCCCATCTGGTTGGCGTTTCGGTCCCTCCGGACGACCTTGTAGCCCTCTGGGATAGCGATGGCGATGTCGGGAGCTGAAGAGGCGTTCATCCAGGTCTCCGTGAGGAAGGCGACGTCAGGGGCTGTGGCGTCTAGAAGGTTCCAGAGTTCGATGGCGTGTCTGTGGACGGAGCGGGTGTTGAGCAGGATGCACTTGAGGTGGGTGCTGCTGGTGTTCGACTTGGTGGGTGCTGGTGCGAGGCTGGTCCGGATGCAGGTGAACTTGCAGGCGTGGCAGCTGAAAGGTCTGTGGGTACGTCGTGGAGTGGCTTGATGGCATTCTGGGAGTCGGCCGGTGTTGAGTGCGGTGAGGGTGGCGGCGGAGTACGTCAGGCGGGTCGGTCGGGATCTTCGTTGGCCAGGGGTCCTGGCGCTGGGCGCGGTCCGGTCGCGGACGGGCGCAGACGGGCTTACCTTTGGCGCGCCTTCGGCGCACAATCGGCGCGCCCGCTGCGCGTGACCGCTGCGCGTTCGCACGGTCGCCATATAAGGCGAAGTGCGCGGGTGGGCGGGGCAGCTGGGAGGCGGGAGCGGGGAGGGAACAGAAAGGAAAAAGGGGCGTGGTCAGCGGTGGTGGCGGGAAGCGGGGAGCGGGGAGGGAAGGCGGAGGGCGGCGAGGTAGGCGGGCAGACAGGCAGGAGAACGCAAAGGGCTGAAACTGACTAGAAAAAAAATACAGGCACAAAAGTCAGACAAAAGCTGCTAACACGGGAGGAAAATGCAGTTCAAACAAGCACAAATGCTAGACAAAACAAGCACAAAAGTCAGACAAAAGCTGCTAACACGGGAGGAAAATGCAGAAACTGACTAGAAAAAATACAGGCACAAAAGTCAGACAAAAGCTGCTAACACGGGAGGAAAATGCAGTTCAAACAAGCACAAATGCTAGACAAAACAAGCAAAAACAGACGCCAGCGGCGTCAGCCGGCAGCGAGGCAGGCAGCGAGGCAGAGGGCAAGGCGAGGGGGCACACACAGCAGCTGGTGGCCGTGCGGCGCGGGGGTGTCCCACAGGTGGGTCACCCCCGCCCAGGCTGTGACAAGCGTGTGTGTTTACATTCTGGCCACCTTAAGTTTGCGATTTGTTTCTCAAAACTACATGGGGGTCATTTTAATAGGTTTCTGACAATTTCGGCTATGTTGTATGGGAGATTATTGCGCTGGCCTCAGCCTGTGAGGATAATGGAAAATGGTGCTCAGCCTGTCTGCTTGCAAGTCAGCTGACTGACACTGTGTGACAAGCAGCTGAGATACCTGGATCCCTGTGTAACTTGTCTTGTTCATGTTGAAGGTTCACACATCCTTCCTGTAACGCCGGGGGTCCCACGTTACATGGGCAGAGAGAGGCCCTAGAGTCCTGATGTTCTCCTGATTGATTGCTGGCAGGTAGGGGACCATAGGCTGGCAATGATTTCTGGTGCTTTGCTGCAGTTTTAAAATTTTCTTGGATTTTCTTGTTGCTCAAATGGGTATAATTTCAGATATTTATATATTTCCCCCGTCTTCATTGCTTCATTTTGCTCGCGCAAAAGTGTCACTCATAGTCATTGAAATGTCACTCATAATTACACTGAAGACATGAAAATGTCACACATAGCAATTTTAAACCTTGGCAGCTATGCATAAGACATCACGTTGCATGCATGTCGCAGTAGAGGTACGCAGTAGGCAGTTGTATGTCCGATGGGAGCTATCGTTCTTTGAGTTAAAAGGCACAAGGTTCGCTATGGTGGCTCCGATAGATATGGAGCTGAAAAAGGTAACATGCAGTTATATAACTCTATATTTAAATTACAGATTTGAATGGCCGAAAGTACATTCAATCCTAAGTACCAAGACTGTAGCTTTGTTCCAGGCACAAGATCGCTTGTATGTACCTTTATACTGGAACCGAGTAGCGATGCCTGCATATTATAACCGATACTCCAGTTTGCCATACGTAAAACCCAGTGACGAAGGACACAGGCCATATTTTTCACTAAGCCCCCCCCCCCCCATCATTCAATCAAGAAGCATCTCTTTGTGCCCCACATGTCTGTTTGTATATCCACCCCATGCCCCTCTATTCCCTGTTGTTGTGCCTGAAAGAAGGCACATGACCTAACACTGATGGAGCCATTCATCAGTGACACTCTCAGCTACTCACGCATGTTGGACAGTGTGGAACTACGCAGTTTTCAGCAGCTAAGCCCCTCTGCCTTATAGTTGCGCTGTAACGCTTAAAGGATAGACATGCCTATTTCCTTGCATCTCTGCAACCAACTCTCTGCTTCGGAACAATCGGGGCGTGCAGGTATCCCAGACACACTTTACTTTATCTTTGCCCGAAGAGCAGCACTCTGGGCCAAACGTGTCTCTGTTCCCATTCTTGAACAGGAGACCTATTTGGTAGAGCAATTTAACTGAGAAGGAGACAACGTTCCTCGGCTTACAAACAGAACATAATGGGGACTTATACGCAGGGCTTTAAGTGGGCCAGGTCTTGCGGGTGCATAGCACTGGCAGTTCTTATATACAGGTGCCAAGACGGGTCCCTAACGGGGTCTCCGTTTTTGCACTCACCATGAACAAAATACATCTTACCTCTGCAGCAGTACTACCCTTTACTGCCTTTAATGTAACTTCACAGAGACTCGTTATAGTTCTTTCACAGCCCTACCATTTCAGAACTGAAGCATTCTGAATATGCTATACTACGAAGGCATGGTTGTTGCTGATTTATCTTATGCAACTAACAACCATTGACAAAGCCAATAGTACTGGCTTGCTGTAAGTGTAATGTTACTTGCTGTATTATATATCTGGATGTAATGACAGAAGTAGCAAAAAAACAGTGGGGCGGCACGCTAAGCATAGATTTTCAGTTTGTGCTTTTAAGCCAAGCCCTTAATTACATCAGCCACGACCCTTTCAGTGATCCCCCAGTTTTTTAATCCTACTTAAAGCCCTGCTTATATGAGACCCTTTACAAACGGGCCACATGCTAAATCAACGTATGTGCGCAGCCACCCTTTACCTCCCAACTACTTGCTACATGACCCAGCACTTACCTACCCAGACACTCAATGCACGCTTCACCCAACACACAGACAACGCTGGTGCTGGTGGGGTAATCGCTACTGGATGCATGCCCGCACAGTTCTCTATGTAGCCTGTGCAAGAGCACTTTGAAATACTTGCCATGATTAGGCACATGTTGTTCCTTGCAATGTGCCCATAACCCCCAGGCTTCACATGTTTTGATTTTTGAGCATCTGGGGATAAGTTATCTTCACCTTGAAAGCGACGCTGTTTAGGCTCTGGGGCTTCAGGAGCAAACTGTACTTGACATAGTTCTCATTGTCTAATACGGTTTGCCTGAAGGCAACAGTGTGCACTGATGCATGAGATGACGAGCACTGTACATGCATCTTCCCGGTATCTCTGCGCCTAGATAAATCTCAGTCTGGAGTTCCCACCTTGCCATCCCACTTTTCCTGTGGCATTTGATCGCCCAGACAGAGTCGTGGATAGCACCACAGCAGCTATCACAGACTGTTCAAATGATATTTCAAAAACCAATGTCAGACTCACCAAATCCAACAGAAAAACACATGTAAATGATCAAACAAAATCTTTCTAATTCCCATACCGAGTACAAATCCATCAATCTATCTAACCTACCCTCCCTTTCAGTCACATGACTAGTAGGATGACATCTATGATTATAATACCAATTATTTTCAAGGAGAAAAATGGAAGTACATCCAAGGCCCGGCATACACCCTCCCCATCCGCCAAAAAAAGTAACGTAATGGGGAGCCACAGCCAAGGGCCTATAAGTCAAGGGAGCCGCTCGTCTAAAAAGTTTGGAAAAACACTGCTTAAGAAGTTCCTGGTGCCATCTGCGAACATGATGGCCCTAATTACCCCGTGGGCTGGTACATCTAGGTCCATGGAAAAGACATTTTGTGTATAAAGTTTAGCAAAAAAAACAAATTGTAGCAAAGGTGGAGAATGTTTAAACTCTGCATAAGTGTTTCTGTGGTGGTGCACAAACAAAAGGGGAATTAGTTTGACTAAATAGGTTTGATTTATGTATGCTGCTTGCTGTACTTGTTATTGTTTTACCAGTCACTTTGAAATATTTGCACCTTCATGCACAAGCACAAACCAAAAGGTCATTGGTTGACTAAAGTGGTTTGATTTTTGTATGCTGCTGCCTGCTGTACTTGTTACTGTTTTGCTAGACACTTTGAAATATTTGAGCCTTCAAAAAGGGAATTGCTAGTTTAAACTGGTTTGATTATTGTACGGTGCTGTAGTTGTTATTGTTTACCAGTGGCTTTGAAATATATGTGCCTTTATGCAAACACCAAACAGGGAATTGTGTGACTAACCTGGCTTCATTTTTGCATACTGCTGGACTTGTTTTTATCATGTACTTTGAATGTATTTTCACGTTGATGCAAGAAGTTAATTTTTTTACTAAACGTGCTTGATTTTTGTTTGCCAGACTGGTGAATGCTTTATTGAGCACTTTGAAAGTATTTGCACTTTTCTTTTGCTTTACCAACTACAGTTTGTATAGATTGTCATTAGGTACTTGCTGATACGGTTTGTTTTTATTCTACATGCAGTGTTATTTATGGTGTTGCTTGCACTTGTCTGTAATACGTGTGCCTTAAATCTTGTATTGACTGATACCGATTGTGTCCTCCGTGTGTACTGACTGGCGCGCTCATGTAAAGCCAGCCACGCTAATACTTCCGGGTCGCGTTCTCGCTATATAAACATTAACACTTTTTGAAGTGCAGAGTGACTACTTCTCTAGATTTTGTCTACAGAAAGTGAACAATACGTTAATCATAACATTTCTTCTTGAATGCTGCTAGTTTGTGACCGGTTTAGTTGTTTGCAGTTTAAATTAAAAAAATCTGTGAGGTTCTCTGCATTGTATCTTGAACTCTGTTATGAAGCTCTGTGGTTATACTGAATAAGCAGCTACCATGTTGTTGTTATTAGGGGTGGGCGGAAAATTCCGCTCCGCCAGCGTAGCAGATAAAGCCAGCCACCCCTGCTCACCGGCCCGGTCCCTGCTTCTGAAAGCAGCCAGGCCGGGGAGAGCCTCCCCGGGCCCCGGTGGACCCCTGTCTCCAGCGCCCGGACCCTCGGCTGGCTTGCAGGACGGGGGGCTCCCGCACCCCGGGGCCTGCCGGACGGAGCACGAGCCCCAGGCCCGGTCCCAGCTTCCGAACCCTAGCCAGGCCGGGGAGAGGCTCTCCGGGCCCCGGTGGACCACCTTCCCCAGTGCCCGGGCCCTTGGCTGCCTTTCAGGACGGGGGGCTCCCGCACCCTGGGACGGAGCTCCAGCTCCAGGCCCGGGCCCAGCTTCCGGACCCCAGCCAGGCCGGGGAGAGCCTCCCCGGGCCCCGGTGGAACCCCGTCCCCAGGGACCGGACCCTCAGCTGGCTTGCGTGACGGGGGGCTCCCGCACCCTGGGACGGAGCTCCAGCACCGGGCCCGGCTTCTGGACCCTAGCCAGGCCGGGGAGAGGCTCCCCGGGCCCCTGTGGACCACCTTCCCCAGCGCCCGGGCCCTCGGCTGCCTTGCAGGACGGGGGGCTCCCGCACCCTGGGACGGAGCTCCAGCACCGGGCCCGGGCCCAGCTTCCAGACCCCAGCCAAGCCGGGGAGAGCCTCCCCGGGCCCCGGTGGAACCCCGTCCCCAGCGACCGGACCCTCGGCTGGCTTGCGGGACAGGGGGGGTCCCGCACCTGGGACGGAGCTCCAGCACCGGGTTCGGGCCCGGCTTCCGGACCCTAGCCAGGCCGGGGAGAGGCTCCCCGGGCCCCGGTGGACCACCTTCCCCAGCGCCCGGGCCCTCGGCTGCCTTGCAGGACGGGGGGCTCCCGCACCCTGGGACACTGGGACGGAGCACAAGCCCGGGGTGCGGGCCCAGCTTCCAAACCCTAGCCAGGCTGGGGAGAGCCTCGCCGGGCCACGGTGGACACCCTTCCCCAGCGCCCGGACCCTCGGCTGGCTTGCAGGACGGGGGGCTCCCACACCCCGGGGCCTGCCGGACGGAGCACGAGCCCCAGGCCCGGTCCCAGCTTCCGAACCCTAGCCAGGCCGGGGAGAGCCTCCCCGGGGCCCCCGGTGGACCCCCTGTCCCCAGCACCCGGACCCTCGGCTGGAACCAAGGAGGGTTAAGCCCAGGCCACGTCCTCTCCCCAACGGCCTGCCCGGGGAGCCCATTTTTCTCGACTATTAAGCCCCCACGTAGTGGGGGCTTACAGAACTCTGGGGAAGGACAAAAGTTGGAGTCAGCCCGGCCGGCCGGCAGGCCGGCCATCTGGTCCCCCGGCCCGCAGGGCCATCTGGTCACCCGGCCCGCCGGGCCATCTGGTCACGCAGCCAGGCGACCAGATGGCCAGGGGCTCAGTAGCCCTCTAATCATTCGCTTTACCAGATAAAACTGGGGGCTCCGAGCGCCAGCTATCCTGAGGGAAACTTCGGAGGGAACCAGCTACTAGATGGTTCGATTAGTCTTTCGCCCCTATACCCAGGTCGGACGACCGATTTGCACGTCAGGACGGCTACGGACCTCCACCAGAGTTTCCTCTGGCTTCCCCTGCCCAGGCGTAGTTCACCATCTTTCGGGTCCTATCACGCACGCTCATGCTCCACCTCCCCGACAGAGCGGGCGAGACGGGCCGGTGGTGCGCCCGCCACTGGAAGCGCGGCGGGATCCCACCTCAGCCGGCGCGCGCCGGCCCTCACCTTTATTGCGCCACAGGGTTTCGCACGGCCCTCCGACTCGCGCACGTGTTAGACTCCTTGCTCCGTGTTTCAAGACGGGTCGGGTGGGTAACCGACATCGCCGCAGACCCCTGGCGCCCGGTGTGGGCCTCCCCGCCCGGCGGCGCGACGCGGTCGGGGCGCACTGAGAACAGGGAGCAGGGGGCCCCGTCCCCCCTTCAACCGCCCCGGCGCGCCCCGAGGGGAGGGCGCGGAGGCGGTCGAATCTCCCTCGGCCCCGCAGACACGGCGAAGCTGCTGCCAGGGGGGCTGTAACACCCTCCGCCAGAAGCGAAGGGCCACCTGCCACCCCGAAGCCTTCCCAGCCGACCCGGAGCCGGTCGCGGCGCACCGCCGCGGAGGAAATTAGCCCTGCGGGGGCCGGGTAGGGCCTGGGCGCCGGTCCCACGGAGGGGATCCGGAACTCCCGGGCCACCGACCTTCCTGCCGTGTTGAATCCTCCGGGCGGACTGCACGG